>NC_042987.1:5312365-6042365 GCF_901001165.1 Salmo trutta | reverse complement strand
CCCACTAATTGTATTGATCTCTATTAGACTGGCTAGCTAAGCATGCCTGACATGGACATTTCAATATTGTCAGCTTGGTGTTAGCTAACTAGCGTCACTAAATTGGCAGCAAGATTGTTAGCCAGCTGAGATTGGCTGAGAACCAACTAAACAACCATAGATGATTTATACACATTCATCATTGTTACCAACCCACAAACAGAGAGTGAGTTAGCTATATAGACAATTCTATTTTTAGTAACTGAGTGTTTTCCAGACAAGGGTAGAATAGATGGCTAAATTTGGCAACATTCGCTAGCTTACGTTAGCTAATGTCAGTCAAAGATAGAACAAACAAACAAACATGTTTTCTCTGCTGAACATTGCTACCAGTCTAGCAGTGGCTACCATGGCATAGGCTAAATTTATTGACAGTGTGTCAACCAAAAGATAGCTATATGATTTAGCTGATGGCTTTCAGAGTTCCATATAGGACTGAAACGTTAATTACACAGCTAGGCTAGCAAGCTAGCTCATATTAGGTTACCTCTAATTGAGAATCTTAAGTTTTGTTGTGAAAGAAAAAAATAATATGGTATCGCATCACTTCTCAGCTGTCGTCGAAATGGATTCCCAGCCAGAAATTCCCTCTGATAATCTTTGGTCATGCATCAATCTTGATAGCCGCAAGCCACTGGCAGAATCGGGGTGAATCTCTTGCCTAAGAGAAGATGTGAGATTACTGTGTGTTGGCCGTTCGAAGTAAACAACGCCATTATTCTAGTTTGTGGGCACGGCCCATTTACTGTACCTAGGGGGCTGTATCACCATTCGCTATGTATACCGGACTTTATGATTCACTATGAGCAGTCAAACACACAGGGAGTCAAAACTTCCCCATTCTACCAGTGAAATTAAAATGGGCTAGTTCTAGCTTGTGGTTTGGATAATTGTGATGTTTATGATAAAAACAGAACGTTGTTTATATAGTAATGACTATATGCCATGGCAGAGCCAGAGTGAAATTTCCTGCAATTATACACATTTTTCCAAGGGGCAGAGAGAACATTTTGCAATTTTATAATTAACTTCATGCAATTCTACTCATTTTGCAATGGGGCGTAGAGATACATTTGCAGTTTTACAGTTAATTTCCTGTAATTTTACGCATTTTGCCGTGGGATGGGGCCCGGGGACGTCCTAGCGGCAGGGGGCCCTAAGCGACCGCTTATGCCCAGGGTCGGCCCTGTTTACAAGTATGCACAGTACTAGACATACATAATCCAGGCTGGTGATACTGCTGCCTGCTTAGACTTGCTCTCTAAACACATAATAGGTGGAGGATGACATAAAGGACCAGCGAAATAGAGCACATGATGAAACGTAAGGCCATCTTTGACTTGGCCTTGCTTGCCAAACCACCCCCTTGAAGTGGCTTACACATTACACAGTACTACAGACAGAGGTGACACCTCGGGTGAACACTAAGTTGTTCAAGTCTCTTATCACAGGTTGAAATCTTTTTAGAAAATAAAAGAAGGAGAGAAAATGGAGAAGTAAAAGGAAAGTGGGTGGAAGTGTGTCTGGGGCGGCAAGTGATGTTGTGACACAATTCTGAAATAAACCAACGCCCTCTCTCTCTCCTCTTTTGCAGTGTGCCCTTCGGGGCATTTTAACATGAATGACTGCCTCTACACAGCACTAGACTGCCACACACAATCCAATACTCGCATTAAAGAAACCATGCGCACAACTTTATGAAATTTGTATTCAATATGTTCACTTCTCTTCCCTTATATTCCTATTCCCCACCTTGGCCTCTCTCTCCCTTTCCACTGCTACCAAACAGACAAGTGTCCCTGACATGTTTTCAGCTCCAGCTTCCTTCTTGCCCAGAAGCACTGCTGGTGTATCTCGTTAGTTCTCACACAGCCAACTTCTCCTCTCCACTTTGCCAGGAGAAAAGGGGATAAAAGGAGATAGAGGGGAGGAGAAAAAGTTAGGCTTAACTAATTGCATCCATGAGAAAGGCGATGCGGAGAAGGACACAAAGGAAAAATGAGATATGAAAGGGTTATTCGCTCCCTATGGACAGAGTCAATACATACTGTGCTTACAAGGCTGTTTCATCATGCTGACTGTTTTATTTGGATCCACAATGGAACATTGTGACTCTTAAATAACCTATTCTAATCTACTATATTTATGCCTTTGTAGGACAAGAGTCCATATGAGTACTTGATACAACAATCTCTTCAGTGTTCCTTGTCTTCACATACATTAGCCTAGGTTCTTAGCAATTATAGGTTTTCGCTTAAAGCGCAACTGCCCCCTAAAACAACTAATTTAAAAAAGAGCCTATGTCACAAGCATTTATTCTACTGTCAAAATTAATTTTGGTCATGAAGTCAGTCTCATCCAAAACTGAGTTTTAAACCTGAATATGTCACAACTAAGGTTTGGTTTATTTCAATCCTGCCCACAGCTGGTAGCACTCAAGTAATTATCAATTCGAAGTGCAGCTGCACGTGATCTGATCGTAATGTCCGTGTTAAATTTGGTTTCACTTTGGATATTCACTTTGGCTCTGTATCCACCGGATGTGTACCAAGCTCACTAAAAGTGGCAGTAATAAAGCCTCTCTTGAAAAAGCCGAATCTTGACCCAGAAATTATAAAAAAACTATCGGCCTATATCGAATCTTCCATTCCTCTCAAAAAATTTTGAAAAAGCTGTTGCACAGCAACTCACTGCCTTCCTGAAGACAAACATTGTATACGAAACGCTTCAGTCTGGTTTTAGACCCCATCATATCACTGAGACTGCACTTGTGAAGGTGGTAAATTACCTTTTAATGACGTCAGACCGAGGCTCTGCATCTGTCCTCAAGCTCCTAGATCTTAGTGCCGCTTTTGATACCATCGATCACCACATTCTTTTGGAGAGATTGGAAACCCAAATTGGTCTACATGGACAAGTTCTGGCCTGGTTTAGATCTTATCTGTCGGAAAGATATCAGTTTGTCTCTGTGAATGGTTTGTCCTCTGACAAATCAATTGTAAATTTTGGTGTTCCTCAAGGTTCCGTTTTAGGACCACTATTGTTTTCACTATATATTTTACCTCTTGGGGATGTCATTCGAAAACATAATGTTAAATTTCACTGCTATGCGGACGACACACAGCTGTACATTTCAATGAAACATGGTGAAGCCCCAAAATTGCCCTCGCTAGAAGCCTGTGTTTCAGACATAAGGAAGTGGATGGCTGCAAACTTTCTACTTTTAAACTCGGACAAAACAGAGATGCTTGTTCTAGGTCCCAAGAAACAAAGAGATCTTCTGTTGAATCTGACAATTAATCTGGATGGTTGTACAGTCGTCTCAAATAAAACTGTGAAGGACCTCGGCGTTACTCTGGACCCTGATCTCTCTTTTGAAGAACATATCAAGACTGTTTCAAGGACAGCTTTTTTCCATCTACGTAACATTGCAAAAATCAGAAACTTTCTGTCCAAAAATGATGCAGAAAAATTAATCCATGCTTTTGTTACTTCTAGGCTGGACTACTGCAATGCTCTACTTTCCGGCTACCCGGATAAAGCACTAAACAAACTTCAGTTAGTGCTAAATACGGCTGCTAGAATCCTGACTAGAACCAAAAAATGTGATCATATTACTCCAGTGCTAGCCTCTCTACACTGGCTTCCTGTTAAGGCAAGGGCTGATTTCAAGGTTTTACTGCTAACCTACAAAGCATTACATGGGCTTGCTCCTACCTATCTTTCCGATTTGGTCCTGCCGTACATACCTACACGTACGCTACGGTCACAAGACGCAGGCCTCCTAATTGTCCCTAGAATTTCTAAGCAAACGGCTGGAGGTAGGGCTTTCTCCAATAGAGCTCCATTTTTATGGAATGATCTGCCTACCCATGTGAGAGACGCAGACTCAGTCTCAACCTTTCAGTCTTTACTGAAGACTTATCTCTTCAGTAAGTCCTATGATTAAGTGTAGTCTGGCCCAGGAGTGTGAAGGTGAACGGAAAGGCTGGAGCAACGAACCGCCCTTGCTGTCTCTGCCTTGCCGGTTCCCCTCTTTCCACTGGGATTCTCTGCCTCTAACCCTACTACAGGGGCTGAGTCACTGACTTACTGGTGTTCTTCCATGCCGTCCATGGGAGGGGTGCGTCACTTGAGTGGGTTGAGTCACTGACGTGGTCTTCCTGTCTGGGTTGGCGCCCCCCCCCCCCTTGGGTTGTGCCATGGCGGAGATCTTTGTGGGCTATACTCGGCCTTGTCTTCGGACGGTAAGTTGGTGGTTGTAGACATCCCTCTAGTGGTGTGGGGGCTGTGCTTTGGCAAAGTGGGTGGGGTTATATCCTGCCTGTTTGGCCCTGTCCGGGGGTATCATCGGATGGGGCCACAGTGTCTTCTGATCCCTCCTGTCTCAGCCGCCAGTATTTATGCTGCAGTAGTTTATGTGTCGGGGGGATAGGGTTAGTCTGTTACATCTGGAGTATTCTCTTGTCTTATCCGGTGTCCTGTGTGAATTTAAATATGCTCTCTCTAATTCTCTTTCTCTCTTTTTTTCTTTCTCTCGGAGGACCTGAGCCCTAGGACCATGCCTCAGGACTACCTGGCATGATGACTCCTTGCTGTCCCCAGTCCACCTGGCCATGCTGCTGCTCCAGTTTCAACTGTTCTGCCTGCGGCTACGGAACCCTGACCTGTTCACCGGACGTGCTTGTTGCACCCTCGACAACTACTATGATTATTATTGTTTGACCATGCTGGTCATTTATGAACATTTTAACATCTTGACCATGTTCTGTTATAATATCCACCCAGCACAGCCAGAAGAGGACTGGCCACCCCTCATAGCCTGGTTCCTCTCTAGGTTTCTTCCTAGGTTTTTGGCCTTTCTAGGGAGTTTTTCCTAGGGAGTTTTTCCTAGCCACCGTGCTTCTTTCACATGCATTGCTTGCTGTTTGGGGTTTTAGGCTGGGTTTCTGTACAGCACTTTGAGATTTCAGCTGATGTACGAAGGGCTATATAAATAAATTTGATTTGATTTGATATCCATATGGGGCTAGTTAGAGACCATTGGTAAATTACACAGTGTAAGTGAGACAATATGTTAATTCCAATAGCTCCAAATTTAAATTATTTAAAAACCTCAAACCAACTAGAAATTCTAGAAATTCATATACAAACATTGAACGATTTTAATAAGAAAACTAAAAGGTGTGCAACATGTACATGTTGTCTCCTTTACATTGTGTAATTTATTGACGGTCCCTAACTAACCCCAGCGATAGGCTATCCAAAGTAAAACCAACTTTGCCACGTTCGCACACCAGCCGGCTGAAGCTAATGGGCTAAATAACTTTTCCCCCCTGCGAACACCCACATCAAACCACACCCCGAAACCAACTCACATTTGAATTCAGTCATGGCCGCTAGAATTTCTTAATTAACCAAATCTAAAGTGAGGCCAAATCAAGAAGTGAAGTTGTCATTTAAACTATCCAGATTTGACTATCATCTCTCTTCCTTTGTGGATGCGTTACAAGTTACCACTTCAGTGCAAATCTTGTCTCCCACCTCTCCCCAAGTAAAGACAGTCGGGCACAATAATGGTTGGTCCCAAGATTGATGTACATTACATACAACGCCTTCACACCTCTTTGCTTTTTCTACATTTTGTTGTATTACAGCTTGAATTGAAAATGGTTTAAATGGAACAATTGTGTCATTGGCCTACACACAATACCCCATAATGTCAAAGTGGAATTATGTTTTTGAAATTTCCCTCAGTCGAGTAGTGAATTTCAAACACAGATTCAACCACAAAGACCAGGGAGCTTTTCCAATGCCTTGCAAAGAAGGGCAGCTATTGGTAGATGGATAAAAATAGAAAAAAAGCAGACATTGGATAACCGTTTGAGCATGGTGAAGTTATTAATTACCCTTTGGGTGGTGTAACAATACACCTAGTCACTACAAAGATACAGTCGTCCTTCCTAACTCAGTTGCCCGAAGAAGAAGGTAACCACTCAGGGATTTAACCATGAGGCCAATGGTGACTTTAAAACATCTAATGGCTGTGATAGAAAACTGAGGATGGATCAACAACATTGTAGTTACTCCACAATACTGAAAAGAAGGAAGCTTGTACAGAAAACAAATATTCAAAAAAATGCATCCTGTTCGCAATAAGGCACTAAAGTAAAACTACAAAAAAGGTGGCAAAGAAATGTACTTTATGTCCTGAATACAAAGTGCTATGTTTGGGGCAAATCCAACACAACACATCTGAGTACACTGAATACACTCTTCAAGCATGGTGGTGGCTGCATCATGTTATGGATATGTTTGTCATTGGCAAGGACTAGGGAGTTTTTTTTAATAAAAAAAATCCGGAATAGAGCTAAGCACAGATAAAATCCTAGAGGAAAACCTGCTTCAGTCTGCTTTCCAACAGACACTGGAAGACAAATTCACCTTTCACCAGGACAATAACCCAAAACAGAAGGCCAAATATACACTGGAATTGCTTACCAAGACAACATTGAATGTTCCTGAGTGGTCTAGTTACAGTTTCGATGTCTGTCTAGCAATGATCAAAAACCAACTTGACAGAGCTTGAATAATGTTTTCAAGAATAATGCAGAAATATTGTACAATCCATGTGTGCAAAGCTCTAAGAGACTTACCCAGAAAGACTCACAGCTGTAAACGCTACCAAAGGTGATTTTAACATGGGTGTGAATACTTATGTAGTTGAGATATTTCTGTATTTCATTTTCACTACATTTGTAAAAATGTGTAACAACATGTTTTCACTTTGTCATCATTATGGGGTATTGTGTGTAGATGGGTCAAAAAAATGTATTTAATCCATTTTGAATTCAGACTGTAACACAACAAAATGTGGAATAAGTCAAGGGGTATGAATACTCTCTGAAGATACGGTATTACCAACTCCTCTCTCACTATAACACATACACACTGACACACATGTAGTCATCCATCAGAGCACTGAGTGTTGTTTCTGCCCCAAATCACACACTTTAGTTATATATCAAAAAGGCTGACTTCAGGGTTCAGTGTTTAAATAATTGAATACTTTAATTTATCAGTATCTAGCACCTTCAGACAGCACATCTGACAGAGAGAGAGAGAGAGAGAGAGAGCGGGCAAAATGCTAATAAAAAATGGGATAGGGGAAGAGGGATAAAAAAGATCCTCAAATAGTTACCAGAGAAAATATTTAGAGACAAAAAAAAACACAAGACGTCCAAATTTATCACACGTCTAAAAGGTTTTTGGGACGCAACTTTTTTTTAAAACACGGTATAAAGTACTACTATGAAAAAACATATTTAGGCTTTGAACCAGTGCTACCTCAGCTGAGCATGATTTATCCTAACTTCCACAGGTTAGTAACAACCAGGAGTGCAACTTTCACTGAGGACGAGGGGGAGATGACTCCCCCACATTTTGAAATTGCATTTTTGTCCCCCCAGTTTTATCATTGCACTGTGATACCAAAAGAGGCCTCATAGCGGTCGGGTAGGCTGTTTGGCGGGTTCAGCCGGCTGGATTTAGGACCGCACGGACACCATATGCTGTGTGAAGGCAAATCATCTGAAAGGCTGGCTTCACTTATAGCACCGGCAAGGCGGGTCACAAAAGAAGGAAAAATGTAAGAAAGTGGAACATATAAATAAATATGGAGTGGGGGATTGCACAAGCCTAAAGGAAAATCTGGTAAAATAAGTTTCAAATGTTTTGAGGGAATATGGAATGGAGGATCGCACAGAACTTTTGGAAGAGCTCGAGAAGGAAAGTGAACGTGATGAGTGAGGGGGAATTAATTGTGGTGGCAGGTGCAGTGATGACCGCCGAGAAGGAGCTGAGTGTAGAGGGAAGGGCTGGGATGAGGAGGGTTGGAGTCAAGTGCAAAAAGAGGGTTACGTGCTCTAGTAGCTCAGAGATGGAACCTCACTTGAGTAAGAATATAGTACTTGCGGTGAGTACCTCTAAGTTCGGGCCTAATCCCAAGGAGGAAAAGGATGATTCTGATCCAGTGGGTGTGAGATTTGTGGAGTGAATGGATCATTGCATTTTGGCTGGTCCATATGTGGTGTCAGGCTGGTTGGGGAAGAGTTTGGGGACTGTTGAGTTGGTGAAAGTAACTTGGAAGTGAACTAGTGTGATTTATTGTGTTTCTTCAGTCCAGAGGGAGCGGGCACTTCGGATCACACAACTAGGGAGAAGAAATGTGACTGCTTTGCTCTCCGGAGCAGGACGCCATTGAAAGGAGTGATAACGGGTGAGGAGGATCATTTGAAATTGAAGATTCCCGGTGTCTGTGATGCCCGCCGTTTGGTGCGACGCAGATCCGGTGGAGAGCGTGGGGAAACGGAAAATACATTGTCTGTCCTGCTGAGTTTTGAGGTAGAGTCTTTGCCCGACAAGGTCAAGTTAGGAAGTGTAAGTTATCCCTTGAACTTTTGTTGTGAAAATACTACTGTGTTTTAGGTCACAAGTTGCAGCAGTATGTAGGAGGAAGATTCTTAGATGTGAGAAGTGTGCAGGAGGGCATGAGACAAAGGAATGTGTAGTATCGGTGGAGAAAGTTGTGTGTGTTAGATGTGGGGGTGCCCATGGTGATGGAGATCGGAGGTGTCTGGTGAGAGAGGCACGGGTTGAGGTTGCCAGGGTTAGATTAGTACAGAAAGTGTCAGTATGCCAAAGCAGTGAAGAGAATGGTAGGGTGTGTACAGGGTAAGGGATACTGAGAGTATTCCTGTGAGTAGGCAGTGTCATGACGTTGGCCTGTGGGTAAGGTTTATGACCCCCCCATAAATACCTTTCTCCCTTCCTTCTTTCTCTTGACTCTACTGAAGGACTCTTGAATAGCCTTTGTTAAACATAGAGAGTTTGGGAACATCAAACGGTGGGGGGAAAGGAACCATATTTTGGTAATCCAACCAGTGGAGAATATGCATGGTACTTAATGAATATGATGTCAGATCAGTTGTTATCTGAGACATTCTTATTAATGATAGGATGACAAACTGTATCATGGAAAGTCTACACATTATAGTTATCAGATTCACATGGAATTGTTGTGCAATTTAAATGTTTAAATATGAAACTATTTGTGAAAAGATTAAATGTAATCTTAGCTTCCAAATGAGAGAATTGGGTTTTCATAACCTCTACGGGCCACGGGGGCAGTATTGAGAATTTTGAAAAAAATATGTGCCCATTTTTAACTGCCTCCTACACCAACTCAGAAGCTAGGATATGCATATTATTAACACATTCGGATAGAAAACACTCTGAATTTTCTAAAACAGTTTGAATGGTGTCTGTAAGTATAACAAAACTCATATTGCAGGCAGAAACCTGAGAAAAATAGATTAAAAAAAAAGAGAATTTTGTGGCTGTACTATTTAGTGTCATTGTTTTAAAGATACCACAGTGAGAAAGGATTCAGTTCGCAACTCCTACTGCTTCCACTAGATGTCAACGATCTTTAGAAAGTTGTTTGAAGCATCTGTGATAAATACACACCGAATTAGAAAGCTTACAAGTTGACACGTCATCACTTCATTTTTTGCGCCTGCGCATGAATCTGAGAAGAGTGCCTTTGTCATTATCGTTTATTCTAGACACTTGATAGGTTGTGTGAAAATATTACTGATGTTTACTGATGTTTCACGTTAAAAATGGAACAAAAGATTAGTGCTAAACAACGTTTGACATGTTTAAACAAACGTAAATAGATTATTTACTAGGTTTTCTTTAGTTTTTCGACGTGACTTTACACTGCCCACCTCATTTTGTGGGAGCCTACTGAACGCTAACTATTTGGACATAAATTATGAACTTTGTCAAAAGAAACCACATTTGTTCTGGACCTGGGATCTCTGGCAGCGCCTTCTGATGGAGATAATCAAAGGTAAGGGGATATTTAGAATGTTATTATCGATATTAGATGATGCTAATGCTAACGGTATAGCTTAGCTTAGCTTAGCATATAGCTTATTGTTGTTAGCATAGTACCCAGTTTATACAAAATGTGATTTCCCAGTAAAGTTATTTTGAGATCTGGCCCTTCGGTAGCAATTACGAGATGATAATATATTATTCTTTGAATGACAATATTATAATTTACCAATGTTTTCGAATAGTAATTCCGTGATTTGTAATGCTGGATTCACTGGGTGCATTCGAGCCGAAAAAAATTCTGAATTTCACCGCGACTGTAAATGCTGTTTTTGGATATAAATATGAACTTGATGGAACTAAAAATGCATGTATTGTATAACATAATGTCCTATGAGTGTCATCTGATGCAGATTGTCAAAGGTAAGTGCATAATTCTAGCTAGTTTTCTGTCTGTTGATGCCCTTCTTTGAATTGGCTAAACATTACACGCAGCTATTGTCAATGTACTCTCCTCACATAACCTAACTTTATGCATTCTCCGTAATGCCTCTGAAAATCGGACAGCGTGGTTAGATTTAGGAGATATATCTTTCAAATGGAGGAAAATAGTTGATTATTTGATTTTTTGAAATGATTACTCTTGCAGTTTTGAATTCCCCGCCATGGTCACATGACAATGAATCCCAATACCGGGATAAGATCGGGATAAGATCCTCAACAGGTTTTCATAAGGTTAGAGCTCTGCTCAATCAGTGGCCCGCCCCTGTGAAAAGACATTGGTTCTAAACTATGAAACACACCCTTCTCTCCCTCCACTATATAAGCCCTTGACGAAAATGTAACCTCCTGTTCCGAGGACGCGAGGCCTGCAGCCTCTGAGTTAAAAGGGTGAATAACTTGCTGTTCCGGGTACATTAGGGCGACGGTCCGATATCAGAAGGATTCAGATAATAAGCTGTTCCGAGGACGACGGTTCCACGTTAAAAGGACAAACATGTAAACTACAGAACTAAGCCAACCACAGCGTGCGCTTTGGTTGCGAATGGTATGAACTTTGAACTCTTATTCACTACAGAAGTGATAACCTCCTAGCTGTTGAGTTAGCAGCGGCCACTGTAAACGTGGGCTAGGAAAGAACGGACAAAGGAGGTCTTCTAACAAACAACACGACACTGCCAAGTATCCAGTTTACCACCAGAGACACTCTTAAAAGGACCAGGAAGATCTCTGTTGGGCAACACGGCCAGCTCTCTGTTGGGCAACACGGCCAGCATCTACGACCAACCTACCGAAGCGCAGCTCAGAGTAAATATTTATTGCATTTTCCTTTTCCAAATGGGCGTTAATTTAGAATGCATAAGATACTGTATTTACGATAGCATAGCTTCTCCCTTTGTTCCTCAGTCTTCTCGCTCTTTCACTCAAACCCAACCCCCTTTCCTTTGTGTAACCAGCCGTCATGTCGGCTCCGTCCACCAGGGACGTTTTCTGTATGACATAATTTGCATTCTGTGTATATGTAATACTGTGTGATTATTTAGTAAATAAATAATTAAACCAAAGTTTGTATTGCTGATTCAACTTGTTAGCCAGGGTTCGTGAAGATAACCAAGAATTTACAACTTTCAGATGAGACTGAAATAGGTGAAGATTAATATTGACTGCTATTGATTTAAATATTACTAGGTCTTTAAGAGTTTATTTGGAAGATAACAGCTCTATAAACACTCTTTCGTGGTGCCCTGACTATCTAGTTAATTACATTTACATGATTAGCTTAATCAGGTAATATTAATTACAGAGAAAGGATTTTATAGAATAGAATAGCATGTCATATCACTTAATCCGGCATAGCCAAAGACATGACAGCAGAGACCAAGAGAGTGATGGGAAGAATACTGTATGTGCTTCAGTAAGGTGGGCTTTTTAGCATTCATATCCATGGTTGTCAATCGTCTGCAGAAATGGATCGGAAGTCACAGAAAATAGTTGCGTTGGCAGCGGCAGAGAAGTACTTGGGATTGCGAGGATTTATTGCAGAACAGTTGCAGGGGTGTTCAGTGGTAATGTTCTATCCTCTCAGACAATACCGACAACCGCCAAAGCATCTATGAGAACATTCTATGAGAACATTTCCGAATGGTACTCTGAAGTGTCCATTCTAACCGCCTACAACTACAACAGACTGTGACTTCTGGGGAACACAACCAGAGACTTTTCTGTCGACTCTCTCCAGCAGATGGACCGGCGACCACAGAGAGACACAACAAGACCTACTCGTAAATATGTAAATTGCAATTTATTTTCTAATGAGCTGTCGTTCATGTAAAGTATTAGCAATTTCTATGAGTGTAGTTATCAGCTATGATACTAACTCCCTATGTCTACCAAGCCGTCATATCGGCTTAGCCCACTAGTGACTTTTCTATCATTGTTAGTAACCAATATCTACTGTTTGTTTGTTCTGTAATTCTGTGTGATTATTTAGTTAGTAAATAAATAATTAAGCCAATTTGTATATTGCTGATTCATTATGGAAACTAGGGTTCGTGCAGATAACCAAGAATTTTATGACATTTTGAATGAGACTGACAGAAGTTAACAATTAATAACCATTAATTGAAGACTAATTGATAAGAAATGAATATATCTGAATAGTCGATTTGGGACATAGAGACTCTATTAAAAAAAATCTGTCGTTCCCCGACTTTCTAGTTAATTAATGTTAACATGATTAGTTTAATCACGTAATAATAATTACCCATAGAGAAATGATTTGATAAAATAAGTCTTCACATTTAATGATACTAAAGACACAATACACAGCTGTACATTTCGATGAAACATGGTGAAGCCCCAAAATTGCCCTCCCTGGAAGCCTGTGTTTCAGACATAAGGAAGTGGACGGCGTCAAATGGTTTACTTTTAAACTCAGACAGAGATGTTAGTTCTAGGTCCCAAGAAAAAAAGAGATCTTCTGTTGGATCGGACAATTAATCTTGATGGTTGTACAGTCGTCTCAAATAAAACTGAAGGACCTCGGCGTTACTCTGGACCCTGATCTCTCTTTTGAAGAACATATCAAGACTGTTTCAAGGACATCTTTTTTCCATCTACGTAACATTGCAAAAATCAGAAACTTTCTGTCCAAAAGTGATGCAGAAAAATGAATCCATGCTTTTGTCACTTCTAGATTAGACTACTGCAATGCTCTACTTTCCTGCTACCCGGATAAAGCACTAAATTAACTTCAGTTAGTGCTTAACACGGCTGCTAGAATCTTGACTAAAACCAAAACCTTTGATCATATTACTCCAGTGCTAGCCTCTCTACACTGCCTTCATGTTAAGTCTAGGGCTGATTTCAAGGTTTTACTGCTAACCTACAAAGCATTACATGGGCTTGCTCCTACCTATCTTTACGATTTGGTCTTGCAGGACATACCTACACGTACGCTATGGTCACAAGACACAGGCCTCCTTACTGTCCCTAGAATTTCTAAGCAAACAGCTGGAGGCAGGGCTTTCTCCTATAGAGCTCCATTTTCATGGAATGGTCTGCCTATCAATGTGAGAGACGCAGACTTGGTCTCGACCTTTAAGTCTTTATTGAAGACTCACCTCTTCAGTAGGTCCTATGATTGAGTGTAGTCTGGCCCAGGGGTGTGAAGGTGTCACGTCCTGACCATAGTAAGATGTTACTTTCTATGGTAGAATAAGTCAGAGCGTGGCAGGGGGTGTTTTGTGTTTTTCTATGTTTTGTATATCTATGTTTAGGTTCTAGTTTTTCTATGTTTTTTTTTTTGGGGTGATCTCCAATTAGAGGCAGCTGGTCCTCGTTGTCTCTAATTGGAGATCATACTTAAGTAGGGTTTTTTTCCACCTGTGTTGGTGGGTAGTTGTCTTCTGTTTAGTCTATGTACCTGACAGAACTGTGTGCTTCGTTTTTTCTCTTTGTTATTTTTCCTTTAGTGTTTTGAGTTATAATAAATAATCATCATGAGCAATCAACATGCTGCGCTTTGGTCCCCTCTCTACGATAGACGTTACAGAACTACCCACCACCAAAGGACCAAGCAGCATGATCAGGAATGGACCTGGGAAGACATTCTGGACGGGAAAGGACCTGGGAGTCAGGCTGGGGAGTGTTGCCACCTGAGGGAGGAGATTGAGGCAGCAAAAGCAGAGCGGCGTTATTATGAGGCGCTATACCAACCACGAGGCAAGTGCGAGAGACAGCCCCAAAACATTTTTTTGGGGGGTCACACAGGGAGATTGGCAGAGTCAGGTTGGAGACCTGAACCAACTCCCCGTGCTTACCGTGGGGGGCGAGTGATCGATCAAGCACTGTGCACTGTGTCGCCAGTGCGCAGCTACAGCCCGGTGCGCTCGGTGCAAGCTTCCCACAGTTGCCGTGCTAGAGTTAGCATTCATCCAGGAAGGATTGTGTCTGCTCAGCGTTCCTGGTCTCCGGTGCGTCTCTTTGGCCCAGGTTATCCTGCGCCAGCTCAACGCACGGTACTCCCAGTTCGCCAGCACAAACCTGTGCAAACTGTTACAACGCCCCGCGCTTGCCGGGCTACGGGGGTTATCCAGCCAGGACGGGTTGTGCCAGCCATAAGCTCCAGACCTCCAGTGCGCCTCCACGTCCCAGTATACCCTGTGCCTGCTCTGCGCCCCCGGCCTCCAGCGACGTTCCCTAGTCCAGAACTCTCAGCGACGTTTCCTAGTCCAGTGAGACCTATTCCAGCTCCACAAAAGAAGCCTCCACTGATGATCTATGGTCCGAAGCCTTCAGTGATGATCCATGGCACGAAGCCTCCAGTGATGATCCATGGCCCGGAGCCTGTAGGGATGATCCATGGCATGAAGCCCCCAGAGATAATCCATGGCCCGGAGCCTGTAGGCATAATCCATGGCAAGAAGCCTGTAGGGATGATCCATGGCCCGGAGCCTGTAGAGATGATCCATGGCACGGAGCCTGTAGAGATGATCCATGGCACGAAGCCTCCAGTGATGATCCATGGCGCAGAACCTGAAGTGATGTACCATGGCACGGAGCCTCCAGCGACGCTCCCCAGTCCGGAGCCTCCAGCGACGCTCCCCAGTCTGGAGCCCCCAGCGACATACGATAGCCATTACAGAAGGTGAACGGAAAGGCACTGGAGCGACGAACCGCCCTTGCTGTCTCTGCCTGGCCAGTTCCCGTCTCTCCATTGGGATTCTCTGCATCTAACCCTATTATGGGGGCTGAGTCACTGGTTTACTGGTGCTCGTCCATGCCATCCCTGCGAGGGGTGCGTCACTTGAGTGGGTCGAGTCACTGACGTGATCTTCCTGTCCAGGTTGGCGCCCCCCTCGGGTTCGTGCCGTGGGGGAGATCTTTGTGGGCTATACTCAGCCTTGTCTCAGTGTAGTAAGTTGGTGGTTTGAAGATATCCCTCTAGTGGTATGGAGGCTGTGCTTTGGCAAAGTGGGTGGGGTTATATCCTACCTGGTTGGCCCTATCCGGGGGTATCATCGGACGGGGCCACAGTGTCTCCCGACCCCTCCTGTCTCAGCCTCCAGTATTTATGCTGCAATAGTTTGTGTTGGGGGGCTAGGGTCAGTCTGTTATATGTGGAGTATTTCTCCTGTCTTATCCATTGTCCTGTGTGAATTTTAGTATGCTCCCTCTAATTTTCTCCCTTTCTCTCAGGACTACCTGGCCTGATGACTCCTTCTGTCCCCAGTCCACCTGGTCGTGCTGCTGCTCCAGTTTTAACTGTTCATCCTGCGGCTATGGAAACCTGACCTTTTCACCAGACGTGCTACCTTGTCCCGAACCTGCTGTTTTCGACTCTCTCTTTCTCTACCACACCTGCTGTCTCTAACTCTGAATGATCGGCTATGAAAAGCCAAATGACATTTACTCCTGAGGTGCTGACCTGTTGCACCCTCTACAACCACTGTGATTATTATTATTTGACCCTGCTGGTCATCTATGAACGTTTGAACATCTTGGCCATGTACTGTTATAATCTCCACCTGGCACAGCCAGAAGAGGACTGGCCACCCCTCAGAGCATGGCTCCTCTCTAGGTTTCTTCCTAGGTTCCTGCCTTTCTAGGGAGTTTTTCCTAGCCACCTTGCTTCTACATCTGCATTGTCTGCTGTTTGGGGTTTTAGGCTGGGTTTTTGTATAGCACTTTGTGACATCGGCTGATGTAAGAAGGGCTATATAAATAAATTTGATTGATTGAAGAAGTAGAAATGCTTCACTGTCCCAATAATTACAGAGGGCACTGTATATGAAGGATGTGCTGTTTCTGCATGTCAATGTATATGTGTAGTTGTTTGTGTGTTTTTGATAAAACTTTTGTTTTCCAAACCTTTCCCTCGAGACAAAAAAAAAGTAGAAAGGAAACTGTGTTGGGGAGAGTTGCGTTATTGACTAGACTGGTGGGGATTGGGCGTGCAGGCAGCTCGGGTTGGCTGGGTGGTGGGCTGAAATTTATGTAAAGGATTTTTTAATAAAGACAAGTCTTTGTACATAATTATTAAAAGTTAATTTGTTAGGCAATTGGTTTAAGGCGCAACAATATTGATTATGTAATTATCTTTGATCTAGTTCAGTCTTATCAATCACTTAAAATATACTTAATGATATTTTACCTAGCTTGATAACTGTGGGCATTTGTGCTTACTTTTTGTTGTTCTAGAGATGGCTAGAAGGGCCATGGGTCATATTAGATTGTGTAGAAATGCAGGAAATTAGCTTTTGATGACCACCACCAGGTTATGTCCCCCCCACTTCTAAAACCAAAGTTGTACCCATGGTAACAACACATTCACTACACCAATCAGGTGTATGTGACAATTATTTTCTTAATTTTTTTGGTATATTTCAAATGCAAGGCTCACTTAGATGTTGGTAGCTTCACCAAACTTACAATGAACAATGAATGCTTCTAAAAATGTTTACAAAAACATGCATATTAACCTAGCTATTTATTTTTTACTATTACATTTATTATTTTTTCTTGGTAGTGCTGAGCGATTATCTGAAATGTCTATTATTTTTCATTTTTTAAACAACTAATTGACAGATGTCAGTTCAATTATTTGAATTCCATTTCGTTATTTTTTCTGTGAGCTGAAGGCCACATTGCACAGTTTCTCTAGAGATAAATCAGATCAAGCCCGAACTGTGCGATGTAGTCGGGAGTTGTAGTTTCCAACAGGCGAATATTACACATATTTTAGCACAGAACATGTGGTGATTAACTACAATGATCATAATCCATTGTCCGGTCTGTCTGTTTCTTTTATGCCTGCTACTTTAGGTTAGTGTGGGACAGACACAGATAGATGACTTAGAAAGAAATAAAGTAATCAAATAAAAGAAATGTAATATATACAACTGAAATATTTTAAAGTCGCGAATAAATGGTTAATAAATTATAAGCTGTAATGGGCAGTAACTACCATCATGGGACTGTAATTGTTTTATTCTATGTTGATACAGCATTCAACCCACAAATGCATAGTACATAGGGGGTTTTTATTATTTATTATTGTTTATTATTAAAACGGATCATATTTTTCTATAATCGAACCGAAACTGACCTCAAAAATAACTAAATGCTCAGCTCTATTCCTTGGCCATTCATAACAGATGTATTCAAACTAAAATTGATGTATGTTTTATGAACTTGTGGCAGTAACTCCGGCATAAAGTGAAAGCACTGTAAACTTGGAAGATATAGTATCTCTACAAAGGCAGAGCAAATTATTTATTAAGGAAATATAATTTCACAAATAAAGACCATTCTTTAGTGATCCATCTGAATCTTACTAAATGTCGTAATCAAATTTTCACCATCAATATTAATTGTCATGTTCAGGAGTACCAGATAGAAAACATTTTGAAATGGAAAAGAAAAATGTTCTTATTGAACAAATTAGTGCCCTGCCCTTTTCTAAATATGTTATATTTTGCTGCTATTGAAAGCCACCCAGCTCTGACAAAGCAAGGGTGTAACCGTGGAGTACAAGGTATGCAGGCTTTTGTTCCATCCCAGTGCTATACCTAATCTAGTTTATCGTGGTCCATATTAAAGACCATGATTAGTTGATTATTCAAAACATGTGTGTGTGTGTATGTAAGTGCTGGACTGGAACACAAGCCTGCACTCACAATAGCAAGACTAGATTTGAAGACCACTGCTCTAGATTCTGGAAATGAGACCTTGCCTCCAAGGTTGGATGGGTGGTGTGGCTCTACTGCCCTCCTCTGGCCAAACATGGGTAACTACAGCCTACAGGGAGCCCATGGCAGTGCATTAAATCCAATTGTCCAATTATAAACAACATATTTACTGCCTGGCTGTATTAGGTTCTTATACAATATCTTAACTTATCAATGCTATATAAATTTGATTCTCAAATGAATGTCATCTACCAGCAAGAGGGTGTAGCATGCGCATCGGAAACCATGAGAGGTTACACAGAGGGATGTCACGTTCAAATAATAGGGCTCCTTCGACACATGCATAGAAGTCCAAAACTTAGACTGGAGCCTCCACCAGCATAGTCTCTCACAAGTGCGGTCCCCAAGGCACACACAAGACCCATGTCTCTACTTTGGAGAAAATCAAAAAGTATACAGGAAAAAAGACAAAAACACTAGCTTAAAGGCCCAGTGCAGTTAACAACTTGATTTTGATGTTTTATATATTTCCAGGTTGGATTAATATTGTGAAAATGATAACGCCCTTTCAGTGAAAGAGCGATTTGAAAAGACCTCCTGAAAATGCAGCCTGTTTTGATGGGAGTTTTGGCCTGCCTGGTGACATCACCAGGCGGTAAATGAGTTAATAGACCAATAAGTTAGCGTTCGATCCTCTCTGCCAAACCCAGCTAGATTTCAATTTTCCCCTCCCCACTCCGACAGTCCTAGGAAAATTCTTGCTTGAAATTTCCCTTTGCTAAGAAGCCATTTCTGTTTTTTGTTTTTTTACCATTTTAATTTAAAACAATCACAGTAAGGTACTTAATTGTTACCCAGAAATGATTTGGTATTAAGATAAAAACAGCTGTGAGTAAACAATGTCAAACTACAGGGAACACATCTATTTTCATCAGCAGAAGTAATTCATTTTGGAGTACACATCTTATCCACGCATTCCTCCCGGAATAATAATTACTGGCAGTTTACACTTTACAATGATTTCTTGCATTGAAGAGCAATGTCTCATCTATAGGGAATGACAGAGGCCTTTAGTGGCCAAAAGGCCACATTAACATGGCAGTGCCATTAAGGGCTTCCACCATTTTAATATAGTGAACTGGGTGAGACTTCCAACTTCATCGGCTAATCCTTCCTGGTGACCCTGTTGGAGTCATGTCCAACTGGGTCATCAGGAGGGATCAGCCAATTGTGAAGAAGAAAACGGACTACTTTCAAACGGAAGCCTCAAAAAGGCACTGCCTATGCTGTCAGATTCTAAAATGGCACAGATAGAAAGATGAGTCCTCTATCCTACCTCTTTCCATCTCTATGTTATCGTCGCATTTTGTTGGCAAAAGGTAGCCACCTAGTGGTTAAAACCTCTTATTGCAGAATAAAGTCATAACAGTAGAAAACAAATAACTTTGGAAGTCTCAGGTACAGTAGGCCTATATGACAATGCTAACAATGAACAGATCAAATAATCATGATTCAGCAGAATTATGAATGGTCTAACAATACAACACTTCTTCAGAGAGAGATACAGGGACATCACTCCACTTCTATACCAGAAAGCACATGAACTGTTTGTTTAACTTGTTTTATTTATGCTTGAATGATAATTGTAAAGTGATAAGAAGAGTTGCTTGGTAGGCCTCAAAGCTTCCTGGTTATGCAGTCAGGAAGTTGCCACCCACCCTTACTATTCTTTTTCCTATGGTTACACCACTAGCCCAGTTCAAGGATGGTGCAGTGCAATTATATTTTCCCTCAAAGCCACCTTTTCCTCCTTCCTCAAGACAGACACCACCTCAGTTCTCCATGAGGGAGCGTTGTAGAGCCTCCTGGATCATAGTGTGTTCGTCTGTGGAGTAGTCCTGGAGAGAAGGAAAAGCAAGGCATTAACTAATATGATTTCCAAAAAAAGGGAGGTCCAGAAAACAATAACTGAATTGTGACCACTGTGTCTTAAGGCCCACTTACCACAAAGGTGTCATAAGAGAAGGTGTGTCTAATCTTTAGGTGCTGGAAGAAGTCAGCACTCCTGTAGTTGGGGTCCCCCCAAGGCATAGAGGCACAGATAGGACACACCTGCAAGACAACAGAATATAACTTCTTTGTTCATCTCTGGACACAGATGGGCCTTTAGCTTGCCTTCACAAGTAACATAAAGCAGTAATAGACAAAACATCACACACTGTGTTAAAGCAGCAATAAACATGCACACTCACGCCGTCACATGTCCGGACAGATTTTCACTGGCCTTATCTAATTGAAACCCTTTTGAATGCAGTCCCATGAAAGACTCTCCACAGTGTTCTTAGACCCCTGAATAGCCACATACAGAAGGGGATGCTAGGTTTGTATTACATTACCACATTTTATGCCTGCCAGTTGGCTGTAGGATACTCCGCTAGCAGCTTACTGGCTAAAAACAGTAAGCAAGCTAGCCATTTAGTTTCCCACATGTGAAATAATCGGATCTATAATTAAATAATATTCTTAACTTGCCAGTGTAATTTACAACATTATCCCAGTTTAATATGCCGTTTGAATGTAGGGTCCTTATTTAATGCCAAGCTAAAAAAAAAAGACAGCAATCTTGAAGTTTAAGTGATTATCTTCCCATTTCGAAATAGCCCGATTTATAATCAAATAATATGCCCTGTCATCTATTGTTCTACTTGCCAGTGTAACCTACAGCGTTATCCCAGTCTGATCATCTATTGTTCTACTTGCCAGTGTAACCTACAGCGTTATCCCAGTCTGATCATATTGTTCTACTTGCCAGTGTAACCTACAGAGTTATCCCAGTCTGATCATATTGTTCTACTTGCCAGTGTAACCTACAGCGTTATCCCAGTCTGATCATATTGTTCTACTTGCCAGTGTAACCTACAGCGTTATCCCAGTCTGATCATATTGTTCTACTTGCCAGTGTAACCTACAGCGTTATCCCAGTCTGATCATATTGTTCTACTTGCCAGTGTAACCTACAGCGTCATCCCAGTCTCATCATCTATTGTTCTACTTGCCAGTGTAACCTACAGAGTTATCCCAGTCTGATCATCTACTGTTCTACTTGCCAGTGCAACCTACAGCGTTATCCCAGTCTGATCAACTATTGTTCTACTTGCCAGTGTAACCTAAAGAGTTATCCCAGTCTGATCATCTATTGTTCTACTTGCCAGTGTAACCTACAGCGTTATCCCAGTCTGATCATATTGTTCTACTTGCCAGTGTAACCTACAGCGTTATCCCAGTCTGATCATATTGTTCTACTTGCCAGTGTAACCTACAGCGTTATCCCAGTCTGATCATATTGTTCTACTTGCCAGTGTAACCTACAGCGTTATCCCAGTCTGATCATATTGTTCTACTTGCCAGTGTAACCTACAGCGTCATCCCAGTCTGATCATCTATTGTTCTACTTGCCAGTGTAACCTACAGAGTTATCCCAGTCTGATCATCTACTGTTCTACTTGCCAGTGCAACCTACAGCGTTATCCCAGTCTGATCAACTATTGTTCTACTTGCCAGTGTAACCTACAGAGTTATCCCAGTCTGATCATCTATTGTTCTACTTGCCAGTGTAACCTACAGCGTTATCCCAGTCTGATCATATTGTTCTACTTGCCAGTGTAACCTACAGCGTTATCCCAGTCTGATCATATTGTTCTACTTGCCAGTGTAACCTACAGCGTTATCCCAGTCTGATCATATTGTTCTACTTGCCAGTGTAACCTACAGCGTTATCCCAGTCTGATCATATTGTTCTACTTGCCAGTGTAACCTACAGCGTTATCCCAGTCTGATCATATTGTTCTACTTGCCAGTGTAACCTACAGCGTCATCCCAGTCTGATCATCTATTGTTCTACTTGCCAGTGTAACCTACAGAGTTATCCCAGTCTGATCATCTATTGTTCTACTTGCCAGTGCAACCTACAGCGTTATCCCAGTCTGATCAACTATTGTTCTACTTGCCAGTGTAACCTACAGAGTTATCCCAGTCTGATAATCTATTGTTCTACTTGCCAGTGCAACCTACAGCGTTATCCCAGTCTGATCAACTATTGTTCTACTTGCCAGTGTAACCTACAGAGTTATCCCAGTCTGATCATCTATTGTTCTACTTGCCAGTGTAACCTACAGCGTTATCCCAGTCTGATCATATTGTTCTACTTGCCAGTGTAACCTACAGCGTTATCCCAGTCTGATCATATTGTTCTACTTGCCAGTGTAACCTACAGCGTTATCCCAGTCTGATCATATTGTTCTACTTGCCAGTGTAACCTACAGCGTTATCCCAGTCTGATCATATTGTTCTACTTGCCAGTGTAACCTACAGCGTTATCCCAGTCTGATCATATTGTTCTACTTGCCAGTGTAACCTACAGCGTCATCCCAGTCTGATCATCTATTGTTCTACTTGCCAGTGTAACCTACAGAGTTATCCCAGTCTGATCATCTATTGTTCTACTTGCCAGTGCAACCTACAGCGTTATCCCAGTCTGATCAACTATTGTTCTACTTGCCAGTGTAACCTACAGAGTTATCCCAGTCTGATAATCTATTGTTCTACTTGCCAGTGTAACCTACAGTGTTATCCCAGTCTGATCAACTATTGTTCTACTTGCCAGTGTAACCTACAGCGTTATCCCAGTCTGATCAACTATTGTTTTACTTGCCAGTGCAACCTACAGCGTTATCCCAGTCTGATCATCTATTGTTCTACTTGCCAGTGTAACCTAGTGTTATCCCAGTCTGATCAACTATTGTTCTACTTGCCAGTGTAACCTACAGCGTTATCCCAGTCTGATCAACTATTGTTCTACTTGCCAGTGCAACCTACAGCGTTATCCCAGTCTGATCATCTATTGTTCTACTTGCCAGTGTAACCTACAGTGTTATCCCAGTCTGATCAACTATTGTTCTACTTGCCAGTGCAACCTACAGCGTTATCCCAGTCTGATCATCTATTGTTCTACATTTACATTACATTTACGTCATTTAGCAGACGCTCTTATCCAGAGCGACTTACAAATTGGTTCTACTTGCCAGTGTAACCTACAGCGTTACACCAGTCTGATCATCCATTGTTCTACTTGCCAGTGTAAGCTACAGCGTTATCCCAGTTTGATATGCTGCTTCAATGTATTCACTCCCATATCAGCTAAAATTAGAATGTCATGTTTTGGTGGTGGAGAAAAAGCACTCTCTCGTAGCTGTTTTTAACCAATAGCCTGGAATTTAAATAGCCTTCCTTCTAAAGAAAATACATTTTGGTTAAGCATAGTGGTGGCAGCATCATGCTGTGGGGATGTTTTTCAGTGGCAGGGAGTGGGCGACTAGTCAGCATCGAGAGAAAAATGAACAGAGCAAAGTACAGCGAGATCCTTGATGAAAACCTGCTCCAGAGTGCTCAGAACCTCAGACTGGGGCGAAGGTTCACCTTCCAACAGGACAACGGTCCTAGGCACACAGCCAAGACAAGGCTTCGGGACAAGCCTCTGAATGTCCTTGAGTGGCCCAGCCAGAGCCCGGACTTGAACCCGATCGAATATCCCTGGAGACCTGAAAATAGTTGTGCAGCAACGCTCCTCATCCAACCTGACAGAGCTTGAGAGGATCTGCAGAGAAGAAGGGGAGAAACTCCACAAATACAGGTGTGCCAAGCTTATAGCGTCATACCCAAGAAGACTCGAGGCTGTAATCACTGCCGAAGGTGCTTCAACAAAGTACTGAGTAAAGCGTTTTAATATTTACGAAAATGTGATATTTCCTTTTATTATTTTTTTATACATTTGCAAAGATTTTTAAAAAATCTGTTTTTGCTTTGTCATTATGGGGTATTGTGTAGATTGATGAGGGAGGGGGAAAAACAATTTAATCAACCACTGTATATGGCTGTACAGGTTCCTGGTTTGAAATCAACCCAAGATGATTAACCCTGAAGATGGGATGATATGCCATGAATATATACAAATACACTTCTCAGTCGGTCACAGGCCGGTACCAGTTGACACCTTTACAAGTTTATGTATTTTTATCAGCCAAAAACCGTCAATTACCGGCTAACGGAAACACTTAAAGAACTAGACATTCTCATGCCCCCTAACCTCCACCATCTCCCTCCTCTGTGTTTCTTGGAAGCTGCTATCTATAACCATAACACTGTGGCAGGTACAGAATGACAGATGAGCACAGTGGAGCAGCGCAATACTCTTTCACACTCTCTCACAGGGCCCTGAGTAGCCGATTTTACAAGCCATCCCCATTTAATTTCCCCTCTTACTTTCTCCCTCGCTCTTGACTTTCTGTCAAGCTCATGCTTATTTCTCTCCCTCTCTGCAACCATATCTCATGTTACACTCCTGGCTGAGGCAAGCCGTAATAGACATAGCATGCATTAACAGTAACACACCATCTTTGTCCTCACATTTCAAACAATGAATGAAAAATGCTTGAGGGAAACTAATTGTCAGGTGAGTAATGTTTCACTGAATACCCCTTACCACGTGGCGCGTGTCCCGGGCATGCTGGGAAGTGCAGTGCTCCACCAGGCCATCCTGGTCCAGGTTCTGGTAGTTACAGTAGGGGCATGAGAAAGTGAAGCGGTTCGGCACAGGGCTGGGGAGACAGAGGAGAAGTGGAACGAGGACATGTCACTGGATATGTTTAGGTAGTGCCTATTTTGTATGTATTATATAACCATGATCCCTCTGGGTTTGTGTCATTCCCATGAAACCCAATCACAGTGTTTATGCAAAAGTCAAAGCCACCAGTTAATAAATACGTTAGGATATTGAGAACCATTAAAAAGTTGAGAACCTATATATGGGTTGATCATCAACACATACGGAGAAGCAGAGAATATTACACTATGACCATATATGGATAATTGCACAGCATATCAAAGCTGCTGTACCACCACCCTCCACTTCTCACCCAATAATGTTAGGCTGGGTCTGGGCAGTGGTCCTGACCCCCTCCTCAATATACTCCTGGTACTTGGAGCATGCTGCCGTGTGGCCTCTCATCTGGGACAGGCCCACCTGAAAGTCGAGAAAACACAAGGCATCAATGCTAATGGTAGTGCACTTTATTTAAAAACAGACAGACTTATCCACATTTATAATAGATAATTCACTCACTTATCTTAATTCCTTTGACTATTCACATTGTTTTACAAACTGACAAACTGCTAGACACACACATACCTGTGCTCCACAGCCCTTGCAGGCCGCCATTGAGGTGTGTATGAGGGCCTCTAGGTCAGTGGCTTTCGCCCAGTGGCCCAGTGCTGCCCTACAAACGGCACACACTGGCTTCTGGGGCCGCAGGCACTCCTGCAGACAACTTTGACAAAACCTAAGGGTGGAGGGTGAGAAGGGAAATGAGATCGAGATGTTGCGAGTCATTCATAGGCTAAAATGAAAGCAAACATATAGCCATCGTACTACAGAAGGAAAACGAAAGTTAGACGTCTGGTATGACAAAACCAAACAATGATGCTGATTATTGAACCACTATGTTCCTAAATGACAATTGCTTTCTTTACTTTGTGAAATTAGAGGACGGTACGAGTAGAATTGGTTTTATTGATAAACTCACTTCCTGATACAAACAAAAGACCTGTCCGATGAGGACATTGGGCTTTGTAGTTCTTTACATGTGTACAGAATGCATTTCTCAAACCATGTAACTACAAAGGCCACAATTCAATTGAAGCCCATTTCTTGATGTAAACAAAACTGAAAGTAAAGCATAGATTTATGCACTTGCAAATATATTACCAACATATAACATTAAAAGCCAAAAGGAAACATTAAATGGTAAGTTAAATATGATTTCCTGTCAGTAGTTATCTTGCCGGATCACATACATGTTCAATCCCTTAGCTAGCTAGCCAGCTCACAACACAAGTATCTTGCTGGTTAACGCCAGACAGCTCGTTAGCTTGAACTTGGGTGATGTCTAGCTAGCTACGTGTATATACAAACAATTAGATATTTGTGTAAAGATACTCACGTATGTCCACATTGTGTTGTGACAGGGCTATCGAAAATCTCGAGACAAACCGGACATACGAACTCTGTCCCGTCCCTGTCGCCGCCAGAAACATTTTTATTCTGCTGTGCGGAGCTAAAAGATCCTAGCATCGCCATTTCTTCTCTCAGCTGGTGAAAAGGAGGAGCATCCTTAGCTTTTTTTGCTGTTGAAGTTCGACAGATTTGGTAATCTTGAGCTGGGTCCGCAGGGGTGTATTCACTAGAAACCAAAGAGAAGCGAACAGAACAGGGCGGGACCTTCCTGGATTTCTCCAATAGAAACTCTCTTTTTGTTGCAAAACCTTTTCGAAACTGTTTTGCTACGGGTGTGTACTTAAGTGATAATGCCTGAGAAGGCAGTGTTTGCAGGATATATTGGCACGGCTATTGTTTGTCCAGGGAAGTCGAGTGCCGGCAAACCGTGTCAATATATACTCCAAACACCTGCTTCGACGGCATTATAACTTTTATACAACGGGTTACCAATATATTTAAATAATGATTGACATATTTTCATTAACTTTATTTTGATACATTTATTCATGCTATTTCATCCTTCCACAAGATACAGTCCCGACACAAATGTATGGTTGCTACCCAATCCGGCTGGTCGTTCATTCTATTGGTTCTGTATCTATGGACGCGACCCAGTCGTTCATTCTATTGGTTCTGTATCTATGGACGCGACCCAGTCGTTCATTCTATTGGTTCTGTATCTATGGACGCGACCCAGTCGTTCGTTCTATTGGTTCTGTATCTATGGACGCGGCCCAGTCGTTCATTCTATTGGTTCTGTATCTATGGACATTTTACATTTACATTTAGGTCATTTAGCAGACGCTCTTATCCAGAGCGACTTACAAATTGGTGCATTCACCTATAATATCCAGTAGAACAACCACTTTACAATAGTGCATCTAAATCTTTTAAAGGGGGGGGGGGGGTAAGAAGGATTACTTTATCCTATCCCAGGTATTCCTTAAAGAGGTGGGGTTTCAGGTGTCTCCGGAAGGTGGTGATTGACTCCGCTGTCCTGGCATCGTGAGGGAGCTTGTTCCACCATTGGGGTGCCAGAGCAGCGAACAGTTTTGACTGGGCTGAGCGGGAACTGTGCTTCCTCAGAGGTAGGGAGGCGAGCAGGCCAGAGGTGGATGAACGCAGTGCCCTTGTTTGGGTGTAGGGCCTGATCAGAGCCTGAAGGTACGGAGGTGCCGTTCCCCTCACAGCTCCGTGGGCAAGCACCATGGTCTTGTAGCGGATGCGAGCTTCAACTGGAAGCCAGTGGAGAGAGCGGAGGAGCGGGGTGACGTGAGAGAACTTGGGAAGGTTGAACACCAGACGGGCTGCGGCGTTCTGGATGAGTTGTAGGGGTTTGATGGCACAGGCAGGGAGCCCAGCCAACAGCGAGTTGCAGTAATCCAGACGGGAGATGACAAGTGCCTGGATTAGGACCTGCGCCGCTTCCTGTGTGAGGCAGGGTCGTACTCTGCGAATGTTGTAGAGCATGAACCTACAGGATCGGGTCACCGCCTTGATGTTAGTGGAGAACGACAGGGTGTTGTCCAGGATCACGCCAAGGTTCTTAGCACTCTGGGAGGAGGACACAAGGGAGTTGTCAACCGTGATGGCGAGATCATGGAACGGGCAGTCCTTCCCCGGGAGGAAGAGCAGCTCCGTCTTGCCGAGGTTCAGCTTGAGGTGGTGATCCGTCATCCACACTGATATGTCTGCCAGACATGCAGAGATGCGATTCGCCACCTGGTTGTCAGAAGGGGGAAAGGAGAAGATTAATTGTGTGTCGTCTGCATAGCAATGATAGGAGAGACCGTGTGAGGATATGACAGAGCCAAGTGACTTGGTGTATAGCGAGAATAGGAGAGGGCCTAGAACAGAGCCCTGGGGGACACCAGTGGTGAGAGCACGTGGTGCGGAGACAGATTCTCGCCACGCCACCTGGTAGGAGCGACCTGTCAGGTAGGACGCAATCCAAGCGTGGGCCGCGCCGGAGATGCCCAGCTCGGAGAGGGTGGAGAGGAGGATCTGATGGTTCACAGTATCAAAGGCAGCAGATAGGTCTAGAAGGATGAGAGCAGAGGAGAGAGAGTTAGCTTTAGCAGTGCGGAGAGCCTCCGTGACACAGAGAAGAGCAGTCTCAGTTGAATGCCCAGTCTTGAAACCTGACTGATTAGGATCAAGAAGGTCGTTCTGAGAGAGATAGCAGGAGAGCTGGCCAAGGACGGCACGTTCAAGAGTTTTGGAGAGAAAAGAAAGAAGGGATACTGGTCTGTAGTTGTTGACATCGGAGGGATCGAGTGTAGGTTTTTTCAGAAGGGGTGCAACTCTCGCTCTCTTGAAGACGGAAGGGACGTAGCCAGCGGTCAAGGATGAGTTGATGAGCGAGGTGAGGTAGGGGAGAAGGTCTCCGGAAATGGTCTGGAGAAGAGAGGAGGGGATAGGGTCAAGTGGGCAGGTTGTTGGGCGGCCGGCCGTCACAAGACGCGAGATTTCATCTGGAGAGAGAGGGGAGAAAGAGGTCAAAGCACAGGGTAGGGCAGTGTGAGCAGGACCAGCGGTGTCGATTGACTTAGCAAACGAGGATCGGATGTCGTCAACCTTCTTTTCAAAATGGTTGACGAAGTCATCCGCAGTGAGGGAGGAGGGGGGGGGGGGGGGGGAGGGGGAGGAGGATTCAGGAGGGAGGAGAAGGTAGCAAAAAGCTTCCTAGGGTTAGAGGCAGATGCTTGGAATTTAGAGTGGTAGAAAGTGGCTTTAGCAGCAGAGACAGAAGAGGAAAATGTAGAGAGGAGGGAGTGAAAGGATGCCAGGTCCGCAGGGAGGCGAGTTTTCCTCCATTTCCGCTCGGCTGCCCGGAGCCCTGTTCTGTGAGCTCGCAGTGAGTCGTCGAGCCACGGAGCAGAAGGGGAGGACCGAGCCGGCCTGGAGGGTAATGGACAGAGAAAATCAAAGGATGCAGAGAGGGAGGAGAGGAGGGTTGAGGAGGCAGAATCAGGAGATAGGTTGGAGAAGGTTTGAGCAGAGGGAAGAGATGATAGGATGGAAGAGGAGAGAGTAGCGGGAGAGAGAGAGCGAAGGTTGCGACGGCGCAATACCATCCGAGTAGGGGCAGAGTGAGAAGTTTTTGATGAGAGCGAGAGGGAAAAAGATACAAGGTAGTGGTCGGAGACTTGGAGGGGAGTTGCAATGAGATTAGTGGAAGAACAGCATCTAGTAAAGATGAGGTCAAGCGTATTGCCTGCCTTGTGAGTAGGGGGGGAAGGTGAGAGGGTGAGGTCAAAAGAGGAGAGGAGTGGAAAGAAGGAGGCAGAGAGGAATGAGTCGAAGGTAGACGTGGGGAGGTTAAAGTCACCCAGAACTGTGAGAGGTGAGCCATCCTCAGGAAAGGAACTTATCAAGGCGTCAAGCTCATTGATGAACTCTCCAAGGGAACCTGGAGGGCGATAAATGATGAGGATGTTAAGCTTGAAAGGGCTGGTAACTGTGACAGCATGGAATTCAAATGAGGAGATAGACAGATGGGTCAGGGGAGAAAGAGAGAATGTCCACTTGGGAGAGATGAGGATTCCAGTGCCACCACCCCGCTGGCTCGATGCTCTAGGGGTATGCGAGAACACGTGGGCAGACGAGGAGAGAGCAGTAGGAGTAGCAGTGTTATCTGTGGTGATCCATGTTTCCGTCAGCGCCAGGAAGTCTAGGGACTGGAGGGTAGCATAGGCTGAGATGAACTCAGCCTTGTTGGCCGCAGACCGGCAGTTCCAGAGGCTGCCGGAGACCTGGAACTCCACGTGGGTCGTGCGCGCTGGGACCACCAGGTTAGAGTGGCAGTGGCCACGCGGTGTGGAGCGTTTGTATGGCCTGTGCAGAGGGGAGAGAACAGGGATAGACAGACACATAGTTGACAAGCTACAGAAGAGGCTACGCTAATGCAAAGGAGATTGGAATGACAAGTGGACTACACGTCTCGAATGTTCAGAAAGTTAAGCTTACGTTGCAAAAAATCTTATTGACTAAAATGACAAATGACACAGTACTGCTGGCTGGTGGAGTAGGCTAGCTAGCAGTGGCTGCGTTGTTGACTTTGTTTGAACGTGTAGCTGGCTAGGTGACCTCGATAGTTTCAGTACTACACCTTGTCATGATACAAAAGCAACTTTGTAGCTAGCTAACATAACACTAATCAAGACGTTCCTTTGTAATGTATTTAGTTTCTACAGTGTTACTCGTCGGTAATAGTTGGCTGGGTTTGGAAAAATGGCGTCGCGGGGGACGGCAATAGCTGGCTAGCTAACCTCGGTAATTACTAAACTACACAATTATCAAGCTATGACAAAGACAACTATGTAGCTAGCTAGCCAACACTGCACTAGTCAAATCGTTCCGTTGTAAAGTATTAGTATCAACAGCGCTGCTAGTCGGTAACGGTTGGCTAGCTGTTGGCTAGCTAGCTAGCAGTGGGTTAATGATGACTAGGTGTGTTGACTACGTCTGGCGTCGCGGCTGGCTAGTTACTAATAATTACTCTAAACTACACAATTATCTTAGATGCAAAGACAGCAAAGACAACTATGTAGCTGGCTCACTAACACTACACTAATCAAGTCGTTCCGTTGTAAAGTATTAGTGTCTACAGCGCTGCTAGTCGGTAACGGTTGGCTAGCTAGCTAGCAGTGGGTTAATGAAGACTAGGTGTGTTGACTAAGTCTGGCGTCGCGTCGCGGCTGGCTAGTTACTAATAATTACTCTAAACTACACAATTATCTTAGATGCAAAGACAGCAAAGACAACTATGTAGCTGGCTCACTAACACTACACTAGTCAAGTCGTTCCGTTGTAATGTAATAGATTCTACAGTGCTGCTAGTCGGTGGAAGTTGGCTGGTTGGCTAGCTAGCAGTGTTGACTAGCTAGCTAGCAGTGATGACTACGTTAGGAGGACGAAGATAGCTAACTTCGATAATTACTCTAAGCTACACGATTATCTTTGATACAAAGACGGCTATGTTAGAAAAAATTGCTCAGATCAAACAAATCAAACCGTTGTAATGTAGTGAAGTGTAATATTACCTGTGGAGTGAAGCGTAGTGCGACTGCTCGCTCCAAACCGGACCCAGTAGTTCGTTCTAAATGTTCCATAGCCATACTGGCTGGCAACGATCATATCCCTTGCTTGCTAGCCAACTATGGCTAACTTACAGTCACGTCAAAAAGAATAACAACAGTAGCTGCATTTGTTTAAATTGTTTTCTAGTAACACTTATTTGGATATAGCCATAACAATGAGCTAATGAGGCGCAATTTCGCCTGGCATAGAAAATGTGCTCTCTTGTCAAAACACTAGTTCAGGGGAGCAAGCCGACAACACAGCTAACACAATCATTTCAAACACGGAAGCTGTAAAGACTGCAAACTAGCTGCACTTCGTTTCGTTTTACCTTTTCTAAATTGACATGTCTTTGTATATATACTATAATGAAACAGGCAGGGAGCAGGTCTCGAACCCTCGACCTTCAAGCCCGAAGTCCGGCGCGCTATCGACTGTGCCGCAAAAGCATGCTCGAGCGACAGAGTCGATTTCCGCGCTTATAAACCCAGGGTTGTTATTATACTACATAAAAATGATGCCATCTGATTCATGATTTCGACTGGCTGAGAAACGCTGCATGTCTGTCTAGTACGCAACTCCTGCACCATTACTAAGGGACAGCTGGAGATCGAATTTGAATATTGAAACAATGTAGCAAGTGTTGGAGAGACAGACAGCAAGGTTTATACAAATATCCACTGTTGAAAACTAAATGTTAGTCTAAAAGAAATGTTAAATAATGTCTAGATGCTTTTTATAGTGGAGATCAAGTTCCTACCCTGCCTTTCTAAGGTCTTTGAAAGCCAAGTTAACAAACAAATCAGCAACCATTTCGAATCCCACCGTACCTTCTCCGCTATGCAATTTGGTTTCAGAGCTGGTCATGGGTGCACCTCAGCCACGCTCAAGGTCCAAAATGATATCATAACTGCCATCGATAAGAGACAATACTGTGCAGCCGTATTCATCGACCTGGCCAAGGCTTTCGACTCTGTCAATCACCACATTCTTATCGGCAGACTCAACAGCCTTGGTTTCTCAAATGACTGCCTTGCCTGGTTCACCAACTACTTCGCTGATAGAGTTCAGTGTGTCAAATCGGAGGGCCTGTTGTCCGGACCTCTGGCAGTCTCTATGGGGGTGCCACAGGGTTCCATTCTTGGGCCGACTCTTTTCTCTGTATATATCAATGATGTCGCTCTTGCTGCTGGTGATTCTCTGATCCACCTCTATGCAGATGACACCATTCTGTATACTTCTGGCCCTTCTTTGGACACTGTGCTAACTAACCTCCAGATGAGCTTCAATGCCATACAACTATCCTTCCGTGGCCTCCAACTGCTCTTACATGCAAGTAAAACTAAATGCATGCTCTTCAACCGATTGCTGCCCGCACCTGCCCGCCCGTTCCAGCATCACTACTCTGGACAGTTCTGACCTCGAATATGTGGACAACTACAGATACCTAGGTGTCTGTTTAGACTGTAAACTCTCCTTCCAGACCCACATTAAGCATCTCCAATCCAAAATTAAATCTAGAATCGGCTTCCTATTTTGCAACAATGCATCCTTCACTCATGCTGCCAAACATACCCTCTTAAAATTGACTATCCTACCGATCCTCTACTGCGGCGATGTCATTTACAAAATAGCCTCCAACACTCTACTCAACAAACTGGATGCAGTCTATCACAGTGCCATCCGTTTTGTCACCAAAGCCCCATATACTACCCACCACTGCGACCTGTATGCTCTCGTTGGCTGGCCCTTGCTTCATACTCGTCGCCAAACCCACTTGCTCCAGGTCATCTACAAGTCTTTGCTAGTTAAAGCCCGCCTTATCTCAGTTCACTGGTCACCATAGCAGCACCCACTCGTAGCATGCGCTCCAGCAGGTATATTTCACTGGTCACCCCCAATGTCAATTCCTCCTTTGGCCGCCTTTCCTTCCAGCTGCCAATGACTGGAATAAACTGCAAAAATCGCTGAAGCTGGAGACTCATCTCCCCCACTAACTTCAAACACCAGCTGTCAGAGCAGCTCACAGATTATTGCACCTGTACATAGTCCATCTGTAAATAGCCCATCCAACTACCTCATCCCTATACTGTATTTATTTTTTTATTTTGCTCCTTTGCAGCCCCGTATCTCTACTTGCACATTCATCTTCTGCACATCTACCACTCCAGTGTATAATTGCTATATCGTAATTACCTCATCACTATGGCCTATTTTATTGCCTTACCTCCCTTATCTTACCTCATTTGCACACACTGTATATATACTTATTTTTTTTCTATTGTATTATTGACTGTATGTTTGTTCATTCCATGTGTAACTCTGTGTTGTTGTATGTGTCCATCTGCTTTGCTTTATCTTGGCCAGGTCGCAGTTGTAAATGAGAACTTGTTCTCAACTAGCCTACCTGGTTAAGTAAAGGTGAAATGAAAAAAATAAAAAATAAATAATTTGCCTGGCTGGGCTGATGAGACAGTGGATTGCGCAGTCAGATGGAACAGAGTAAATAGGCATTTTAATGTCATAGATTTAGCCAGTGGTAACTTGTGGAATAGACACTGGCTGGAATGTGCTTTTAACCAATCATCATTCAGGATTAGAGCCAGCCGTTGTATAAGAAGTATTATATAATGGGTGGTTAGAGCCTTGAATGCTGATTGGCTGACAGACGTGGTATATCAGACCGTATACAATGGATACGACAAAACATTTATTTTTACTGCTCTAATTAAGTTTCTAACCAGTTTATAATAGCAATAAGGCACCTGTGGTATATGGCCAATATACAGAGGTGGGACCAAGTCATTGTTTTACAAGTCACAAGTAAGTCTCGAGTCTTAGCACTCAAGTCCCAAGTCAAGACAGGCAAGTCTAAGTCAAGTCTCAAGTCAAGTCTCAAGTCCTAAACTTTGACTTTCGAGTCCTAAACAAGTCATAATGTGCTCTTCACCAAATGTAATACCATTTCATATTTTTAACAAGAGTAATAGTATATTACATTTACGCAAATCAGGAATGCTTTTAAAAATATCTATATATTTATTACTTTTCAAATAAACGTTATATTTCCATGGAAATACATGGGTAGTCATGAGAAAGACACATCCCCCCAATAGTGATAGACTATCGAGGATCGCTATGGGGCGCAATCGAGCGATGTAGGCTTGTACACAATCGCCAAACCTTAACACACACAGACACACACTCTCTCTGTGTGGTTACAGTAGGCTAACGTATGTCAATGGTTTTAGGAATAGCAGTAACATCAGGTAGGATTTAGGCTAACAACTGCCTAGCCAGTTGTAGCTCAATCTTGGGTGCAATGATCACGTTCCCGCACTGACTGACTGTGCGGAGGCTCATTGATTTAACGTTACGTTAGCCTACATGATACATCAGTAAAGTAAAAAAATATATAGCTGTCAGCTATATTAGCCATGACTTACCGTTCTTTGTGCAGTTTCAAATGTCGAACAAAGTTGGAAATTGTTGCACCTCCGTCTGTAATTTTCTTCCCGCATGTTTTGCAAGTTGCAATCCGTTTTTTGTTGATATGTTGTCTTTATATCCGAAAATAATAATTTTGGGTATCATCTTTCCCAGGGCTCCATCTGAATTCACCCGCTGACGTTCAGAGGACGCACTTTTTCTCAGTTGGCACAATTTGATTGGCTGCTCTCCGATTCAAACTGTAATCCGTTACATGAAGAGTTGATGCGCTGCACACTTTTTTTAATAGCATAATTTTTTTATATTTGAGTCCACACCTTTGCCAATATACCACCACTCAGGACTGCATCCAGGCACTCCGCGTTGGGTCGTACATAAGATCAGCCCTTAGCTGTGGTATATTGGCCATATTTGTATTTAACTAGGCAAGTCAGTTAAGAACAAATTCTTAGTTTCAATGACAGCCTAGGAACAGTGGGTTAACTGCTTTGTTCAGGGGCGGAACAACAGATTTGTACCTTGTCAGCTCAGGGATTTGAACTCGCAACCTTTCGGTTACTAGTCCAACACTCTAACCACTATGCTACCCTGCCACCCCTGTGCCTTATTGCTTAATTAACTCTGGGGTGTGAAGAAATACGCATCCTCATTTTGTATTTCATAATACATAATTTCGAAGGTGTTCTATAATTTGTCAATCATGTTGAAAATGTGGAGTAGGTTATGTAGATGGATAGGGAAAAACATCTAATGTAATCCATTTTTAGAGTAAATTTTAAGGATGCAAAATGTTAAGACCGTGCAAGTTGTGTGTAGACCTTCAATAGCGACTGTCTCCCCCCAAGTAAAGCCATGAGACAGACACGTAATATCCACCTAAGTTTGACCTGCTCCACTACCTCATGGTCTGTTAGATAACACATACTGGCACACACACCTCATTGCGGTGAGGCGGATCAGTCTACTGTGGTTTTACTGTGTGTGGCCTCGTACTACCTCTTCTCCCCTTGAGAAAAAACTAGATGAAGACTTATGGGCATAAGGAAAATGGAAAGTGTGTCTTTTCTAAACTGTTTTGCTACGGGTGTATACTAATGAATACACCCCTGGACACAACATTGGCCAATGTTCAGATATAAATGATATAAACGTTTGATGTAGAGTATCATACATTTATTCACCACCTACATTTTTCTCTGCCCGGAGTACCCCTGAAGTACCCCCTCATGTGCATTTTATCAGTAGGCCTATGGTCTCATAAGTCTTCTCAAGTGTCCCCTGTGGCTAGGCCAAGTACCCCCATGGGTCCTAGCACCCCTGATTGGGAACCACTGATGTAGAGAACAAACATACTCAACTCACGTCAGCTCTAGTCATTGCATTTCTATATGCAATGCTCCACAACGTATTAGTACTGAACATTTTATTATTTTTTATTTAACTAGGCATGTCAGTTAAGAACAAATTATTATTTACAATGATGACACCCAAAAGTACTCGTTACATTTTGAACGCTTAGCAAGACAGGAAAATTAGCCAATTCACGCACTTATTAGGAGAACATCCCTGGTCATCCCTACTGCCTCTGATCTGGCAGAAACACTAAACACAAATGCTTCATTTGTAAAGTGTAGGAGTGTGCCCCTGGCTATCCTTACAAGTTTAAAACAAGAAAATGGTGCCGTCTGGTTTGCTTAATATAAGGAATGTGAAATGATTTATACTTTTACTTTTGATACTTAAGTATATTTTAGCAATTACTTTTACTTTTAATACTAAAGTATATTTAAAACCAAATGCTTTTAGACTTTTACTCAAATAGTATTTTACTGAGTGACTTTCACTTAAGTCAATTTCTATTAAGGTATCTTTACTTTTACTCAAGTATGACAATTTGGTACTTTTTCCACCACTGCAAAAACATTGATCATAAAAATGTGCATTACATATAATAATCTATTGTAGCCATTCAATGGATTTACATGGAAAGAGGAAGCTACAGGCATTAAAACCTGTCTGTAGCTATCTTCACTGGTAGCTCACTAGTGGCCCCTCACCAAAAAGTAATGACAAATGTATGATGTTGGAACGGATGCAATGATAGTATCCTCACACAACATGGATATAGATTGCACATAACATAGGTATGTGCAAAACATAACATAGATTCTACAAAGTAGCCACCCTTTGCCTTGATGACAGCTTTGCACACTCTTGGTATTCTCTCAACCACCTTCACCTGGAATGCTTTTCCAACAGTCATGAAGGAGTTCACCCATATGCTGAGCACTTTTGGGCTGCTTTTCCTTCATTCTGTGGTCCAACTCGTCCCAAACCATCTCAATTCAGTTGAGGTCGGGTGATTGTGGAGGCCAGGTCAAATCAATCAATCAAATTTATTTATAAAGCCCTTTTTACATCAGTCGATGTCACAAAGTGCTATTCAGAAACCCAGCATAAAACCTCAAACAGCAAGCATTGCAGATGTAGATGTAGAAACACGTGGCTAGGAAAAACTCCCTAGAAAGGCAGGAACCTGGGAAGAAACCTAGAGAGGAACCAGTCTCTGAAGGGTGGCCAGTCCTCTTCTGGCTGTGCCGGGTGGAGATTATAACAGTACATGGCCAAGATGTTCAAACGTTCATAGATGACCAGCAGGGTCAAATAATAATAATCACAGTGGTTGTAGAGGGTGCAACAGGTCAGCACCTCAGGAGTAAATGTCATTTGGCTTTTCATAGCCGATCATTCAGAGTTAGAGACAGCAGGTGCGGTAGAGAGCGAGAGAATCGAAAACAGCAGGTCCGGGGCAAGGTAGCACATCCGGTGAACAGGTCAGGGTTCCATAGGCAGAACAGTTGAAACTGGAGCAGCAGCACGACCAGGTGGACTGGGGACAGCAAGGAGTCATCAGGCCAGGTAGTCCTGAGGCATGGTCCTAGGTCTCAGGTCCTCAGAGAAAAGAGAGAAGAGAGAGAGTTAGAGGGAGCATACTTAAATTCACACAGGAAAACCAGATAAATTTCTACTTGAATTGAAGTAACAATAAGAAATACTCCAGATATAACAGACTGATCCTAGCCCCCCCGACACAAACTATTGCAGCATAAATACTGGAGGCTGAGACAGGAGGGGTCGGGAGACACTGTGGCCCCGTCCGACGATACCCCCAGACAGGGCCAAACAGGAAGGATATAACCCCACCCACTTTACTACATGATTCTATATGTGTTATTTCCTAGTTTTGATGTCTTCACTATTATTCTACAATGTAGAAAATAGTAAAAATGAAGACAACCCCTTGAATGAGTAGGTGTGTATATCTTTTATTTCATTACCAAACACTAATTAAAACCCACCACCTTATTCTACTACTTTAACCCTATCTGATCCTACCCAATGCCAACGACCTGAGAGGACGGGACACTACTGTTTTCCGCAATTTTCTGAATTATCTTACTTATTTTACTTAACTAAAGATTGAAGTAAATGTTGTTTTTTTTGAAAATATGGACCTGGCTGACATGGATTGGTTCCTCACATTATTCTCCTTGTATCCATGGTTGTTGGTAATTTACCAGGTAGCAAGAATAAAAAAATATACAAGGACTGAAGCAATTGCGTCCTTACTCAACTAGAGATTGAAATAAATGTTTTTTCTTTGAAAAGATAGTCCTGGCTGACATAAAAATACATTAAGTAGAAAGGATTCAAAGACGTAGAGGCTGATTAACTTTCTGCACATCTCTTTATTTACAATTCTGGCTGCAATGGTTAACACAAATGCAGGACATTAAATTCTACTTTAATTCAAGTAACAATAAGTATGCCTACAGTATCTCCGTGAGGTCAAACAGGTGTGTGTGTGTGTGTGTGTTGAGGGCTGATAGTTGTCACCCACTTCCCTTGAAAAATAGTTTGCCCTACAGCCAATTCTGTCGAATCAAAAGAATTTGTAAAAAACAATCAGATTTCGACAGAAATATGGCTGAGACGCACAGAAAGTTCAAGGAGAGGGGGTACAAAAATGATCAGATTAATATTGCCATTGAGAAAATTCAAAACAAAACGAGACATGACCTTTTTCAAGGTCAGTCTCGCAAAAAGACGCATTCTTGCGTTCTAACTACCCGCTATTCAAAGCGCTCTGAACAAATTATTAAGGGAATCGTTCACAAACATTGGCACATTCTAAAATCCGATGATAGTCTCGGTAATGTGTTTTCGGACCTTCCCTTGGTCGTATTCTCGCGGGGCAGAAATCTCAGAGACCAATTGGTACACTGATTTATCACCCTAAGATATCCCTGAACAACGTCTATTTGCGCCCCTACTGGATGGAAATTACAAGTGTAATGGCTGTGCTCAATGCAATGGCACTTATAAATGTAGATCCTTCAAACACACCCAAACAGGGAAACAGATCCCAATCAAATGTGTTATCACGTGCTCCACTAAGGCAGTTATTTATCTTATAACTTGTCCTTGTGGTAAAAATGATGTGGGTAAAACAAAGCGTGAATTAAAAGTACGTATCTCAGAGCATCGTAGTACCATTAGGTGCAAAAACTTGACTTACCCAGTTGCGGCCCACTTTATGGAAGCAAACCACTCGATTTCGTCTCTGCGTTATATTGGCATCGAACACGTCACCCTCCCTAGGAGAGGGGGTGACCTTGATAATTTATTTTTAAAACGAGAGGCTGCCTGGATCTTTAATTTAAAGACCCTTGCTCCCTTCGGTCTCAACGTAGACTTTGATCTGAAGCCATTCTTGTGATTTTTGTGACTTTGCCATTGTAATTGTTTGTAAGCTTGTGTAGTCTAAAATGAATATATGATCGTATGCTATCCATTTCTTCTTTTGTATGTTCTTTGTATGCCATTTTTACATTTCAGAGTTAACCAATGATATTAGGCCACATTTGGCCATGATTACAGACACCTGTGTGTCTTCTGACACTATATAAACGAGTCATCTCGCAGTGTTTGTGATGATACCCTGATGAAGACAGCTTGGCTGTCGAAACGTTGCATATTACATTTTTGCATCTGAGCTCCTAGAGTGTGCGGCTCTCCCTTATTTTCAAGTGTTCTACTCCGCTAGCCAGCACCTCGCCTTAATAGGTGTGCGTTTCTTTTTCTTCTAGATTGTGTGTGTGTTAGTCAGATTATCCAGTGTCCACAGCAACACTATTAATTATGATCTACCCCCAGTGAATGTGGCGTACTATAGTCTTAGCCATGCTAATCCTCGTATTATGTCTTTCTCCCCTTCCGGAGGGCCTGAGGCTCTTGGACTGTGACTGAGGACACCCTGACCTGGATGTGCCTGACCCACTCCCCACACACCCAGAAACTTGGATTTCATTACTTACCATATGACTTTATTAAAAGCCATCTGTCCATAGGGTCTTGAAGTGTGAGTACTTTCTCTATAGTCATTATGGATATTGTCTGAGCCTGCTGGCCATTGATACTGATTTTACCCTTTCCTTATTGAAATGGTGAATAAAGGAAGACTATGCTTTAATTTTCAATTAAAACACAATGAAGACATTGATAGATTGAATGTATGCTTTTATACTGCCTATCTCTCTATTACAGCAAATCAAATAAAGATTTGTTCAAACTGGATGTGTGAGTTCTTTCCCCAATGATTTCCTAAGGCTGAGTTACCTTGTCAGTTACCATTTATTCCACTCTATTTGAGTTAAATGTCGTTTTTTTGTGATCACAATAAAATCATAACAATTCAATAAAGAGACCCACAGTCAGGCAGACAAATCTGAATGTTCTATCATAAAGTGAGAACAATTAGTTTCCCTGGCTAATATGGCTTCTACTTAGAAATACTATAGGAGTACATTAATAGATGACATTCACTGCTATAAACCTGTCTCCAATATAATCTGATAATTTACACAGACCCACTGCGGACCTTCGTGTGAAAAGGCGTTCCATGGTCTGTTTTGTCAACGAGCTCAATGTTTTCCAAAAACAGATGATCCCAATAATTTAGGTAGCCTTGTAAACGTTACTCCCTCTGGCATGTTATATTGCGAACTGTCTGGGACACGTTGTTTCCCTGTTTACTACTGAAAGATATTTTACCTATTAAGTCGAAGACAAAATGTACTGCAATACACTGGTCTGAAATATATTAGCTTAAGTAGGCTATACAGAACCATGGCGGACCCACTGTAAAATTAGTATTTTTATTGTTTTAAAACGTGTTCCAGTCCAACTTGTCTAGCTCTGCCCAGTGGGACGTGGCTTACGGAGCGCTCTCTTAAATAAGCGCTCGTATCGTCTTATTCTAGTTCTCATCACACCGGCTCACACTGTTCAAACTTGACAACAATCTTCCTCGATATACCTCCTCCCTTGTTATTGCTTGTTTCAACTGATTCAAACCCATCCTCTGCCTCCCTCAGTCTTTTCAACCTCCTCTCTCTCTCCCTCCCTCCAATCCTCCTTTATCCAACTCCTTCTGAACATGTTCAACTTTTCCAAGCCTAAATGTATTTTTAGCCTCCTCGAGAGACAGCACTGTACTCCCTTCACTTTAAACTCGAGCCTCACCACAGCTGCCTGTCAATCAGCAAAGAAACGGTGTTTATTCCGAGTGAATGGTTGTTCTGCGGTGGACCCTGCAGGCGCGTCCTTGAACGTGGCCAAGCCCCTCTCCGGAGAGTGCCTGTGCGCCAGCTGATACTGATTAACTGTCAGTACCGGGAGCCTGCGCAGTGAGGCGATGGGGATTTCCAGCAGTACAACGGAAAAGGTAAGGTGCTGCATGTTCGTGGCGTCTCTCTCTCTCTCTGATAAAACAGGTTTTACAATAGCAGAACATTAAACATGCATTTGACTCCACTGTCTGGACATATGTGAAGAGCTTGCATCGCACGCTAGCTTCGCTGTGCGGCTGGGGGCCCATGCCATCAAACAGACACACACTTACTAGCTAGTTAGCTACTGTGGCTAACGCCCATTAGCATCACAGCTTGCCAGCTCTGGCTTGTAAACGCCAATTTCATTGAGTACCCAGCTGATAATTGTTAACGTTGATGTGTGTCGCGTTGTTCAATTTATCACACATCTAACTATAGCCAGAGTAGTAAGCTAACGTCAATTAGTATCACTGCTTGCTAACTCCGTCTTGTACATGACACTTTCACTGCGTACCCAGCTGATCATTGTTGTTAACGTTGCAAGGCGTTATTGTTCAATTTGATGTATAATAACGTTTTAGTAGTGGTTAACTGGTGGGAACAACGCATGCTAACATAGTTGGCATGCTAACCCAGGTTATGTATTTTCAGATGCTAACTAGTTAGCTAGCTTGCTAAGCGGAATACTAGAAGTTTGTCCCTTGCGCAGCCGGTCCTATGCCTTCAATTAAGATCACCAAATAGCCACACATGGTTAGCTAAGCCAGGTCAAACACATTTTCACGATTTCACTAATATCATCAATCAATAAATCATAGCACGTTTTTGGGTTCATTCAGTGGTTTCTTGTAAACGTACTTCAAAAGATAATTATCTTTATATTCCTAGAACACAAGTTGAAAATGATACTGTTGCTGCTTCCTGTTATTTATTTTTTATATAATTTATAACAGTGAGTGTCGAAAAAACGCTTTTAAATGTCCCAATTCATAATCATTATTCTGAAATATGTTGTGATATGTTGAAGACCTATGCATAAAAAAAATACCCCCTATAAACACCTGTGTTCAGATGACTTGTATTTTTCCAAATTAGTACTTTTTAAACTGCTCATGCAGTGTAACATTTACGAAGCTGTACTCCAGACTGAAATTGATTAGGTTGTCCTACTATAATCAATAGCGCACTCGGATGAATCACTCATGTCAAGACTATGGGAATCAATGGAACTAGGATAGCTCGCTGCCGCTGTGTGCCATTTGCGCTCTTCTAAAAAACAAAGCACAACACTACCTGTCGATTAGATTAGAAAAGTTAGGAGACGTTTATCAACTCATCTCCTTGTGGGACAATGTTTACGGTAGATGGCCAATACGAAACAGGGCAGTAGTAGTGATTTGCTGATTCCCTTTTCAATTCAAATATAGCAATCGCTTAGTTATGCCTTTCGATTTTGAAATTGTTGCATGTTGATAATTTTATTTACAGCGATCTGGATGAAAGGAATTGCAGAATTAGCAAGTGCCGGGATGATAAAATGATTGTCAAAGTAGTTAGTATCGTGGGAAGTAAACAACACAAAGCAGATTTCATTTCTTTAGGAAAACAGCCCTAGTGTTGGAAACAAACATCATTATCTTGTCATCCAGAGTCACATTTATTTATTTTCCAAGCTATAGTGCACAACATTTTACATACAGCAGGTTTTTTTACAGGACAAAAGAGTTTGGTCTGCTTTGTGTTTTCATTTTTGGCAAGGATTTTTTTTTGGGTGGGGGAAAAACTCAACTTCATTGCCCTAGAATTTGCCAGCATATTTGCAGCCCTATAGTTAGCCAAACCTTACACTGACGCAAACCCTTATGTGAATGTCAAAAGGATATTGCTGTGAAATGCAGATTTTGAGATGTATAAAAATGTAATTTACTGCATGGTAAAACATTGTCAATTATATTTCTCTATTTTGAAATCAATACACTTATGCAGGTAAAATGGGTAACTTCAGAGCTAGCTATATTCATAAATCAGCATACCATGTAGCCATCTGCATTTTGAGCTGTTACTTTTTTCGTTGATCATTCATGCAAGGTGGATGCGAGTTCAGTTTATTGGCTAAATGGTTAGCTAGCTATTTAGTGCACTGTGGGGAAAAACATATCCATGCTACACACTGCACATTTAGTGTCAGTAACAGAGGGGGTGTGTCACTCACTAGGATACATATTCCCATCCCCTCAATCACACACACTGAGATCGATGCTCCCCCTTTGTTTCAATTGGCCATTTAGCATGTTTGGAACAGATCTGGCTGCTGCTGAATCACCTGATGTCAGCATTGCATTCTCTTCACTGGCTGGATGAATGCAGAGAAAGGAGGGAAGTGTCCCAAGCTCAATATGTCATCGTTATTGGCACAGTGAAGTGTGTGTGGTGTGCGCATATGTGTGTTCAATATCCTACCGCATATCCCTCTTTGTCGTTGCAGCTTGGAGTTTGTTAAAAAAATGCACAGCATCATGATCGTGACCTTCTCTGCCTGGTGACCTTGAATTCACTACTTTTGACAGGGCAGAGGCTAGAGCTCCGGATGCAACTCAGGACCACAACTGTGAACCACCAGCCCCCTCTGGCCTTATTTTATTTCCCATATTTGCCCTGGAGAGCCCACAGACTGCCAGCTGATAAAATAACCAGAGATGCCCAAAAGCAGAGGGTGGTCTTACAGGCAAAAGCCTAACCACCCTAATTAGCCTAAACCAGGAAGCAGTTAAGTTCAATACTACTACCAATCCCCTTTTGTCTTTAGAATGGTGACGGCTTCCTGATTGAGGCCAGAGGCGTGTTCTTGTGCATTTCTCAAAATCCTGAGCGGAGTCTATTTGTGTGTGTCCTGAGATGGCGGCAGAGAGGGGCTGCTGAGTGTCGTCCCGGTCCTTGGCATGAGAGAGGAGTGTCACGGCTGAGCAGTTCACTGCTGCGCCGCCAATGGATGCTAAACTGCAAGAGGACCTGTTCCGGAGGTACGTGGCATGCCTGGAGAGGCGGCTGGAGGACGGAGGGGGGAAGGCGGGCCCTGGGAGAGGCACCTCACAGAGGGGCAGCGAGGCCCTACTCTCCACGGCCACGGCCCTGCTGGGGGCCTACCAGCCAGACCCGGGCCAGAGGTTCCGCATGGTGCGTTTCTATGAGGTGGTGGAGAATGCCATGCGCTGCCTGAGAGGCTGCAGTCTGCGTGGCCTGGAGAGAGCCTTCCTCACCCTGGAGACGGTCTGCACCAACCTGCTGCTCTTCCCCTGGAAGAAAGAGTTCCGCTGCATCAAGGTATGTACCATCATCTAAAGCTTCTGGAATGGATGTGTTTCTCTCATCTGACTGTTCTGATGGCAGGATTGTTGTAGTTTATTAATATTGTCCCTGAGGTTAAACATTGTATTGTATGCATTTCAATGAATTTGCTGGAACAGTCCTTAATAATTGTCCTCCTTTGTGTGTCTCCCCCTTCTAGACCTTCACAGGCCCGTATGTCTACCACCTTCAAGCTGTCTTGTGCGACGCCGATCTCCGTTCCCTCCTGCGTTCCATGGGCTACTCCCGTGATCACGAGCTCCAGTTCCACGTCCGGGACCACCCTGGTGGCCCGGCCCACCTCCGGCAGCTAGCCTTCGAGCTCTTCCTGGCCCAGGCAGAGTGTCGTCTCCTGGGGGAGGTGGTGGCTCTGGCCCGGGGCTCAGCTTCTGAGTTGGAGGCCCTGGAGCAACGGAGGGGCTGCCGGGACGACGCAGCCGGCTGTGCCGAGGTCCTTCGGCGGCGGGACAGCCTCGGGGCTGACATGGCCCGGCTCTCTGTGCGACCAGTGGACATAGGTCACCCTCACCATCTGAGGAGAGGGGGAAGGCCATCCAAGTCAGTGGATGTGACGGATGGAGCTGGGCATTGGCACACAGCCAGTAAGCCTGTCCTGAAAGCCTCTCTGAGCCTGAGGAAGGAGCCTCTGTTTGTGGATGCAGAGGAAGACATAAAGGATGAGATCATCAGGCCCAGCACCTCCACATCCATGTTTTCTGTGGCTGCCCCGCCTTCTTACAGCCCCTTGGCTGACTTCTTCCCTATCCAATCACCGCCCTCGGTTGATGCCTACTCCTCCTACCACCTCTCCTCATTGGATGAGATTGATCTGTACACAGAGAGAGGTGGGCCTGGGGTTGGAGGTCGACAGACGCCTTCCAGACCTTCATCCAGGGAGCCCTGGGATGCCAGGGACGGCTGGGCGCTCAAAGCCCATGGCGGACTCTCTTCTCTGGGGGTGAAGTGTCAGGGTTGTGGCCTGGGCTGCTCCAGCCTGGCCTCCTGCCCTAGGTGTGAAATGATCCTGTGCTCAGCCTGTCACGACATCGACCCCTCCCCCTGTTGCGGCCTGCAGGAGTACCCAACCCCCAAATCACCCCGCCCCATGGATGGCTACCTCCCCGTCAAGGAGAAGCTGTCAGTATACTCCAACACTCACTCTCCTCACCCCCACATGCACCCTCATCCCCTCACCCACCAGCACACCCACCCCCACCCCCAGATGGTGGAGAAACCCCTCATGGCCACCAAGCTGTTTCCCAGCAAGTCGGTTGCCGTGGCGTCAGCCATGGTAGCCAATGCTGACCGAGCAAGTCTGGGGGGGTCGCGGTGCGGGTTCTGTAACAAGCCGGGCGCGTCTCACACCTGTGTGAACTGCTCCAAGGTATCGTGTGACTCGTGCATGAGCCTGTACGGCAAAGACTTGTGCACACGTAAAAACCCCCAGCACAGCTTTGTCCCCAACCATCAGCTCAACTTTAAGTCTGGAACCATATCACACCTGGTATACCGATGAGCCAGGAACAGGGAGTGAACTCTCACTTTCCTCTCACCCTTCCCTTGTACCCTTGCACTCTCCCCTGCGCTTTCTTTCCTCCCCTCCCTCATATTGTCTCTATCAGATGTATGGCTCTGGAATACATACATTACACATGTTCATAGGGAGTCCTATCTCTCTCTGCCTTGTAAAAGATCATGCTTTTTTAACTGGTTCCTCTTCTTCCTTACTGCTCCACCCACTCTAGCTTAGTCATGTGACGTCGTAGGGCTTCCCAATCCCTTAAATCTATTCCTCCTTCAAACGAAACGGGGAAAAGGCGAGCGCCAGACGGCTCGAAGGAAAGCCGTCCAAACAAAACACAAACGCTGACATAACTTCTCAGCCAAGGAGACTCCGTTAGATGTGTCGTAGAGAAGACTTCTGAAACTGGATTGTGTGCGCTGATTAACTTTTTAACCTTGAAAACCAATAGGAAAGAACACTGAACTTACACTGGAATTAAATAGTATATATTTTCAATGGTTCATTCCGTAGATCAATGTGAGACTGTTAGTTGGGTGGTGAAAGAGGCTGGAGTGAACATTTGGTGTGGGGGTTGATGCTTTAAAGGGATATTTTGAGAGACTATTATGGCAACTGACCACTATTTAAAGAACAATCACTTGTAAATGTACCCTTAAATATTTAAAGTGTATGGCTGAGGTTTACATGCTGCTGTGGAAATAACCTGTTTTCTTGTATCAGTTTCTCTATCATATCACAACACACCTCAATCCTCAATCTCATTGCTATCATGCTGATATGTCACCCAGCTTCTTGGAGGTGGCTGTTGTTTTGAATAATCCAATAAACTGGAGGACCCTAAGAATTTAAGTCTGAAGCCAGTGACAGTCCTGAGACTATATAAGAACTTCACTCTTTGCTACACTGGCATTTAGACACTACAGGTAGAAGTTTCTGTTCTGTGACAGCTTACCCAGATGGTAATTCTCCCAACTGATCTTTGGTTAGTGTTTGACAACTTGTTCCTTCTCCCATTTACAGTCGAGTTTGAAATTATTGACACGCTTGATAAAGATAAGCAAAACAATATTAAATCAAATACTGAGCTATATTGTGTGCTGAAAAAAATGTGCATACCTATTTTCATGTCAGTGAACTAATGTAAACACTTGGAGTTTACTAAATGGCATTTGGATTGTAGCTGCTGCTTTGGTCATAGGTGAAAATAGAGCTCTTGGTGGGTTTGGCGGTGAAATGAGAATGCAGAAAAGAACCCCATACCTACTGTAAAATATGGTGGTGGATCTTTGATGTTATGGGGCTATTTTGCTTCCACTGGTCCTGGGGCCCTTAAGGTGGGGGCGGGACTAGTAACTGGAAGAATTTCGCTACACTCACATTAACATCTGCTAACCATGTGTATGTGACCAATAAAATTAGATTTGATTCGGAAGGTTGCAAGATCAAATCCCCGAGCTGACAAGGTAAAAATCTGTCGTTCTGCCCCTGAACAAGGCAGGGGCAGAACAAGGCAGGGGCAGTTCCTAGGCCGTCATTGTAAATAAGAATTTGTTCTTAACTGACTTGCCTAGTTAAATGAAAGTTAAATAAAAAGGTCAACAGCATCATGAACTCAGGACATTTTAGCCCAAAATTTGGTTGCCTCTGCTAGGGGGCAAAAAAAAATTCTGCAAGTGAATCTTTCAGCAAGACAATAATCCCAAAATGCACATCAAAATTCACAAAGCAATTGTTAATTGACAAAATCAACAGTTTGCAATGGCAATCTGTCTCAGAACTTGAATCCCATTGAAAGCATGTGGTTTGAATTGAAGAGGGCAGTCCATAAGCACAGACTAAGGATTTTTGCTAATCTTTATAAAGGGTGTACATTTTTTTACACCATGGTATAACCTGACCCACAGTTCAGTCCATTTACTAAATATGGGCAAGCAGGAGCTGCAGGGGTGATTTTAAACTCTGCTAAATACACCTGTGGGCAATGACACTTCACACGTACAAAGTTTAACGTTCTGGCCATGCTAAAATCCTTATGTGGTGAGTGATGAAGTCGCAAAGAACACAGGACTGTAAAATTCACAGTTTAATAAAGAGACTTGTGGATAAGGTTATGGGTTAGAAAAATACACAACATAGCACGAAAAGGGAAGTGTTTTGTTTCTGACTGATGAACCCAATTGGCCACTGCTGCCTTACATTATTCTTTCACCAACAGCTCTAGCTAGAGAAGGGTGATTTTGTCAGCGTCTATGCACTAGCGTCTATGCACTATTGGGGCGGCAGGTAGCCTAATGGTTAGAGCGTTGGGCCAGTAACCCGAAAGGTTGCTAGATTGAATCCCAGAGCTGACGAGGTAAAAGTCTGTCGTTCTGCCCCTGAACAAGGCAGTTAACCCACTGTTCTTAGGCCGTCATTGTAAATAAGAATTTGCCTAGTTAAATAAAGGTTAAATTCCAAGTCAACCTCTAGCCCAAGGTGCTTAGCCTTATCTCAGCTCTCTGCTTTAGGGATGTCCAATGAATATCATTGTCAGGCCATATGCATAACGAAAGTCAGAGAAGTTGGACTTAAGACATTGGCTGTGTTTCCAACATCTGGCTTGTCTACTACATACTGTGTACTAATTGTACTACATAATAAGAATGTACTGTGTTGTAAAAACAAATGCAGTAAGCAACATATCAGGATACTAGGCTCATCCTACTGTGAATGCGTCATCTAATGTGCAATTGTGTTACTTCCCACCATACGTTCATTTTGGTAAAGTGCGTCCCCCTCAGATGATTATCAGCTTCTGTAAGACACACGTGGATCTCAAAAGACGACTCTCTTCCTCAGTAGTGTGCAGCGAATTCTACTAGGTAAAAAGAAGAAATGAGTATGATATCCTGGAATTTAAACTATACTAAATTTCAGCTCTACGGATCCCCAATGGAGTCGGTTTTAAAAAGGCCTACTGAAATCCTCTGTACTGTAATTGCTTGGTCTATTACTTGGTGAAAGCTATGTAGTGGAATGTATTACATTAGTCATTACCTCAAGGAAGGGTGCTACTGCATTTTTTTTTAACTTGGTTGAAATGTCTTTCCAGAGTGGCCTTAAGGAGCAGTGCAATTCACTTTTGACCTCTTCTCCTTGTTCATCTAGTGATGTTTCCGAAAGGGCCAAAGAGATCGCCTAATGGATATGGTCCAATACTTATAAATGTTCTTCTTTCCAGGAGCACTTTCACCAGGTGATCTCTCTTTGGCTCTCACCTCCCGCTGAGTGTGTTTCTGTCACAGACACAGCTTCTGTGTAGAGTATCATCTCTTTACAATGTCTGGCTAGAAACATGTTAACATCTCAGGAACCAACAGGACACAATTAAAATCTCTGCAGAATCTTGACACGGAGGAGCATCGCAGAATGTCTCTGTAGAGGGGTTCAACCCCCACTATCACGACACGGCCATACAGGGGGAGAGGAGGGGGAAAATAGCCAACATTGTAAATTGGTGAAAAGTATGTACAGTTGAAGTCAGAAGTTTACATACACCTTAGCCAAATACATTTAAACTCAGTTTTTGACAATTCCTGACATTTAATCCTCGTAAAAATTCCGTCTTAGATCAGTTAGGATCACTACTTTATTTTAAGAATGTGAAATGTCAGAATAATAGTAGAGAGAATGATTTATTTCAGCTTTTATTTCTTTCATCACATTCTCAGTGGGTCAGAAGTTTGCATACACTCAATTAGTATTTGGTAGCATTGCCTTTAAATTGTTTAACTTGGGTCAAACGTTTCGGGTAGCCTTCCACAAGCTTCCCACAATAAGTTGGGGGAATTTTGGCCCATTCCTCCTGACTGAGCTGGTGTAACTGAGTCAGGTTTGTAGGCCTCCTTGCTCGCACATGCTTTTTCAGTTCTCTCCACATATTTTCTATAGGCTTGAGGTCAGGGCTTTGTGATGGCCACTCCAATACCTTGAATTTGTGGTCCTTAAGCCATTTTGCCACAACTTTGGAAGTATGCTTGGGGTCATTGTCCATTTGGAAGACCCATTTGCGACCAAGCTTTAACTTACTGATGTCTTGATGTTGCTTCAATCTATCCACATTTTCCTTTCTCATGATGCCATGTATTTTGTGAAGTGCACCAGTCCCTCCTGCAGCAAAGCACCCCCACAACATGAGGCTGCCACGCCCCTGCTTCATGGTTGGGATGGTGTTCTTTGGCTTGCAAGCATCCCCCTTCTTCCTCCAAACATAATGATGGTCATTATGGCCACACAGTTCTATTTTTGTTTCATCAGACCAGAGGACATTTCTCCAAAAAGTACAATCTTTTTCCCCATGTGCAGTTGCAAACCGTAGTCTGGCTTTTTGATGGCGGCTTCTTCCTTGCTGAGCGGCCTTTCAGGTTATGTCGATATAGGACTCGTTTTACTGTGGATATTGATACTTTTGTACCTGTTTCCTCCAGCATCTTCACAAGGTCCTTTGCTGTTGTTCTTGGATTGATTTGCACTTTTCGCACCAAAGTATGTTCATCTCTAGGAGAACGTATCTCCTTTCTGAGCGGTATGATGGCTGCGTGGTCCCATGGTGTTTATACTTGCGTACTATTGTTTGTACAGATGAACGTGGTACCTTCAGGTGTTTGGAAATTGCTCCCAAGGATGAACCAGACTTTTTCTGAGGTCTTGGCTGATTTCTTTTGATTTTTCCATGATGTCAAGCAAAGTGTCACTGAAATTGAAGGTAGGCCTTGAAATACATCCACAGGTACACCTCCAACTGACTCAAATGATGTCAATTAGCCTATCAGAAGCTTCTAAAGCCATGACATAATTTTCTGGAATTTTCCAAACTGTTCAAAGGCACAGTCAACTTAGTGTATGTAAACTTCTGACCCACTGGAATTGTGATACAGTGAAAAATAAGTGAAAAAATCTGTCTGCAAATAATTGTTGGAAAAAATTCTTGTCATGCACAAAGTAGATGTCCTAACTGACTTTCCAAAACTATAGTTTATTAACAAGAAATTTGTGGAGTGGTTGAAAAACGAGTTTTAATGACTCCAACCTAAGTGTATGTAAACTTCCGACTTCAACTGTATGTTTTCATGGAAAACAAGTACATTTCTAAGTAGCTCCAAACTTTTGAACGGTAGTGTGTGTGTGTGTGTGTGTGTGTGTGTGTGTGTATATGCACATGCACACACAGTACCAGTAAAAAATGTGGACACACCTACTCATTCAAGGGTTTTTCTTTATCTTTACTATTTTCTACATTGTAGAATAATAGTGAAGACAACAAAACTATTAAATTACACACAGAATCATGTAGTAACCAAAGACGTTTTAAACGAATCAAAATATATTTCAGATTCTTCAAAGTAGCCACCCTTTGCCTTGATGACAGCTTTGCACACTTGGCATTCTCTCAACCAGCTTCATGAGGTAGTCACCCGGAATGCATTTCAATGAACAGGTGTGCCTTGTTAAAAGTTAATTTTGTGGAATTTCTTTCCTTCTTAATGCGTTTGAGGCAATCAGTTGTGTTGTGACAAGGTAGGGTTGGTATACATAAGATAGCCTTATTTGGTAATATACCAAGTTCATATTATGTCAAGAACCGCTCAAATAAGCAAAAAGAAACGACAGTCCATCATTACTTTAACACATGAAGGTCAGTCAATACGGAAAATGTCAAGAACTTTCAAAGTTTCTTCAAGTGCAGTCGCAAATACCATCAAGCGATATGATGAAACTGGCTCTCATGAGGACCGCCACAGGAAAGGAAGACCCAGAGTTACCTTTGCTGCAGAGGATAAGTTCATAAGAGTTACCAGCCTCAGAAATTGCAGCCCAAATAAATGCTCACAGAGTTCAAGTAACTGACACATCTCAACATCAACTGTTCAGAGGAGACTGAATCTGGCCTTCATGGTCGAATTGCTGCAAAGAAACCATTACTAAAGGACACCAATTAGAAGAAGAGACTTGCTTCAGCTAAGAAACATGAGCAATGGACATTAGACCGGTGGAAATCTGTCCGTTTGTCTGATGGGGTAAATTCTTTTGATTTTTGGTTCCAACCGCTGTGTCTTTGTGAGACGCAAAATAGGTGAACGGATGATCTCTGCATGTGTGGTTCCCACCGTGAAGCATGGTGTGGGGTGCTTTTCTGGTGACACTGTCTGATTTATTTAGAATTGAAGGCACACTTAACCAGCATGGCTACCACAGCATTCTGCAGCGATACGCAAACCCATCTATCATTTGTTTTTCAACAGGACAATTACCCAAAACACACCTCCAGGCTGTGTTAGGGCTATTTAACCAAGAAGGAGAGTGATGGAGTGCTGCATCAGATGACCTGGCCTCCACAATCCCCCGAACTCAACCCAATTGAGATGGTAAATTTGTAAGAATAATGAAAAATACAACACTAATATATCTTGAAGTATTCAACCCACTGAGTCAATACATGTTAGAATGACATTTGGCAATGATTACAGCTGTGAGTTTTTATGGGAAAAAAGTATTTGATCCCCTGCTGATTTTGTACATTTGCCCACTGACAAAGAAATGATCAGTCTATAATTTTAATGGTAGGTTTATTTGAACAGTGAGAGACAGAATAACAACAAAAAACTCCAGAAAAACGCATGTAAAAAATGTTAGAAATTGATTTGCATTTTAATGAGGGAAATAAATATTTGACCCCCTCTCAATCAGAAAGGTTTCTGGCTCCCAGGTGTCTTTTTATACAGGTAACGAGCTGAGATTAGGAGCACCCTCTTAAAGGGAATGCTCCTAATCTCAGCTTGTTACCTGTATAAAAGACACCTGTCCACAGAAGCAATCAATCAATCAGATTCCAAACTCTCCCCCATGGCCAAGACCAAAGAGCTCTCCAAGGATGTCAGGGACAAGATTGTAGACCTACACAAGGCTTGAATGGGCTACAAGACCATCGCCAAGCAGCTTGGTGAGAAGGTGACAACAGTTGGTGCGATTATTCTCAAATGGAAGAAACACAAAAGAACTGTCAATCTCCCTCGGACTGGGGCTTCATGCAAGATCTCACCTCGTGGAGTTACAATGATCATAAGAACGGTGAGGAATCAGCCCAGAACTACACAGGAGGATCTTGTCAATGATCTCAAGGCAGCTGGGACCATAGTCACCAAGAAAACAATTGGTAACACACTACGCCGTGAAGGACTGAAATCCTGCAGCGCCCGCAAGGTCCCCCTGCTCAAGAAAGCACATTTACATGCCCATCTGAAGTTTGCCAAAGAACATCTGAATTATTCAGAGGACAACTGGGTGAAAGTGTTGTGGTCAGATGAGACCAAAATGGAGCTCTTTGGCATCAACTCAACTCGCCGTGTTTGGAGGAGGAGGAATGCTGCCTATGCCCCGAATAACACCATCCCCACCGTCAAACATGGAGGTGGAAACATTATGCTTTGGCGATGTTTTTCTGCTAAGGGGACAGGACAACTTCACCGCATCAAAGGGATGATGGACGGGGCCATGTACCGTCAAATCTTGGGTGAGAATCTACTTCCCTCAGCCAGGGCATTGAAAATGGGTCGTGAATGGGTATTCCAGCATGACAATGACCCAAAACACACAGCAAAGGCAACAAAGGAGTGGCTCAAGAAGATGCACATTAAGGTCCTGGAGTGGCCTAGCCAGTCTCCAGTCCTTAATCCCATAAAAAATCTGTGGAGGGAGCTGAAGATTCGAGTTGCCAAACGTCAGCCTCGAAACCTTAATGACTTGGAGAAGATCTGCAAAGAGGAGTGGGACAAAATCCCTCCTGAGATGTGTGCAAACCTGGTGGCCAACTACAAGAAATGTCTGACCTCTGTGATTGCCAACAAGGGTTTTGCCACCAAGTACTAAGTCATGTTTTGCAGAGGGGTCAAATACTTATTTCCCTCATTAAAATGCAAATCATTTTATAACATTTTTGACATGAGTTTTTCTGGATTTTTTTGTTATTCTGTCTCTCACTGTTCAAATAAACCTACCATTAAAATTATAGACTGATCATTTCTTTGTCAGTGGGCAAATGTACAAAATCAGCAGGGGATCAAATACTTTTTTCCCTCACTGTATATATGTGTGTGTGTATATATAAACACAAAATGTGTGGATATTTCAGCCACACCCGTTGCTGACAGGTGTATAAAATTGAGCACACAGCCATGCAATCTCCACAAGTAACATTGGCAGTGCAATGGCCTTACTGAAGAGCTCAGTGACTTTTAACGTGGCACCGTCATAGGATTCCACCTTTCTAACAGTTCGTCAAATGTCTGCCCTGCTAGTGCTGCCCCGGTCAACTGTAAGTGCTGTTATTGTGAAGCGGAAACGTCTAAGAGCAACAATGGCTCAGCTGTGAAGTGGTAGGCCACACAAGCTCCCAGAATGGGACCGTGGAGTGCTGAAGCGCGTAAAAATCAGCACAAGAACTGTTCATCGGGAGTTTCATGAAATGTGTTTCCATGGCCGAGTGCGCAATGCCAAGCGTCGGCTGGAGTGGTGTAAAGTTTACCATGGGGGTAGGCTAGTTACCCCATCAAATTAATGCTTTGGTGGAAGAAAAAGGGGGATTGTGAATGAAGTTAATGAAATGTTTTCACAATTCTGTGCTGGCGCAAAACGTAATCATCACATGTAGTTTTTCCATAATTTATGGCAAGTAGGAATACATTTACTTTTTAGTTTTTCTAATTTCAGACGAGTAGGCCATAGTGCTACGACTATGTAGCCTACCTGTGATATCTACGCTCACCTTGAATGGAACTGCAATCTGTCCTTGTGACCAGCAGAGGGTGGTAGGTACCTACAGACCACAGTTTGTTGGACTTAACCTCTGACAAAATAAGTACTAAATATAAGGCATCCTATTTGTCTTTAAATAATATCACATTTTAAATTATAGTAGCGTATGAGTGACCAATACATAATATACATACAGTATTGTCAGCATGGCAACAATATATTTGATTAATCAAATAATTTGTCATAATATGATCGGATTTGGTACCGAGTTGCCATAACAATACACAGGCATACAATACAGCAGTTGCGTATAAATTGATGTAACCTTTAGGTGTTTGTGTGTGTCCGTGCAGTATGTGTGTGTGCCGGTGCTGCACCTCGTGCCGTTGGTTTCCCTCAGAGACGGTGGGCTCCTCTGTGTCATGTGCAGGGGACTCACAGCACCCCTCATCACCCAGCATCACCAGGACATTCTGGGCTATATTTAGACTGGGATAACAGCTAGACCAATGGCATGCTAAATTTGGACCTGGTTCAAAGTTAACACCATAGCAGCCTAAATTAAACACCGTATGTGACCGACCGCCTCGATTCGGTCTTATGTAGCAAAATTTGAAATTGTCTTTTTTTACATTGGATAAAAGTAAAGACTCAGAGCTAGAAATGGTATACAATACACTGCAATTGAGGAACAATGTCAAAGTAATTTTGCTTTGAAAGTTGATAAACTTTTAAACCCCACTTTTCAGGAAACGGCCTGTGAATATTTTGGTACACCTACTGGAGAGCTCTTCCTTGTCTAAACCCATTCAGCATTGTTCACACCCTCTTAAGCTTTAGCCCCACCCATCTCTTTAAAAACTGTTTCACCAAGTCTGAACAATGACATGAATAACAGCTGGCGGGTTTTATGCTTTTTTGGCAGGATAGAACGGCTGCCTCTGGAAAGACAAGGGGTGGCGGTCTGTGTAACAGTAAATATACATTGCCATCTCTAGCCTATAAAGCTACCTGGCCTGACATCCATATCTTCTTAGCTACAGCTCATCTAGAGGCGGCGCTCCTAGTGGCCGGGGACTTTAACTTCTTTGGGAACGGGGGGCAGTATTGAGTAGCTTGGATGAATAAGGTGCCCAGAGTAAACTGCCTGCTACAGAGTAAACCAGAGTAAACTGCCCAGAAGCTAGAATGTGCATATAATTGGTAGATTTGGATAGAAACCACTCTAAAGTTTCCAAAAACTGTTAAAATAATGTCTGTGGGTATAACAGATCTCATATGGCAGGCAAAAACCTGAGAGAAATCCAACCAGGAAGTGGGAAATCTGCCTATCCAATATACTGTGTCTATGGGGTCAGATTGCACTTCCTAAGGCTTCCACTAGATTTCAACAGTGTTTAGAACATTGTTTCAGGCTTCTACTGTGAAAGGGGAGCGAATAAGAGCTGTTTGAACCAGGGGTCTGGTTGAAAGCCTTGAGTTGTTGATCGAGCGCGGCCGTGAGCACGAGCTCCGTTCCCTTTCCTTTCTAAAGACAAACGAATTGTCCGGTTGGAATATTATTGAAGATTTATGATAAAAACATCCTAAAGATTGATTATATACATTGTCTGACATGTTTATACGAACTATAATGGAACTTTTTTACTTTTCGTCTGGACTTTGTGAGCGCGCCTTGTGCATTTGGATTACTGGACTAAATGTGCGAACAAAAAAGAGGTATTTGGACATAAAGATTAACTTTATCGAACAAAACAAACATTTTGTCTAACATGGAGACCTGGGAGTGCCATCAGATGAAGATCATCAAAGGTAAGTGATTAATTTTAATGCTATTTCTGACTTTTGTGACACCTCTCCTTGGTTGGAAAATGGCTGTATGGTTTTCTGTGGCTAGGCGCTGGCCTAACATAATCACATGGTGTGCTTTTGCTGTAAAGCCTTTTTGAAATCTGACACAGCGGTTGCATTAAGGAGAAGTTTATCTTTAATTGTATATTAAACACTTGTATCTTTCATCAATGTTTATGATGAGTATTTCTGTAATTTGATGTGGCTCTATGCAGTTTCACCGGATGTTTGTTTGAGATTTCTGTTGTTTGAATTTGGCGCCCTGCAATTTCACTGGCTGTTGGCGAAGTGGGACGCTAGCATGAGAGGTTAATGCAAGGAAACTTAAAACAGTTTTACCTTATTTCTATCACCATGTTAAATGTGCAACCAGAGGGAAAAAAACTCTAGACCACCTTTACTCCACACACAGAGATGCGTACAAAGCTCTCCCTCGCCCTCCATTTGGCAAATCTGACCATAATTCTATCCTCCTGATTCCTGCTTACAAGCAAAACTAAAGCAGGAAGCACCAGTGACTTGGTCAATAAAAAAGTGGTCGGCTGAAGCAGATGCTAAACTACAGGACTGTTTTGCTAGCACAGACTGGAATATGTTCCAGGATTCTTCCGATGGCATTGAGGAGTACACCACATCAGTCACTGGCTTCATCAATAAGTGCATCGATGATGTCATCCCCACAGTGATACCCCAACCAGAAGCCATGGATTACAGGCAACATCCGCACTGAGATAAGGGGTAGAGCTGCCGCTTTCAAGGAGCGGGACTCTAACCCGGAAGCTTAAAAGTAATCCCACTATGCCCTCTGACGAACCATCAAACAGGCAAAGCATCAATGCAGGACTAAGATTGAATCGTACTACACCGGCTCTGATGCTCGTCGGATGTGGCAGGGCTTGCAAACTATTACAGACTACAAAGGGAAGCACAACCGCGAGCTTCCCAGTGACAATAGTCTACCAGACGAGCTAAATTACTTCTATGCTCACTTCAAGGCAAGTAACACAGAAACATGAATGAGAGCATCAGTTGTTCCGGACGACTGCGTTATAACGATCTCCGCAGCCGATGTAAGACCTTTAAACAGGCCAACATTCACAAGGCTGCAGGGCCAGACGGATTACCAGGATGTGTACTCAGAGCATGCGCTGACCAACTGGAAAGTGTCTTCACTGACATTTTCAACCTGTCCCTGACTGAGTCTGTAATACCAACATGTTTCAAGCAGACCACAACAGTCCCTGTGCCCAAGAACACTAAGGTAACCTGCCAAAATGACTACCGACCCATAGTACTCACATCTGTAGCCATGAAGTGCTTTGAAAGGCTGGTCATGGCTCACATCAACACCATTATCCCAGAAACCCTAGACCCACTCCAATTTGCATCCCGCCCCAACAGATCCATAGATGATGCAATCTCTATTGCGCTCCACACTGACCTTTCCCACCTGGACAAAATGAACACCTATGTTAGAATGCTATTCATTGGCTACAGCGAGGGCGTTCAACAACACAGTACCCTCAAAGCTCATCGCTAAGGACCCTGGGACAAAACACCTTCCTCTGCAACTGTATCCTGGACTTTCTTGAAGGGCCACCCCCAGATATTAGGGGTAGGTAACAACACATCCGCCACACTGATCATCAACACGGGGCCCCTTAGTCCCCTCCTGTACTCCCTGTTCACTCATGACTGCATGGTCAGGCATGACTCCAACACCATCATTAAGTTTGCCAATGACACAACAGTGGTAGGCATGATCACCCACAATGATGAGACAGCCTATAGGGAGAAAGTCAGACTTCAGCCACCCTAGTCATAGGGTCACTATTGTGGAGGACTTTATTCTTCCTGCTGCCACGGATATGGCTGGGACAACGCTGGGGGAAAAGCCCAAAAAACTTTACAGACAATGTCTTCATCAAACAACACTGTTTCACAACGCATCAGTGACATGGCAGGGGATGTTTTGAAACAATTACTACTTTGCATACAAGCCAGTGAATTATATGCATTACAGCTGGATGAGTCAACAGACGTGGCGGGCCTGGCACAGCTCCTGGTATATGTCCGTTACGTTTATGGGGGGGTCAATTAAGGAAGACATCCTCTTCTGCAAACCACTGGAATCCAGGACATGAGAGGATATTTTTAAAGTACTGGACAGCTTTGTGACATCAAATGGACTTTGGTGATCAAGATGTGTTGGTCTCTGTACTGATGGCGCAAAAGCCATGACACGGAGACATAGTGGAGTGGTAACGCGCGTGCAAGCAGTTGCTCCCAATGCCACTTGGGTACACTGCAGCATCCACCAGCGGCTCTTGCTGCCAAGGGAATGCCTGACGTTTTGGACACTACAGTGAAAATGGTTAACTTTGTTAAAGCAAGGCCCCTGAACTCTTGTGTATTTTTTTGCATTATGCAATGATATGGGCAGCGATCATGTAACGCTTTTACAACATACTGTGCTGGTTATCAAGGGGCAAAGTATTGACACATTTATTTGAATTGAGAGACGAGCTTATAGTTTTCTTTACTGACCATAATTTTCACTTGTCTGACCGCTTGCATGATGACGAGTTTCTCACACGACTGGCCTATTTGGGTGATGTTTTTTCTCTCTTGAATGATCTGAATCTAGGATTACATGGACTCTCCGCAACTATATTCAATGTGCGGGACAAAATTGAGGCTATGATTAGGAAGTTGGAGCTCTTTTCCGTCTGCATTAAGGACAACACACAGGTCTTTCCATCATTGTATGATTTTTTTGTGTGCAAATGAACTCAAGTTTACGGACAATGTCAAATGTGATATAGCGAAGCAGCTGAGTGAGCTGGGTGCTCAATTACACAGGTACTTTCACGAAACGGACGACACAACTGGATTCGTTATCCCTTTCATACCCTGCCTCCAGTCCACTTACCGATATCTGAACAGAGAGCCTCATTGAAATCAGCGGTTCTGTGAAAATGGAATTTAATCAGAAGCCACTGCCAGATTTCTGAATAGGGCGGCACGCAGAGTTTCTTGCCTTGGCAAATCGCCCCCGTTAAGACACTGATGCCCTTTGCAACCACGTACCTATGTGAGAGTGGATTCTCAGCCCTCACTAGCATGAAAACTGGCTGGCTTTTGTTTTTGGGTGGTATGCTGCTACATAATACCTCAAACACCAACATAAGCTGAAAGTGCATTCACCGCACAAAATATCTTGAGCAATTCAAGCTCTTCGTCGTCTTCTCAGATGAGTGTGTGCTCGTGCACATTTGTTTTTGTGCCTGTGTGTGTTTGGCAGTGTTTATTTAAGTGATTTGTTCTGTAACACAGTACTGTTGTAATATCAGATGTAGTCCTATTGTTGTCTCTTAAAAGCCCTATATCCCCCCTTGTCTCTCTGTGTTCCCTTAGCTTCCATATACAGCTACTTAATTTCACACACATCAGCATGTCGAAACATTGACTTCAGATGTATCGTTTGGGAAAACAGTTGAAATAACTGTACGAAAAAAATGCATGGTATGAAATGTATGCATTCACTACTGTAAGTCGCTCTGGATAAGAGCGTCTGCCAAATGACTAAAATGTAAATGTAAAATGTTAATTTTCAGTTCCAATGATAATATGACAGAGGCCGGACCTCCTTTATTTATTTACTATTTTATGGATTACTTCCTGTGATGGATTTTGTTGTGATTGATATTGTGATGAGGAGACATGCTGTGAGACAGGCTGTGTTAGAAGCACTGAAACTTAGTGTGAGACTGTGAGAGTCCAGACTGTGTGGAAGGATGTTCCAAATCCCAAATCAACTGCTAGCCCCTAAACTCTATACACTTAGATCTGAAAGAATTGTATAAGTATAACCAACATGGTAACAGCTCCACCATGCCTTTTAATTTGCTAGTTGGATTGTCTGCCATATTGCTTAAACCTTTCCAATCCTGTCAGATCTACGAAAGTCCATAGAGATTAGGGTCTAGGGGTTGATTTGGGATTTAACATGTTTTTATTAATCTGCTGAACAGACAGTGTGGAAGGAGGAGATGCCTAATCAGAAAGTGCTTAATATCACTTCCTCCCACTTCACTTCAATTTCCTGATCTGTAATCAATGGTGCTGATCTGCTAGACCTCCGATTGGGGGAGTCACTAATTACGTGCTACATGGAAACCAATCTGTACTTAGATAGCTACAGGAAGTACCCCTCTTATTGGTTCATCAAACCTTCCCCTTTTTAACATCACCCAACCCGAAGCACGTGTTTACCTATTGTAGCCAATTTGGAGGTGCTTAGTGGAGAGTTGTTGACATTAGCTGCTAGTTTCTAAAGTCTTCCTTTCCGAGTGTGTTTGATTCAAATGGCGGAGCCTGTCAATGCCAGGGCCCATCCACAAGAGACTGTTGTTGTTTTTGCATGAAAAGATGGTTTGTTTTCAAGCACTGATATGAGACCTGCTCAGAATGGCTTAGGCTGAGTTTGTAGGCCAGAATGTTCCAATACAAGTCGAAAGGTTTACATGCCTGATGGAAGAGGTGGAATAAAACACAACAGTGGTACTGACCTGAAGGCCTGGGTTTGAATCCCCCTGGTGTCAGCTCTAGGTAAACCCCACCCCAGCTCTTGAGGCCTGTAGCCACTGGTTCTCTTCCTTTGCCTTGAACCAGAGAGTGACTTAGACCTGGGAAACAAAGTGAACATGCAGTATTCTCTGGCCTGTCAGTGACATTGGTTGGTCTTTACAGTGCTGCAGCCCTCGAGGACTAGGACTGGGGACACCTGGGTTTAGGTTGTTGTTCTTACTGGTCTTGTGTTAGTATGTTGTAAACCCAGAGCTTAGCCAGGTGAGTCGCTATGCTCCAAGGCCCCTGTCTTGTCAGGCTCCTCTCTGTCCTAGCAGAGCCATGATCTGACTCATCTGACCCATTCTGTGCCAGTCCAAATGAAGGGAACAGTGCTGCTCAGCCTTGGTATAGCTAACCTCTGTTATTACACATGTAATATATTGGATAATCTGGTAGGTGACCTGTTGCAGAGGTAAGCACTGCCTAACTGGCAAGCATTAAAAACATGTTTTAATTTATTTCAGTGTTTTCAAACAAGTTTAAATGTTTCATAAGCAAATCTATTTATATTAAATATAAAACTTGCATACCATTATAAAATGGCCAATTATATTGTCCAATATTATTGGGTCTTGTGTTTTAGAAAAGATAAACAAAAAGGTGTTAAATCACTAAAGATTCTACCTTAACGAACAAGAGTTTAGAGTGATTTCGCTGAGGATTATCTGGTGTCATGGAACTACTAAACCTCATCCAGCTCATAAGCACTTTCACATTATTAGTTCCTCACTCATTTTAATTAAGGAATAATGTTCTTAAGCTGATGGACTATCAGAATTCTTGAATAGTTTGCTTTTACAAATGCTTTCCCCTTGTCATGCAGTAGAAAATATTGCATGGAATCAACTCAGTAGGCTAAAGGGTTAAGGTGTAGCTTAAAGTTGGTACTACATCAGCTTAAAACACAACCAACTCCAGATCCTACATCCCCAAAATATGTTTCTATTAAAGCAAATTAAAAGATGAATACACAACTATATCATAAAGATATCTTTCTCTGACAATTGGATCAGCGTGGTCCGGGTTTGGGGATAACTTGTCTAGTTAAATAAAGGTTTTAAAAATAAGAAGAAGAAAAAATAAATAATTGTAAGGAGTTTATTTCTCCTTGAATTGAAGCCATCTGTATCTGCATTAGTATCTTTTGATTATTGTCCATTTCTAATGGAGATGTATTTTTACCGTCGTTGTTATTGTCAAAGTAAGCTAATAAAATGAATCCATGTTGCCCTGAAATTATTGTACACACTTAGAAAAAAAGGTTTGCAAGGCTGTTCCCATAGCATAATCATTTTGGTTCCAGGTAGAACTCTCTGTGGAAAGGTTCTACATGGAACCCAAAAGGGTTATTCAAAGGGTTCTCCTATGGGAACAGCTGAAGAACTCTTAGGTTCTAGATGATACACATTTTTTTCTAAGAGTGTAGTTTTGGTGGGGGGCATTGGTTCAGAAAAGGGCTACAAAGATAAGAAAGAGGGGAGGAGGAAGGAGAAGAGGAAGAGAGAGTGGTCAGAGCTGTAGCCTGCCTGTCCTTTCTCTGACTGCATCCTTAAATAAAGGTTAAATTAAAAAATAGAAATTCTCTCACCCCACCAAAATAAGGACTCACAGTTAATCTTTGGTTCTCATTGTAATATCTTGGCAACTTCCAACCATTCTTTAAAACAAGGATTGACAGTTCATCTTTGGCGACTTCTAACCAGTGGTCCGTGATACGTGCTGATGCAGTAAACCTGCTGACGGTGCAGCTCTCGTGCACTTAGTCAAATCCTATCCCTCTGTTTACTCTCTAGTCCACCTGACATGGAAAAATGGTCTTCTTCTGTGAAGTGGGGGAGATTAGTCCCTGACTGTCCCTTTGTGTTGGAAATACCACTGAAATACTAAAGAACAAACCATAAAATCTCTTATCAGAGGAATTGATGACTCCTGCTGGTTATTCTTAGAACTGCATCAGAACATGAGAAATTAGATTTTCTTTTTTTTACAAGTGCCAGTCTGTTTTTGCTATTATGGTAAGAGCACAAACAGATCTGGACCAGGCTACTACCAAAACACTTCAGCATACTAATATTATGTCTTAGACATCAGAATGACCAGAAAATAAACCACAACACTTTAAAAGTAAAAATAGCCTTTGAATGACCAAAACGTCACCCAGAATATTTTTACGCTATTAAAATCTCAGAACTGAAGAAATTGTACATTTTCTCTCATCTCTAACTATCAGGAAGCCTGAAAGAACAGTCTGAGTGGGCAGAGAGATTCTATATACTCATGACCTCTCCTTGACTGACAGCTCTTTGAAATGCCCTTGTGGTCACTGCCAGGTAACAAGTTAAACAATGGGACATGTCATTCCGAGCTTAAATAGTATGCCTCAAGCCATAGACATAAGGGAATGTACATGAAAACAGCATACAATAAGTGTACTGGACAATGTATTGGTGCCTCTGCATTAGCATTAGATTTGACAATATGGTCAGGATTCTATGCAATGATCAAACATTAATGATCAGACATTTATGATAGGCCACCATAGCAAAAAGATCAACAAGAACATGCATGAGAAATAAAGGTGAGACATAATTTGACATAAGATACATAATTAGAGCCATACGCCTGATATATGCACCCGGCCACCCTACAGTGTGCAGGACCCATTGATTTGTGTAATTTGTAACACTCATCTCCTGTCCGAATGCTTAAAAAAAAAAAAAAAAATGTAATCTGATATCATATCACGTGAAAGTTAATGACTTATGATTCAGGAAATACAACTACAGAGATTGATGGGGAGGGGAGAGGAACTCATGTACCCCACTTCAATCAAGCAGGCGTCAGTCACCCACTTGTCTTCAGTCACCCTAAAGGTTGAAGCGGGAGACAACAGCTCACACTGGGCAGACAGGTGTCCTGCTCGCACAGCTTCCTCACCTATGGAGCTGGATCAAAGGGGATCTCATTGAAGAGTAGATCCAGGAGCCCGTCTACGTAGCCTGTAATGTTTTTCAAAGGGGAAATGTTTGTTAAATGGTTAGTGAATTTAATTGTATTTTATGATTCTATCAATTCGTTAATGTAGCAATCTACTCATTCTACAATGTGTTTTCTGGTGTTTTTTTTTTTAAATATGCAATATTTGGTTGTGCAGTTTTTGTGAAACTTTTCAATGTTTGTATTTTGAATTTTAGTGTGTGTGAATTGCTAAATTGATGCAGATTTGAAATGAATAACTATAATTCTCCCCCTCAAATCATCATGACTAGACCCAATGACACAAGATACATCAACTGTAAGACAACAACCGCACAATGAAATGGCTAAATATTAAATTCCTTTTGTGGACAACATTCCTTCGGGCCAGCTGTGTGTTCTAAGACTAAATGTAGGGGGCTTAGGGATGAAAGATAAAAACCATATACTGTAGTGACTCAGCTGTGTTATGGAAATATACTGTTTACAAGTCAAAACAGCCACAGTTGCATTATTTGACGTTAGCCCTATGATCCCCCAAAAATGTTGGCTACCGTGTCAGACACATCAAACTCTGATACTTACATTACGGTCAGCGCTTGCAAGATCCACTGTCAATGATGGTACAGCATCCGTTTACAGGACTAGACTCATCGAATGTTCTCCTCAATTGGTGAAGCGACTTCACTCTAAATGTGTACGCGCGTGCCATTATCATCATTTTTGCTGCAGCCTGTCCACCCGAAATGAAAAGCAGCCACTGATATCTGATGGCTTCATTCTTCGGAAAATAGCGTAAGGTTAATATTACACGATTGCATCCAGTCACAACATAGTGTGCTTTTTCCGACGTGCTAGTAAGTAGCTTGCTAGCTAACAGTCACACAACAGATGAAAGGTTAACAGTATCTGTGGTCGTACGTTCTGTTTGAGCTAGATACTAGCTTATGGTTTGTTAACAAAACCAAATCAAGGCGATGGTGGTTAAGGCAGAACATAATATGTTAATACGATAAGACGCTACCGTTAGTGTTTTACACTTCTTGCTTTATGTGACGTTGCATAAAGCCGGAAGTAAACCCTTGGTTATGCCTGTCCAGAGACAGAGAAAGGAGTATCTGGCCTGCCTCCTGAATCCAAGTGTTTGACACTGGTGGAAGGGACCAGTAACTTTATGATCAAACTTTATCAATGTATAAGCTACAGTAATTTTGATGATGTTCGTGACCTTTATGGAGAAATACAAAAAAATGAATGTTAACAAAATGTATAGCACCTTTCATATTGACATACAGTATTTTTAAAGGAAGAGTCCACACAGAGAGTAGAGTGTGCTTGCAGGGTATAAACACATAGTCCCAACCCACTGGGAACTGGTTGAATCAACGTTGTTTCCACGTCATTTCAATCAAATTACGTTGAACAAATGTGGAATAGACATTGAATTGACGTGGGATATCATTTGCTTTGTTTTTGTTATTAATTTTTTACAAATATTTCTAATACAGTATCACAATGCAGTCATCTTTTCTTCATATAAGTTAAAAAGTCAGTTAATATCAATATAAAATGTGAAAACAAAACTATAACAAAAAAACTAAATGCCCCTTTCGAAGAAAAACTTGAGGGAAAATATTGCCCAACTATACAACCAAGGATGCATTTCAATAGCTTCAAATGGCCTATTCTACTCATCTCCTCTCCTTCACTGATCTGAAAATGCAGTATAGGTGAAATAAATCTGTTCTCAAGTTTCCCATTTGAGCAGATGAAGGAGAGCAGAAGATGAGAGGACATACACACGTCTTTCTCCGTAGCTCAAGTGTTACTGGTCTCCCCTCTGATTGGCTGAGCCCTTTCCGACACAGTCTTTCATTTCTCCCTTCAGTTCGGCCAGCTGTGTAGAGTGACTGGCCATCGTTCCTTTGACCTGTGACAGGTGTGAGTCTGAGTGTCTCTCCAGCTCTGTCCTGATCCTCTCCAGGTTGTCCGCCAGCTCCCCCAGGCTACCCCACTGTCCCTCCACCTGGGCCACTCGACTATCCACCTCCTTTACCTCCCTCTGCACCCCCAGGGCCGTACTCCGGCAGCCCTGCAGCTCTCCAGCCAGTCTCCTCCTCAGGCTCACCAGCTCCCCCTTCAGCTGGGCTAGCCGGTGCTCCCCGGCCCCCAGGAGGTAGGCCTGGTGCCCCACCAGCTGGGTGATACCCTGGACCTGGGTGGCTAGCTGATTCTCATTGTGTGTCCACGTGGCGTTAGCATGGCCCACTTCCTTAGTGAACAGGCTAACAGAGTCCCTCAGGCCCTTCAGGGTGCGGTTGACTGAGTTGACGTTGATCTTGAGGAGGGTGATCTCTCCCTGGACAGAGCCTTCCTCGTCCTCCTGGGCAATGCGGTTCAGTAGGGTCTGCAGGGTGGTATTGAGTCGGTCCAGCTGGTCAGCATGGGAGTCCAGACGGCCTGACACCTTCTTCTCCACCGCCTCACACTCCTCCACTAGGCCTGTCCGTGCGCCTCCTCCAGGGGGAGTGGCGTGGGAGCAGGAGGAGGTGCAGAGGAGCTCCAGGTCTGTGAGTTTCCTCTGGATGCAGTCCAGGTTTCCTTCCACCCTCCTCCTGACCGACTCAATCTCTGTCTCCAGGGCGGGCATCACCTGACCCTCCAGCAGAGCTGGGGCGGTGGCGTTACTCAGCTCCTCCAAAGCCACAAACACCCTCTCCTCCAGGGACTTCAGCTTGTCCTTCAACAAGGTCTTGAAGCCGTCCAGACCCCCAGGCACCTTGCCAACCCCTACATGCCCAGACTCGGTGACATTGAGCCTGACATCTATGTCTTCCAGACGGGCCTCTATCAGGGTCTCAATGTGGATGGTCTGGTCAGTGAGAGCAGCCTGAAGCTCCCGCTGGGACTCTGTTAACCCCTTCACTGACTCCTCCAGCATCAACATCCTCTGCGACAGGCTGTTCACCTGCTGGGACAGTCAAATGTCAGGCATATAGTGTAGCAATAAGATGTTTTGCAAATATTTTAGTAATATACAAGTTTTTGCCATTTAGCAGATAATATTTACCTGAATATTTCATATTTACATTGAATATCTGTAACCCAATTTTCACACTGCATTTTTCAAGGTGTGTAATGCCCATAACATTTGATGTGGTAGCTAGTGTTTGAAGTATTGATGAATTTCTGTTGCCTCAATAATAACATGCCATGTCCAGTAGCATTGAGAAACACCAAAGTTTTTGGTACCTGTCCACAGCAGCTCTCAGTGAGGGTGAGTCCCTGTATCTGTGCCTGCAGAGTACCCAGCTCCTCTCTCAGTCCAGTTTCTTTGCCGTCCAGAGTCTGCTGTATGTGCTCCTGGCCGTTCATGTGTTCATTATGGCACTGTCTCTGGACCTCTCCTATCCTCTCCTCACAGTGGTTCTCCACGCCAGACAGACGCCTCTCGAAGCCGTCCAGGATGTCAGCGCGGACACCTGCTAGTTTAGCATCCAGCAGCTCCTCCAGGATGGAGGGAGAGACTGACCCAGTGATGGGCCTGCCAGTCGCAGCTTCCAACAGCTTTTTCAGCTGCCCTTCATGGCCCAGAACCATGCCCTGAGGAAAGACAATGGTTTGGCTTTAGGAATACCTCAAATTCTTTGACACTGTAAGTGAATGACATTGTGTGGAAATAGCCCAGTCCAGAGCCATAGATACACAGAATCTCAGTGTGAGATTCAGAATGATACCAATCAGCAAAAGTGATATTATTGATTTAGACATCTGCTTGTTTATCTACATTTCCATAAGCTAGCATAAACCAGTCAATTAACATTAACAATACCGTAGCACCCACCTGTATCTCCTCAAGCACATGTCCTTTAGCTTTGAGCTCATCCTTCACCTCTGTCACCCTCCCAGCCAGGTCTCCAAACCCAGGGAATCCCTCTCCCCCCTCCAGGCCATCTGGGGTCCCGTCTGGGATCACCCCAAAGCCAACAGAGGAGTCTGAAAGACGGGGGACGGTGGAGAGCAGGGAGTCCAGCATATTTTTTGTGTCCTCCCGGAGAGAGAGGCGCAGGCGGTCTTCTAGGCCGGCCATCACCCCGTTCAGAATGTCCAGATCCTGGGTCAGACGAAGCAGGTCCTCCTCCATACGATCTAGACGGTCTCCACCAACTTTATTACCTAGAGAGAAAGAGAAAAAGTTATTACATAGGGCAAGGGAGGGAGAGGGGAAGAGTGAATCACAGTTTGAAAATATAAATTGGCAAATATTTCACCCGCTGTCTGGACTCACCATAGTTGGGTTTGCCATTCCCGGTGGGCAGTTGTCCAGTGGGGATGGGTCTGCTATCAGGCTGACTTGGGAAGGGGCTCCCTGGCTCCAGATTAGCCCCACCAGGGACAGGTTTGTGGTTCAGGGGAGGTTGGGGGTGCCCATGGGGGTACCCCTTGATCCCTGCTCGGTGTGGGGCACCCCCTTTGAAGGGGGGCAGAGAGGTGGGTCCATCGTAGCAGTTCTCCCCAGAGTAGCCAGGACAACACCTCCATTCCAGCTCAGTAATTCTCTTATAGCCCACCTTATACTTAGGCTTGTAGAAGGTCCGGTACCTGGAGTGGATGGAGAGGAGAGAAGATAACAAGAGGTCAGTGACTATCTTAGAAAGTGAGATGGGAGGAGAGAAGAGGTTACATCAAAGGATCAAGGTTTGTATAATGAGATTGGGGAGGGTATGAACAGTAGATTAGGAGATAAAGAGACGCTTTACTGTGATGATGATGCATTCTCAGTTGAAGGATTGTTACAAGGGTCATTGACCTCACTGAGACTTTTATGTCTTGAGGTGTCTACTCTACTCTTCCACTGAAGAATAGTGATCTCTACTCTCTCTTTCCTCTCTGTCTTCTATGTCATTCTCTACATTTCTTTTGAAGTAGAAATCCTTTTTCTCTGTGATGTCACTACAGAGGACCTTTGAGAGGCTTCAGTCACATCAGAGAAAATCCGACATCCCAGCTCACACACTCATTACAGAGATGAGCTATAGACACACACACGCACACATACAAACTCATGCATGCACACAAACAGACACAGCACAATTTCACTGACAGATTACTGTAAACTTGTACTGAAAAGGTGGCCTCTGTAATAACCATAATATGAGTTTGTTTATAATCCACTGAGATGGAAATAAATTGTCAGATTTGATAAGAATCCAATTATTATGAAAACTAGCAGACCATTAACACTTTCCATCCTTTGAGGCCTGAGCAGAGTCACAGAGCCACTGACCACAAACAGCTGAAAGTGCAGCTGGAGAGACAATGTGGCGATAACTAGTAATACAAACTGACACCACCAGAGGGCAGCACATATACCTGAGTCCCAATGCATAGTACACTACCTACTTTGCTGTGCCCGTCAAAACTGTATGGAAAGTGTACAGCAGTGGGGTGAGTCTCATAAACCACGTTCCCATCCACAGTTTTATGCGAGTCAAGTCATACCATATAAAAAAAAAAATCATGACAGCTGTGATGGAAACATGAAGTTTCTGTACAATTTTATAAATGCCAACAGATAATTTGTTCGTTCGACATTGTTGGATCTTTTTGTGTCTTTGAAAGGATTTTTTACAAGAAAACATTTATGCATAAATATTGATATAATAACTATCATATCGAAGTAAATTTGGAGTCATGGTGTGTGGTCCTCCTACTACGTCTAGGGATTGGCCTACCATGCAGTTTATTAGGCTACAGATGAAATAAGTTATGATGAACTTTACAGCATGGTGAATGTGCAAGGTGATGAGCCTGATGCTCCTTTCCAATAAATATTGAGGGTGTTATTCTAGTGACATAATGATCGATGCTTGGCTGCTGTTTTTACAAATGAAAACATTCTGGCTCTTATCCATAATATCATCATCTAGACTAGTCTACCTACAAAAGTACCAAGATCAGAGTAAACACATTTGCAATTTAAAACAGTTTTTATGACAAAACCCAGTAGAGTTGTAAATGTGATGGAAACTATTTGAACATTAGATTCTTATTGAGTACATGAAAACGTGCATTTCTTATGCGCTACGTAATCACATGTTTTTATCTGCAACAAGCCAGTTGGTTGGAAACACCACTGGTGGGTTTCAGATTCTACAATATTCACATGAAAATATGTTGCCAATTGGATGGAAAGCTAGCTACTGTCAGTATCTATTATGTATGTATCCTCTCTCATGTTATGATACATATGGTAGTGTCAGAGGTGGGTCTGAACTGAGTGTAGTAACTATCAGGGTTGGGGTCAATTCCAATTGAATTTAAAATTCCAATTAAATTATTGAATTCGCTCATGAAGTGAAGAATTTACATAGCATTACATTCTAATTAAAACAATCCTTCAACTCATGGAATTGAATTGGAATTAAACTGTTTGGACCTTTTGAATGGGAATTGAATTGTAATTGTAAAAACAAAACATCTTTCGAATTGAATTAAATTGGAATTGAATATTTTTTCTAAGAGTGTAGACTTACATGACGACAGGACACTTCTGCCCCCAGATGCACTTGGTGGTGTACTCTGCCTTCACATAGGTGGCCATGCCGTCCTCCATCGTACACGTGATGTTCTTCTGGATCACATACGCACAGTGGTTTCTGTTAGAGATGGAAAGAGAGGAGAAGAGAACAACAACAAAATACAACATCATCAAGTCCTCAATCCGACGTTGTGTCTCCTGTAGGACTTTGTGTAATTAAGCTTTCTATAACAACATTAGAGACAATTGCTAATCCAACACACACAGCTGCTTTTCATAACGACCAAGGTCGGAATTCAATCATTTTGTACCACACTTTCTGAAAGTACAGTGATGAAATTTCCAATGACACTTGATTCCCGCATTCAGTGCACTATACTTTAGGCCAAAATAAAATGTGAAGATTCCGGGCAACTTGCAAAATGCAGAAATGTATTCTTGCCAATAAATCTGTGGTTGATCTCTGTCATGGCCACATACCTGCTGGCAAAGCAGGAAATTCCTCTTAAAGGCATCCTAGAGGTTATGAGTTCAAATCCCAGGTGTGGTTGCGTCCAAGTGTGCTAACCAATGTTGAGGTCAGTTCCATTTACATTCCAGTCAATTCAGAAAGTAAACCAAAATCCACTTTGACATTTTACGGGAATTAGAATTGGAATTTCTGTGTACTTCCTGAATACAGTTCGTTGTTGTATATTTTGAGTACCCGGATGTGTACTCACAGCATGTGCAGACCAACTGGCAAGTGTCTTCACTGACATTTTCAACCTCTCCCTGACCGAGTCTGTAATACCAACATGTTTCAAGCAGACCACCTTAGTCCCTGTGCCAAAGGAAGCGAAGGTAACCTGCCTAAATGACTACCACCCCGTAGCACTCACGTTGGTAGCCATTGTCGTGTCTTGACTATCATTAATGTGATTGACTTATTTTATAAAATAATTACATACCATGTAAAGTTATTATGCGATTAAATTACTCATGTAACAATTAATTAAGTAGTAATCTGGGGCACCATGGAAAAAAGTTATTTAACGAGTTACTATCTCCCAACTAAACTATAAAGACATAAATATCTCTTACATCAGTCACAGTCAATTCATTAATTCTTATTTACCTTCAGTCTCATTATGAATGTCACAAAATCCTTGGATGTCTGCACGAACCCTAGCATAAATGATGAATCAGCAATACACAAATTGACTTAGTAAATAAATAATTAACTAACTAAATAATCACATAGAATTACATAAACACACAAACAGAATAGCTTACACCTTAATTACTACATAATGCAATGACAAGTCCCTAGTGGACTAAACCCGATATGACGGCTTGGAACACAATGGAAAGGGGTGGGGACAGATAAAGAGCGGGAAAGACAGAATGGACCCACTACATACAGTTGATAACTATGCTCGTGGAAATGCTAGTACTTTGCACATGAACGGACACTCATTCAAAAGAATTGCAAAGTACACTACCGTTCAAAAGTTTGGGGCCACATAGAAATGTCCTTGTTTTTGAAAGAGAAGTTATTATTTTGTCCATTAAAATAAGATCAAATTGATCAGAAATACGGTGTAGACATTGTTGATGTTGTAAATGACTAGTGTAGCTGGAAATAGCAGATTTTTTTTATGGAATATCTACATAGGCATACAGAGGCCCATTATCAGCAACGTTGTGTTAGCTAATCCAAGTTTATCATTTTAAAAGGCTAATTGATCATTAGAAAACCCTTCTGCAATTATGTTAGCACAACTGAAAACTGTTGTACTGATTAAAGAAGCAATAAAACTGGCCTTCTCTAGACATGTTGAGTTTTTTTAAGCATCAGCATTTGTCGGTTTGATTACAGGCTCAAAATGGCCAGAAACAAAGACCTTTCTTCTGAAACTTGTCAGTCTATTCTTGTTCTGAGAAATGAAGGCTATTCCATGCGAGAAATTGCCAAGAAACTGAAGATCTCGTACAACGCTGAGTACTACTCCCTTCACAGAACAGCGCAAACTGGCTCTAACCAGAATAGAAAGAGGAGTAAGAGGCCCCGGTGCACAACTGAGCAAGAGGACAAGTATATTAGAGTGTCTAGTATGAGAAACAGACTCCTTACAAGTCCTCAACTGGCAGCTTCATTAAATAGTACCCGCAAAACACCAGTCTCAACGTCAACAGTGAAGAGGCAACTCTGGGGTGCTGGTCTTCTAGGCAGCATCTAGACCTCGGCATTGACACTTTTTGCACTAACTCTTTTGAGTCATCATATACATGCTAATACTGTTTATTATCTATCCTCTTGCCTTGCCACTTTACACCTACCTATATGTACATACACTATACATACAAAAGTATTTGGACACCCCTTCAAATTTGTGGATTCGGCTATTTCAACCACACCTGTTGCTGAAAGGTGTATAAAATTACGCATACAACCATGGGCACTAGAATGGCCTTATTGATGACCTCAGTGACTTTCAACATGGCACCGTCCAACAAGTCAGGTCATCAAATTTCTGCCCTGCTAGAGCTGCCTTGGTCAACTGTAAGTGCTTTAATTCTGAAGTGGAAACGTCTAGGAGAAACAATAAACAACAACAAATAACACATATGGAATCATGTAGTAACAAAAAAGTGTTAAATAGATCAAAATATATTTTATATGTGAGATTCTTCAAATAGCCACCTTTTGCCTTGATGACAGCTTTGCACACTCTTGGCATTCTCTCAACCAGCTTCACCTGGAATGCTTTTGAAGGAGTTCCCACATACGATGAGCACTTGTTAGCTGCTTTTCCTTCACTCTGCGGTCCGACTCATTACAAACCATCTCAATTTGGTTGAGGTTGGGGGATTATGGAGGACAGGTCATCTGATGCAGCACTCCATCACTCTCCTTGGTAAAATAGCCCTTACACAGCCTGGAGGTGTTTTGGGTCATTGTCCTGTTGAAAAACAAATGCTAGTCCCACTAAGCCCAACCAGATGGGATGGAAAATCGCTGCAGAATGCTGTGGTAGCCATGCTGGTTAAGTGTGGTTAACCTGTTAGGGCTAGGGGGCAGTATTTACACGGCCGGATAAAAAACGGACCCGATTTAATCTGGTTACTACTCCTACCCAGTAACTAGAATATGCATATAATTATTGGCTTTGGATAGAAAACCCCCTAAAGTTTCTAAAACTGTTTGAATGGTGTCTGTGAGTATAACAGAACTCATATGGCAGGCAAAAACCTGAGAAGATTCCTTAAAGGAAGTGCCCTCTCTGACAAGATCTTGTTCTTCTTGTCTCTGTTTATTGAAGACTGAGGATCTTTGCTGTAACATGACACTTCCTACGGCTCCCATAGGCTCTCAGAGCCCGGGAAAAAGCTGAATGATGTCATTCCAGCCCCAGGCTGAAACACATTTGCGCTTTTGGCAAGTGGCCGATAAGAGGATAATGGGCTTAGGCGCGTGCACGAATCGATCCCGTGCTTTATTTTCTTTCGTCTATTTACCTAAACGCAGATTCCCGGTCGGAATATTATCGCTTTTTTACGAGAAAAATGGCATAAAAATTGATTTTAAACAGCGGTTGACATGCTTCAAAGTACGGTAATGGAATATTTTTAAAAAATTTGTCACGAAATGCGCCGTGCTCGTAACCCTTATTTACCCTTTCGGATAGTGTCTTGAACGCACAAACAAAATGCCGCTGTTTGGATATAACAATGGATTATTTGGGACCAAACCAACATTTGTTATTGAAGTAGAAGTCCTGGGAGTGCATTCTGACAAAGAACACCAAAGGTAATCAAACTTTTCTAATAGTAAATCGGAGTTTGGTGAAGGCTAAACTTGCTGGGTGTCTAAATAGCTAGCCCTGTGATGCCGGGCTATCTACTTAGAATATTGCAAAATGTGCTTTCAGCAAAAAGCTATTTTAAAATCGGACATATCGAGTGCATAGAGGAGTTCTGTATCTATAATTCTTAAAATAATTGTTATGCTTTTTGTGAACGTTTATCGTGAGTAATTTAGTAAATTGTTAGTAAATTCGCCGGAAGTTTGCGGGGGGTATGCTAGTTCTGAACGTCACATGCTAATGTAAAAAGCTGGTTTTTGATATAAATATGAACTTGATTGAAAAAAAACATGCATGTATTGTATAACATAATGTCCTAGGTGTGTCATCTGATGAGGATCATCAAAGGTTAGTGCTGCATTTAGCTGTCTTCTGGGTTTTTGTGACATTATATGCTAGCTTGAAAAATGGGTGTCTGATTATTTCTGGCTGGGTACTCTGCTGACATAATCTAATGTTTTGCTTTCGTTGTAAAGCCTTTTTGAAATCGGACAGTGTGGTTAGATTAATGAGAGTCTTGTCTTTAAAATGCTGTAAAATAGTCATATGTTTGAGAAATTGAAGTAATAGCATTTCTAAGGTATTTGAATAACGCGCCACAGGATTCCACTGGCTGTTACGTAGGTGGGACGATTTGGTGCCACCTACGCTAGAGAGGTTAAATAGATCACAGACAGTGTCACCAGCAATGCACCCCCACACCGTAACATGTCCTCCTCCATGATTCACGGTGGAAAATACACATGTGGAGATCATCCGTTCACCCACACCGCATATCACAAAGACACAGCGGTTGGAACCAAAAATCCCCAATTTGGACTCGAGACCAAAGGACAACTGTCCATTTCTTTGCAGCAAATTGACCATGAAGGCCTGATTCAAACAGTCTCCTCTGAACAGTTGATTTTGAGATGTGTCTATTATTTGAACTCTGTGAAGCATTTATTTGGGCTGCAATTTCTGAGGCTGGTAACTCCTATGAACTAATCCTCTGCAGCAGAGGTAACTCTGGGTCTTCCATTCCTGTGGCATTCTTCATGAGAGCCAGTTTCATCACAGTGCTTGATGATATTTGCGACTGCACTTGAAGAAACTTTGAAAGTTCTTGGCATTTTCCGTATTGACTGATCTTCATGTCTTAAAGTAATGGTGGACTGTCATTTCTCTTTGATTATTTGAGCGGTTCTTGCCTTCTTATGGACTTGGTATCTGACCTAACAGGGCTATCTTCTGTATACCTCCCCACCTTGTCACAATGCAACTGATTGGCTCAAATGCATTTTGAAGGATAGAAATTCCACAAATTTAACAAAACTCAAGGATATGACCCAGATGCAGACAAAGTAGGCGGATAGTACAGTTCTCAGATGATTTATTTAAAACACGGGGCAGGCAAAGGGCAGGTCAAGGACAGTCAGGGGTTTGTGATCAGGTCAGAATCAGGCAGGTACAGGACGGCAGACAGGCTCGGGGTCAAGGCAGGCAGAACAGTCAGAACCCGGGAAAACTAGGAAAACAGACTTTAGAAAAAGGAAGACGGCAAAGCATGCTGGTAAGACCTGACAAGACAAGACGAACTGGCAAGAGACAAATAGAGAACACAGGAATCAATACACAGGGGATAATGGGAAGATGGGCAACACTTGGAGGGGGGTGGAGACAAGCACAAAGACAGGTGAAACAGATCAGTGTGTGACAAATTAACTTTTAGGAAGGCATACCTGTTAATTAAAATGCATTCCAGGTGACTACCTCATGAAGCTTGTTGAGAAAACGGCAAGAGTGTGCAAAGCTGTCTTCAAGGCAAAGGGTGGCTATTTGAAGAATCTCACATATAAAAAATATTTTGATCTGTTTAACCTGTTGGGGCTACTCATGATTAACGTTCACAAAATACATAACAATTATTTTAAGAATTATAGATACAGAACTCCTTTATGCAATCGCGGTGTCAGATTTTAAAATAGCTTTTCGGCGAAAGCACATTTTGCAATATTCTGAGTACATAGCCCGGCCATCACGGCTAGCTATTTTGACACCCACCAAGTTTGGGGCTCACCAAACTCAGAATTACTATTAGAAAAATTGTATTACCTTTGCTGTTCTTCGTCAGAATGCACTCCAAGGACTTCTACTTCAACAACAAATGTTGTTTTGGTTCCAAATAATCCATAGTTATATTCAAATACCGCCGTTTTGTTCGTGCGTTCAGGTCACTATCCGAAGGGTGACTCGCGAGCGCACTCCGTGACATTTTAAAAAAAATATTCCATTACGTACTTCGAAGCATGTCAAACGCTGTTTAAAATCAATTTTTATGCTATTTTTCTCGTAAAATAGCGATAATATTCCAACCGGGTGACGTTGTATTAATTCGAAGGCTGAAAGAAACAAATGGTGAATTCTCATGAACGCGCATCTCCAGTGTCACTGTCCCCAGGCTGACCACTCACAAATTCTCCTGCTGTTCTTCGCCCAGAGACAGTAGACGAAGGACAACAAATTGTCAGACAGGGCACTTCCTGTATGGAATCTTCTCAGGTTTTGGCCTGCCATATAAGTTCTGTTATACTCACAGACACCATTCAAACAGTTTTAGAAACTTCAGAGTGTTTTCTATCCAAATGTACAAATTATATGCATATTCTAGTTTCTGGGCAGGAGTAGTAACCAACGGGTACGTTTTTTATCCGGCCGTGCAAATACTGCCCCAACAGGTTAACCTGTTATGGATAGGGGGCAGTATTTTCATGGCCGGATAAAAAATGTACCCGATTTAATCTGATTATTATTCCTGCCCAGAAACTAGAATGTGCATATAATTATTAGCTTTGGATAGAAAACACTCCAAAGTTTCTAAAACTGTTTGAATGGTGTCTGTGAGTATAACAGAACTCATTTGGCAGGCCAAAACCTGAGAAGATTCCAAACAGGAAGCGCCCTCTCTGACCATTTCTTGGCCTTCTTGATCATCTCTAACCAAAACAGGGGATCTCTGCTGTAACGTGACACTTCCTACGGCTCCCATAGGCTCTCAGAAGGCGGCAAAAAGCTGAATGGTGGCTTTGCAGGCCCTGGCTGAAAAACACTAGCGCATTTTGATAGTGGTCGATCAGAGAACAGAGACTGGAGGCGCGTGCACGAGGCAACCCCATGTTTATATTTTCGCTTTTTTTACGAGAAAAATAGCATAAAAATTGATTTTAAACAGCGGTTGACATGCTTCGAAGTACGGTAATGGAATATTTAGAATTTTTTTGTCACGAAACGCGTCGGGCGCGTAACCCTTCGTCACCCTTGGATAGTGTCTTGAAAAATAGCTTTTCGGTGAAAGCACATTTTGCAATATTCTGAGTTCAAGACACTATCCGAAGGGTGACGCGCCCGGCGCGTATCGTGACAAAAAAATTCAAAATATTCCATTACCGTACTTCGAAGCATGTCAAACGCTGTTTAAAATCAATTTTTATGCGATTTTTCTCGTAAAATAGCGATAATATTCCGACCGGGAGTCGTTGTTTTCGTTGAAAGACTGAAAATGTAAACATGGAGTCGTCTCGTGCACGCGCACCCCCGTCTCATTGTTCTCAGATCGACCACTTACCAAATGCGCTACTGTTTTTCAGCCAGACAGCAGAGTCATCATTCAACGTTCTGGCGCCTTCTGAGAGCCTATGGGAGCATTAGAAAGTGTCACGTTACAGCAGAGATCCTTTGTTTTGGATAGAGATGGCAAAGAAGGCCAAGAAATGGTCAGACAGGGTACTTCCTGTACAGAATCTTCTCAGGTTTTGGCCTGCCATTTGAGTTCTGTTATACTCACAGACACCATTCAAACAGTTTTAGAAACTTTGGAGTGTTTTCTATCCAAAGCTAACAATTATATGCATATTCTAGTTTCTGGGCAGGAGTAATAATCAGATTAAATCGGGTACGTTTTTTATCCGGCCGTGAAAATACTGCCCCCTATCCATAACAAGTTAAAAGCTTAACTTCTTGTTAATCCAGCCGTTTTGTCAGATTTCAAAAAAGGCTTTACGGCGAAAACAGACCATGCGATTATCTGTGGACAGTGCCCCGCATACAAAAGCATTAAAAACATTTTCCAAACCAGCAGAGGCGTCACAAAAGTCAGAAATAGCAATAAAATAAATCACTTACCTTTGAAGAGCTTTCTCTGATTGCAATCCCAAGGGTCCCAGCTACACAACAAATGGTTGTTTTGTTCAATAAAGCCCTTATTTATATCTAAAAAAAAGTCAGTTTAGTTGGTGCGTTTGATTCAGTAATCCACCCGTTCCACTAGTTCAACATGCATACAAAGGAATCCCAAAAGTTACCAATAAACTTCGTCCAAACAAATCAAACAACGTTTCTAATCAATCCTCAGGTACCCTAATATGTAAATAAACAATACAATTTAAGACGGAATGTTGTATGTTCAATAACGGAGATAAATAACGAGGTGTGCGCCCTCATCCATGCGCACCACAAGACTACAGTCAAAATGAGAGCCACCTTGAAAAACTACAACTTCTAATTCATTTTTCAAAAAACAAGCCTGAAACCCGTTCTAAAGACTGTTGACATCTAGCGGAAGCCATAGGAACTGCAATCTGGGAGGATTTCCTTTGAATTTCCCATAGACAAGCATTTCAATGGGTGGTGACCTCAAAAAAAAACCCACTTCTGGATGGATTCTCCTCGGGTTTTTGCCTGCCAGATCAGTTCTGTTATACTCACAGACATTATTTTAACAGTTTTAGAAACTTCAGAGTGTTTCCTATACAATACTATATGCATATCCTAGGTTCTAGGCCTGAGTAACAGGCAGTTTACTTTGGGCATGTCAGTCATCCAAACTTCCGAATACTGCCCCCTAGCCTTATTAAGAAGTTTTAAGTAGGAAAGAAATTCCACAAATGAACTGTGCAAAGCTGTCTTCAAGGCAAAGGGTGACTACTTTGGAGAATCTCAAATGTAAAATATATTTTGATTTGTTTAATACTTTTTTGCTTGCTGTATGAATCCATATGTGTTATTTCATAGTTTTGATGTCTTGTAAAAAAATTGTAAAAATAAAGAAAAACCCTGGAATGAGTAAATGTGTCCAATCTTTTAACTGGTATTGTATGTAATGTGAAATTGATAGACACTAACAATCAAACACAAACAATTCACGCAATAAAGTTATGAAACAATGAATGTGCACAAATTGACGGGAGAGAGCACATTCTGGCGAGAGATGTGCATTGTGCATTTTAGCCACACTCCCCTTCTTCTTGGACTGTGCCATTCCCGCAGCCTCTGCAATATATTAGTCTGGGCCTCTTCAATGGATTTGTTCACTGAGATGGGCACGAATAAGACCGGTGTCTCGTGTGCCTGTAAAATATATAGAAATATATTTGCTACAGCTTGAATAAAAAAACAGCCTATCAACCAAATAATTGACCAGTCAACTAATTGGGGTCAGCCCTACTTTGCCGCAAGTGGATTTTTAAGCAAGACAATAATCCCTACCACACATCACAATTCACAAAATCAACAGTTTGAAATGGCCATCTCAGTCTCCAGACTCGAAACCCATTGAAAACCTGTTGTTTGAATTGGAGGGCAGTCCATAAGCACAGACAAGGATCTGGAAGGATTCTGTATGGAGGAATGATTCATCTCAATGTGCTCTCCATCTCACAAAACATTTTAGAAAAAGGCTTAATGCCGTTTTCCTCACAAGCTGAGGTATTGAAAGGCATTGCAAACAGGGGTGTCAATAACCTTTACCCCTACATTTTGAGAAAAAAAATATTACTTGTTAAACAAAATCTCTATCTCTGAGCAATTGTATTAGTGTAAAATAATATAATTTCCCCCAATAATTTCGGACCCCACTGTATAACATTATTTTAAATGTCCCAAAATGTATATAATAATCGCAGATTGCCATTTTAAGCAACACTCTGTGATATTTATTAACCATCAATAAGTAGACCCACCAACAAAACAAAACACTACCAAGCAATATTAAACTAGGATTACAAGATATTTTCAAGTGCAAATAACTAAAAAGACTGAACTGGCATTGACCTGACTTGACACCTGCTATATTTATGGAGTTATGATAATAGAAACAGGGTAGCAGCAGAATACACTATAAGTTGACTGACTTTATTGTCCCTCTCATGATGTGGCCCTTTCTGGGTATAGATCGTGGCTTCCTCCTCTCTCTCACTCTCTCTTACACCCAGGTTCTGTTATCTCAGGCCATAAATTCCTGGCGGAGACACTCTCCCCCTGGTCATGCAGAGAGAGAGACACAGAGAGAACAAAGGATTTCATGTGGTAAACACCTAAATCCCCAAAATGGGAATATGAAACAAAATGTCCACTTGTGGGAATGATTCATGGACACTTAAGGGACGGGTATGACGAGTGTGTTTCATTTGGTGACCTCAGAGAGGACAGAAAACACACATAACTATATCTCTCAATGTGTACATTTCTCAATTATGGGGTTTGCGTCTAATTGTTGTATAAAATGAATGAGTAAAGATGAAACTTTGTGAAATGATGTAATGTGATGTTAAACCTTTAATGTGAGAGAATTGTATTTCCTTGAAAGTTTAACTAAGTCATTGGCCCGCCCCCATGAGCACAGACATGATCAGGCGTCATAGAACCGCCTTTTTTATTGTTACGAATAAAACCCCCTCCTGAAGAAACCTCTTCAGACCACGCATACCTAGGTGTCAGCTGAGGTGGCACAGGTTTGAGAACCAAGACTGAGAAAACCCACAGCATGAGCTGTGATTGTGAATAGTTATTGAATTCCTAATCATACCACGTGGAGAATTGGCTACACAGCTGAAGATGCTGGAGGAAACAGGTACAAAAGTATCTATATCCACAGTAAAACCAGTCTGATACCGACATAACCTGAAAGGCCACTCATCAAGGAAGAAGCCACTGCTCCAAAACCGCCATGTTAAAGCCAGACTACGGTTTGCAACTGCACATGGGGACAAAAATCGTACTTTTTGGAGAAATATCCTCTGGTCTGAAGAAACAAAAATAGAACTGTTTTGGCCATTATGACCATCGGTATGTTTGGAGGAAAAAGGGGGAGGCTTGCAAGCCCGAAGAACACCATCCCAATCGTGAAGCACGGGGGTGGCAGCATCATGTTGTGGGGGTGCTTTGCTGCAGGATGGACTGGTGCACTTCACAAAATAGATGGCATCATGAGGGAGGAAAATGATGTGGATATATTGAAGCAACATCTCAAGGCATCAGTCTAGAAGTTAAAGCTTGGTCGCAAAATGGTCTTCCAGGAGTGGCCATCACAAAGCCGTGACCTCGACCCTATAGAAAATGTGTGTGCAGAACTGAAAAAGCGTAGGCGAGCAAGGAGGCCTACAAACCTACCTCAGTTACACCAGCTCTGTCAGGAGGAATAGTACAAAATTCACCTAATTTTTTGTGGGAAGCTTGTGGAAGGCTACCCGAAACGTTTGACCCAAGTTAAACAATTTAAAGGCAATGCTACCAAATACTAATTGAGTGTATGCAAACTTCTGACCCACTGGGAATGTGATGAAAGAAATAAAAGCTGAAATAAATCATTCTCTCTACTATTATTCTGACATTTCACATTCTTAAAATAAAAATTAAACTGCACATACCAATAAAAAGAGACTAGCCTGCTGGCCTTACAGTGTCGACAGGAACAATAGCCTGAGCTATTTAGGAGGGATATCACACATGGCACAAATTATTGTCTAGTTCTGTTTTTCCTGCCGAGGGGTGCCCTATATCTGCGCCCAGAGGGGAGTAGTTCAAAGTCTGGGTACAGGGGGTGGCTTGGTTCTAAAATTATTTTGTGAGATGTTTAAAGATCTCACCCAGGCCTGTCTGTTTGACTCCGACAACATCCAAATGAGCAGGATTGGAGTGAAAAACACAACCTTTCACCTATACTTCACCCTGTAGCCCTCTGTGGTTTGTGCAAGTCACATGCAGTTGAGTTGTACCCATTAAGATCATTGTCTGCCTTGTCACTAACAATGAGGAGCGGGCACATTCCCTCCAACCACAAAATAGTCAGCATGAATGGCGCTGAACGTCTGTTGAATCACATGTTCCATTGCAACAATACTGAAAAAAAGCAAACAAGAAAAAAACACCAACAGTCCCACAGCTAAAGACTTGACAGAGAATGCTGTGATGTGTTAATTCTATGTAGTGATTATTAGACTATATATTTTGTTACCTAGCGATGTACATGTGTGTTATGTTCTTGGTTGTGTATGTATGTGTTAGAAATTCCAGATAATCACACACATACACACATGTTTTGTTCTATCCTTGTGTGGACCTAAAATTGATTTCCATTCAAAATCCTAAACATACCTAACCATAACCCTAACCCTATCCCTTACTCCTAACCCTAAACCTAACCACTAACCCTTTACCCTAACCCTAATTGTAACCTAACACTAATTGTAACCCTAACCCTAACCCCTTAGCTTATAGCCTTTGTCCTCATGGGGACCTTTCCCATGTCCCCTAAGCTTAGGAGTTATGGTTTTCCTTGTTTTACTATCTTTGTGGGGACATTTGGGGATTTTAAGTCCCCACAAGGATAGAAGAACATCCCCCCCTAAATTTCCACTGCCCTGGAGCGAACTCAAGTCATATATCTGCTGTGGTGGTCTGCCTGTCACATATCCCCAGGGTCCTGTGTGACCTGGGTAATTTAGTAGGCCTATTATTACCTGGAGAATAGATGTCTCTGTCTGCGTACCTTGAACTCTGTCAGGCTCCACTGCTGCTAAAGGCATAGTAGAATTAAAGATTGCTCAACTCTGTATAGACTCACTGGATGCAGGGGTTCATGTGCCTTTTATACTTCTGTGCCACCATGAACTGTGTGTGTGTATATAAACAAAATGGCGTCAGTGCCACTGTAATAAACCAAACAATCTGGCACTATAAATGGGCACTAGGCAGTATGTTGGTAAGCCCAGTCTCATGACAGTGTAGTAAGCCATTCACAATAAAAAAGCTATTATCTCTATGGAGATGTAAGGCAAGGGTGAGAGCAAGGGCTAGAAAGGAAGGGGGAGGTTGAGGGTGAAATGGAGGGATAGGGAGGAAGGGGAAGGTTAAGATGGAGGTGGAGATTAAGGGTGAGATGAAGAGGGAGGTTGAGGTAGAAATGGAGGTATAGGAAGGAAGGGGGTGGTTGAGGGTGAGAGAGGGAGAGGGGGGAAGGGGAAGGTTGAGATGGGGGGAGATTAAGGGTGAGATGAAGGGGGAGGTTGAGGTTGAAATGGAGGGATATGGAGGAAGTGGGAGGTTGAGGGTGAAATGGAGGGATAGGGAGGAAGGGGGAGGTTGAGGGTGAGACAGAGGGATAGGGAGGAAGGGGAAGGTTGAGATGAAGGGGGAGGTTGAGGTTGAAATGGAGGGATATGGAGGAAGGGGGAGGTTGAGGGTGAAATGGAGGGATAGGGAGGAAGGGGGAGGTTGAGGGTGAGACAGAGGGAGAGGGGGAAGGGGAAGGTTGAGATGGAGGGGGAGATTAAGGTTGAGATGAAGGGGGAGGTTGAGGTTGAAATGGAGGGATAGGGAGGAAGGGGGAGGTTGAGGGTGAAATGGAGGGATAGGGAGGAAGGGGAAGGTTGAGGGTGAGGGTAGAGCGTGACTGAGGAAGTGGAGAGAGAGTGAGTGAGATATAGTGAGGAAGGGTGTGGTGAGTCTATAGGTGAAGTAGGTTAAGGGTGAAATGAAGGGATAGGGAGGAAGGGGGAGGTTGAGGCTGAGGCTGAGGGTGAGACGGAGGGATATGGAGGAAGGGGGAGGTTGAGGGAGAGACGGAGGGATATGGAGGAAGAGGGAGGTTGAGGGAGAGACGGAGGGATATGGAGGAAGTGGGAGTTTGAGATGGAGGTATATGGAGGAAGTGGGAGGTTGAGGGTGAGACGGAGGGATATGCAGGAAGAGGGAGGTTGAGGGTGAGACGGAGGGATATGGAGGAAGAGGGAGGTTGAGGGTGAGACGGAGGGATATGGAGGAAGTGGGAGTTTGAGATGGAGGTATATGGAGGAAGTGGGAGGTTGCGGGTGAGTCGGAGGTATATGGAGGAAGTGGGAGGTTGAGGGTGAGACGGAGGGATATGGAGGAAGTGGGAGGTTGAGGGTGAGACGGAGGGGTATGGAGGAACTGGGAGTTTGAAACGGAGGGATATGGAGGAAGTGGGAGGTTGAGGGTGAGACGGAGGGGTATGGAGGAACTGGGAGTTTGAAATGGAGGGATATGGAGGAAGTGGGAGGTTGAAGGTGAGACGGAGGGATATGGAGGAAGTGGGAGGTTGAGACGGAGGGATATGGAGGAAGGGGGAGGTTGAGGGTGAGATGGAGGGATAGGGAGGTAGAGGAGGTTATTTAAAAAAACTTTTTTTTTACCTTTATAAAACCAGGTTAAACCCATTGAGGTTAAAAACCTATTTTGCGAGGGCAACCTGGCAAGAAGGCCAAACAGGGAAATAGCAGAGTGTCCATAAAATATTACCTAAAAATACAAAATACACACAAAAGACAAAGTGTCACAAGTTATAGATACAACTGAAGATTAGAAACAACTGCAGTTATCACAAACAGTGTTGTCGATCAGAGTCTAAAAAACAGGCAAGGAGACTAACTACCCTAACTTTAAAATCTTCTGAAGCATGTTCCAGAATGAAGGGGCATTATGGGAAAAATATTGTTTCCCCATCTCAGTTCTTGCCTTAGGAACAGACACGGACAGCAGCGACTGTGAACGAAGACTGTATTGAGTGACTGATCTGGTCATTAAAGAACAGAGATACAAAGGGACCCCTCCCTGTGCAACTAGGTCCTGGACTTCCAGACGGGCCGCCCCCAGGTGGTGAGGGTAGGAAACAACATCTCCACCCCGCTGATCCTCAACACAGGGCGCTCAGCCCTCTCCTGTACTCCCTGTTCACCCATGACTGCGTGGCTACGCACGCCTCCAACTCAATCATCATGTTTGCAGACGACACTACAGTGGTAGGCTTGATTACCAAACAACGACGAGACGGCCTACAGGTAGGAGGTGAGGGCCCTTGGATTGTGTTGTCAGGAAAATAACCTCACACTCAACGTCAGCAAAACAAAGGAGATGATCGTGGACTTCAGTTCCTTGGTGTACACATCATGGACAAACTGAAATGGTCCACCCATAAAGACAGCGTGGTGAAGAAGGCGCACCAGCGCCTCTTCAACCTCAGGAGGCTGAAGAAATTTGGCTTGTCACTGAAAACACTCACAAACTTTTACAGATGCACAATCGAGAGCATCCTGTCGGGCTGTATCACTGCCTGGTACGGCAACTGCTCCGCCCACAACTGTAAGGCTCTCCAGAGGGTAGTGAGGTCTGCACAACGCATCACCAGGGAAAAACTACCTGCCCTCCAGGACACCTACACCACCCGGTGTCACAGGAAGGCCAAAAAGATCATCAAGGACAACAACCACCGAGCCACTGCCTGTTCACCCCGCTATCATCCAGAAGGTGAGGTCAGTACAGGTGCATCAAAGCAGGGACCGAGAGACTGAAAAACAGCTTCTATCTCAAGGCCATCAGACTGTTAAACAGCCATCACTAATGTTGAGTGGCTACTGCCAACATACTGACTCAAATCTCTAGCCACTTTAATAATTAAAAATGGGATATAATAAATGTATCACTAGTCACTTTAATAAACAATGTCACTTTATATAATGTTTACATAACCTACATTACTCATCTCATATGTATATACTGTACTCTATACCATCTACTGCATCTTGCCTATGCCGTTCGGCCATCGCTCATCCATATATTTATATATACATTTTCTTATTAATTCCTTTACACTTGTGTGTATAGGGTAGTTGTTGTGAAATTGTTAGGTTAGATTACTTGTTAGATATTACTGCATGGTCGAAACCAGAAGCACAAGCATTTCGCTACATTCACATTAACATCTGCTAACCATGTGTATGTGACCAATAACATTTGATTTGAATTTGATTTGATTTGAGCTGTCCCATCAACGCTTTGTACACAAAAGTGTACCAGTGCTTTAGCCTCCTGGTGGAGAGAGCAGTCCATTGCACCATAGCATACAGATCACAGTGGTGGGTCAGTGATCGAGCATTGGTAATAGATCTTAAAGCACCATGATACACTGTGTCCAGAGTTTTCAACGTACTTGCTGAGGCCTGCATATAGACACTATCACCATAATCCAGCACTGATTAAAAAAAAAAGTACTTTGAACAAGATCCTTTCTGAATAACATTGAAAAGCAAGATTTGTTCCTGAAATAGAAACCCTATTTCAACTTCAGTTTCTTGGTTATCAATGTGCTGTTTAAAATTTGACTTTTCATCTTACCAAATCCCAAGATAATTATAGGAGGTGACCCTATCAATTTGCTGGCCTTTTACAGTTAAAATCTGCAAGTGATTCCACCTATTTACTTTCAGGGAAGAGAACCGTAAACTTTGTTTTCCTTGCATTAAGCACAAGTTTCAATTGGAAAAGCTGCCTTTAAAAAACATCAAAAGCAAACTGTAAGTCCTGAAAAGCCTTCCCAATATTAGATACTCTATAATAAATAATTGTGTCATCAGCATACAGATGTAGATTTGCAGAGTCAACAGTCTTCCCTATATCATTAATATACAGTGTAAAAAGGATCAGACCTAACATTGAGTCCTGGGAAACTCCTTTTGTAAGCCTTAACTCAGATTTCATACCCTCCTGTGCTACACACTGTGTTTTGGCAGAAAGGTAGTTTTGGAACCAATCCAATGCATCAACACTTAAACCAACCTTTTTTAGTCTATACAACAGCAGGGCATGGTCAACAGTGTCGAAGGTCTTCAATAAGTCAAAAAAAGCGAAACACAGTGATTTTTCTTGTCCTGAGCATCTAGAATATCACCTACAACCTTACTTACTGCAGTAAAATGTACTATACTTGGCTCTAAAACCCGACTGGAATTGAGATAAAACAGAGTTATTATAAAGAAAGTCTTTCAACTGTGAGTTCACAAGGTTTTCCAAAACTTTTGCCAGTGCAGACAGTTTAGATATGGGATGATAGTTGTCCAATTGGGACAGATCGCCACCCTTATGTAAAGGCGTGATATAGGCTGCTTTCCAGTCTTTTGGAATGGTATTACTCGTCAATGAAAGATTTAATACATGAGTGTGAGAGGCAGCAATGATCTCTGCACCAATTCTTTGAAAATAAGGGTTTAATTCATCCGGGCCAGCCGCTTTCTTAATATCAATAGATTTGAGTTCCTTTACAACTTCTGAAAGCTAAATCTCGGTAAAAAGGGTGAGACCGAGGGATATGGAAGAAGGGTGAGAATGAGGGTGAGATGGAGGGGGTGGGGGAGCTTTAAAACCTCTTAGGGATCCCTTAACGCTCGATTCCCGTTAGTGGGATAGATTTGACAACATCCGGTGAAATTGCAGAGCGCCAAATTCAAACTACAGAAATATAAATATTTAACAATCATTTAAATACAAGTGTAATACATCAAGATAAAGCTTAACTTCTTGTTAATCCAGCCGCTGTGTCAGATTTCAAAAAGGCTTTACGGCGAAAGCACACCATGCGATTATCTGAGGACAGCGCCCTGCATACAAAAACATGAAAACCATTTTTCAACCAGGCTAATGCGACACGAAAGTCAGAAATAGCAATATAATAAATGCCTTACCTTCAAAGATCTTCATCTTTTTGCAATCCCAAATGTCTCAGTGACACAATGAATGGTCGTTTGTTCGATAAATTATTTCTTTATATCCCCAAAATGTCTGTTTATTTGGCGCGTTTGATTCAGAAATACACTGGTTCCAACTCGCCCAACATGACTGCAAAGTATCTAATAAGTTGCCTGTAAACTTGGTCCAAACATTTCAAACAACGTTTCTAATCCAACCTCAGGTACCCTAACATGTAAATAATAGATCAAATTTAAGATGGAATAAACGGAATAAACGGTTTCCAATACCGGAGAAAAATGACGAGGAGCGCGCTCCTGTTCACGCGCACCAAAAGACTTGAGTCCATCTGAGTGACACATGGAAAGAATAGGACTACTTCTTCATTTCTCAAAAGAAAAACATCGAACAATTTCTAAAGACTCTTGACATCTAGTGGAAACCATAGGAACTGCAATCTGGGCCCTAATAAATCAGGTTTCCCATAAATCAGGTTTTCCAAAAGCATTGGAAAACACAATGACCTCAAAATGTTTTTCCCTGGATGGATTGTGCTCAGGGTTTCGCCTGCAAAATCAGTTCTGTAATACTCACAGACATTATTTTAACAGTTTTAGAAACTTTAGAGTGTTGTCTATCCAATACTGTCTATCCAATAATAAATGTTGTCTATCCAAGAGATAGGGAGGAAGGGGGAGGTTGAGGGGGAGGGATATGGAGGAAGGGCGAGATGGAGGGGGTGGGGGAGATTAAGGGTGAGATGAAGGGGGAGGTTGAGGGTGAGATGGAGGGAGTGGGGGAGATTAAGGGTGAGATGAAGGGGGAGATTGAGGATGAGATGGAGGGATAGGGAGGAAGGGGGAGGTTGAGGGTGAGATTGAGGGATAGGGAGGAAGGGGGAGGTTGAGGTTGAGACGGAGGGCTATTGAGGAAGGGCGAGATGGAGGGGGTGGGGGAGCTTAAGGGTGAGATGAAGGGGGATGCAGGGATAGAGAGGAAGGGGGAGGTTGAGGGTTAGATCGAGCGATGGGGTGAAGGGGAGGTTAAGGGGAGAGACTGAGGAAGGGGATAGAGGGTGTGTGAGATATAGTGAGCAATGGTATGGTACGTATATAGTATATAGTGTAGGTGAGGGTCGGGATGAAATATGTTAAGTCGGACCCTCTCTCTGAGTGAATTAAGATGAGGAGAAGGAAGGGTGAGGCGGGTAAAACAGGGGGTAATGTCTACGTTGGGCCGGGTCAGGTTTTGTCTCCCTGGTGAATTAGGGTGATGGGGGTGGGGAGGGAGGGGGGAGGGTAAAGACTAAGTAGGGCCAGGTCAAGGTCTGTCTGCTGGGGCTGGTAGAGGAAAGCAGCAGGTAGCTGGGCTGCTGTCCAGAGTGGTACAGCTCTCAGGGGAAGCCAAGCAACAGAAAGGGGAAAAGGACAGAACTGAAAACCCCCAGGGCCAAACAACAACCTGCCATGTGGAACTCTCTTTCTCTACAATGCAGAACATCGCAATGTTCTTCACAGACCTTTCATCTTTAAGCATGGGTAACAATTCCTATGTTCTTCTTCCATGTAATAATTGAATTGCAATGACAATCCTTTTAAGTTGTATGATCAAATGAGGAAAACGGAGGAAACCCCCCAGATCCAGCTACTGGATGTTATCACTTGAGTAAGTATTTGGTGGTGACAAGAAAATATTAAAAGCTTTACTAGCATTAGAGCACAAAGAATGAGCACATTAGAGCACATTCTGGCCCCTTACTGTAGATCTACCGTACTGTTTAATTACTCTGAGGCTGGAAGTCAGTCAAATTTACCACAGTCATGTCTTCATTGACAAACTTAAGTCACACACACACTTCCCACTGAGCACAAACTAGTTGAATCAATGTCGTTTCAACGTAATGTTCAACGTATTGTGACGTGGAATCTACGTGGAAAATACATTGGAGTTGAAAAAAGTCCTGAACATAATGTGCTGTTTTGAGGGTGACATTTCAACCACAAGATTATGTCATCATGGTAACCAAATTTCAACATAGACAAACCTATAAAATACACTGAATATACAAAACATTAAGGACACCTGCTCTTTCCATGACATAGACTGACCAGGTGAATCCAGGTGAAAGCTTTGATCCGTTATTGATGTCACCTATTAAATCCACTTCAATCAGTGTAGATGAAGGGGAGGAGACAGGTTAAAGAAGGATTTTTTAAGCCTTGAGACAATTGAGACATGGATTGTGTATCTTTGCCATTCTGAGTGTCAATAGGCAAGAAAATACGATTTAAATGCCTTTTAACGGGGTATGGTAGTTGGTGCCAGGCGCACCGGTTTGTGTAAAGAACTGCAATGCTGCTGGGTATTTAACACTCAGCAGTTTCCCATGTGTGTCCTTTGGTCCACCACCCAAAGGACATCCAGCCAACTTGACACAACTGTAGGAAGCATTGGAGTCAACATGGGCCAGCATCCCTGTGGAACGCTTTCGACACCTTGTAGAGTCCATGCCCTGACAAATTAAGGCTGTTCTGAAGACAAGGGGCCGCTACTTCTTGTATTTAGCTGATAGGAGTGGAACATCAATGAGGTGTTTTCGACCCACAGGACTGCCGCTGAATGGATGTTTTTTTGTTTGTCGCAGCATTCTCTGTAAACCCTATACACTGTTCGGCTTGAAAAGCCCAAGAGTCCGTCCGTTTCTGAGATACTGGAACCGGCGCACCTGGCACCGACGATCATACCACGCTCAAAGTTGCTTAGGTCACTCATTTTGCCCATTCTAATGTTCATTCGAACAGTAACTGAATCCCTCGATGCCTGTCTGCCTGCTTTACAGTGCATTCAGAAAGTTTTCAGACCACTTGACTTTTTGTTACGTTACAGCCTTTTTCTAAAATTCCTCATCAATCTACACACAATACTCCATAGTGACAAAGTGAAAACAGTTTTTTTAGACATTTTTGCAAATTAAATAAAAATAACAACAGAAATACCTTATTTACAGAAGTATTCAGTAAATATTCCCTTTGCTATGAGACACGAAATTGAGCTCAGGTGCATCCTGTTTCCATTGATCATCCTTGAGATGTTTCTACAACTTGATTGGAGTCCACCTGTGGTAAATTCAGATGATTGGACATGATTTGGAAAGGCACACACCTGTCTATATAAGATCCCACAGTTGACAATGCATGTCAGAGCAAAAACCAAGCCATGAGGTCGAAGGAATTGTCCGTAGAGTGCCGAGACAGGATTCTGTCAAGGCACAGATCTGGAGAAGACTACCAAAAGCATTGAAGGTCCCCAAGAACACAGTGGCCTCCATCATTCTTAAGTGGAAGAAGTTTTGAACCACAGAGTGTCTTCCTAGAGCTGGCCGCCCGGCCACACTGAGCAATCGGGAGAGAAGGGCTTTGGGCAGGAAGTTGACCGCGAAGACGATGGTCACTCTGACAGAGCACCAGAGTTTCACTGTGGAGATGGGAGAACCTTCCAGAAGGACAACCATCTCTGCAGCAGTCCACCAATCTGTCCATTATGGTAGACGGAAGCCACTCCTCAGTAAAAAGCACATGACAGCACACTTGGAGTTTGCCAAAAGGCACCTAAAGACTCTCAGACCATGCAAAACATGATTCTCTGGTCTGATGAAACCAATATTGAACTCTTTGGTCTGAATGCCATTCGTCACATCTGGAGGAAACCTGGCACCATCCCTACGATGAAGCATGGTGATGGCAGCATCATGCTGTGGGGATGTTTTTCAGTGGCAGGGACTGGGAGACCAGTTAGGATCGAAGGAAAGATGAAAGGAGCAAAGTACAGAGAGATTCTGAAAACCTGCTCCAGAGCACTTAGGACCTCAGACTGGGACTAAGGTTCACCTTCCAACAGGACAATGACCCTAAGCACACAGCCAAGACAACACAGGAGTGGCTTCAGGAGAGGTCTCTGAATGTCCTTGAGTGGCCCAGCCAGAGACAGACCTCAACCCATTCGAAAATAGCTGTGCAGTGACTCTCCCCATCCAACCTGACAGAGCTTGAGAGGATATGCAGAGAAGAATGGGAGAAACTCCCCAAATATAGGTGTGCCAAGCTTGCAGCATCATACCCAAGAAGACTCAAGGCTGTAATAGCTGCCAAAGGTGCTTCAACAAAGTACTGAGTAAAGGGTCTGAATACTTATGTAAATGTGATATTTCAGTTGTTTATTTGTTTATTTGTCACCAAAGCCCCATATACTACCCACCACTACAAGACCCTGCTAGGTAAAGTCCCCCCTTATCTCTGCTCACTGGTCACCATAGCAGCACCCACCTGTAGCACGCGCTCCAGCAGGTATATCTCTCTGGTCACCCCCAAAGCCAATTCCTCCTTTGGCCATCTCTCTTTCCAGTTCTCTGCTGCCAATGACTGGAACGAACTACAAAAATCTCTGAAACTGGAAACACTTATCTCCCTCACTAGTTTTAAGCACCAGCTGTCAGAGCAGCTCACAGATCACTGCACCTGTACATAGTCCATCTATAATTTAGCCCAAACAACTACCTCTTCCCCTACTGTATTTATTTATTTTATTTTGCTCCTTTGCACCCCATTATCTCTATTTCTACTTTGCACTTTCTTCTACTACAAATCTACCATTCCAGTGTTTTACTTGCTATATTGTATTTACTTTGCCACCATGGACTTTTTTTTTCCTTTACCTCCCTTATCTCACCTCATTTGCTCACATTGTACATAGACTTATTTTTCTACTGTATTATTGACTGTATATTTGTTTTACTCCATGTGTAACTCTGTGTTTTTGTATGTTGTCGAACTGCTTTGCTTTATCTTGGCCAGGTCGCAATTGTAAATGAGAACTTGTTCTCAACTTGCCTACCTGGTTAAATAAAGGTTAAATAAAATAAATAAATAAATAAATACATTGGCAAAAATGTCTAAAAACCTGGTTTTGCTTTGTCATTATGGGGTATTGTGTGTAGATTGATGAGGGGAAAAAACGATTGTATTTCATGAAAGTGTGTACATGTCTAGAGAATAGTGACCCATCCACTTCCCTAGATAGCATTTCCTTCACGCTAGAAATGGGTGAGGGGTGGTTATAGAGTTTCCTTCACATCAATTTAGACAAGTGCCATCTAATAATTATAAAATATTTATACAATATTTTTATTTGGACACTTTATATCCTTGAAATTTGTACTACGCAAGTAACCATTTCATTGTACCGTGTACACCTTCTGTATCCTGTGCATGAGTCAAATCAATGTAGCTTTTTTTTGATAGTGTGTGTTTAACAGACAGTAATGTGAAAAACAACATGACCTGCACCATTGTCAGATTAGGATATAGGCCAATGACTGGATAAAGTGTAGTTTTACCTGGAGTTATTCCTTATTGTAGGCTACTACTTTTACCACTCTTAGTCTTGACATGTGAACCCTTAAAGAGCTGGGTGGGGCTAAGGCTTAAAAGGGTGTGAACGATGCTGAATGGGTGTAGACAAAGAAGAGCTCTCCAGTAGGTACCAAAACATTCAAGGGCCAGAAAAATGATAGCCTCGTGTTGGCAGGCTCCTCATTCTATAACCTGTTGGGGCTAAGGGGCAGTATTTTCACGACCGGATAAAAAACGTACCTGATTTAAACTGGTTACTACTCTTGCCCAGAAACGAGAATATGCATATAATGAGTAGATTTGGATAGAAAACACTCTAACGTTTCTAAAACTGTTTGAATGGTGTCTGTGAGTATAACAGAACTCATATGGCAGGCAAAAACCTGCAGGAAGTGGCCTGTTTGACAATTTGTAGTCCTGTTGCATCTCTATCGAAATTACAGCATCTGTGCTGTTACGTGACACTTTCTAAGGCTTCCATTGGCTCTCTAAAGCGTTCAGAAAGCGGAATGACGCGTCTCCTGTCTCTGGGCAAAGTACAGCAGCAGAGTTTGTAAGTGGCCTGCCTGGGGACAGTGAGTCTGGAGATGCGCGGTCACGAGGCTTCGCCATTTTTTTCTTTCACTCTTTGAATGAATACAACGTTGTCCGGTTGGAATATTATCGCTATTTTACGAGAAAAATAGCATAAAAATTTATTTTAAACAGCGTTTGACATGCTTCTAATATTTTTTTTTATGAACGTTTATCATGAGTAATTTAGTAAATTCACCGGAAGTTTTCGGTGGGTATGCTAGTTCTGAACATCACATACTAATGTAAAAAGCAGTTTTTTGATACAAATATGAACTTGATTGAACAAAACATGCATGTATTGTATAACATAATGTCCTAGGAGTGTCATCTGATGAAGATCATCAAAGGTTAGTGCTGCATTTAGCTGTGGTTTTGGTTTTTGTGACATATATGCTTGCTTTGAAAATTGCTGTGTGATTATTTTTGGCAGGGTACTCTCCTGACATAATCTAATGTTTTGCTTTCGGTGTAAAGCCTTTTTGAAATCGGACAACGTGGTTGGATTAACGAGAGTCTTATCTTTAAAATTGTGTAAAATAGTCATATGTTTGAGAAATTGAAGTTATAGCATTTTTGAGGTATTTGTTTTTCCATGCGATTCCACTGGCTGTTGAATAGAGTGGGACGCTAACGTCCCACCTAGCCCATAGAAATTAAACAGACAGCAGTGGCTGCTGTAATTCATGGACATAATAAACATGGAAATATCTGTAGCACATACGCATGGAGCAAGTGAAAGAAACGTAATGGTTCTTTCATCAGCGTATGACTCTGTAAGACCCAGGAATCTAACTATGGGTTAGGAAGTCCTGTGGGGGGAGGGGGTTGTTTCTTTGTCCACGTGTACTTGTCTAAACATAGACAATAAAAACATTTGATCACCAAAAAATAAGGGTTTGATTGAATTGATAATTACTACACGACTAAAACAGGATCAGAAAGCAACAAGCCCTGGTACTAGTTTAGCCTTCCTAGTTCTGCCTCTAATTGAGCCCCCCCTATATATACACATACACACACAAAAAGGCATACACGCACACGCACACACGGGCACACACAGGGCTCAGAAGATCAATACCCCTGTCATCAGCTCAGCTCTCCCCACCACTGTACAATAAACCTTATAATGAGCTCTTTGTCTCCATAATGCAGCATGTCATTGTTTCTCCATAATGTTTATCCTCAGTCAGACGGTTTTAAATGTGAACCGTAGAGAAAGGCTGACAGTGTGTGTATGTTAGAGAGAGAAACCACGAGTCAATTCAGACAGTGTTATTGAAGTGATACGCTAACCATACTATTATTACCCATTCATAATGTGTTGCTCAAGTGAAAATACAGCTGAAGGTGGGTTCCCCTGTAGAATTGTAAATTGTTTTGGATAAGATCTATAAGTCCATATTTCTATTTGCAATGGAATTCCCTATTGCCATGTAAATCACTTTGAGCACTTGGAGAGGTGCTGTATGAATCCAAGTCATTACAAAGTATGCCTTGTACAGGTGAGGCTAGAGACAGTTTCAGGAGGTGCACTTACTTGTGGCGGCCCATGGGTTTGCCCGGGGTGTAGTGTGAGTTGACTCCAGACTTGTACAGGTTGTATCTGTTGCCATGGCCTCCTCCATAGAACGGGTTCCCATGGCCTGTTCCATAGAAGGTTCCTTTGGTGTCCACCAGTGACAGCAACAGTCCTAGAACAAAGGGCTGCAAAGCGGCTTGAGGCAACCTGGACCTCATTTTCTCTTCTGGGTGGCTTCCAAAATAGCACCCGTGGAAAAGCACCAAAAAGGAGGACAAAGATGAACAACTGATGGACCGATTGAGAACCAAAGGAGATGCAAAAATAATAGACAAGTTGTGTGTTAGGATCCTGGTGCCTCGAGTGTTTTTGTCTTGTCTTCAGTCAGCCCTGAGGGAAACCTGTAGACGCATACATCTGCAGAGTCCACAGCATCCTGACCCGTCCTGCACCTCTTCTCTTCTGCTTTCTTCAACACACACTCTCTCAGACAACTGCCAGCGACAGGCAGAGCAGAAGGAAAACTAGAGAAGGAGAAGGGAAGAGGGAAAGAGGGAGGGAGAGAGCACAACCAAAGGTAAAGTAACGGAGAGAGAGAGAGATAGAGATAGAGAGGATGTCTAGGAATGCCACATATCCATATACACATGCGAGTGTGTGTGTGAAAGGGTGGACGTTTCTGATTCAGCTTCTTCCGTCTTCTGTGCTCTGTGTGTGTGTGAGGGTGTGTGTGTGGAGCAGCGTGCTCTACTACTGACTATGAGGGGGCATGCTGACAGGCAGTAGCCATTTATATATCCCCTATCACTCCCCAACCCCAGCCCCAGCCACTACCCCTACCCTTAGCCCTGCCCTGAAATGCTACCCAGCCCAGACACAGGGGAACAACCCCATACTTTCTCTCAGATTCAGATAAGCTTTATTAGCATGAATGACAAGGCCACTGTTGCTAAATCAATATGACATCAACAATAACAGTAAAAAATGAATAATACAATTGGTGATTAGAGAAAGGGGAATATATATATATATATATATATATATATATATATATATATATATATATACGTATAAATAATACAATATACAGTACCAGTCCAAATTTTGGACCCACCTACTCATTCAAGGGTTTTTCTTTATTTTTCAATTTTTGTACATTGTAGAACAATAGTGAAGACATAGAAACTATGAAATAACACATATGGAATCATGTAATAACCAAATAAGTTTTAAACAAATCAAAATATATTTTATATTTGAGATTCTTCAAAGTAGCCAATCTTTGTATCAGGTTTCAACAACAGGGGCAGGCAAACGACAGGTCAAGGCAGGCAGGGGTTGATAATCCAGAGTAGTGGGGCCAAGGTACAGGACTGCAGGCAGGCTCGGAGTAAGGACAGGCAAGGGTCAAAACCAAGAGGACGAGAAAAAGAGAGACTGGGGAAAAGCAGTAGCTGAGACAAACCGCTGGTAGACTTGAACAAACAAGATGAAGTGGCACAGACAAACAGAAAACACAGGTATAAATACCCAGGGGATAATGGGGAAGATGGGCGACACCTGGAGGGGGGTGGAGACAAGCACAAGGACAGGTGAAACAGATCAGGGTGTGACACTTGATGACAGCTTTGCACACTCTTGGTATTCTTTCAACCTGCTTCATGAGGAATGCTTTTCCAACTGTCTTGTAGGAGTTCCCACATTTGCTGAGTACTTGTGGCTGCTTTTCATCCACTCTGCGGTCCAAATGATCCCAAACCATCTCAATTGGGTTGAGGTCGGGTGACTGCCTAGTTAAATAAAGGTAAAAAAATGTTTTTAAAGTCTGTGATGGATTGTGCCGCAATCTGAGGTGCAGTTAACTCTAATGAACTTATCCTCTGCAGCAGAGGTAACTCTGCATCTTCCTTTCATGTGGCGGTCCTCATGAGAGCCAGTTTCATCACAACGCTTGATGGTTTATGCGACTGCACTTTCCGCATTGACTGACATTTCTGTCTTAAAGTAATGATGGACTGTCATTTCTCTTTGCTTATTTTAGCTGTTCTTGCCATAATATGGACTTGATCTTTTACTAAATAGGGCTATCTTCTGTATACTACCTGTACCTTGTCACAACACAACTGATTGGCTCAAGCAAATTAGGAAGTAAAGAATTTCCAGAAATTCACTTTTAACATGCCACACCTGTTAATTGAAATGCATTCCAGGTGACTACCTCATGAAGCTGGTTGAGAGAATGCCAAGAGTGTGCAAAGCTGTCGTCAAGGCAAAGGGTGGCTACTTTGAAGAATATCAACTATGAAATATATTTTGATTTGTTTAACACTTTTCTTTGGTTACTACATGATTCCATATGTGTTATTTCATAGTTTTGATGTCTTCACTATTATTCTACAATGTAAAAACAGTAAACATAAAGAAAAACCCTTGAATGACTAGGTGTGTCCAAACTTTTAACTGGTACTGTATATTTTTTTATGACTATAAATAAAATAATTTAAATGATCTATTATTAATAATAATGTGATGATCTAAAAAGCATTTTGCTTTGATAAGTAAACAAAACATTAAAAAAAAGACGTATATCGGTACAGTGAGATCAAGCATTGTATACATCGAACAACATTAAATAGGTTCAATGAGATACAACGAGATTATATGTGGAACGTATCCGTGCCTGCATTTGTCAGTAGTGTGTGTATGTGTGAGTGTGCGCGTGAGCGTGTGCGTAAGGATGTGTGTGGATAAGTGTATGAGTGTATTACATGTTATTACTTGTTATTTGATTGCATGTCCATTTAAATAACATCAAATTGATCAGAAATACAGTGTAGACATTGTTCATTTTGTAAATTAAATTACTAGAGGCCCATTATCAGCAACCATCACTCCTGTGTTCCAATGGCAAGTTGTGTTAGCTAATCCAAGTTTATCATTTTAAAAGGCTAATTGATCATTAGAAAACCCTTTTGCAATTATGTTAGCACAGCTGAAAACTGTTGTTCTGATAAAGAAGCAATAAAACTGGCCTTCTTTGGACTAGTTGAATACCTGGAGCATCAGCATTTGTGAGTTCGATTACAGGCTCAAAATGGCCAGAAACAAAGAACTTTCTTCCGAAACTCGTCAGTATATTCTTGTTCTGAGAAATGAAGGCGATTACATGCGAGAAATTGCCAAGAAACGGAAGATCTCGTACAACGCTGTGTACTACACCCTTCACAGAACAGCGCAAACTGACTTTAACAAGAATCTAACCAGAGAAAGTACAAGCCTCTCCAACTATGCTCTCTTCAAACTACATCTAGCATATTGGCTATACAGTCCAGTAATACAATGTTAGGGTCATGTGAGAATCTGTGGCAACTGAATGTATTTCTTAAGTTAGTTTTGCGCATTTGATATTGCCTATATGGCGCAAAATTGCTTGGACCATGGCTGCCAAGTAAGCTGCATCACATACGCCTACAATAACATTGCAGGCCTGCGGTAGCGGGTGGGAGTCTGCTAGAAAGCCAGCAGGGTGCAGGCGGGAGCGGGATGAAGAAATATGTCACTTGCAGACCTCTACTGTGCACTAATGTAGTGAAGCCTGTAACTTTAGAGCTGTTTATTACTGTGTCAGTGTGAAAAGTAGGGAATTAGCTAGGGAAACTGACAGATCAATATCGTTACATTGACGTACTGACTAATACAACTCACATTGCACTGAAAAACATCAGAATATCAATCTTCAATCATTTGGCCGATGGTTTCATCATTTGATTCAGGCCTAGTTTGATTGAGTTAAAAGTAATAGCTAATGTAAGCCAACTTTCTCTTTCTAACAGTACATCAGCTGCTGAAATCTTGCCAAGTTCATTTACTTTTGAAACGTGACAAAACAAAGACTACAAAACATGTCCATCAAACAACTGCTGTTAGATAGTAGAAATAGCCACCTCATATCGTTATCTGACAGATAACTAGATGCTAGAGCTGACCTGGCTGTGGTACCTACTCACTAGTGTATCTTATTCATTCACCTCAGTCGAAAGGGGATGAAACATTAGCTAACAGAACGTCAGTTAAAATATCCTTCAAACACCACCAAACAGGGAAACGGATCCCAATCAAAGGTGTTATTACCTGCTCCACTAAGGCAGTTATTTATCTTCTAACCCTAACCCTGGGGGCCCAGATAACAGGATGTTTGTGCCTGACGCTGTCCACAGTCCTGGAGTGGGCCCATTTGTCCAGGCTGGCCTGCCACCCGGGCTCCCTTCAGACCCTGGCCTTTGTGCGACAACGCTTTTGGTGGCCTACTATGGTTCCTCCGACAAACCATCAAACAGGCAGAGCTTCAATACAGGACTAAGCTCGAATCCTACTACACTGGCTCTGACGCTTGTCGGATGTGGCAGGGCTTGCAAACTATCATGGATTACAAAGGGAAACCCATCCGAGACCTGCCCAGTGACGCTACCCTAACAGTCAAGCTAAATGTATTCTATGCTCGCTTCGAGGTAAGCAACACTGAACAACGCGGCAAGTGTCTTCACAATTCGCATGCCGCCCAAACAGATCCACAGATGACACAATATATATTGCACTCCACACTGCCCTGTTCCACTTGGACAAAAGGAACATCTACGTGAGAATGCTGTTCATAGACTATAGCTCAGCGTTCAACACCATAGGTCTCTGGGACTGACCACTTCCCTCTGCAACTGGATCCTGGACTTCCTGGGGGCCGTCCCCGGGTGGTGAAGACACATCCGTTACGTTGACCCTCAACACGTGGGCTCATTAGGGGTGGGTGCTTAGTCCCCTCCTGTACTCCCTGGTGACCCATGACTGTGTGGCCGCACACGACTCCATCACCATAATCAAGTTTACCAATGACACAACAGTGGTGGGCCTGATCACCAATGACGATTAAACAGCCTATAGGGAGGAGGTCAGAGACCTAGCAGTGTGATGCAGGACAACAACCTCTCCCTTAATGTGAGCAAGACAAAAGAGCTTATCGTGGACTACAGAAAACGTCCCCATTCACATCAACGGTTTGAGAACTTCAAGTTCCTAGGTATCCACATCGCTAAGGAACGATCATGTTCCAAACACACTAACACAGTTGTGAAGAGGGCAAAACAACGCTTGTTCCCCTCAGATGCCTGAAAAGATTTGGCATGGGCCTTCAGATCCTCAAAAAGTTATACAGCTGCTTCATTGAGAGCATCTTGACTGGCTGCATCACTGCCTGGTATGGCAACTGCTCGGCGTCCGCCCGCATGGCGCTACAGAGCGTAGTGTGTATGGCCGAATACATCACTGGGGTCAAACTCCCTGCCATCCAGGATCTCTATACCAGGCGGTGTAAGAGGAAGGCCCTAAAAATTGTCAAAGATTACAGCCACCCAAGTCATAGACTGTTCTCTCTGCTACCACACGACATGCGGTATCGATGCACTAAGTCTGGATCCAACAGGATCCTGAACAGCTTTTACTGCTAAATAGTTAATCAAATAGCTACCCGGACTATCTGCATTGCTGCTACTGTTTATTATATATCCTATTGCCTAGTCACTTTACCCTTACTTATATGCACATATCTACCTCAATTGCTTTGTATCCCTGCATATCAACTCGGTACTGTTAATCTACACCTGTTGTTTATGAAGCATGTGACAAGATTTTAATTTAATTTTAATAGTATTTTTATTTAAAGAAATTATGACGTGGTGTGCCCAGTGTGTAGCCTCCACAGTTGGGAGCAACTAGCTGTCTGTAACTCACTAAATAATTTTTCACGTCTCTGATGATTCTGAGATCGTAGATCGAAAGTACAATGCATTCGGAAAGTATTCAGACCCTTTCATTTTTCCACATTTTGTTACGTTACAGCCTTATCTAAAATTGATTAAATACATTTTCCCTCATCAAGCTACACACAAAACCCCATAATGGCAAAGCAAAACAGGTTTTTAGAGATGTTTGCAAATGTATTAAACAGAAAACAGAAATTCCGTATTTACATAAGTATTCAGACCCTTTGCTAAGAGACTCAAAATTTTGCTCAGTTGCATCCTGTTTCCCATGATCATCCTTGAGATGTTTCTACAACTTGATTGGAGTCCACCTGTGGAAAATTCAATTGATTGGACATGATTTGGAAAGGCACACACCTGTCTATATAAGGTCCTACAGCAAAAACCAAGCCATGAAGTCAAAGGAATTGTCCGTAGAGCTCCGAGACAGGATTGTTTCGAGGCACAGATCTGGGGAAGGGTACCAAAACATTTCTGCACCATTGAAGGTCCCCAAGAGCACAGTGGCCTCCATCATTCTTAAATGGTAAGAGTTTGGGACCACCAAGACTCGTGCTAGAACTGGCCACCCGGCCACACTGAGCAAGCGGGGGAGAAGTGCCTTGGCCAGGGACTTGACCAAGAACCCGATGATCACTCTGACAGAGATCTAGAGTTCCTCTGTGGAGATGGGAGAACCTTCCAGAAGGACAACTATCTCTGCAGCACTCCACCAATCTGGCCTTTATGGTAGAATGGCCAGACTGAAGCCACTCCTCAGTAAAAGGCACATGACAGCCCGCTTGGATTTTGCCAAACGGCACCTAAAGACTCTCAGACCATGAGAAACAAGATTCTCTGGTCTGATGAAACAAAGATTGAACTCTTTAGCCAGTTGTCATGTCTGGAGGTAACTTGGCACCATCCCTACAGTGAAGCATGGTGGTGGCAGCATCATGCTGTGGGGATGTTTTTCAGCGGCAGGGACTGGGAGACTAGTCAGGATCAAGGGAAAGATGAAAGGAGCAAAGTACAGAGAGATCCTTGATGAAAACCTGCTCCAGAGCGCTTAGGACCTCAGACTGGGGCGAAGTTTCCCCTTCCACCAGGACAACGACCCTAAGCACACAGCCAAGACAACGCAATAGTAGCTTCGGGACATGTCTCTGAATGTCCTTGAGTGGCCCAGCCAGAGCCCGGACTTGAACCCTATCGAACATTTCAACTTAAATCAAATTTGATTGGTCACATGCACATGGTTAGCAGAAGTTATTGCGAGTGTAGCGAAATGCTTGTGCTTCTATTTCTGACAGTGCAGCAATATCTAACATGTAATCTAAAAATTCCACAACAACTACCTAATACACACAAATCTAAGTAAATGAATGGAATATGAATATATAGGCAAGATGCAATCTCTAGAGAGACCTGAAAATAGCTCTGCAGTGACACTCCCCATCCACCCTGCCAGAGTTTGAGAGAATTTGCAGAGAAGAATGTGAGAAATTTCCCAAATACATGTGTGCAAAGCTTGTAGCATAATTCCCAAGAAGACTTGAGTCTGTAATCACTGCCAAAGGTGCTTCAACAAAGTACTGAGTAAAGGGTCTGAATACTTATGTATAAGTGATAGTTCAGGTTTTTTTTATACACTTGCAAAAAAATTATAAAAACGTGTTTTTGCTTTGTCATTATGGGGTATTGTAGATAAAATAATAGAGTAATATATTTGTGAATGTGTTCTGTATCAGAGCTTTCTACTAAATGGGGGCTCTATTCTTTAATCATTGCAGTTGTGCATATGGGGTGATTTGGACTCTCAGGTATTTGATGGACATTTTTATAATATTTCCTTCAGCTATGTTGAGTCATCTAATTGGTAAATTGTTATAAAAAATGACATAAAGAGAAACAAATAACCTGTGACATGAATCACCATAGTAATAAACAAGGCATCCGTTTTGTCTTGCTTTGTTGTGTCTTCTCTTTGTTAAATATGGTGCTTAGATTCCTGAAAAGCACCCTATCTCGCCAAAGAGTTTTCATACTGTACATCCAAGAGAACTGAGGAGAGAAAAAAACAAAATGATTATATCCATGTATTGCCTTCTACTGTTTTGTTAATGTGAAGATGTGAAATGCTTTCCAGACTTAAGACTTCTCAGCCGAGAGAACTCCCTGAGCCCAACTGTCAGCTATGGTCCCACAATACAGTAAGCTATGTGACCCACACTGTAGTCCTTTGCTGATAGAACCACCAGAGACTGACTTAATGAAAGCACTTTAACGAAACAGCATCCCACTCAGTTAGTTTCATTACTTTAACCCTGCTGTGACCCATCACTGGCTCTTTCTAAGTCACTTTTACTGGACATTATCTTATTAGATGCAGCCATAAAGCTACTAGAGAGAGAGAGAGAGAGAGAGAGAGAGAGCGAGAGAGCGAGAGAGAGAGAGAGAGAGAGAGCGAGAGAGCGAGAGAGAGAGAGAGAGAGAGAGAGAGAGAGAGAGAGAGAGAGAGAGAGAGAGAGAGAGAGAGAGAGAGAGAGAGAGAGAGAGAGAGAGAGTTAGTTTAGATTCCTGGGTTGTGACATCAGCCACTTATCCCAGAGTTAAGACACCTGATCCATTCTCACTGTAGTGACCCAGGAAATTACCCGCTCTCTATAGAGGGAAATGAAAAAGGAAGCATTTATTTCAGTTATTGTGGATTTCATATGCATGTGGATTTCTCTCGTTTAGCAGCTGCTGCCAGAGGAAAGCAATTGGCCTGGGTCACGTGTGTACACAATCAGCTCTATTAGATGGACACACAGTATGTTGAGTTACCTTCGCCATGCTTTGCCAATGGACATGGGCCATTGATGCCTCATGGTGTGTGAGGGAAGAGAAGGAGGGTGTTTGTTCTTGCGTTCATACTGTATGTGTGTGTGCACATGTGATTGTTAGTTTTCAGGTAGCCTAAAGTTATTTTTCATTCATCTTGTATCAACGACCACAATAAATGCATTAAGGATCGGTGTCCCGAAATCAGGACGGTTGTTGCTCAATATGCGATAATGTGAATAGAATGACGTTGTAAACAAAAGCCAACTTTCCGGGACATGGACATGTCTTATATGGGCAGAAAGCTTAAATTATTGTTAATCTAATTGCAGATTCCAATTTACAGTAGGTATTACAGCAAAAAAATGCCATGCTATTGTTTGAGGATAGTGCACAACAACAAAACATTTTTATCATGGCAACTGGTATGATACATTCACCTCTGAAGGTAAATAATTTACTTATATTCAGTAATCTTGCTCTGATATGTCATCCTGAGGGTCCCAGAGATAAAATGTAGCATAGAGTTGTTTAATAAAATCAATTTTTATATCCTAACATGATCCATGTTGTATTTCTCATGAATTCCATCACATTCAACTTGCAACAAAACAATCGATGTAATATAAACACTAAACCTTGTTCCCCCCAGTCAAGTTTGGTTTCTGTGCAATCCTTAGACACTAGAAGGCAACCAAAATTTGCTGCATCATTCTACATTATGTACTGGCTACACAACACCTCTTTTAGCCCACGAAGGACAGAAATCATTACGCACCAATGAGACGGGAGGCGTTCACTTTATTGACTGTATCTTGGTCCAATGACTACCTATCATTTTGAAACATAGCTAGCTAGATAGCCAAAAGAGCTTTGCATGAGTATGTGATGGTCCTTTGTATAAGTAAAAGCCATTGTACTAAGCCCGCACACAACAAGATTAATTGTCTATTGAAAATCGAGAGAAAGACGAAGAGCTTGCATTACGCACAGCTTGATCAGTAATACAACGTTTTCTGCAAATGTAAGAAGTATAACATGTCTACTAAGAGTATAAACGCTAAATCGAACTTCAAGTACATTTGAATGAGATTAATGCAGAAATTGAGAGTGACATGAGGAGTTCTGCTCACAAGGAAGGAGAAGATTGTAACGTGACTTTTTCAGATCAGTAAGTAAAATATGTTTTTGCTTCTCTTGCTAATCCAGTTGTTTACATGATTGCATATTAATTTAAGATATTTGTCTTTCATTTCTATATATGTATATATAATATATAGACCTGAGGCATACAATATATTAGTATAGTCTATTCGGCTTATTCCCTATTGATCCACATATTTCATTATAGTGATTGTGTTCCCCATACTCTATATATATAATATTTAAGTGTTGTGGATTTGATGTATTGATGCAGTGCTCACCCCCTGCTAAAATAAAGGTTCAATAAAAATAAGTAATAGTAATATATATTTTTTTATTCTCAATAGTGGCTGTGGGAGACAACTTCAAAAACACCACATTTAAGTCCTCCATCCCCCACTCATTCTTATGTAGGAACTGGGTTCTACAGTTTGACCCCACCGCAGTCTCTGGCTCCACAACCACCCCGCCCAGCCATCTAGATGTGTGAAGGTTAATGTCTTTTCTGTAGGGAAGCTAATTATACATCATATATGAGATTCCTGGGAGTGTGTAAACTTATATTTTTATTACCATAGCATTTTGTTCTCTATACTGTAGTTATGTACAGACATGCTCAAATTTGTTGGTACCCTTACAGCTCATTGAAATAATGCTTCATTCCTCCTGAAAAGTGATGAAATTAAAAGCTATTTTATAATGTATACTTGCATGCCTTTGGTCATAGAATAAAGTAAAGAAGCTGTGAAAAGAGATGAATTATTGCTTATTCTACAAAGAGATTCTAAAATGGCATGCACACATGTTGGTACCCCTTAGAAAATATAATAAATACTTGGATTATAGTGATATTTCAAACTAATTAGTTTATTTAATTAGTATCACACGTCTTCAATCTTGTAATCAGTCATTCAGCCTATTTAAATGGAGTAAAGTAGTCACTGTGCTGTTTGGTATCATTGTGTGCACAACACTGAACATGGACCAGAGAAAGCAAAGGAGAGATTTGTCTGAGGAGATCAGGAAGAAAATAATAGACAAGCATGGTAAAGGTAAAGGCTACAAGACCAACTCCAAGCAGCTTGATGTTCCTGTGACAAAAGTTGCAAGAATTATTAAGAAGTTTAAGGCCCATGGAACTGTAGCTAACCTTCCTTGGCGCGGCCACAAGAGGAACATCGACCCCACATTGAACAGAAGGATAGTGCAAATGGTAGAAAAAGAACCCAGGATAACTGCCAAAGAGATACAAGCTGAACTCCAAGGTGAAGGTATGTCAGTTTCTGATCGCATCATTGGTCGCTTTTTGAGCGAACGTGGGCTCCATGGAAGAAGACCCAGGAGGACTCCACTTTCGAAAGAAAAACATAAAAAGCCAGACTGGAATTTGCAAAAATGCATATTGACAATCCTTCTGGGAGAATGTCCTTTGGACAGATGAGTCAAAAGTGGAGCTTTCTGGCAAGTCACATCAGCTCTATGTTCACAGACGAAAAAATACCTACAGTGAAATATGGAGGAGGCTCGGTTATGTTTTGGGGCTGCTTTGCTGCGCCTGGCACAGGGTGCCTTGAATCTGTGCAGGGCACAATGAAATCTCAAGACTATCAAGGCATTCTGGAGCAAAACGTACTGTCCAGTGTCAGAAAGCTCTGTCTCAGTCTCAGGTCATGTGTCCTCCAACAGGATAATGACCCAAAACACACAGCTAAAAGCACCCAAGAATGGATTAGAACAAAACATTGGACTATTCTGAAGTGGCCTTCTATGAGTCCCGATCTGAATCCTATCGAACATCTATGGAAAGAGCTGAAACTTGCAGTCTGGAGAAGGCGCCCATCAAACCTGAGACAGCTGGAGCAGTTTGCTCAGGAAGAGTGGGCCAAACTACCTATTAACAGGTGCAGAAGGTACCCTGAGACAGCTGGAGCAGTTAGCTCAGGAAGAGTGGGCCAAACTACCTGTTAACAGGTGCAGAAGGTACCCTGAGACAGCTGGAGCAGTTTGCTCAGGAAGAGTGGGCCAAACTACCTGTTAACAGGTGCAGAAGTCTCATTGAGAGCTGCAGAAAATGGTTGATTGCAGTGATTGCCTCTAAAGGTTGTGCAACAAAATATTAGGTTAAGGGTCCCATAATTTTTGTCCATGCCATTTATTTGTTTTATTATTTATGTTATGGGTTATGTTGAATAAAAAATCTAAAGCAAAGTATGATTTCTATTAAATATGGAATAAACAATGGTGGATGCCAATTACTTTTGTCAGTTTCAAGATATTTCAGAGAAAATTGTGCATTCTTTGTTTTTTATGAAGGGGTACCAACAAATTTGAGCATGTCTGTACTTGAAAATGTATCAATGGAACAATTCAGCCACTTGGGTACATGTGGGCATACTCGTGAAGGACACCTGGGAGACTTGACACACAATATTATGTAGGCATGTCATTCTTCAATGGATCAGTCTGAAACTTTGCACACACACTGCTTCCATCTTGTGGACAACATCTAAATTATACCTAGAATCCTAGGTCACTGTATAGCCTTTCTCTTGCATTTCAAAGATGAAATTAGAAAAGGCATGTTTTTTTGTTTGTTTTATCTTTTACCAGATCTAATGTGTTATATTCTACATTAATTTCACATTTCCACAAACTTCAAAGTGTTTTCTTTCAAATCGTATCAAGAATAGTCATATCCTTGCTTCAGGTCCTGAGCTACAGGCATTTAGATTTGGGTATGTCATTTTAGGCGGGAATTGAAAAGAAGGGTCCCTCACTCACTTATACTATAAACCCTGGCCGTTAACATCTGACACACACTCACACAATGGACAGCGATAAATTAACCCCCGATATACACACGACTGGTAGTAGAGGCTCACTGGTGATCTCCACAGAGAGAGGGGAAATACATGGTAATGGCTGGTTGGTGAGCGGTGGGTTAGTGGGCTTTCACATGGAGTGGAGAAGAAGCACCTTGAGTCTAAAGTCAAGTCTAAACTTCCATTGTCCCCCATGAGTAGAGCACATTGTTACAGATCCATTTAAAAAAATGGCATTAAGTATTTTCCCCCATACACAAGTGCATGTGTGAGTGTGTGTCATACAGTATGCAAACTCACAGAGGACCTATCACCCCTATAGACTACCCCTATAACCACCCTGAGATATAGGGACAAAGACGCTTAATTCGGGTCACAGGTTGGCTCCCCGTGATTAAATCAGCTACTGTATCTTGTCTCACATTAAGACCAGAAGTATGAACTCATAAAGAAATAGGTGTGGGAATGGAAGAACATTTCACTATACAGTATATAGTCCCAATACCCAATACTCACGTTTTCTTCTCCTCTTTTGTTAGTTCAACCTACACATTCCCTCGTGTGGTTCTAGAGTCCCTCTGTCAGGTATGTATGACTACTCACCCTCTCAGGTTTGGGGTAGAAGGTGAGGAGGGAATAGTGGTGAGGGGGCACAGGAGAAGGGTGAGGACATTGTTACAGAGGGGTGAGGTGAGACAGAGGCACCCAGTTGTAACCAAGGGGGAAGAAGCAAAGAATGACAAGAGTTCTAGTGTGAGCTCCAGAATGTCAGAGATATCCCCAGATTCCAGTCTGTCACTCCCTTCCTCCCTCTCTCTCACTATCTCTCTCTGAAGTGTGTATGTATGCTACACCAGAGGCATCTGGTTTTAAAGAACTGTTGTGAAGAGTCTCTGTTAATAGCTGAAGAGATCTTGGTAGCACCATGCAGTAGCTTTCCATCCTTAGATTACTTCACATTTAATCTTTCCCACCTGTGCATGTGATTGTGTTAGTAGAACTGACATCACTTTGCTTGGATTTGGGATACTGTCCAGGTTGTTCCATGTCAGACGGCCTCATGGCAGGCACACACACACACACACACACACACACACACACACACACACACACACACACACACACACACACACACACACACACACACACACACACACACACACACAGGAGGGACTTTGTTACATTTTGTAAATCAACACAATGTCCTCTTCGGAGAGAACTTATAGGTTGATTAGATTTTATTAGATTTATTATTAGATTACATTTAGTAATGTATTCACTTTTTTTGTCAGAACTTTCAGATTCATTATACACTGTAAACCCCAGGCATTTTTAACTCAAATACAACTAGTATTTATTCAGAACTAAATGAGAAGTCTGTTTCAGTAATGGGTGCAAAAACATCTATCTATCTATGTATATGATAAATATAATTGTGTAGCATAAAACGATGAGTCAATCACTCAATGTAAATGCAAAAACACTGATATTAAAAACATATTTTTTTTAAAATCAACTTAAAAAAAAATGTTGATGACTTTTCCATGTAGTTTTATTTTTATTTTCAGTTCAGTTTCACTGACTTTGAGTTGAACTTACTTGAAATATTTGAGTTAAAAATGCCTTGGGGTTTAAAGTGTAGTTTAAATACCGAACAAAAGGATATGGGGATTTCCAGGTCAGTCTATGCAACACTGGTGGCATTGTAAACAAAGAAAGGTACACATAACCATTTGTACAAAAATAAAAGCCCTTTCCAAAAATCTAAATGGACGGCTCTAAATTAAATTACATCTAAATGGGCCAATAGATGAAATAAGTCCCGGTCACTTTTTAATTTAACATGTCTAAATAGATTGAATGCATATATGAGGTCTGAATAACAAGGAATTGATCAATAGATGTATGTTGTTTTGCGAAGCTGTACTTGTCGGGAGAGTTATTCTATGTAATCCATATGATTTATGGATCAAACCATACGAGGCATGAGCTCATTCCAGCTTGCATGACATCCCTGGTCTGCCATTGTGGTTTGGAAAAATATGAGATTAGATTAGATTTTAGACACACACACACTTCCACACTCACACAGAGACACAGAGACACGTACAGCCCTTCTCTCTCCGGGGGTACGATAGTCTACTCAGCATCTGGCTTTGATTACCAGACCACCACCACCCTCCCCAACCGCAAAACATTCACACACAGCCATCATCTCATCCATATTCCATACCTCATTATACAGCTCCCCAGTGTGCTGAAACACCCAAGCAATGTCTCCTATTATCCAAGGACAGAGCCAAGCTATGTACCTCTATCCCCTCGCCATGCTGGGCAAAGAGCTGGCTGTAAGCTATCGGACCAAAACGACTGTGTGTGTGTGTGTGTGTGTGTGTGTGTGTGTGTGTGTAAGGAAGTGTGCGTGTTTGTGTGTGAGTGTGTAGGATTGGGAGCCTGTATTTTAACCCTAAAAGTGCCAACCTACTGTACTTTGTCTTAAAAGCGCCACAGGGATTATTTTTTACCCCAAATTGGTAGTGATTTGTAAGACCTTTCCTTTAATTCCGTTTTTGTAAAACAAGTTATTGGTTTTATTTTCCCCAAATAAACATATATTAGAACATTTTCACACATTTATAGCCACATTTTATTATTAGAAATAGAAGTTTTGAGCTTTTTTTAAATGTTTTTAACAGTTATTTAGATACATTTCATCCATAGAAACTTGTCATGAAAATGTTTTTGTTATTCAATCAAAGTGTTGTGTTGCTGTGATACTCAGAGGTTGAGAAATTGGCGATTGAGCTAATCTGACGTACTGGTACAACCTAAGATAGCCACCGATAAGGGCATTAAAGGCAACATGGGAGCCGGTGCCGTCACACTTTTAGCTATAACTTTGAAATCAACTCAGTTCCAAGTGCATCTAAAAGATGAGACCCATAAACTGCTGGATTTACTTCAAAATTCTCGTAGCGTGGCAGACTACACTGTTGAGTTTCACACGCTGGCCGCCGAGAGTGCCTGGAATCTGGAGTCCCTTTTTGATACCTTCCTTCACGACTATCTGAGGAGATAAAGGATGAGCTAGCCGCTCGGGAATTGCTGGTGGACCTCGATTCCCTCATTGCCCTCACCATTAAAATTGATGGGCGGCTAAGGGAACGCAGGAGTGAGAGGAGGTCTGGCCTGGGTCACACTTGTTCATCCGCAGTGGCTCGCTCTTCTTCAAACGAATCCGGAAGTCCCCGAAGGCAATTTTTCCGAGAGAATCCGAAGCCACCCGAGCTCCCTCGAGAATCATCAGTGACAGGTGAGTCAGATACTCCGGAACCTATGCAACTGGGCAGAGCTAGATTATCGCCTAAGGAACGTTCACATAGGCTGAGTTCGAACAGCTGTATGTTCTGTGGGGCTGCAGGACATTATAGCCATATGCCCAGTTAACAGACCTATCTCTATAGTAGGCACAAGTACTCTGGTGAGCCAGACTGGGAATCTTCTTAATCCCATTAACCTGTTGGGGCTAAGGGGCAGTATTTTCACGGCCGGATAAAAACGTACCCGATTTAAACTGGTTACTACTCTTGCCCAGAAACGAGAATATGCATATAATTAGTAGATTTGGATAGAAAACACTCTAAAGTTTCTAAAACTGTTTGAATGGTGTCTGTGATGATAACAGAACTCATATGGCAAGCCAAAACCTGAGAAGATTCCATACAGGAAGTGCCCTGTCTGACAATTTGTTGTCCTTCTGTTGCATCTCTATCGAAAATACAGCATCTGTGCTGTAACGTGACACTTTCTATGGCTTCCATTGGCTCTCTAAAGCCGCCAGAAAGTGGAATGGGGTGTCTGCTGTCTCTGGGCAAAGTACAGCAGCAGAGTTTGTAAGTGGTCAGCCTGGGGACAGTGAGACTGAGAGGCGCATTCATGAGACTTCTCAATTTTTTTTCTTTCAGCCTTTGAATGAATACAACGTTGCCCGGTTGGAATATTATCGCTATTTTATAAGAAAAATTGCATAAAAATTTATTTTAAACAGCGTTTGACATGCTTCTAAGTACGGTAATGGAATATTTAGAATTTTTTTGTCACGAAATGAGCTCGCGCGTTACCCTTCGGATGGTGACCTGAACACACGAACAAAACAAAGGTATTTGGATATAACTATGGATTATTTGGAACCAAAACAACATTTGTTGTTGAAGTAGAAGCCCTGGGAGTGAATTCTGATGAAGAACAGCAAAGGTAATCCAATTTTTCTAATAGTAATTCTGAGTTTAGTGAGCCCCAAACTTGGTGCGTGTCAAATTAGCTAGCCTGTGATGGCCGAGCTATGTACTCAGAATATTGCAAAATGTGCTTTTGCCAAAAAGCTATTTTAAAATCTGACATAGCATTTGCATAAAGGAGTTCTGTATCTATAATACTTAAAATAATTGTTATCTATTTTGTCAACGTTTATCATGAGTAATTTAGTAAATTCACCGGAAGTTTGTGGAGGGTATGCTAGTTCTGAACATCACATGCTAATTTAAAAAGTTGTTTTTTTATATAAATATGAACTTGATTGAACAAAACATGCATCTATTGTATAACATAATGTCCTAGGAGTGTCATCTGATGAAAATCATCAAAGGTTAGTGCTGCATTTAGCTGTGGTTTTGGTTTTTGTGACATATATGCTTGCTTTGAAAATGGGTGTCTGATTATTTTTGGCAGTGTACTCTCCTGACATAATCTAATGTTTTGCTTTCGCAGTAAAGCCTCAAACCTTCCCGTGTAGTTCTGGGCTATTCCTCACCGTTCTCATGATCATTGCAACTCCACGAGGTGAGATCTGGCATGGAGCCCCAGGCCGAGGGAAATTGGTTTTTTTAAAATAAAATTCTAATCAAGACATGGGTTGAGTAAATTATGTTCATCTTGAACAAATACAAATGTAGCACTATTGATGTTTATTGCTTTGAACTGAACAAATTGGAAGGACACATTTTACATACAGTATTTTATGGAAATGATAAATGAGCCCCACTGGACACAAATTAAGGCCAGTCTACACATCACATGAGTGACAGAGTTTTACTGTGTGTGTGTTGCAAATGTATTTCTTGCAGTTGATGCATGTGTACTGTGTCTTCCTGTCCTTTTTGGGTCCACACACATGGCAGCGCTTCTTCTTGTGCTACCCAGATGCAATCTAGAATGACGAAAACACTCATATATAGTTAAAACAGGCCAAGGTAGGAGAGTCAGACACACACACGCAACAACATCACTCAGACTTACTTTCCGGTATTGGTTTTGTTGGTTCTGTGGGTCGGGCGGTTGAGGCACCAGCATCCTCCTCTTGAATCTTCCTCACGATGGCTGCAGAAGCTGGGGTCCTTGGGATATGTTGCCTCCTCTGGATTTGAGATTTTACCAATGCCTTGCCCAGCTCCTCTAGAATGAGCTGTCTTGTCTGGAGCTTCCCTCTGTTCCAATCTGGGTTCAACGACATCCAGATGACAAACGTGTTGTACTCCAAGATGTACAATATGTTGAAGAATATCACAAGTGGCCAGAGTAGGGTCCTTCTTTTGCAACTGTAGCCAGTCACCAGCTTGTCTAAATTGTCCACCCTTCCTTTTGTGGCATTCTAATCCATGATGATTTCTGTTTTTTCATGTTCCTGGCCACAGATTCTCCCATCCCTATGCAGCATACTCATGAGTACCACATTTTTGCCTTCCTTTGGTTCGTAGAACACAATGTAGGTGTCGGCCCTGAACACAAACTCAGGAATTTATATGCCTGTTCCGTGTATTAAACAGCTGAGGTGGGAGCTCTGGCTTGTTTTTCTTACTGTTCCTACCATAGTCAACTTCCTCTTGAGGAGCTTCTGTCCCAGCTTGTGCGAAGTAAAAAAGTTATCGCATGTGATGTTGTGGCCACGGAGTCCCTGTGTCACATCCAGGACAACCCGCATCCCTTGGTTCATCTCAGGGGCTCCTCCATCTGGCTTCTCTGTATACACTTGCAAGTTCAACGCATATGATGAAACAGCATCACAGGCAGCCCAGATCTTGATTTCATATTTTGCGGGTTTAGACGGTATATGCTACCTGAAGGGGCAGCGGCCTCCTTAATGGCATAAGCTGCTCATCAACAGTAACGTTGGGCCCAGGGTTGTAAAACAGGGGAAGTAAGTCCACCCGCTTGTCCCACACAGACCTGATTGCAGCTAGCTTATCTCTCTGCCGCCGAGCTGGTCCGGTGTCTAGGTTATCGGACCAGCTCCAGTCAGTATCTGGTGTGGCCAACAGCTGCATTCAGTACTGCAGTGTATCTCCTCCTCATGGACTGCACCAGATTTGCCAGTTCTTGCTGTGAGATGTTACCCCACTCTTCCACCAAGGCACCTGCAAGTTCCCGGATATTACTGGGGGGAATGGCCCTAGCACTCACCCTCCGATTCAACAGGTCCCAGACGTGCTCAATGTGATTGAGATGCGGGTTCTTCGCTGGCATGGCAGAACACTGACATTCCTGTCTTGCAGGAAATCACGCACAGAACGAGCAGTATGGCTGGTGGCATTGCCATGTTGGAGGGTCATGTCAGGATGAGCCTGCAGGAAGGGTATCACATGAGGGAGGAGGATGTCTTCCCTGTAATGCACAGCGTTGAGATTGCCTGCAATGACAACAAGCTCAGTCCGATGATGCTGTGACACACCACCCCAGACCATGACGGACCCTCCATCTCCAAATTGATCCCGCTCCAGAGTACAGGCCTCGGTGTAACGCTCATTCCTTTGACGATAAATGCGAATCTGACCATCACCCCTCAATGAAAGAGCAGTTTTTGCCAGTTCTGTCTGGTTCAGCGACGGTGGGTTTGTGCCCATAGGCGAGATTGTTGCCAGTTATGTCTGGTGAGGACCTGCCTTACAACAGGCCTACAAGCCCTCAGTCCAGCCTCTCTCAGCCTATTGCGGACAGTCTGAGCACTGATGGAGGGATTGTGCATTCCTGGTGTAACTTGGGCTGTTGTTGTTGCCATCCTGTACCTGTCCCGCAGGTGTGATGTTCGGATGTACTGATCCGGTGCAGGTGTTGTTACACATGGTCTGCCACTGCGAGGACGATCTGCTGTCCTTCCTGTCTCCCTGTAGCGCTGTCTTAGGCGTCTCACAGCACAGACATTGCAATTTATTGCCCTGGCCACATCTGCAGTCCTCATGCCTCCTTCCAGCATGCCTAAGGCACGTTCACGCAGATGAGCCGGGAACCTGGGCATCTTTCATTTTGTGTTTTTTAAAGTCAGTAGAAAGGCCTCTTTAGTGTCCTAAGTTTTCATAACCGTGGCCTTAATTGCCTACCGTCTGTAAGCTGTTAATGTCTTAATGACTGTTTCACAGGTGAATGTTCATTAATTGTTTATGGTTCATTGAACAACCATGGGAAACAGTGTTTAAACCCTTTACAATGAAGATCTGTGATTTTTACGAATTATCTTTGAAAGACAGGGTCCTGAAAAAGGGATGTTTCTTTTTTTTGCTGAGTTTAGATTTATTAGACTTTTTTAAATGTAGATGTTCCAAAGGCACGCATAAGAGGCTTGTATGTGGCTTGTATGCGGCTTGTATGCGTGGAGGACTGGAGTTTCTAAACGTGTTTATGTTAACTAACGGAATTACCGTGAGACCAGCAGTCTTTTGCATGACAAAATGTCATGACCGCCACATTCCTAGAGGTGGCCCAAAGTCATAAGACACTTTATGTTGGTGTTTCTTTTATTCTGGCTGTTACCTCTATGTTACATTTGATGCTTTTATCACAAAGTGGACTATTTAGTCAACATATTCAGCTAAACCGCTAACCACTATTAAACAAAAGATGGTTTATTTTTAATTCCTCCAAATGAACACAGAATTTATCGTAAATTGTGTATGTGTGTTTTGGGGGGTGATGCTGGGAAATACTTGCTTGACAAAGTCTTAAATTTCAGCAGGATAAAAAAAGAGTTTCAAACTGATGCAAATTTGTTGTTGGCACTTTTAGGGTTAATTGTTGTGTTCATGTATCCTAATTGTTCTGTTTGTGTTAGCTTGGAAATGCACTGGACTCCTGCTGGACTCTTGCTGTGTGTGTGTATGAGTGCGTGTGTATATTTGAGGATGGCTCCTCTCTTCTCACAGTCAACAATCAGTCAGAGAGGAGGGAAGTGAAGCTTAGTGCCCTAAACCAGGAACAGGTGACCATCTAGTTACTGTTTATTTATCCAGGTGAGTCCCAATGAGTCCCTTTAGCTATCTGTTTCCCTTAACTGATTTGCGATATACAGAAGCAAGGTGGTGGTCGAATGATAAGAAGCAGCATGTGAGTCTGTGAGGTCTCTGACAGATGAGTGCAAATCAGTTTTGAGAGCATTTGACTTTACCATGGCCTAGAAAGACAGGTTTACTTGCTTGACAAAGTCCTAAAATTTCAGTAGGATAAAAAAAAGGATTTCAAACTGATGATATTTTTTATGTTGCTGCTTTTAGGGTTAACTGCTGAGTTCCTGTATCCTAATTGTTCTGTTTGTGTTTGCTTGGGAATGTACTGGACTCTTGCTGGTGTGTGTGTGCGTGTGTGTGTGTCTGTGTGTGTGTGTGTGTGTGCGTGCCTGCCTGCCTGCCTGCCTGCGTGTGTGCGCGCGTGCGTGGGTGCGTGCGTAGAGCGGGGCCGGGGAGAAGTGGTGTGATGAAAATATGAAGTGTGTTGAGATGAACTTGCTCTTACAATGGGCCCCTTGTTTTCCAGACCAATGTGTTCTCAGTTGTACAGCAATTAAAGAGCAGTTTACTGGCCAGGACTGGTCCTGTTCCACATTCCACCACTGATGCAATCCTCCTCCTGCACTGGGCCTGGAGCTGTGACTGATGGTTATGTTCACAAACCTTCAGGTTGGCCACAGAGAAAACATACTGTGTTCACAACGCACAGGGAATGCACTGTATCTGGCCCACATTAAAACCTTCTTAGCTTATTCCAGGAGGCAGGTAGATGACGCAGGTAGATGACGCTATGGTACCGCTGAGGTCAGACTCTCTGCATTTGCTTTTATTTATTTATCTATAATTTCATAAGCCAGGTAGGTGATTGAGAACACGCTCTGTTGTACAATAAGAGGCAGTGTGTAGAACTATGATTTACCCCCCGCTACCAGTATACAGTTTGAATCAACATTTAGTTGAAAATAGCTCCAATAAGCCATGACTTATTTTGGTGTGTATTGTCTCCCCTTTATTTTGAATCATAGATGTGACCTCTCAGGACAGTTCGAACAACTGGTGACCTTTCCAAACCGAGGCTGGGCCGTAAGTGTAAGGTTCTGTATTTATTTTCTTAGGCAACTTTATGTTTTGTTTCTTTGTGTTCTTGAAGGTACCCCTGTCTTTCATTTTTGTTCATTTATTTCACCTGTGTTAGTTACTCACCTGGTCTCATCAGCTCCTTATTTAGTTTGGTTCATTCTGTTTGTGCCTTTGTGAGGTGTTTGTTTTGACTCTACTAAGCCTTTTCCTAGCTCATTTGTGAGAACCAGTTATAGCCTTCAGTCCTAGTTTTGCGTCACCTGCCTGTTTGCCTACCTGTGTATGACCATTGCCTGCCTGTGACCACGATTCCTGCCTTCTGCGAAGGAATAATAAACACGTGCCACGCTCTGTGTGTGAATCTACACCTTTTTCTCCCTGAGTATTCACTACAGAAAGTAGTGCACAATGCCTGCAATACATCAATGTTGTTACCTATCATACCACAATCAAACTCCCCGTGAAATGAATATTCCGAAGCTACATATTATTGCGGGTCGGTATCCAGGGATCTGGTTTGGTATGTGCAGGTTGTATGTTTGAGAGGGACCTTGACAATCCCCCTCATGATAACACTAATCTCCACATTGTGTGAAGTGGCATAACTGTGTCCATGTGTGTGGGATGTTACTTACTTACTTTCCCCATCTCTCTGATTCTTCTCCAACAATACTAGAGACACATATGAAAGGGGAAATATGGAGGGTCTGGAAGCTGTATTTGGAAACAAAATTGAGCCAGTCACTTTCAATGGGTTTGCTTTGCTTTGGGTGGGCACACATACAGTGCATTCGGAAAGTATTCAAATCCCTTGACTTTTTCCACATTTTGTTGTTACAGCCATATTCTAAAATGTATTAAATAGTTTTTTCCCCTCATCAATCTACACACAATAGCCCATAATGACAAAGCAAAAACTGTTTTCGATACATTTTTACAATTCAAACAAAACGGAAATACTACATGGAAGTATTCAGACCCTTTACTCAGATATTATTGAAGCACCTTAGGCAGCGATTACAGCCTTGAGTCTTCTTGGGAAGGATGCTACAAGCTTGGCACACCTGTATTTGGGGAGTTTCTCCCATTCTTCTCTACATATCCTCTCAAGCTCTTTCAGGTTGAATGGTGAAAGTCACTGCACAGCTGTTTTCAGGTCTCTAGAGATGTTCGATAGGGTTCAAGTCCGGGCTCTGGCTGGGCCCCTCAAGGACATTCAGAGACTTGTCCCGAAGCCACTACTGCATTGTCTTGGCTGTGTGCTTAGGGTTGTTGTCCTGTTGGAAGGTGAATCTTTGCCCCGGTCTGAGGTCCTGAGCGCTCTGGAGCAGGTTTTCATCAAGGATCTCTCTGTACTTTGCTCTGTACATCTTTCCATCGATTCTGACTAGTCTCCCAGTCCCTGCAGCTGGAAAAAATCCCCACAGCATGATGCTGCCACCACCATACTTCACCGTAGGGATGGTGTCAGGTTTCCTCCAGATGTTATGCTTGGCATTCAGGCCAAATCTTGCCAAATCTTTACATATATTTTTATGTAAATATTCTTATTCATTTCTTTACACTTGTGTGTATAAGGTAGTTGTTGTGAAATTGTTAGGTGAGATTACTTGTTCGATATTACTGCATGGTCGGAACTAGAAGCACAAGCATTTCGCTACACTCGCATTAACATCTGCTAACCATGTGTATGTGACAAATAAAATTTGATTTGATTTGAGTAGGATTGTTGACAAAATGCAGGCATCCCAGCAGAACTAGGAAGCGGTCTTGGGAAAAGAGGGTGGCAAAGAAGGGAGTTGCAAACATAGGATCTGTGCTCCAGTAATCTCTTAGGGAGTTTTTATTTTCTATCCCCATGAGAAGTACTGTCACCAGGAAGGTTTATATTTCACTAATTGTGGTTGTCACCAATTTAGCGAGTCCTCCCCCCACTCCTTGCTCTCTCTTTTCCTGTAGCTCCAAGGCATAGCGATTGGTCTCCTTTACTATGTCTCCCACCAGCTCTCTGTCAGAAACAACCAGAAGCACTCTGCCTCAGATGGAAATGGCAAGGGGCGAGGCACTCCAGACTGGGACTCAAAGCTAACAGCAGGGCCAGGAGGGGTGAAATGGCTGGCGGCCTTCCAGCTACCACAGAACTCCTGTACTTCATCGACTGTTTTATTCACATTTATTCACAAGTTCCGGTGACAAATCATGCATTCTGTTTCTTGCATAGAATGTAATGGTCACATATTATGTGTGTAAAATACTTTTTTGAAGGTTGTACTGATTATGATGAGCTAAGCTAATTCCAGCTGTGTGTGGAGCCATGTTTGTTGACATACAATGCATTCTGGGTTTCACGTCATCGTCTGTCGGACCAAAGATGTTATAACAAAATGAGGTGAGTAAGGGTTCACAAATTTTTCAAGTTTCCGGAAGTGAATGGTGGGATGTGAACGATGGTAGACGACACACCTCTTCAACGTGCATTCTATAAACAGACCAAACTCATCTTGTCTTCTCTTATTATCTTTGGTTTCTGTGAGGGAGAAAAGTATGGCAGGGCGCAGAAACTACCCATTGTCTGATTACTTTCGATTTCTAGAAAGTGTTTTTCTCAATTATTTCGATCAATGGTGAGCTCACCCGTGATGTAGTTAATTATAAATATAAATTGCTATTAGCTAATTCATATTGTAGTTTCTGTCAGCCAAGAGTTATCTAAATATGACCGCTTGTGTTACGTCAATCTTTCCTCAGTTAGAGCTAGGACAAATGTAGCCTACATTTTTCCGGTTTGGATGATTGTGTTATGCTGTAGATACTTCTGTGAATGTCTGCATCCAAAAATATACTGCTCACATTCAGGACATAACTTTGTAAGGACTGTGTTTGTGCAAAATGTTTCTGAAAAAACAGTGTGGCTCAAATACTGATTGTTGCATCATTCAAAACTGGCCGTTCTAATTAAGCGGTCTAAGTAAGTGATATAATCTAAAGGGACCAATGCAGAATAATCACACCGTTTTGATTGTATGCTAAATGGCCAATGCAGAATAATCACACCGTTTTGATTGTATGCTAAAGGATCAATGCAGAATAATCACACCCGTGTGTTGGTAGGTGTGAAAATGTTAAGGACGGTATAACAACATCACTGCATCTCTGAATGTGTATATTTACCAGTTGTTTACATCCAAATGTTGTGGAATTTACTGGATTAAATGTCAACTGTTTGTGAGAAAAAGTTGATCAAGTCAGTAACCACGCCCACGTGAGCACAGACTTTATGCCAAATGTAATGGAATGCCCTTTTCCCCCAAGTGTTTAAAAGGACCTGCTGAAGAACTCTCTATAGACCAGTTACGTGCAGCGCCAGCTGAATACTTTACAAATGGTTAAGAAAACTACAAGACGAAAGACCAAGCTGGCAGACGGTGTTGAACCGGACGTCACGAATGGTCAGACTCTATGAGACCAGAAAAACATGGAGCGTGGCTGCATGTTTAAATGGTTAGAAAAACTCAAACTCTCTCTCTTGAAGAAGACTACACAGGAACATTCAGTCTGCAGCGAAACTAAGATACAACTCCAAAAGACATGGTGATCTCTGGTGGACCATAGACTTACACAACCAGAGACTTTCTGTCGAATTACTCCCCGTAGATGGATCAAGTGTTTTCAACATAGAGACAGCAAAGACATACACACGTAAATATATACATTGCAATTCTTTCAAAGGAGCGGCCGTTCATGTGCAAAGTATTCGCATTTCCATGAACATAGTTATCAGCTGTATGTGCGTTAGTGGAATTCCTTTGTGTAACAAGCCGTAATATCGGTTTAGTCCACTAGGGACTTTTCATTGAATTGTGTAGTAATCAATGTGTTAGTTATCCTGTCTTTGTTTATGTAATTCTGTGTGATTATTTAGTTAGTAAATAAATAATTAAGTAAATTTGTATATCGCTGATTCATCATTTATGCTAGGGTTTGTGCAGATATCCAAGAGATTTGCAACATTCAGAATGAGACTGAAGGTAAATAAGAATGAATGAATTGACTGTGACTGATGTAAGAGATATTTATATCTTTAAATTTTAGTCGGGAGATAGTAACTCGTTAAATAACTTTTCCCATTGTTGTGTCTTTACTATCATTAATGTGATGACAATTATTTTATCAAATCAATTAACAATATTTAATTATTACAATGATTCAATTAATCCTGTAACAATTAACTCATTAGCAATCTTGGGGCACCATGGAAAAGGTTTATTTAACGAGTTACCTTACACGTTGATTACCACAAAATGCAATGAAAAGTCCCTAGTGGACTAAACCGATATTACGGCTTGGTAGAAAATGGAAAGGGGTGGGGACAGATAAAGAGCGGAAAGACAGGGTGGGAGAGAGAGAGAGTGGGCTTATTGTACATACTGTACATGTGGAAAATACAGCCATCGTAAATGTGGATATTTAGCACCCTAACAACCACTCATTTGGATTTAGAAACGCAACACATATTTACCCTTGTATGTCTTTGTTGTCCCTCTGTTGAAATCGCTGGTCCATTTGGGGAGTAATTCGACAGAAGTCTGGCTTGTCCACCAGAGATTAAAGTATTTTGTTGTTGTAGCTTGTTCAGCGGGCTCTGTTCATTAGAATAGAGTGGTGAAAGGAAATTGTTCTTTGCCTCACGTTTTTGTCGAGTTTACTAGACCATGTTACATATACAGCTGCAGACTGAATGTGTAGTCTTGTAGTTTTCTTAACCTGTTATGGATAGGGGGCAGTATTTTCACGGCCGGATAAAAAACGTACACCTGCCCAGAAACTGGAATATGCATATAATTGTTTGATTTGGATAGAAAACACCCTAAAGTTTCTAAAACTGTTTGAATGGTGTCTGTAAGTATAACAGAACTCATATGGCAGGCCAAAACCTTAGAAGATTCCAAACAGGAAGTGCCCTCTCTGACCATTTCTTGGCCTTCTTTAGCGTCTTTATTGAAAACAGAGGATCCTGCTGTAACGTGACACTTTCTAAGGCTCCCATAGGCTCTCAGAAGGCGCCAGAACGTTGAATGATGACTCTGCAGCCCCTGCCTGAAAAACAGTAGCGCATTTGGATAGTGGTCGATCTGAGAACAATGAGACGGGTGCGCGCGTGCACGTGAAGAGTCCATTTTACATTTTCAGTCTTTGAACGAAAACGACGTCTCCCGGTCGGAATATTATTGCTATTTTATGAGAAAAATGGCATAAAAATTTATTTTAAACAGCGTTTGACATGCTTCGAAGTACGGTAATGGAATATTTTTTTATTTTTTGTCACGATACGCGCCAGCGCGTCACCCTTTGTTACCCTTCGGATAGTGTCTTGAACGCACGAACAAAACGCCGCTATTTGGATATAACTATGGATTATTTGGAACCAAACCAACATTTGTTGTTTAAGTAGAAGTCCTGGGAGTGCATTCTGACGAAGAACAGCAAAGGTAATCCAATTTTTGTTATAGTAAATCTGAGTTTGGTGAGTACCAAACTTGGTGGGTGTCAAAATAGCTAGCTTGTGATGGCCGGGCTATCTACTCAGAATATTGCAAAATGTGCTTTCACCGAAAAGCTATTTTAAAATCGGACACCGCGATTGCATAAAGGAGTTCTGTATCTATAATTCATCAGATGACACTCCTAGGACATTATGTTATACAATACATGCATGTTTTGTTCAATAAAGTTCATATTTATATAAAAAATGTCACGAGCGTCTAGGACCAGTAGATATGTGACAGAGATAGGAGACAGAGGGCCGGAGCAACTGAGTTTTAATAAGAAATACCAGTCGTAATAGCCGTTGGGCACAGGGCGTGTGGCGAAGTCCGCCAGGAGAAAACACTTTTCTCAAAAAAAACAAAGAAGCGCACTGAAAAAACAAACAGCGCGCGGGGCGCAGCCCGGCAATATAATAACTTCTTAATCAAATACAATACAAATGTCCATCATGAACAAATGAAAAATCCCGCACGAGAACAACAACTGAAAATATACATTAAATAACCCACTACTAATGACAAACACAAAATAGGTGCGTGATAGAAAGATAAAACCAACAGACACAGAAACAACGATCGGTGGCAGCTAATAGGCCGGCGACGACGACCGGCGAGCGCCGCCCGACCGAGGAGGGGCGCCACCTTCGTTAGATACTGTGACAGTACCCCTCCCCAGCCGCACGCCGACGCCGGCCTCGGGGACGGCCCGGAGGGCGAGGCGCCGGCCGATCCGGACGGCGACGGTGGAATTCTTGTAGCATCGGTGGATCTAGAATGTCCGCCGCCAGAACCCAGCACCTCTCCCCCGGACCGTACCCCTCCCAGTCCACGAGGTACTGCAGGCCCCCTACCCGACGTCGGGAGTCCAGGATGGTTCGGACTGTGTACGCCGGGGCCCCCCCGATGTCCAGGGGGGGCGGGGGGACCTCCAGCACCTCATCGTCCTGTAGTGGACCAGCTACCACCGGCCTGAGGAGAGACACATGAAACGAGGGGTTAATGCGGTAATATGTAGGGAGTTGTAACCTGTAACACACCTCGTTTATCCTCCTCAGGACTTTGAACGGCCCCACAAACCGCGGACCCAGCTTCCAGCAGGGCAGGCGGAGGGGCAGGTTCCGCGTCGAGAGCCAGACTCTGTCCCCCGGATTATACACGGGGGCGTCACTGCGGTGGCGGTCAGCGCTCTCCTTGTGTCGTTCAACAGCTCTCCTTAGGCACTCCTGGACACCATTCCAGGTCTCCTGAGAGCGCTCCACCCATGCCTCCACCGCAGGAGCCTCCGTCTGGCTCTGTTGCCATGGCACCAGGACCGGCTGATATCCCAAGACCACCTGGAAGGGTGACAGCTTGGTAGAGGAGTGGCGCTGAGAGTTCTGGGCCATCTCGGCCCATGGCACGAACTGCGCCCACTCCCTGGCCGGTCCTGGCAATATGACCGCAGAAACCTGCCCACCTCCTGGTTGATGCGTTCTACCTGCCCATTACTCTCGGGGTGGAAACCCGAGGTCAGTCTGACCGAGACCCCCAGCCTCTCCATAAACGATCTCCACACCCTGGACGTGAACAGGGGACCCCGATCAGATACGATGTCCTCGGGCACCCCATAGTGCCAGAAGACATGGGTGAACAGGGCCTCCGCGGTCTGCAGGGCCGTAGGAAGACCGGGCAAAGGGAGCAGACGGCAGGACTTAGAGAACCTGTCCACAACGACCAGGATCGCCGTATTCCCCTGGGACGGCGGGAGATCCGTGAGGAAATCCACCGAGAGGTGAGACCAAGGTCGTTGCGGAACAGGGAGGTAGCTGTAATATCCCTCGAGGCAGGTGCCTAGGAGCCTTGCACTGAGCGCACACCGAACAGGAAGAGACATAACGCCGAACATCCTCAGCCAAGGTGGGCCACCAGTACCTTCCCTTCAGGCCCCGCACTGTCCGTTCCACCCCAGGATGACCCGAGGAGGGTAGAGTGTGGGACCATCGGATCAGTCGATCGCGAACACCAAGCGGAACGTATTTCAGGCCCACGGGACACTGCGGTGGAGTGGGTTCTGACCGACCCGCCCGCTCGATGTCCGCATCCACCTCCCATACCACCGGCGCCACCAGACAGGAGGCGGGAAGTATGGGAGTAGGATCGATGGTCCGCTCCTCGGTGTCGTAGAGACGCGACAGTGCGTCAGCCTTCCGGTTCCGGGAACCTGGAATGTACGAGAGAGTGAAGTTAAACCTCGTAAAAAACATGGCCCACCTTGCCTGACGGGGATTAAGCCTCCTCGCTGCCCGGATATACTCCAGGTTACGGTGGTCGGTCCAGATGAGGAAAGGGTGACGTGCCCCCTCAAGCCAATGTCTCCACACCGTCAAAGCCCTGACCACAGCTAACAGCTCCCGGTCCCCCACATCATAGTTGCGCTCCGCCGGGCTCAGCTTCTTAGAAAAGAAGGCACATGGGCGGAGCTTCGGAGGAACGCCCGAGCGCTGCGATAGCACAGCTCCTACCCCAGCCTCGGACGCGTCCACCTCCACTATGAATGGCAAAGAGGGGTCCGGATGCGCCAGGACAGGTGCGTTGGTAAACAGAGCCTTCAGACGAAGGAAGGCTCTGTTCGCCTCTGCTGACCATCGTAGCCGCACCGGCCCCCCTTTCAACAGTGAGGTAATGGGAGCCGCCACCTGACCAAAACCCCGGATAAACCTCCGATAATAATTAGCGAACCCTAAGAACCGCTGCACCTCCTTCACAGTGGTTGGGGTTGGCCAATTACGCACAGCCGTCACGCGGTCACACTCCACCTCCACCCCCGAGGTGGAAATGCGATATCCTAGAAATGAGACGGCTCTTTTGAAGAACACATTTCTCCGCCTTGACGTATAGGTTATGCTCCAGCAGCCGCCCAAGCACTTTACGCACCAGGGACACATGCTCGGCGCGTGTGGCGGAGCAAATCAGGATGTCATCGATGTACACCACCACACCCTGCCCGAGCATGTCCCGAAGGACCTCGTCCACAAAGGATTGGAAGACAGCGGGAGTGTTCTTTAACCCATACGGCATGACGAGGTACTCATAATGGCCCGATGTGGTACTAAATGCGGTTTTCCACTCGTCTCCATCTCGGATACGCACCAGGTTATATGCGCTCCTGAGATCTAATTTCGTGAAGAAGCGCGCCCCGTGAAATGACTCCACTGCCGTAGCAATGAGAGGTAGCGGGTAACTGAAACCCACTGTGATAGCATTTAGACCTCTATAGTCAATGCACGGGCGCAGACCTCCCTCCTTCTTTTTCACGAAAAAGAAGCTCGAGGAGACGGGGGATTTAGAGGGCCGAATGTATCCCTGTCTCAAGGACTCAGTGACGTATGTATCCATAGCCACTGTCTCCTCCTGAGACAGAGGATACACGTGACTCCTAGGAAGAACCGCGTCGGCCTGGAGGTTTATCGCACAATCCCCTCGTCGATGGGGTGGTAATAGAGTCGCCTTCGTCTTACTGAAGGCGATAGCCAAATCGGCATACTCTGAGGGAATGTGCACGGTGGAGACTTGGTCTGGACTCTCCACCGTAGTCGCACCGATGGAAACTCCTATGCACCTACCTGAGCACTCCCTCGACCACCCCGTAAGAGCCCTCTGTCTCCACGAAATCTGAGGGTTGTGCGTAGCCAGCCAGGGGATTCCCAGTACCACCGGAAACGCTGGGGAGTCAATGAGGAACAGGCTGATACGCTCCTCATGACCCCCCCACGTCTGCATCACCAGTGGCACTGTGACCTCCCCTACCTGGCCTGACCCTAGCGGTCGACTATCTAAGGCGTGCACGGGGAAGGGGTGGTCCAGCTGAACCAGGGGAATCCCTAACCTCTTCGCTAACCCAAGGTCCATAAAACTCCCAGCTGCACCTGAATCGACTAGTGCCTTATACTGGAAGTGAGGGGAAAAATCTGGAAAACAAACCGAGGTGTACATGTGGTCGACAGGGGGCTCTGGGTGTGGCTGGTGCGGACTCACCTGGGGTTTCGAAGGAGTGCTCTGCCTGCCCTCCGAACTCCCGGGGGGACCACTCCAGCACCGGTCCACAGTGTGTCCTCTGCGTCCACATCGGGTGCAGGAGAGACCCCCCCCTCCGGTCCTCCTCGACGCAGCCCCCCCTATCTCCATGGGCTGTGGAGCGGGGGGACTGGGAGGCGGAACGAACAGGCCCCGACTGGAACGTCCCCGGGAAGCCAGCAGGTTGTCCAGTCTAATGGACAAATCCACCAGTTGGTCGAGGGTGGAGGCGTTGTCCCTACAGGCCAGCTCCCGGCGGACGTCCTCGCGAAGGCTACACCTATAGTGGTCTATCAAGGCCCGCTCGTTCCACCCCGATCCAGCGGCGAGAGTCCGGAACTCCAGGGCGAAATCCTGAGCGCTCCTCGTCTCCTGTCTCAAATGGAATAACCGCTCACCCGCCGCCCTGCCCTCCGGGGGATGATCGAAAACCGCCCGGAAGCGGCGGGTGAACTCAGGGTAGTCGCCCCGAGCCGAGTCTGGGCCATCCCAGACCGCATTGGCCCATTCTAGGGCTCGACCCGTGAGACAGGAGACGAGGACGCTCACCCTCTCTTCGTCGGAGGGGGGGGGGGCGGACGGTCGCCAGGTAGAGTTCCAATTGGAGCAAGAACCCCTTGTACCCAGCGGCCGTCCCATCGAACTCCCGGGGAGGAGTAATCCGGATACCACCGGCGCCCGCTTCAGGGGGTGTGTGTAGGGGCGCAGGGTGAGGGACCGGAGCTGGTCCAGCTGGGGAAGCACCTCTCTCCCAATTCTCCAACCGGGCCAACACCTGGTCCATGGCCGAGCCTAGGCGGTGGAGGAGGCTGGCGTGTTGAGAGACCTGCTCAGCCATGGACGGCGCTTCTGCTCCTGCTGATTCCATTTTATAGGTGCGGGATTCTGTCACGAGCGTCTAGGACCAGTAGATATGTGAAATCAGGAGCAGGAGACAGAGGGCCGGAGCAACTGAGTTTTAATAAGAAATACCAGTCGTATTAGCCGTTGGGCACAGGGCGTGTGGCGAAGTCCGCCAGGAGAAAACACTTTTCTCAAAAAAAACAAAGAAGCGCACTGAAAAAACAAACAGCGCGCGGGGCGCAGCCCGGCAATATAATGACTTCTTAATCGGATACAATACAACTGTCCTTCGTGAACAAATGAACAATCCCGCACGAGAACCCCAACTGAAAATACACATTAAATAACCCCCCACTAATGACAAACACAAAACAGGTGCCGGATAGACAGACAAAACCAACAGACACAGAAACAACGATCGGTGGCAGCTAATAGGCCGGCGACGACGACCGGCGAGCGCCGCCCGACCGAGGAGGGGCGCCACCTTCGTTAGATACTGTGACAAAAAACCAGCTTTTTACATTAGTATGTGACGTTCAGAACTAGCATACCCTCCGAAAACTTCCGGTGAATTTACTAAATTACTCATGATAAACGTTCACAAAATACATAGCAATTATTTTAACAATTATAGATACAGAACTCCTTTATGTAATCGCGGTGTCAGATTTTAAAATAGCTTTTCGGCGAAAGCACATTTTGCAATATTCTGAGTACATAGCTCGGCCATCACGGCTAGCTATTTTGACACCCACCAAGGTTGGGACAACCTAAACTCAGAATTATTATAAGAAAAATTGGATTACCTTTGCTGTTCTTCGTCGGAATGCACTCTCAGGACTTCTACTACAACAACAAATGTTGTTTTGATTCCAAATAATCCATAGTTATATTCAAATAGCTCCGTTTTTTTTGTGCGTTCAGGTCACTCTCCGAAGGGTGACGCGCAAGCACATTTCGTGACAAAAGAATTCAAAATATTCCATTACCGTACTTAGAAGCATGTCAAACGCTGTTTAAAATAAATTTTTATGCTATTTTTCTTGTAAAATAGCGATAATATTCCAACCGGGCAACGTTGTATTCATTCAAAGGCTGAAAGAAAAAAATGGAGTAGTCTTGTGACCGCGCATCTCCAGTGTCACTGTCCCCAGGCTGACCACTCACAAATTCTGCTGCTGTTCTTCGCCCAGAGATAGCAGACACCCCATTCCACTTTCTGGCAGCTTTAGAGAGCCTATGGAAGCCTTAGAAAATGTCACGTTACAGCACAGATGCTGTATTTTCGATTGAGATGCAACAGAAGGACAAGAAATTGTCAGACAGGGCACTTCCTGTATGGAATCTTCTCAGGTTTTGGCCTGCCATATGAGTTCTGTTATACTCACAGACACCATTCAAACAGTTTTAGAAACTTTAGAGTGTTTTCTATCCAAATTTAGTAATTATATGCATATTCTAGTTTCTGGGCAGGAGTAGTAACCAGATTAAATCACTTATGTTTTTTATCCGGCCGTGAAAATACTGCCCCTTATCCCAAATAAGTTAACCATTTCAGCATGTACAGCTTGTGCTGCACGTAACTGGTCTGTATTTAAATTGCCAACCATTTCAACATGTAGCCACAATTCCATGCTTTCTGTTCTGATGTGAATTTGGTCACGGGGGGGGGGGGGCTATGCGCTCTGGAAAAGGGTAGTGTCCCACCTGGCCAACATCCAGTGAAATTGCAGAGCGCGAAATTCAAAAATACAAAATTTAAATATTTAACATTCTTGAAAATATATGTGCTATACATCAAAATAAAGCTTAACTTCTTGTTAATACAGCCGCTGTGTCAGATTTCAAAAAGGCTTCACAGCGAAAGCATACCATGCGATTATTTGAGGACAGCGCCCCGCATACAAAAGCATGAACAACATATTTCAACCAGGCAGGTGCGCCACGAAAGTCATAAATAGCGATATAATAAATGCCTTACCTTTGATGATCTTCTTCTGTTGGCACTCCAAAAGGTCCCAGATACATCACAAATGGTCCTTTTGTTCGATAATGCCCTTCTTTATATCCATAAAAACTCAGTTTAGCTGGCGCGTTTCAGTCAATAATCCACCCAGTTTCCCTCCATCAAAATGCATACAAAATGAATCCCAAACGTTACTAATAAACTTTTCCAAACAAGTCAAACAACGTTACCGGAGAAAAATACCAAAGAACGCGCTCTCTTCCACGCGCAAACCAACATTTGTTATTGAAGTAGAAGTCCTGGGAGTGCATTCTGATGAAGAACAGCAAAGGTAATCCAATTTTGCTTATAGTAAATCTGAGTGAGTGCCAAACTTGTTGGGTGTCAAAATAACTAGCCCGTGATGGCGAGCTATCTACTCAGAATATTGCAAAATGTGCTTTTGCCGAAAAGCTATTTTAAATTCGGACAGACTTCTCCCCATCTTAGCTACTATTGTATCAACATGTTTTGACCATAACAGTTTACAATCCAGGGTTACTCCAAGCAGTTTAGTCACTTCAACTTCCTCAATATCCACATTATTTATGTCACGTCCTGACCAGTAAAGGGGTTATTTGTTATTGTAGTTTGGTCAGGACGTGGCAGGGGGTGTTTGTTTTATGTGTTTCGTTTTTTTTTGGTTAATGTTCTATGTTAGTATATTTCTATGTTCGTTCAAGTTTTCTATTTCTATGTTTAGTTTATTGGGTTGACCTTCAATTGGAGGCAGCTGTTCCTCGTTGCCTCTAATTGAAGGTCCTATTTAGTAGGGGTGTTTTTCCATGGGTTTTTGTGGGTAGTTGTTCTGTGTGTAGCTGTGTGCCTCACAGGACTGTTTTTCATCATTGTTTTGTGTTAAGTGTTTGTTTTGGTTTTCTTCATAATAAAGAAGATGAGCATACACATTCCCGCTGCATTTTGGTCCAATTCCTACGACGAACGTGACAATGTATTACAGGATTTAGTTGAGGTTGAGGGTTTAGTGATTGATTTGTCCAAAATGAAATGTTTTTAATATTTAGGACTAATTTATTCCATGCTACCCAGAAAATTGGCTTGTCACCAAAAACACTCACTAACTTTTACAGATGCACAATCGAGAGCATCCTGTCGGGCTGTATCATTGCCTGGTACGGCAACTGCTCCGCCCACAACCGTAAGGCTTTCCAGAGGGTAGTGAGGTCTGCACAACGCATCACCAGGGACAAACTACCTGCCCTCCAGGACACCTACACCACCCGGTGTCACAGGAAGGCCAAAAAGATCATCAAGGACAACAACCACCCGAGCCACTGCCGGTTCACCCCGCTATCATCCAGAAGGCGAGGTCAGTACAGGTGCATCAAAGTGGGGACCGAGAGACTGAAAAACAGCTTCTATCTCAAGGCCACCAGACTGTTAAACAGCCATCACTTATATTGAGTGGCTGCTGCCAACATACTGACTCATCTCTAGCCAATTTAATAATGACAAAAATTATGTAATAAATGTATCACTAGCCACTTTAAACAATGCCACTTTATATAATGTTTACATACCCTACATTACTCATCTCATATGTATATACTGTACTCTATACCATCTACTGCATCTTGCCTATGCCGTTCGGCCATTGCTCATTTATATATTCTTGTATACATGTTCTTATTCATTCCTTTACACTTGTGTGTATAAGGCAGTTGTGAAATTGTTAGATTATTTGTTAGATATTACTGCATGGTCAGAACTAGAAGCACAAGCATTCCACTACACTCTCATTAACATCTGCTAACCATGTGTATGTGACAAATACAATTTGATTTGATTTTAAAAAATCCCTGCTTTAGGTCAGTTAGGATCACCACTTTATTTTAAGAATGTGAAATGTCAGAATAATAGTAGAGAGAATGATTTATTTCAGCTTTTATAAATTTGATAACATTCCCAGTGGGTCAGATGTTAACATACACTCAATTAGTATTTGGTAGCATTGCCTTTAAATTGTTTAACTTGGGTCAAGCATTTTGGATAGCCTTCCACAAGCTTCCCACAATAAGTTGGGTGAATTTTGGCCCATTCCTCCTGACAGAGCTGGTGTAACTGAGTCAGGTTTCTAGGCCTCCTTGCTCGCACACACTTTTTCAGTTCTGCCCACAAATGTTCTATAGGCTTGAGGTCAGGGCTTTGTGATGGCCACTCCAAGACCTTGACTTTGTTGTCCTTAAGCCATTTTGCCACAACTTTGGAAGTATGCTTCGGGTCATTGTCCATTTGGAAGACCCATTTGCGACCAAGCTTTAGCTTCCTGACTGATGTCTTGAGATGTTGCTTCAATATATCCACCTAATTTTCCTTCCTCATGATGCCATCTATTTTGTGAAGTGCACCAGTCCCTCCTACAGCAAAACACCCCCACAACATGATGCTGCCACCCCCGTGCTTCACGGTTGGGATGTTGTTCTTCGGCTTGCAAGCCTCCCCCTTTTTTCCTCCAAGCATAACGATAGTCATTATGGCCAAACAGTTCTATTTTTGTTTCAGCAGACCAGAGGACATTTCTCCAAATAGTACGATCTTTGTCCCTATGTGCAGTTGCAAACCGTAGTCTGGCTTTTTTATGGCGTTTTTGGAGCAGTGGCTTCGTCCTTCCTATGTCGATATAGGACTCGTTTTACTGTGGCTATAGATACTTTTGTACCTGTTTCCTCCAGCATCTTCAGAATGTCCTTTGTTGTTGTTCTGGGATTGATTTGCACTTTTCGCACCAAAGTATGTTCATCTCTAGGAGACAGAGCTGTATGACGGCTGTGTGGTCCCATGGTGTTTATACTTGCTTACTATTGTTTGTACAGATGAACGTGGTAACTTCAGGCATTTGGAAATTGCTCCCAAGGATGAACCAGACTTGTGGAGGTCTACAATTGTTTTTCTGAGGTCTTGGCTGATTTCTTTTGATTTTCCCATGATGTCAAGCAAAGAGGCAACGAGTTTGAAGGTAGGCTTGAAATACATCCTCAGGTTGTCTCAAATTATGTCAATTAGCCTATCAGAAGCTTCTAATGCCATTACATCATTTTCTGGAATTTTCCAAGCTGTTGAAAGGCACAATCAACTGAGTGTATGTAAACTTCTGATTCACTGGAATTGTGATACAGTGAATTATAAGTGAAACAATCTGTCTGTAAACAATTGTTGGAATAATTACTTGTGTCATGCACAATGTAGATGTCTTAACCGACTTGCCAAAACTATAGTTTTTTAACAAGAAATGTGTGGAGTGGTTGAAAAACGAGTTTTAATGACTCCAACCTAAGTGTATGTAAACTTCTGACTTCAACTGTAGTTTGAGCTAGCTACGCTAAATTATCTCGCCAGCTACCTGGCTTGAAACAATGCACCACATAGCAACATTAACGTTAGGATTATAGAACACACACATTCTACAGGCGCTGACATAGCTAGCTAGCGAAACTTCAACAAAAACCTTAAATTTTTGCTATCACACACAGCACAGGAAAATGTATTGCTAGCTAGCTAGCCAGCTACGTTATAAAATGTTAGCTAAGTAGCTAGCTAGCTAATGTTTGAGTTAGAATGCATTGGTTTGTTTCCAAGCTAGCTTCATAGCTAACATTATCTAAAATTTTCAATGACTGTGAATATGTAATTATGATAGCAAGGTCTTTTTAACCTGAATTGATAATTAGCAAAGTTAGCTAGCTTTTTATTCACAGTTTTGGCCACAATCAGCCACAATCAGTCAGCCACAATGCCTTTCCCATTAATCCATCGAAAAGTTATTCCACTCAGTGCTGGCTGCAGCTCAGATGCAGCTGCAACAATCCTCATTCACGAGCTTGCAAAATCAATTTGATATTTTGTGAAATGACCCAATGTGACCCAATGCCTGCAACCCAGCAAATGGGTCTTCCAAACAACCCAGCATTTTGCAGATTATTCTATCTATAACCCTTTTGTAGGGTTCTTCAAAGAACCCTGTGTGTATGGTTCTCCCTAAAACACTCTATAAAGGGTTCTGCCTGGAACAGTTTATGAAAGGTTCTACCAATAACTATTTTGTCATCTGAAGGTTCTTCCTAGACCCTTTAACTGTGGATATTCTTTCTAGATCCCTCAATGAACGGTTCCACAAGCCTTATTAGCCTTTAAAATTGTATTATTTATGACAACACATGACATACTGTATATCATAAGGCCTTTCCTTGAGGGCCTAGTTATACCATAACACTGTGCTGTTAGGAATCTTCTGGTTTACAGACCAGATCAAGCCTGCAAGTCACATTATGCTGGTATCCAAGAAGTGGAATTGTTAATCACCCACAACCTGCATTCAGAAGGACTGGAGGATGGAATACGGAGACTACCTCAATCATCTAAACTGGAACAACCGTCTCATTAATAGGTGCAATAAATCCAACAGATTGGATTAGTTTAGAAAACTGTACAGTGCATCTGGAAGTTCAACAGATGGCACCGACAGTATTGGCATCTCTGCTTCTAGTTCCTAAGAAACTTTGCAGTATTTCGTTTATTTGTGTTTTACCTCTTACATTATTAGCCCAGAATGTTATTACATACAGTCATAAATAACTTTTGGATATCAGAGCGATGGGAACTCACCAGCATTACGACCAGAAATAAAACTTTCCCGAATTGGATCCTTTGTCCGTACCCAATTCAAGTTATCCCAGCGGCTGCTCATAGACACCACCGGCGGAGAAGAGGTATTTGGAGTAGACTTCTATTCTGACTCAGGATGCGCGCACACCATCCACCGCTTCCGTGGATTTTACTCACTAATGTTCATTCCTTGGACAGTAAAGTAGACACGCTCAGGGCAAGGATCTTTTTCCAGAGAGAAATCAGGGACTGTAACATTTTCTGTTTCATGGCACTCTCCGGATGTACTGTCCCCATCCATACAGCCAGCTGGGTTCTCAGTACATTGTGCAGACAGGAATAAAGAACTGTCCAGAAGAATTTATTCCGCATGGTGTATGTTTCATGATTAACTACTCATGGTTTGATTGCGATAACATACAGAAACTCAAGTGCCTTTTGTTCACCCGACCTAGAATATCTCACAATCAAATGTTGACCATATTAACACCCAAGAGAATTCTCTTTGGTTATAGTCACAGCCATGTATATTCCCCCTTTAAGCCGGAACTACACTGGACTTTGAGCAAACTGGAAATTGCATGAGGCAGCATTTATTGTAGCTAGAGATTTTAATCTAGATGCAGTCTCCAATTTACAGTAGCTATTACAGAAAAAAAATACCATGCTATTGTTTGATGATACAGCACAACAACAAACACTTTTATCACGGCAACTGGTTTGATACATTCACCTCTGAAGGTAAATAATGTACTTACATTCAGTAATCTTGCTCTGATTTGGTCTCAGAGATAAAATGTAGTGTAGTTTTGTTTGAAAAATATCTATTTTTATATTGAAATGTAGGAACTAGGTTCTACAGTTTGACTCCATTTCTGTCTCTGGCTCCATACCCACCCCGCCCGTCCATCTAGATGTGTGAAAGTTAGTGTATTTTCTGTAGGGAAGCTAATGATCCATCATGTTTCACATTCCTGGGAGTGTGCAAAGTTACATTTTTTATTACCATAATATTTTTGTATGTTCTCTATAGTTATGTACTTGAAAATGTGTAAATTGACCAATTCTGCACATTTGGGCAAACTCCTGGCAGACTTTATACAACATATTGTGTAGTGATGTAATTCTTCACTGGATCAATATGAAACTTTGCACACACACTGCTGCCTTCTTGTGGACAACATCTAAATGACACATAGAGTTCTACAGTGGTTGCTCAACTAAAGGTTTTTTGATTATGCTGCGGGACATAGAGGTAATTTGTGGTTTAGTACGGTACCCTGTGTCACTACTTCATTGATCCAGACCAGCACAAGGGGGAGTTAGAGCACTGATTATGATTTTGGGTCTCAAGGCACAACTGTGTCTCTAACTGACACTTATTTTTTTGTTACTACTTCTCAGTAGTACTTACTAAAACTGTTGTTACACAGGTTTTTATTCTAAGAGAAACTTATAATACAATTAGGGTGTGGAAATGTTAGGATAATTTTGCTCTTACTGTAGTACTGTAGCCTACTCCCGACCCATCATGTTGTACAATGCCTGAGTGGCGAAGCAATTTAAGACACTGCATCACAGTGTGAACTGCGTTGCTACAGATGGTTCAATACCTGTGCTGGCTGTGACCAGGAGACCCATGAGGTGATGGTAGACTTAAGATTTCTCTCCCTCTTAAAACAGAAATAAATAATTCTAAATAATAAACTGGCTTTATTTCCAAATTAGTAACAATGTCTCACCCCATGTTCAAGAATGGACTTTTTATTGCTCACTTTGTTATTTAAAAATGAAATCATCTCCAAAATATAGTTATTTTTAAAACAAAGCTATTATTATCATTATTATTACTATTAATAATTAATTTAGGATTCTATAAAAGTCTCACAGATATATTATTAACTCTGTTTTTCACAAAAGTAGCAGGCTGTGAATTCTGCAAACACCGTTTCTAGCAGGACAATATATATTTGTCATGTTGGTCATGGCTCCCGAGTGGCGCACAATGTGATTGCCTTGCAGAGCAGCGCACAGAAGACGGACCTAGCCTGGCATTGACTAGAAAAACGTTCCCGCTCTTCTTAGTGCCTGTCTGCACGTTCAAACTAAAACAATGTAACTAATAATGGCGCAAAAAATGTCCCTTAGATATGAATTCGGAGGGCAGAAATGATTCAATATTAAATCATTAGACCTCTCACTAAAGGCGTCAGTCAGAAGTTATACTTAAATACGGACTGGATTTAACGAAAAATGACATGAAAACGGCACACTTGTAAATCCTAAACTCTAAAAATAATTGGAAAGGTAGATACAAATTCTTTGTGACATTGTGGTTACAATAAAGAATGTAAACAAGATGCTGTGTTTTTATTTACAGTAGTGATGGACAGCTGGAGGCAATTTGAAAACAGGTTTTCAAACACTTGTTTTTCACAAGTGTACTGTAGTACTGTAGCAGGTGTAGCCCTACAGTATTAGCAGGACAATAGACTCTTTATAGCCCGGCTATTATAGGTGTGAACATCCCAATACTTGCAATGTATTCGATGTTTAAGTACTCGAAAGTGTTACATTTCTTACTCAAAACAGCAGTACAGTATTTCTTCATCAACATCGTTAAGCTTTTGTTAATAAAATAAAGAGGAAAAATACATTAAATATGCAGATGTCTATTTAAAGTACATTTTAGTTGCAATTCCACGCAGCTCCACGACCACAGGTAAAACCTTGCTGAGATGATCACTGTATTTGTTGCATTGTTGTATCGTCAATTTCTCTAGCCAAAACATCTTGATGGCCTTGACCAGTTCATCTTTGCCTGTCGCCTTGGCAGAGTTACGGATGCATGTTTTCAGTTGATGCCAAACAAGTTAGATCGGGTTTAAATCAGGAGACCTACATGTAGAGATTAAAAAAATATTTTTAGATATACTGTAGGTCTACTGTAGGTGATGTTGGTCTTTTATTTATGTATTTATATTTAACCTTTATTTTACTACATAAAGATCTACTTACTCTGCTGGCGTCTCGACCCAGTTTATGACCTAATTTGCCGAGCAAAGCCCCAGGCGGCAGTGTGTTTGTGGTCATTGTCTGCATTTGGAGAAGAAAAAATACATTTAGCCTTACAGTCAACATTAGGAACAATACTAAAAATATACTTGTAAATAGGCCTAAACATAACAAAATATTGCTATAATCCTACCTTGAAAGAAACAAATAAATGTTTTGGCCTTAACAAATATTATTTTGGCCTTTTCAGATTACAATCGCTCGCTTTGTTTTTTTTTAAAATGAAATAATATCTAAAATAATGTTATATACAATCAAGTTGATGGCACTCTCATATAGCTCCGGCACCTACATAAAGCTGAGTGACTCACTCATTCATGGCCTTGGATCAAAATAAATAAGTACCAACATTCTTTCTGATAGTTTTTAATAAGTAAATGTTTTGGTTATCCTGACCTGGACACCATGAAAAATGGCTGTGTGGTTTTTCTTGTCTAGGTGCTGTCCTAACATAATCTAATGCTATGCTTTCGCCGTAAAGGCTTTTTGAAATCCGACAAACCTCAGATTTCCACACTTCCTGGTTGGATTTTTCTCAGGTTCTTGCCTGCCATATGGGTTCTGTTATACTCACAGACATCATTCAAACAGTTTTAGAAACTTCTGAGTGTTTTATATCCAAATCTACTAATAATATGCATATCTTAGCTTCTGGGACTGAGTAGCAGGCAGTTTACTCTGGGCACCTTCTTCATCCGGACGTCAAAATACTGCCCCCTACCCAAGAGAGGTTAAAGTAAGCGAGTTTTGCAGTGTTGGGTGAGGATGTGTTATGGAGTTGACTGGATTAGCTACAGACTGTGTTGTGCAACATGGAAACATCAGTCAATCCATAATAAACAGAAAAGTTCAGTACCCCTGCAGTAATTGCATAACTAAAACACAGGATTATAATATAGTGACCCATGAACGGTTTTAGCTGGTTAATGTATGCCACACACTACTGTAATCATAAGGATAGCTTGACTTTCTCAGCCGGCAGTGCCCAGTGGTATTGTGTGTCTGGATAGAGTATATGATGTGTGTGTACTGGCTGACAGTGGCCTTCTGTGAGATTACAGAGCAGAGCAAGCCTCAAAGGCCTCACCACCACAATAGCTGCTGCTGCTAGACACATGGCCGGAACCACACTGTGGGGGGGTAGTGTGTTTTTGTGTGCGTGCTTGTCCAAAGAGGGCAGACTGAGACAGGTTGTGGCAAAGTTTCATGTGCAAATGTGCCTGTCATGCCAAATAATGTCTCCTGGCCAAATAGTGTCCCCCTCTATGTCACAATGGGATTCGATAAACTATTAGCATCCGTTGCTATATTAACACTGTGATGACCTAATGATTAGAAATTTGGAGATCATGACGGCTTAAATTATGTTCTTTTCATCATCGCTATGCAAACAAGGCTGATTTCCGTGACAATTTCGCTGTTTAAACAAGTTTTGAATTAAAACATTGATTCAAACTACTCTTCGGTACCTTGTTAACATTACATGAAATCCATATCTTAAAACATTGCTACGTTTCGGAAATGGTAAAGAAAACATGTAATCTGCTTGACACATTAAAGTTACTTACCTTACAGATCAGGAAGTCAGCTAATTGCCACTCCATTCATATGTAAATCAGCTTGATTCATACACCGGCTTGTCTGGCTGTCATGTTTTTATTTTAACCTGCCCTTCCCTTATCTATAATAATGAAATAATCAAATTTCAATTGTCCTCTATTATTATGAAAAAAAAATCTTTCTTGCATAGCTCATTAGTACACCCTTGTGGTTGAATATATATGTATGTATTGTAGGTCCTAGGATACAACAATGAATAATGTGGAGAAAATAAATATAATCAAAGGATAACTTACAATAATGAACACCCTGTGAAACCGCTGTGAAAACCAACCTGGCAATATTTGAGATTTTAATACATAAACTTTTGTTTGTTTTTGGTACAATTGGGTCATTTTTTTCACAGATTTGTTTATGCCATCACATGGCAATCATAGACTAAAATACTGAATTCTGGTGTTTGGAATATAGAAGAGGTGGTTGCGAGGTTCTGCCTGTCACTTGATCTCAACAGGCAACCAGTCTCAGAAGGGGGACTTGAAACGGGAGACTGCAAAGTCCAGGCTGTATCCATAGGGCGGCGCACAATTGGCCCTGCGTCGTCTGGGTTTAGCCGGAGTAGGCCGTCATTGTAAATAAGAATTTGTTCTTAACTGACTTGCCTAGTTAAATAAAGGTTACATTTAGGCACCGCTGCTCTCTTTGTTTTGAATGTTTGCAGTGCTAGTGTTTTTAATCAGTGTATTTCACATATATGCCCGGTATGATAGCGCAAGAACTTTCTTAGCGGATAATGACTACATGACAACAACAGTAGCTGTAGATGATGTAATGAAAAGTTGGAGGGTGGTTGGTAATGGAGGACATCAGGTGGATCCACGTCTGGGTGTTGGGCAGAACCCCTAGGTCCTGGAGAACAGGTAATGGAGGACATCAGGTGGATCCATGTCTAGGTGTTGGACAGAACCCCTAGGTCCTGGAGAACAGATAATGGAGGACATCAGGTGGATCCATGTCTAGGTGTTGGGCAGAACCCCTAGGTCCTGGAGAACAGGAGCAGAGTTAAAGAGAACAGGTAATGGAGGACATCAGGTGGATCCATGTCTAGGTGTTGGGCAGAACCCCTAGGTCCTGGAGAACAGGTAATGGAGGACATCAGGTGGATCCAGGTCTGGGTGTTGGGCAGAACCCCCTAGGTCCTGGAGAACAGGAGCAGAGTTAAAGAGAACAGGTAATGGAGGACATCAGGTGGATCCATGTCTAGGTGTTGGGCAGAACCCCCTAGCTCCTGGTGAACAGGTAATGGCGGACATCAGGTGCATCCAGGTCTGGGTGTTGGGCAGAACCCCTTGGTCTTGGAGAACAGGTAATAGAGAACATCAGGTGGATCCATGTCTAGGTGTTGGGCAGAACCCCTAGGTCCTGGAGAACAGGTAATGGAGGACTTCAGGTGGATCCAGGTCTGGGTGTTGGGTAGAACCCCTTGGTCTTGGAGAACAGGTAATAGAGAACATCAGGTGGATCCATGTCTAGGTGTTGGGCAGAACCCCTAGGTCCTGGAGAACAGGTAATGGAGGACTTCAGGTGGATCCAGGTCTGGGTGTTAGGCAAAACCCATAGGTCCTGGAGAACAGGAGCAGAGTTAAAGGGAACAGGGTAGGAGACAGAGATATAAATAAGCAAACAAACAGGTTATTGTGAGAAAATTTGATGGATTAGTGCTGTGTTATAAATGGGAGATATGCACTTTTCAACACTTTTGGAAGATCAAACCAAAATCAAACTTTTGTCACCTGTGCCGAATACAAGTGTAGACTTTACTGTGGAATGCTTACTTACAAGCCCTTAACCAGCAGTGCAGTTCAAGAAGAGTTAAGAAAATAATTACCAAGTAGACTAAAATAAAAAGTAATAATAAAAAGTAACACAATAAGAATAACAATATTGAGAATACAGGGGGCAACGGTACAGAGTCAGTGTGCGGGGGTACAGGTTAGTTGAGGTAATTTGTACATGTAGGTGGGGGTGAAGTGACTTCGCATAGATAATAAACAGTGAGTAGTAGCAGTGTACAAAACGGAGGGGGGGGGGTCAATGTAAATTGTCGGGTGGCCATTTGATTAATTGTTCAGCAGTCTTATGGCTTGGGGTTAGAAGCTGCTGAGGAGCCCCTTGGTCCCAGACTTGGCTCCCCGGCACTGCCTGCCGTGCGTAGCAGAGAAAATAGTCTATAACTTGAGTGACTGGAGTCTCTGACAAATTTGATGGGTTATCCTCTGACCACACCTATTGTACAGGTCCTGGATGGCAGGGAGCTTGGCCCCAGTGATGTACTGGGCCATTCGCACTACCCTATGTAGCGCCTTACGGTCAGATGCCGAGCAGTTGCCATACCAGGCGGTGATGCAACCGGTTGGGATGCTCTCGATGATGCGGCTGTAGAACCTTTTGAGGATCTGGGGACCCATGCCAAACATGTTCAGTCTCCTGAGTGGGAAAAGATTTTGTCATGCCCTCTTCACAACTGTCTTGGTATGTTTGGACCATGATAGTTTGTTGGTGATGTGGACACCAAGGAACTTGAAACTCTCGACCCGCTCCACTACAGCCCCGTCGATGTTAATGGGGCCTGTTCGGCCCGCCTTTTCCTGTAGTCCACGATCAGATCCTTTGTCTTGATCACATTGAGGGAGAGGTTGTTCTCCTGGCACCACACTGCCAGTTCTCTGGCCTCCTCCCTATAGGCCGTCTCCTCGTTGTCAGTGATCAGGCCTACCACTGTTGTGTCGTCAGCAAACTTAATGATGGTGTTGGAGTCGTGTTTGGCCACAGTCGTGGGTGAACAGGGAATACAGGAGGGGACTAAGTACACACCCCTAAGGGTCACAAAGTGTTAAGGATCAGCGTGGCAGATGTGTTGTTGCCTACCCTTACCACCTGGGGGTGGCCCGTCAGGAAGTCCAGGGTCCAATTGCAGAGGGAGGTGTTCCCAGAGTCCTTAGCTTAGTGATGAGCTTCGTGGGGACTATGGTGTTGAACGCTGAGCTTTAGTCAATGAACAGCATTCTCACATAGGTGTTCCTTTTGTCCAGATTGAGATTGCATCACCTGTGGATCTATTGGGGCGGTATGCGAATTGGGGTGGGTCTAGGGTGTCCGTGAGGATGCTGTTGATGTGAGTCATGACCAGCCTTTCATAGACTTTCATAGCTACCGACGTGAGTGCCATGGGGCGTTAATCATTTAGGCAGGTTACCTTCGCTTCCCTGGGCACAGGGACTATGGTGGTCTGCTTGAAACATGTAGGTATTACAGATTCGGTCAGGGAGAGGTTGAAAATATCAATGAAGACATTTGGTCTACGCATGCTTTGAGTACACGTCCTGGTAATCCGTCTGGCCCAGCTCACGTCACTGGGCAGCTCGCGTCTGGGTTTCCCTTCGAAGTCCATAATAGTTTTCAAGCCCTGCTACATCTGACAAGTGTCAAAGCCAGTGTAGTAGGATTCAATCTTAATCCATCTTCAGATCGGAAGGTATAGCCTACCTCAAACTGGTCCCCGTCCGACTCAGAGCACAGAGAATCAGACTGATCCGAACTCACTGGTTGTGGTGGACGGGATACCTCCTGGGGGGAAGGTGTTGAAGATGTTTACCATCGCCTTGGAGGTGGCCTCGCTAGTCTTGTCCTTGATGGGTATCATACAAAACAAATATAGTTTGTAAGGGTTCAAACACCATTCCTCTTAAGGATCGAACCCTTTTTTTTCAATTTTCACATAAAATTACATACCCAAATCTAACTGCCTGTAGCTCAGGACCTGAAGCAAGGATATGCATATTCTTGACTCCGTTTGAAAGGAAACACTTTGAAGTTTGTGGAAATGTGAAATTAATGTTGGAAAATATAACACATTAGATCTGGTAAAGGATAATACAAAGAAACAAACATCTTTTTTGTACCATCTTTGAAATGCAAGAGAATGTATTATTATTATTATTATTAATATCATTATGTATTATTACAGCCCAGGCACTATTTAGATCTTGGCCTCTAGATAGCAGCAGTGTACATGCAAAGTTTTATACTTATCCGATGAACCATTTAGTTTCTGTTCAAAATGTTGTATCACGACTGCAAAAATGTGCTTAATTGGTTTATTAACACACTTTCAAGTTCATAATTGTGCACTCTCCTCAAACAATAGCATGGTATTATTTCACTGTATTAGCTACTGTAAATTTGACAGTGCAGTTGGATTAACAAGAATTTAAACTTTCTGCCCATATCAGATATGTCTATGTCCTTGGAGCTTTTGTAGTTACATACAACCTCATGCTAATCACATTAGCCTACGTTAGCTCAACCGTCCCGCGCGGGGAGGGGGGACCGATCCCTTAGAGGTTAATGGGTTACATGAATTTAGAGTTAAGCACGTACTCTTCCTTTACTGACCTGAATGGCTATTGCCTCCACCCACTTGGTAAAGTGATCGGTCGCAGTCAGACACCAGCTGTTGCCATTTCCTGGATTTCGTGAAGGGTCCAATGAGGTCCACCCCTAACATTTAAAGTGTTAGAGAGAAGGTTACTTTACTCTTACCTGTGTCTGTGTCATACAGTATGCAGATTTTCATATTTGTAAGGATACTGACACACACACACACACACACATTCTATAATATTGAACTCTGCTGTGGTCAAATAAAGAAACCATTAAAAACAACTTATCAAGGCAAAATTGGGTCACTTACCGATCATGTGGTGAAACAACTTTGATGGGCTTCAACTCCAGTGCCCCAGCCTTTTAAGCAAAAAGTGACAAATTGTAACATTGTGTGCTCTCTGATATGACATTCATTGAAATCATAATAATTTAAAATATAATAGAATGTGATTGATGAACATAAGGTTATTTCACTTGCCCAGCTGTCCAGCTCCTTGACAATTCCCCGTCAGAAGTAGCATAGGTTGATTTTGGCAATCATGCTCTTCACCCCCCAAAATGGCCAGCATGCATCTCGGTCAGCACGGCCTCCTTCTCCTCCTTAGTAAAAATCACCCTCCTGTGTGGCTGGCCATCCTTCCCCGGTAGGTAGATATGATTGCCTAACAAGTTGGAAGAGAAGAGTTGTTGAAATACTCAAGTCTAAGTACATTTGCACTGCTGTCTTTCGCTCTCTGTTTCTCTCTCTCTGTCTGTCTTCTGCTCTCTTCCCACCTCTCTCTCCCTCTTTCACTTTCATCCTTTCTTTCTCACATTCTTCCTCCCCCCTCTCTGTGTCTGTTTAGCAAAGACACCTAGTTAACTTATTCGGGGTAGGGGGCAGTATTCGGAAGTTTGGATGAATGAGGTTCCCAAAGTAAACTGCCTGTTACTCATGCCCAGAAGCTAGGATATGCATATAAATGGTAGTATTGGATAGAAAACACTCTAACGTTTCTAAAACTGTTAAAAATAATGTCTGTGAGTATAACAGAACTGATATGGTAGGCGAAAACCTGTGGAGATTCCATCCAGAATTTTTTTTTTTTTTAGCTCACCACTGATTATAATGGCTGTGTATGGGAATATAAAAGGAATACCTCCCAGATTGCAGTCCCTAGGGCTTCCACTAGATGCCAACAGTCTTGAGAAAGAGTTTAAGGCTTGTTTTTTGAAAAATGAGCTAGAATTTGTAGTTTTTGTAAGTGGCTCCCATTTTTGCTGTAGTGTTTTGATGCGCGTGTTTTGACACTTCGTTATTTATTTCCGGTAATGAACATACTATTCTTCGTCTTAAATTTTATCATTTATTTACATATTAGGATACCTGAGGATTGATTAGAAACGTTGTTTGACTTGTTGTTTGAGTTATTGGTAACATTTGCGATTCATTTGTATGCATTTTGAACGAGGGAAACAGGTGGATTACTGAGTCAAGCGCGCCAACTAAACTGACTTTTTTGGGATATAAAGAAGGACTTTATCGAACAAAAGGACCATTTGTGATGTAGCTGGGACCCTTTGGATTGCAAACAGAGCAAGATCTTCAAAGGTAAGTGATTTATTTTATCGCTATTTCTGACATTCGTGACGCCTCTGCTTGGTTGGAAAATGTATGTAATGCTTTTGTACGCAGGGCGCTGTCCTCAGATAATCGCATGGTGTGCTTTCACCGTAAAGCCTTTTTGAAATCTGACAGAGCGGTTGGATTAACAAGAAGTTAATCTTTTAAACGATGTAAGACACTTGTATTTTCATGAATGTTTAATATTACCAATTTTGTATTTTGCATTTCGCGCTCTGCAATTTCACCATATGTTGGCCAGGTGGGACGGTAGCGTCCCTCCTACTCCAAAGAGGTTTTAAGGGCATTTGGAATTACCATAATTGCTTACACCTATCCATTTGATTGATCAGGTTTAACTTATAGCTAGACATGGAAACCATGTGTTTGATTCCATTCCATTTACTACATATTATGAGCCATCCTCCCCTCAGCAGCCTCCACTGAACTATATGGATAGCTAGCAACTAGCTAACATTAGATGGAAAATGGTTGTTGAAAAATGGTTGTACATAGCTAAATCCGTGCAGTTATCTAATTGAAGTTAACTGCTTAACGTTACCCTGAATTGTGAATTTCTCTGAATGTTGCACCTCTTGTCGAAACCAGTTTTGTGTTCATAGTACTTTGCCTTGTTGGAAAAATAAAATAAAATCTCATTGAGAGATGCCATTGAAGTGCAAGCTAACGATAGATACAAACAGAAAGCTGCAATAACAGTTACAGTAGCTTGCTTGCTTGCTAGCTAGCTAACATCAATCTAAAAACAGCTTAAATGATTTATTATGTACTTATATGAAGACAAATACATGGTAAAGAAAGTGTTCTCCTTCCAGTCTTTTCGGTCCTCTGAAGCAGCAGGTAGTTAGAAGGTTCTCATCGTCAAAAACACCATCCTCGGAGAGCAATTCTGAGGTAATAATGTTGCACAAACTGAGCGAGTGTTTATGCTGTGAAATAGAACTAGAACTGCCCGCATCCTCCATCCTTCTTGACCACTACGAAGTAAAATCGAGCCAAGCCACCAGCATAGCTACGAACGCTTTGGTTCATTACGTAATCCGGTCAGACATTTGCAAGTTTTAGCAACAGCCCTAGCGACAGAAGCTAGAACTCATCAAATCCCATTGTGACGTAGAGGGGGACACTATTTGGCCGAGGGACACTATTTGACATGACAGGCCCCAAAGCACCCAATGACAAATGAAAGTTGAAAAAACAGTTAATGGATAAGGAAAGAAAATGAAGAAAAAGCGTTTTGAGCCAGATTATTCTGAACAGATTCATAAACAAAGGAGCATAAGGTTTCCATCAGACATCTGAATGAACTCCGGGTAGCTGCTAGTGTTGGCCTCTGACTATATGTTCCATCCGAACACAGAACACAGAAGGGTTTCCCAGAACAGTGTCATAGAGGCACAGAGATAGAGAGGGTGAGAGAGAGAGGGCGAGAGAGAGTGAGTGAGTAAGTGAGAGAGAGAGGGTGAGAGAGAGAGGGCGAGAGAGAGTGAGTGAGTAAGTGAGAGCGAGTGAGTGAGAGCGAGTGAGTAAGTGAGAGAAGAAGTAGGCAATAATTGACTAAGAGAAAATAGGGAAAAGGCCATTAAAGTGACAGTGGAGTGTGGCTGCTTTTGTTTGTTTGGTATTCTGAATAGGTTTACTGTTTGTGTATGGGCTCTACATTTAGTCTGTTCTCTAAAGCAGGACCATCAAAGACATGAGTCTGCTAGTCTGCACACGGAGGTTGCAGTTATACACAAACAGGGCCCCAGGTCACTCCTCACATGCCTTTTACCCGTGTGAGACAACAAAATCCCAAGGCCAGAGAATGGGCTGGTCAACTGCTTAATGGGCAGACGTAGGGCAATTGTGGATGTAAGATAAGATACCACCAATGTGCACAGTGGTTACCAAACAAAGACTAATCTTTACTCAGAGGACCCATTGATAGACAAACAGAGACTAGGGTCACTAACTATAATCTAGTCTACCCATCCATGTCAATAATACACTCTAAGAAAAAAGGGTTCCAAAAGAGTTCTGAGGCTGTCCCAATAGGAGAACCCTTTTTGGTTCTAGGTAAAACCCTCTTTGAAAAGGGTTCTACATGGAACCCAAAAGGGTTCTACCTGCAATCAGAAGGGTTCTGCCTGGAATCAAAAGGGGTTATTCAAAGGGTTAACCTATAGGGACAGCCGAAAAACCCTTTTTGGTTCTAGATTGCACCTTTGTATTTGCATTCTCTTTACTCATCCATGGCCATGTATATCCCATAGATTCTCTTCTCTCTATCCATTTGTGGATATAGTACTAGGAACAACAAACACATACTCTGTTTTGATCCATTGCTAATGTTCTGCATCTTTTAAATGCATTGTGGACTCTGGCTGCCCTATTGGTCCCCACTCTAAAATGAGCCTTTGGAACAATGACTCACGGTTTGCTGATCTGATTGGCAAACAGAGCTGACTTTCATAGCAGTTCTGTTCAATGCAGAGTCAAGGATTTTCCTATCAGACTTTAGTTCCTGTTTTGACTGAAATGTAGACAATTTCACAGGTCTGAGAAATGATCTTGCTCCTGCATGACGTGTATGAGAGAACATCTACAGAAATAATATACAGTATTAAACTCTATTCATACGGACATTTAACTTGAGAGAAATGTACACTCAACTTCATATTTTCTGCAAATAATGCATTCATATACGTTAGAGAGAAGATTTGGATTTGGTCCATTGTGCATTGTCTTTGAAACACCTGGTCCAGACACAAAGCTACACTCTAATCAAAGCATTGAGAGTGAGAAAGAAAGAGTAAACCAGGAACATACCCAGGACATTCGTTAACGTTCCCATTAAGTTCTAGCTAGCTACAACTCTAACATCAGGATGATAACGTCCCACAAACATTCAAAGAATGTTTTTGATCGCCAAATATTTTTTATAAATGTTTCAAATTAAATATCCTTGTAATGTTCTCCTAACATTCACTAAAATGTTTTTCACAACATCTGTAAAAACAGAACATTCTCCTATGATTCTCATTAGGTTTCCAGGCAATGTACTAACATAATGTTCCGGTAAAGTTCTGCTAATGTTGACGGATATATTTTTCACAATGCCTATAACAACAAGCAGGGAATGTTCCTACAATTGTCTATAAAGTTTTATACAATCAGTGGGTCTAATCCTGAATGCTGATTGGATAAAACCGCATTCCAGCCGGTGTCTATTCCACAAGTTACCACTGGCTAAATCTATGATGTTAAAATGCCTATTTACTCTGTTTCATCTGACTGCGCAATCCACCGCAATCCACTGTCTCATCAGCCCAGCCAAGCAATTTATAAACTTGATCTCTAGTAAAAAAAGCAGCAGAGATTTGTGTATAAAACTTGCTGGCTGTCTCTCTAACATTTGAAATATTGGTTTCAATATTCAAATTCAATCTCCAACTGTCCCATGGTAATGAACGTGTCGGGAGTCAGGACAAGACAGACAGGCAGGCAGCGTTTCTCAGCCAGTCAAAATCATGAATCAGCTGGCATCATTTGAAAAAAGGTCAAAACTAAAGGAAGTGCAGCTAGATTGCAGTCTATCCAACTGTAGTTTGAAGTGATTAGCTGTGTTGTTGGCTAGCTCCTCTGAACATCAATGTCCTGACGAGTGAGCACATTTTTTATGTCATGCAAAATCGCGCCTCATTAGCTCATTGTTATGGATTTATCCAAATAAATGTCACTAGAAAACAGCTTAAACAAATGCAAATGCAGGTACTTTGCTGTTATTCTGGCTGCACTTTTTGACGTGACTGTAAGTTACATTTACATTACATTTAAGTCATTTAGCAGACGCTCTTTTCCAGAGCGACTTACAAATTGGTGCATTCACCTTATGATATCCAGTGGAACAACCACTTTACAATAGTGCATCTAAATCTTTAAGGGGGGGGGGGGTTAGAAGGATTACTTTATCCTATCCCAGGTATTCCTTAAAGAGGTGGGGTTTCAGGTGTCTCCGGAAGGTGGTGATTGACTCCGCTGTCCTGGCGTCGTGAGGGAGCTTGTTTCACCATTGGGGTGCCAGAGCAGCGAACAGTTTGGACTGGGCTGAGCGGGAACCGTGCTTCCTCAGAGGTAGGGGGGCCAGCAGGCCAGAGGTGGATGAACGCAGTGCCCTTGTTTGGGTGTTGGGCCTGATCAGAGCCTGAAGGTATGGAGGTGCCGTTCCCCTCACAGCTCCGTAGGCAAGCACCATGGTCTTGTAGCGGATGCGAGCTTCAACTGGAAGCCAGTGGAGAGAGCGGAGGAGCGGGGTGACGTGAGAGAACTTGGGAAGGTTGAACACCAGATGGGCTGCGGCATTCTGGATGAGTTGTAGGGGTTTAATGGCACAGGCAGGGAGCCCAGCCAACAGCGAGTTGCAGTAATCCAGACGGGAGATGACAAGTGCCTGGATTAGGACCTGCGTCGCTTCCTGTGTGAGGCAGGGTTGTACTCTGCGAATGTTGTAGAGCATGAACCTACAGGATCGGGTCACCGCCTTGATGTTAGTGGAGAACGACAGGGTGTTGTCCAGGATCACGCCAAGGTTCTTAGCACTCTGGGAGGAGGACACAAGGGAGTTGTCAACCGTGATGGCGAGATCATGGAACGGGCAGTCCTTCCCCGGGAGGAAGAGCAGCTCCGTCTTGCCGAGGTTCAGCTTGAGGTGGTGATCCGTCATCCACACTGATATGTCTGCCAGACATGCAGAGATGCAATTCGCCGCCTGGTTATCAGAAGGGGGAAAGGAGAAGATTAATTGTGTGTCGTCTGCATAGCAATGATAGGAGAGACCATGTGAGGATATGACAGAGCCAAGTGACTTGGTGTATAGCGAGAATAGGAGAGGGCCTAGAACAGAGCCCTGGGGGACACCAGTGGTGAGAGCGCGTGGTGCGGAGACAGATTCTCGCCATGCCACCTGGTAGGAGCGACCTGTCAGGTAGGACGCAATCCAAGCGTGGGCCGCGCCGGAGATGCCCAACTCGGCGAGGGTGGAGAGGAGGATCTGATGGTTCACAGTATCAAAGGCAAAAGACAGGTCTAGAAGGATGAGAGCAGAGGAGAGAGAGTTAGCTTTAGCAGTGCGGAGAGCCTCAGTGACACAGAGAAGAGCAGTCTCAGTTGAATGCCCAGTCTTGAAACCTGTCTGATTAGGATCAAGAAGGTCATTCTGAGAGAGATAGCAGGAGAGCTGGCCAAGGACGGCACGTTCAAGAGTTTTGGAGAGAAAAGAAAGAAGGGATACTGGTCTGTAGTTGTTGACATGGGAGGGATCGAGTGTAGGTTTTTTCAGAAGGGGTGCAACTCTTGCTCTCTTGAAGACGGAAGGGACGTAGCCAGCGGTCAAGGATGAGTTGATGAGCGAGGTGAGGTAGGGGAGAAGGTCTCCGGAAATGGTCTGGAGAAGAGAGGAGGGGAAAGGGTCAAGTGGGCAGGTTGTTGGGCGGCCGGCCGTCACAAGACGCAAGATTTCATCTCGAGAGAGAGGGGAGAAAGAGGTCAAAGCACAGGGTAGGGCAGTGTGAGCAGGACCAGCGGTGTCGTTTGACTTAGCAAACGAGGATCGGATATCGTCAACCTTCTTTTCAAAATGGTTGACGAAGTCATCCGCAGAGAGGGAGGAGGGGGGGAGGGGGAGGAGGATTCAGGAGGGAGGAGAAGGTAGCAAAGAGCTTCCTAGGGTTAGAGGCAGATGCTTGGAATTTAGAGTGGTAGAAAGTGGCTTTAGCAGCAGAGACAGAAGAGGAGAATGTAGAGAGGAGGGAGTGAAAGGATGCCAGGTCCGCAGGGAGGCGAGTTTTCCTCCATTTCCGCTCGGCTGCCCGGAGCCCTGTTCTGTGAGCTCGCAGTGAGTCGTCGAGCCACGGAGCAGGAGGGGAGGACCGAGCCGGCCTGGAGGATAGGGGACAGAGAAAATCAAAGGATGCAGAAAGGGAGGAGAGGAGGGTTGAGGAGGCAGAATCAGGAGATAGGTTGGAGAAGGTTTGAGCAGAGGGAAGAGATGATAGGATGGAAGAGGAGAGAGTAGCGGGAGAGAGAGAGCGAAGGTTGGGACGGCGCAATACCATCCGAGTAGGGGCAGAGTGAGAAGTGTTGGATGAGAGCGAGAGGGAAAAGGATACAAGGTAGTGGTCGGAGATTTGGAGGGGAGTTGCAATGAGATTAGTGGAAGAACAGCATCAATTAAAGATGAGGTCAAGCGTATTGCCTGCCTTGTGAGTAGGGGGGAAGGTGAGAGGGTGAGGTCAAAAGAGGAGAGGAGTGGAAGGAAGGAGGCAGAGAGGAATGAGTCAAAGGTAGACGTGGGGAGGTTAAAGTCACCCAGAACTGTGAGAGGTGAGCCATCCTCAGGAAAGGAACTTATCAAGGCGTCAAGCTCATTGATGAACTCTCCAAGGGAACCTGGAGGGCGATAAATGATAAGGATGTTAAGCTTGAAAGGGCTGGTAACTGTGACAGCATGGAATTCAAATGAGGAGATAGACAGATGGGTCAGGGGAGAAAGAGAGAATGTCCACTTGGGAGAGATGAGGATTCCAGTGCCACCACCCCGCTGGCTCGATGCTCTAGGGGTATGCGAGAATACGTGGGCAGACGAGGAGAGAGCAGTAGGAGTAGCAGTGTTATCTGTGGTAATCCATGTTTCCGTCAGCACCAGGAAGTCTAGGGACTGGAGGGTAGCATAGGCTGAGATGAACTCAGCCTTGTTGGCCGCAGACCGGCAGTTCCAGAGGCTGCCGGAGACCTGGAACTCCACGTGGGTCGTGCGCGCTGGGACCACCAGGTTAGAGTGGCAGCGGCCACGTGGTGTGAAGCGTTTGTATGGCCTGTGCAGAGTTGAGAGAACAGGGATAGACAGACACATAGTTGACAAGCTACAGAAGTGTTGTTTCTTGTATTATTGTCTCTTGTGTCTTTAGAGAACTGTTTCACTTTGATATCCTTTTTCTTCTGTCCTGATTTTCTCTTTCTTTTCTTCTGTTAACTTAAGTTAGCCTTAAATTGTATTTTGTATCTTTGTATTTTATTAGGGATCCACATTAGCTGCTGGCAAGCTAGCAAGCTAGCAAGCAAGAGATAAGAATGTTGCCAGCCAGTATGGCAATGGAACATTTAGAACGAAAGACTGAGTCACGTCCATAGATACAGAACAAAAAGACTGAACGACCGGGTAGAATCTCTGGTAACCAAACCGATATAACGAACGACCAGTGTACCAACCATAGATTTGTGTCAGGACTATATCTTGTGGAATAATTAAATAGTATGAATAATGAAAATATGTCAATCATTATTTGAATATATTGGTAACCCGCTGAATAAAAGTGATAATGCCCTCGAAACCTGTGTTTGGAGGATATATTGGCACGGTTTTGCATTATCACTTAAATAGCGTGACGTTATGACAAAATGTTCCAAAAACATTCCCAGAACATACTTCAGAAATTATTCTGCCAATGTTCATGAAGATGGAATCCATAACACCCAAAACAACATGATTGGAACATTCCCGCAAGACTCATTTAGTTATAGAGTAATGTTATGACATGATTGTTCCAATAACGTTACCTGAAAATACTTCAGCAATAAAATGTTGGAGTAATAGAAGTTGTTCTGAGAAAACATTCCTGAAAATTCAGCTAATGTTGATTGCGAAATTACTACTAACACCTATAACAACAAACTGGAAACCTTCCTGCAAGACTCTTATTTAAATAAAGGTAAAATGAATGGAAGTAGTTCTTAAAACATTGCTGCAATGTTCTGCTAATAGTAACGTGTAGTCTAACATTATTATATGAAATTTGCCAAACTGTTAAAGAAAGGACATTTCAATCTTCTTATATCACAATATTTTATGTGGGTGTTGTCCTAGCTTTTTTAAAGAAAGTTCATTAAGTAGATTTGAACCTGCGATCTTTAGGCAATTAGTCTGTTGTGCCACCAGGATCCTCATATTTCCAGTGGATTTCCCTTCGCACTGAATTCCATAAATTATGATGACAACTATGGATATGCACTAAGTGTACAAAACATTAAGAACACTTTCCTAATATTAAGTAGCTTCAGAACAGCCTCAATTCGTCAGGGACTCTACAAGGTGTTCCACAGGGATGCTGGCCCATGTTGATTCCAATACTTCCCACAGTTGTGTCAAGTTGGCTGGATGCCCTTTGGGTGGTGGACCATTCTTGATCCAGACGGAAAATTCTTGAGTGTGAAAAACCCAGCAGCGTTGCAGTTTCTTGATATATTTTATTTATATTTGTCTTGCCCATCCACCCTCTGAATGGCACACATACACAATCTATGTCTCATTGTCTCAAGGCTTAAAAATCCTTCTTTAACTTGTCTCCTCCCCTTCATCTACACTGGTTGAAGTAGATTTTTTATTTATTTAACCTTTATTTAACTAGGCAATGCAGTTAAGAACAAATTCTTATTAACAATGACGGCCTACCTCAGACAAACCCTAACCCAGACAACGCTGGGCCAATTGTGCGCCACCCTATGGGACTCCCAATCACAGCCAGTTGTGATACAGCCTGGAATCAAACCAGGGTCTGTAGTGACACCTCTAGCACTCTAGCCCTGAGATGCAGTGCCTTAGACCTCTGCACCACTCGGGAGCCCACATTTTGTTATCTCTTGTGAAGTCCCCACACTGTTCTTACAACATAATGAAATGTTTTTGGAAATTTAAAATAACTTAAAATAATATGTTATGTCAGCATGCTTGCAACATCAGATACATTTTTTCCCACCCTAATACCAACATTGTGTAATCATCAACAGAACTGGACAGATTTTGTGTTATTAGAACTTTTGGGGGGAATGTTCTTACAACTTTTCCACAACATAATTAAATGTTCTGTTAAGACAAAGGGTGACAGTCTATGTATATACAGTTGAAGTCGGAAGTTTACATACACCTTAGCCAAATACATTTAAACTCAGTTTTTCACAATTCTTGACATTTAATCCTAGTAAAAATTCCAAGTATTAGGTCAGTTAGGATCAATACTTTATTTTAAGAATGTGAAATGTCAGAATAATAGTAGAGAGAATTATTTATTTCAGCTTTTATTTCTTTCATCACATTCCCAGTGGGTCAGAAGTTTACATACACCATATTAGTATTTGCCTTTAAATTGTTTAACTTGGGTCAAATGTTTCGGGTAGCCTTCCACAAGCTTCCACAATAAGTTGGGTGAATTTTGGCCCATTCCTCCTGACAAAGCTGGTGTAACTGAGTCAGGATTGTAGGCCTCCTTGCTCGCACACGCTTTGTCAGTTCTGCCCACAAATGTTCTATAGGATTGAGGTCAAGGCTTACTGATGGCTACTCCAATACCTTGACTTTGTTGTCGATAACCTGTATGGGCTAGGGGGCAGTACTTGCACGGCCAGATAAAAAACGTACCCAATTTAAACTGGTTACTACTCTTGCCCAGAACCGAGAATATGCATATTATAAGTGATTTGGATATAAAACACTCTGAAGTTTCTAAAACTGTTTGAATGGTGTCTGTGAGTATAACAGAACTCATATGGCAGGCAAAAACCTGAGAAAATTCCAAGCAGGAAGTGGCCTGTCTGCGAATTTGTAGTTCTCCATTTGCTTCTCTATCGAAACTACAGTGCCCGTGGGGTTCTGTAGCAATTTCTAAGGCTTCCATTGGCTCTCTAAAGCGTTCAGAAAGTGGATTTACACGTCTCCTGTCTCTGGGCAGATAATAGGAGCTCAGTTACTGAGTGGACTGCCTGGCAACAAAGGGATTGGATATGCTCGATCCTGCGAGCACGCCGTTCCTTCTTTTTCTTCTTGAATGAATATGCTATTGTCCGGTTGGAATATTATCGCAATTTCACGTTAAAAATACCATAAAAATTTATTTTAAACAGCGTTTGACATGCTTCTAAGTACGGTAATGGAACATTTTTACTTTTTGTCTCTGGTTCCACGCTCGCGCCTTATGCCTTTGGATAAGTGATCTGTACGCACGAACAAAACAGAGGTATATGGACATAAATATGGATTATTTCGAACAAGAACAACATTTCTTGTGGAAGTAGCAGTCCTGGGAGTGCATTCTGACAAAGATCAGCAAAGGTAAGGCAATATTTCTAATACTAATTCTGAGTTTAGGTTTTTTATTTTGTTTCTATGTCTGTGACCTCTGTGCTGTTTTATGTGGCATCTTCTAAAAATAAAGACAAATACTACTTAGTTTTCAACTTGTGCACACATTTTCTAGATTCAATTAATTTAAAACATAAGCCTAAAGTAAAAGAAAAAGAAAAGTAATAACACAAGACAATGGATTTTTGTCATGTCCACCATGTTCTGTCTTTTCCACCCATTGCTGCTTAGCAGGCTTTGGTTAATATTACAGCTAGCATATAGTTTAAACTAAATACATCAAATATTAAAGAAATTATAGCGTGTTTGGAAATGACATACATTTCAAATATTCTCTACACAAGCAATATTTAGTTAGATATTTTCAATATTTAGCTACATAATTTTCATCTTCTGGACAGGTATATTTTCTGTAAAAAAATATAAAGGCCATACTCATAATAAATATTGATATAGATTTTATTTAATTGACTCTTACTGTAGTAGGTAACATTATATCATGTGCAATTATTAATGTTTTCTCATAGAAGCTCAAAAGTCTGGATCAGGGACAAGGGCAAAAAAATTGAGGTATAAAATGCCTCTGAAAAGAAGCAAAAATACTTCATAGAGAGGTGTTAAAAAAGTCTGGGGTGATTGTAGGAGCACAGTTTGTCAGTGGACTGCCTGGTGACTAAGAGATTGGAAATGCGCGTTCACGAGTCCTCGCCATTTTTTCTCTTCCTTTTTGAATGAATACAGCATTTTCCAGTTGGAATATTATCGCTATTTTATGAGAAAAATACCATAAAAATGTATTTTAAACAGCGTTTGACACGCTTCTAAGTACAGTAATGGAACATTTTGATTTTTTTTTTACCCTTTGGATAGTGTGACGTGCGAACAAAACGGAGGTATTTGCACATAACTATGGATTATTTGGAACAAAAACAACATTTGTTGTGGAAGTAGCAGTCCTGGGAGTGCATTCTGACGAAGAACAACAAAGGTAATCCAATTTTTCTAATACTAATTCTGAGTTTAGTGAGCCCCGAACTTGGCGGGTGTCAAATTAGCTAGCCGTGATGGCTGAGCTATGTACTCAGAATATTGCAAAATGTGCTTTCGCCGAAAAGCTATTTTAAAATCTGACATATCGATTGCATAAAGGAGTTCTGTATCTATAATTCTTAAAATAATTGTTCTGTATTTTGTCAACGTTTATCATGAGTAAATTAGTAAATTCACTGGAAGTTTTCGGTGGGAATACAATTTCTGAACATCACACGCCAATGTAAAAAGCTGTTTTTTTATATAAATATGAACTTGATTGAACAAAACATGCATGTATTGTATAACATAATGTCCTAGGAGTGTCATCTGATGAAGATCATCAAAGGTTAGTGCTGCATTTAGCTGTGGTTTTGGTTTTTGTGACATATATGCTTGCTTGAAAAATGGTTGTGTGGTTATTTGTGTCCATGTACTCTCCTAACATAATCTAATGTTTTGCTTTTGCTGAAAAGCCTTTTTGAAATCGGACAATGTGGTTAGATTAACGAGAGTCTTATCTTTCAAATGGTGTAAAATAGTCGTATGTTTGAAATATTGAAATTATAGCATTTTTTAGGTTTTCGTATTTCGCGCCACGCTCTTCCACTGGCTGTTGAATAGAGTGGGACGATAACGTCCCACCTAGCCCAGACAGGTTAAGCCATTTTTCAACAACTTTGGAAGTATACTTGGGGTCATTGTCCATTTGGAAGACCCATTTGTGACCAAGCTTTAACTTCCTGACTGATGTCTTGAGATGTTGCTTCAATATATCCACCTAATTTTCTTTTCTCATGATGCCATCAATTTTGTGAAGTGCACCAGTCCCTCCTGCAGCAAAGCACCTCCACAACATGATTCTGCCACCCCTGTGCGTCACGGTTGGGATGGTGTTCTTCGGCTTGCAAACATCCCCCTTTTCCCTCCAAACATAACGATGGTAATTATGGCCAATCAGTTCTATTTTTGTTTCATCAGACCAGAGGACATTTCTCCAAAAAGTACTATCTTTGTCCCCATGCAAACCGTAGTCTGGCTTTTTTATGGCGGTTTTGGAGCAGTGGCTTCTTCCTTCCTGAGCGGCCTTTCAGGTTATGTCGACACAGGACTCGTTTTACTGTGGATATATATACTTATGTACCTGTTTTCTCCAGCATCTTCACAGGGTCCTTTGCTGTTGTTCTGGGATTGATTTGCACTTTTCGCACCAAAGAATGTTCATCTCTAGGAGACAGAACGCGTCTCCTTCCTGAGCAGTATGCCGGGTGCATGGTCCCATGGTGTTTATACTTGCGTACTATTGTTTGCACAGATGAACGTGGTACCTTCAGGCATTTGGAAATTGCTCCCAAGGATGAACCAGACTTGTGGAGGTCTTCAATTTTTTTTCTGAGGTCTTGACTGATTTCTTTTGATTTTCCCATGATGTCAAGTAAAAAGGCACTGAGTTTGAAGGTAGGCCTTGAAATACATCCACAGGTCCACCTCCAATTGACTCAAATTATGTCAATTAGGCTATCAGAAGCTTCTAAAGCCATGACATAATTTTCTGGAATTTCCAAGCTGTTTAAAGGCACAGTCAACTTAGTGTATGTAATATTCTGACCCACTGGAATTGTGATACAGTGAATTATAAGTGAAATAATCTGTCTGTCTCCAACATTTGTTGGAAAAAATACTTGTGTCATGCACAAAGTAGATGTCCTAACCGACTTGCCAAAATTATAGTTTGTTAACAAGAAATTTGTGGAGTGGTTGAAAAACGAGTTTTAATGACTCCAACCTAGTGTATGTAAACTTCCGACTTCAACTGTATGTTGTAGGAATAAGGAGTTGATGTAGAATATAAAAACATGTTAGCCTAATTGCTTTAATACCGTTGCCTTTTATGGCTGTAAATTCATTAGTTGTACTCTTGTTGTTGTTCATGATCATGTTGTTGTTGTTCATGTTGTTGCTGTTGTTGTTCAGGTTGTTGTTGTAGTTTAGTTTATTGTTGTTGATGATATTGTTGTTGCTTTTGTAGTCATCTGTGGCATGCCCTTGGTCCCCTGTGGGAATATGGAGTGTGAATGTCCCACCTTTGACCGCATCCCAGTATGGCATCCCTCAGTCAGCCACAAGACCCTCTGCTCCTGCACAATTAGCGCACAGGCACACACAAGCTCAGCGGCCAGGGCTCCCATGTGGCAGGGCTCCCAGGTGGCCAGTTAATGGCTGGAAGCGATAATGTTGCGTGGCCTCTAGAGACAATCATAGCAGGAAAAACAAGCATAGCTGTCCAAGTGATCTATTGATATAGTCCACACCATCAGGACCCCTATCTCAGCGGGCTGCTCTCTGTAAATCAACACACACACTAACCCCCAATGAGAAATGACAGGCCTGGCACTCAATGTGTTTACAATCCCTGTCTGGAGTTCGCACATGGCTACAAATTGGACACGATGAAGTGAAATGGGGTGTTTCTGTTTGTGCTGGGTTTGTGTGCACTGATAACCACTGTGTGATGTGTGTACTTTCAGAAGGGAAAGTGACAGCTAGAGAGGAGAGCAAGAGCGAGAGAGAGAGGCTGGAGCAAGAGGTGAATGAAAAGAAGACAGTAGTAAGAAAGAAAGATGGTGAAAGGGGAATTAGGGAATAATATAACACGAGAACGAAAGTGAGTATTCATGGGAACTAATTCATGTAAGAGAATAATAAACCTTAGATTTTTTTGGTGTCATAAGGGATGACCTGACCAACCGCAGAGTGAAGGAGAAGACACACACACACATGAATTCTGTGCAGTACAACGTGCTGGTGGTTCCTATCTCCATGCGTGAGAGGTGTGTACATGTTTGTCCTCATAGATAATCCCTGCCAATAGTCTTAATCAACACCCTGGAACTTTAACTCAACAGAATATTCTCATAATCTCGGGACGCCGAAACGGTTTGTCCTCTGACAAGGTTAGTAAAATAGATCAAAGTCAATAATTGCAGTCACTGACCGGTGTTATGTTGTGACCCAGGAGGAGGGTGACGTGACTCACCAGGGGGGCCAGACCTACTATTTGGGAAACAGTCATATTCAAAACCTTCCATCAAAACCAAGTCAACTCTACCTTCCTCTTTCTTCTGAATTGGATCTGAATTATATACATTGTCCTATTGAAAAACAAATGATAGTCCCACTAAGATGGTGTATCGCTGCAGAAAGTTGCGGCAGAATGCTGCGGAAGGCATGCTGGTTAAGTGTGCCTTGAATTGTAAATAAATCACTCACATTGTCACCAGCAAAGCACCCCCAAACCATCACACCTCCTCCTCCATGCTTCACAGTGGGAACCACATATGCGGAGCTCATCCATTCACATACTCTGCGTCTCACAAAGACACGGTGGTTGGAGCAATTCGACCATGAAGGCCTGATTCACGCAGTCTCTTCAACAGTTGATGTTGAGATGTGTCTGTTACTTGAACTCTGTGAAGCATTTATTTGGGCTGCAATCATAGGTACAGTTAATTGCCAATTTCTGAGGCTGGAAACTCCAATGAACTTATCCTCTGCAGCAGAGGTAACTCTGGCTCTTCCTTTCCTGTGGCGGTCCTCATGAGAGCCAGTTTCAGCAGGGCGTTTGAAGGTTTTTGTGACTGCACTTGAAGAAAATGTTTAAGTTCTTGAAATTTTCTGCATTGACTGACCTTCATGTCTTAAAACCTCTACAGGATCAGTGTCCCCCCGCGGGACAGTTGAGCTAAAGTGGCTTATGCGATCAGCATGAGGTTGTAAGTAACAAGAACAATTCCCAGACAGACAGATCTGATAAGGGCAGAAAGCTTAAATTCTTGTTAATCTAACTGCACTGTCCAATTTACAGTAGCTATTACACTGAAAGAATACCATTGTATTGTTTGAGGAGAGTGCATAGTTATGAACTTGAAAATGTATCAACAAATCAATTAGACACATTTTGGTACAACATTTTGAACAGAAATGCACATACGCTGATGCCATCTAAGTCCCAAAATCTAAATTGCCCCTAAACTGGAATATTACATTTTGGCCTTTCTCTTGCCTTTCTCTTGCATTTAAAGATGAAATATATATATATGATAATAATTAACCCTTGAATGAGTAGGTGTTTTAAAAATGTCAACCTCTAGTGTAATGTGTGACTGGTATTGGGTAGGGAGAGATTGTGATGGACAGAGGACATAATGAATTAGGAAAAGAAAGAGAGATCAAGTAAGAGAGAGAGAATGTTTTTTTATTTTTTTATTGTATTTCACCTTTATTTAACCAGGTAGGCAAGTTGAGAACAAGTTCTCATTTACAACTGCGACCTGGCCAAGATAAAGCAAAGCAGTTCGACACATACAACAACACAGAGTTACACGTGGAGTAAACAAACATACAGTCAATAATACAGTAGAAAAACAAGTCTATATACAATGTGTGCAAATGAGGTGAGATAAGGGAGGTAAGGCAATAAATAGGCCATGGTGGCGACTTAAATACAATATAGCAATTAAACACTGGAATGGTAGATGTGCAGTAGATGAATGTGCAAAATAGAAATACTGGGATGCAAAGGAGCAAGATAAATAAATAAATACAGGTTGGGCTATTTACAGATGGGCTATGTACAGGTGCAGTGATCTGTGAGCTGCTCTGACAGCTGGTGTTTAAAGCTAGTGAGGGAGATAAGTGTCTCCAGTTTCAGTGATTTTTGTAGCTCGTTCCAGTCATTGGCAGCAGAGAACAGGAAGGAGAGGCGGCGAAAGGCAGGAATTGGCTTTGGGGGTTACCAGTGAGATATACCTGCTGGAGCGCGTGCTACTGGTTGGCGCTACTATGGTGACCAGTGAGCTGAGAGAGGCCGGGCTTTACCTAGCAGGGTCTTGTAGATAACCTGGAGCCAGTGGGTTTGGCGACGAGTATGAAGCGAGGTCAAGCCAACGAGAGCATACAGGTCGCAGTGGTGGGTAGTATATGGGGCTTTGGTGACAAAACGGATGGCACTGATGGCACTGCATCCAATTTGCTGAGTAGAGTGTTGGAGGCTATTTTGTAAATGACATCGCCGAAGTCGAGGATTGGAAGGATGGTCAGTTTTACGAGGGTATGCTTGGCAACATGAGTGAAGGATGCTTTGTTGCAAAATAGGAAGCCAATTCTAGATTTCATTTTGGATTGGAGATGTTTGATGTGAGTCTGAAAGGAGAGTTTACAGTCTAACCAGACACCTAGGTATTTGTAGTTGTCCACATATTCTAAGTCAGAACCGTCCAGAGTAGTGATGCTGGACGGGCGGGCAGGTGTGGGCAGCGATCAGTTGAAGAGCGTGCATTTAGTTTTACTTGTATTTAAGAGCAGTTGGAGGCCACAGAAGGAGAGTTGTATGGCATTGAAGCTCATCTGGAGGGTAGTTAACACAGTATCCAGAGAAGGGCCAGAAGTATACAGAATGGTGTCGTCTGCGTAGAGGTGGATCAGAGACTCACCAGCAGCAAGAGCGACATCATTGATGTATACAGAGAAGAGAGTTGGCCCAAGATTTGAACCCTGTGGCACCCCCATAGAGACTGCCAGAGGCCCGGACAATAAGCCCTCCGATTTGACACACTGAACTCTATCAGAGAAGTAGTTGGTGAACCAGGCGAGGCAATCATTTGAGAAACCAAGGCTGTTGAGTCTGCCGATAAGGATGTGGTGATTGACAGAGTCGAAAGCCTTAGCCAGGTTGATGAATACGGCTGCACAGTATTGTTTCTTATCGATGGCGGTTATGATATCATTTAGGACCTTGAGAGTGGCTGAGGTGCACCCACGACCAGCTCTGGAACCAGATTGCATAGCGGAGAAGGTACAGTGGGATTCGAAATGGTCGGTAATCTGTTTGTTAAAACCTCTCTAGGGTTCAAGGGACGGTAGCGTCCCACCTGGCCAACATCCAGTGAAATTGCAGAGCGCAAAATTCAAAAATACTAAATTCAAATATTTAACATTCTTGAAAATATATGTGTTATACATCAAAATAAAGCTTAACTTCTTGTTAATTCAGCCGCCGTGTCAGATTTCAAAAAGGCTTTATGTCGAAAGCAAACCATACGATTATCTGAGGACAGCGTCCAGCATACAAAAGCATGAAAATCATATTTCAACCAGGCAGGTGCGAAACAAAAGTCAGAAATACAGATATAAAAAATGCCTTACCTTTGATGATCTTCTTCTGTTGGCACTCCAAAAGGTCCCAGTTACATCACAAATGGTCCTTTTGTTCGATAATGTCCTTCTTTATATCCATAAAAACTAAATTTAGCTGGCGCGCTTCAGTCAATAATTCACTCAGTTTCCCTCCATCAAAATGCATACAAAATGAATCCCAAACGTTACTAATAAACTTTTCCAAACAAGTCAAACAACATTTATAATCAAACCTTAGGTATCCTAATATGCAAATAAACAATAAAATTCAAGACGGAGAATAGTATGTTCATTGCCGGAGATAAATAAGATAGAACGCACTTTCTTCCACGCGCTTGGAAACACTACAGTCAAATTGGGAGCCACCTAGAAAAACTACAATTTCTGGGTCATTTTTCCAAAAACCAGCCTGAAACTCTTTCTAAAGACTGTTGACATCTAGTGGAAGCCCTAGGAATTGCAATCTGGGAGGACTTGGCCTTTTTATTGAAATACTAGCCATTGAGAATAGCCGTAAGCTGAATTCATTTTTTTTGGGATGGTTTGTCCTTGGGGTTTCGCCTGTCATATCAGTTCTGTTATACTGACAGACATTATTTTAACAGTTTTAGAAACTTTAGAGTGTTTTCTATCCATCAACCAATTATATGCATATCCTAGCTTCTGGGCCTGAGTAACAGGCAGCTTACTTTGGGCACGCTTTTCATCCGGATGTCAAAATACTGCCCCCTACCCTAGAGAAGTTAACTTGGCTTTCAAAGACCTTGGAAAGGCAGGGTAGGATAGATATAGGTCTGTAGCAGTTTGGGTCAAGAGTGTCCCCCCCTTTGAAAAGGGGGATGACCGCAGCTGCTTTCCAATCTTTGGGAATCTCAGACAACACGAAAGAGAGGTTGAACAGGCTAGTGATAGGGGTTAAGATAATTTTTGAAAGAAAGGGTCCAGATTGTCTAGCCCGGCTGATTTGTAGGGGTCCAGATTTTGCAGCTCTTTCAGAACATCAGCTAACTGGTTTTTGGAGAAGGAGAAATGGAGGAGGCTTGGGCAAGTTGCTGTGGGGGGTGCAGGGCTGTTGATCGGGGTAGGGGTAGCCACGTGGAAAGCATGGCCAGCCGTAGAAAAATGCTTATTGAAATTCTCAATTATAGTGGATTTATCGGTGGCGACAGAGTTTCCTATCCTCAGTGCAGTGGGCAGCTGGGAGGAGGTGCTCTTATTCTCCAAGGACTTTACAGTGTCCCAGAATTGTTTTGAGTTTGTGTTGCAGGATGCAAATTTCTGCTTGAAAAAGCTAGCCTTGGCTTTCCTAACTGCCTGTGTTTATTGATTCCTAACTTCCCTGAAAAGTTGCATATCACGGGGGCAGTTCGATGCTAATGCAGAACGCCACAGGATGTTTTTGTGCTGGTCAAGGGCAGTCAGGTCTGGAGAGAACCAAGGGCTATATCTGTTCCTGGTTCTAAATTTCTTGAATTGGGCATGCTTATTTAAGATGGTGAGGAAGGCATTTTTAAAGAATAGCCAGGCTTCCTCTACTGACGGCATGAGGTCAATATCCTTCCAGGATACCAGGGCCAGGTCGATTAGAAAGGCCTGCTCGCTGAAGTGTTTCAGGGAGCGTTTGACAGAAAGAGAGAAAGAGATCCAGTAAGAGGAATGAGAAATGGAGAAAGAGAGAGATCCAATAAGAGGGAGAGAGAAAGAGAGAAAGAGAGAGATCCAGTAAGAGGGATAAAGGGCGAAAGAGAGAGAGATCCAGTAAGAGGGAGAGAGAAATGGAGAAAGAGAGAGAGAATGGCGAAAGAGAGAAAGATATCCATTAACAGGGACATAGAAATGGAGAAAGAGATAGATCCAGTAAGATGGAGAGAGAAATGATGAAAGAGAGAGAGAGAGAGGTACAGTAACAGGGAGAGAGAAAGGAGAGAGAGAGAGAGGTCCAGTAAGAGGGAGAGAGAATGGAGAGAGAGAGATCCAGAAAGAGAGAGAGAGAAATGGAGAGACAGAGGTCCAGTAAGAGGGAGAGAGAATGGAGAGAGACAGAGGTCCAGTAAGAGAGAGAGAGAGAATGGAGAGAGAGAGGTCCAGTAAGAGAGAGAGAATGGAGAGAGAGAGGTCCAGTAAGAGGGAGAGAGAATGGAGAGAGAGAGGTCCAGAAAAAGAGAGAGAAAATGGAGAGAGAGAGGTCCAGTAAGAGAGAGAGAGAATGGAGAGAGAGAGGTCCAGTAAGAGAGAGAGAGAATGGAGAGAGAGAGGTCCAGTAAGCGGGAGAGAGAATGGAGAGAGAGAGGTCCAGTAAGAGAGAGATAGAATGGAGAGAGAGAGGTCCAGTAAGAGAGAGAGGGAATGGAGAGAGGTCCAGTAAGAGAGAGAATGGAGAGAGAGAGGTCCAGTAAGAGGGAGAGAGAATGGAGAGAGAGAGGTCCAGTAAGAGGGAGAGAGAATGGAGAGAGAGAGGTCCAGTAAGAGAGAGAGAGAATGGAGAGTGGTCCAGTAAGAGAGAGAGAGAATGGAGAGAGAGAGGTCCAGTAAGAGAGAGAGAGAATGGAGAGTGGTCCAGTAAGAGAGAGAGAGAATGGAGAGAGAGAGGTCCAGTAAGAGAGAGAGAGAATGGAGAGAGAGAGGTCCAGTAAGCGGGAGAGAGAATGGAGAGAGAGAGGTCCAGTAAGAGAGAGATAGAATGGAGAGAGAGAGGTCCAGTAAGAGAGAGAGGGAATGGAGAGAGGTCCAGTAAGAGAGAGAATGGAGAGAGAGAGGTCCAGTAAGAGGGAGAGAGAATGGAGAGAGAGAGGTCCAGTAAGAGGGAGAGAGAATGGAGAGAGAGAGGTCCAGTAAGAGAGAGAGAGAATGGAGAGTGGTCCAGTAAGAGAGAGAGAGAATGGAGAGAGAGAGGTCCAGTAAGAGAGAGAGAGAATGGAGAGAGGTCCAGTAAGAGGGAGAGAATGGAGAGAGAGAGGTCCAAATTGAGCAGCAGCTGCTGAAAAAATGAGCTCCTACAAATATTTAAATTTACATGTTTTTTTAGTTTTTTTTTAGAGTGAAGTACATCGGAAAAAAGCTAAAGAAAACTGCAAGACTGAATAGGAGACAAAACAAGCAACAAACAAAGAAGATAGGCTTTTGAAAAAGTAACTATTTTTCATACAATTGTACAGTTATCTTAGCTAGCTGAATTCTTTACCAGTTGCTAAGCAGTTGCTAGGGACTCTCCTGGAAGAAGCTAGCTAGCTAACGAAGAATAACAAAGAATATCTAGTTAACAGAAGAAAAGAAAGACTAAATAAGGACAGAAGAAAAAGGACATCAAAGTGAAACAGTCCTCTAAAGACACAAGGGACAATAGTACAAGAAACAACGCTTCTATTGCAACATTGTAACCAATATCACCAGCGTTGCTATGGAAATTGTTTACCCACCAGACATCCAAACAGAGAAAGCTAAGAAAAGTTTCAAAGGTTTGTTGATGGGACAGAACCATGAATGCCTGTTTGCAGATCTTAACAGTTGCAAAACAAGAGCAAATTTAATTTTTAATACCAAACGAGGGCACATATGGAAAAGGGTTATTTGCAACCATTTCCCTTTCTCAAAAAAGAGAGGCATCAGCCAAGGATGTCAGACTTAGGCTGGAGCAGACTGGTAGGCTGGTGCAGTGTCATTAGGCTGTGTGGTGGCCATGCTGGTCTCAGGTTCTGCTTGTGTTATGCCAAGCTGGTGGACATGTTCTCTAGATGCAGAGGACATAATGACTCGCTGCTTGTTGAGGGTGTCAATGTACCTCTCTCTTTGTTCTAGCTCCTCTCTTGTTGTGCTCAGATGGTCTCTGAGGTCATCATTTGTCTGACTCAGTTTGTCCATTCCGCTTTCTAATTTAGCAATAGATGCTCTGCTCTCCTCCCTGAACTGTTTCATCTCTTCTTTTAGTTTTTGGACATTGTCCTCCTCTTGAAGCTTGTTCTCTCTGAGTTCTATGACCTCTGCCTCCCAGTCTGCTCCAGGCCAGGACAGAATACTAGTCTCCCAGTCTGCTCCACCCAGACAATCACCCACAACTGCAATCCTTATTGATTCAAATGGGAAGTTCTTAGTCCAGGGAAGATTATTCCCTAGACACCAGGTGTATAAGTTCTGGTGTCCTACATCTGACAGTGCAATGCAGCTACTCAGTCAGACCAGGATTGACACCCCTGACAACATCATCATCCACACTGGCACAAACGACCTTCATGCCAAAGGTGAAAATGTATCTGGGGCAGTGAGAAGAGTTGCAGAACGGGCACAGGCTATGTTCCCAACAACCAATATAGTTGTGTCCACCCTCCTACCAAGAAAAGACTTCCCAGAACAGTTGATCAACAAAATAAATCAACAGATGACTGTGGACTGTGCCTCACTGCTCAACGTCAGAACGGCTCACCACCCCACTCTGACATGTCAACATTTATACCATAATGTACATCTGGATCAGGACAGTATCAGAACCTTTGCCAAGGACCTAAAAGATGCAACACTTGGTAGTGACCCACACACCCATCACCCCAGCAACAGAGGTCCCCCGCCCCACTTTCTGAAACAACAGTACCCCCACCATCCCCAGGAGAAAAGAGCCAGACACGGCTTATTACAGCACAGCTCTACTAGACCAGGCCCATCACAACACAGATTTACCTGACCAGACCCTTCCTCAGGACAGCACAACCAGACCCGTCCCATCACAACACTGCTCTACTAGACCAGGCCCAACCCAACACAGTTCTACTAGACCCGTCCCATCACAACACAGCTCTACTAGACCCGTCCAATCACAACACAGCTCTACTAGACCAGGCCCATCACAACACAGCTCTACTGGACCATCACAACACAGCTCTACTAGACCAGGCCCATCACAACACAGCTCTATTAGACCAGTCCCATCACAACACAGCTCTACTAGACCAGTCCCATCACAACACAGCTCTACTAGACCTGGCCCATCACAACACAGCTCTAGTAGACCAGGCCCATCACAACACAGCTCTACTGGGCCTGGCCCATCACAATACAGCTCTACTAGACCCTTCCCATCACAACACAGCTCTGCTAGACCAGGCCCATCACAACACAGCTCTACTAGACCAGGCCCATCACAACACAGCTCTACTGGACCTGGCCCATCACAACACAGCTCTACTGGCCCATCACAACACAGCTCTAATAGACCAGTCCCATCACAACACAGCTCTACTAGACCAGTCCCATCACAACACAGCTCTAGTAGACCAGGCCCATCACAACACAGCTCTAGTAGACGAGGCCCATCACAACACAGCTCTACTGGGCCTGGCCCATCACAATACAGCTCTACTAGACCCTTCCCATCACAACACAGCTCTGCTAGACCAGGCCCATCACAACACAGCTCTACTAGACCAGGCCCATCACAACACAGCTCTACTGGACCTGGCCCATCACAACACAGCTCTACTGGCCCATCACAACACAGCTCTATTAGACCAGTCCCATCACAACACAGCTCTACTAGACCAGTCCCATCACAACACAGCTCTAGTAGACCAGGCCCATCACAACACAGCTCTACTGGGCCTGGCCCATCACAATACAGCTCTGCTAGACCCTTCCCATCACAATACAGCTCTGCTAGACCCTTCCCATCACAACACAGCTCTGCTAGACCAGGCCCATCACGACACAGCTCTACTAGACCAGGTCCATTACAACACAGCTCTACTAGACCAGGTCCATCACAACACAGCTCTATTAGACCAGTCCCATCACAACACAGCTCTACTAGACCAGTCCCATCACAACACAGCTCTACTAGACCTGGCCCATCACAACACAGCTCTACTAGACCAGTCCCATCACAACACAGCTCTACTAGACCAGGCCCATCACAACACAGCTCTGCTGGACCTGGCCCATCACAACACAGCTCTACTGGCCCATCACAACACAGCTCTACTAGACCAGGCCCATCACAACACAGCTCTACTAGACCTGGCCCATCACAACACAGCTATACTGGACCAGGCCCATCACAACACAGCTCTACTGAGCCTGGCCCATCACAACACAGCTTTACTAGACCAGGCCCATCACAACACAGCTCTACTGGCCCATCACAACACAGCTCTACTAGACCAGGGCTTTCACAACACAGCTCTACTAGACCTGGCCCATCACAACCCAGCTCTACTGGAGCTGGCCCATCACAACACAGCTCTACTGGACCTGGCCCATCACAACACAGCTCTACTGGACCTGGCCCATCACAACACAGCTCTGACCACTACTCCAGGGTCAGACAGAACACTGTCCTTCAGAGAAGTGGACCACATGATGCAGTTCTCACCATGTATCATTCAGATCATCAGCCTACACATGCTGAGGTAACCTCTGGCAAAAGACACCCAGAACAATCAGAGATTGGAGAGGTGTGCCAACTACTGCATCGAATATGCAGACTACTGAGCTAGACAGACCCTTTAATTCACACACACACACACACACACACACACACACACACACACACACACACACAGGGTTGCAGATTGCATTGTACTTATGTTTTGTGCAATCTTATTCCATTCTTATTCATTTGTTTACAACTATTCTTAATTTTATTGGCACCGGTATTATAATAATAATTATATGTAATGGTGTGTGTATGCGCATGTGTGTGTGTGTGTGTGTGTGTGTGTGTGTGTGTGTGTATGTATGTATGTATGTATGTATGTATGTATGTATGTATGTATGTATGTATGTATGTATGTATGTTTGTATGTATATATATTATTATTATTTTGTTTTTTTTCAATGTACTTTACTCAAACCAGTGAATATCACTTATTATAAATGAGATCATTAACTATCAGCTCTTGGAATATCCAGGGCCTATACTCTTCACATTTTGGTTATAAAACAACAAATCCAGAATTGATTAAAAACATCAAGGGACAGGACATCATAATCCTACTGGAAACATGGTGTCGTGGAGACATAGATACTCAGTGTCCCTCAGGCTATAGAGAAAGTTAACTACCATCAATCAAACATAAAAATGTTAAATGGGGACTCAGGTCGAATCATCATTTGACATAAGCAGGACTTAGCACTGAATGAAATGAAAAAGGTACCAGTCACATTTGGCTAAAACTTAACAAAGGTACAATCTACTGTGACAATGATGTATACATATGTGCAGCTTACGCTCCTCCTTCAGATTCATCATATTATGATGATCAGTTTTTTGACAATCTCCATACAGAAATCATTACATTTCAGGCAGAGGGTAAAGTGCTTCTTTGTGGAGATTTCAATACATTAACAGGTTCTGAGCCTGACTACACTGATGCAGGAGGTAACAACCACATATTTGGACACCCCTCCTTGTACAGTAGCCCTATTATAAATAATAGAAACAGTCCTGACCAAATACTGAACAAAAATAGAAAGGAGTTAGTGCATCTCTGTCGAACCTTAGGCCTGTACATGCTTAATGGTAGAATCAGAGGGGACTCTTTAGGTCAGTTAACTTACTGCTCAGCTCTTGGGACAAGTGTAGTCGATTATGCCATCACTGACATTGACCCCTCGTCCATTAGTGCATTCACTGTCAGACCACAGACACCATTGTCAGATCACAGTCAGATCAACGTGTTTCTGAAGACATTAACCGGCAATACTCATTCAAAAAAACAGCCCAATAAACTCTACAACATAAACCAGTCGTACAGATGGGCTCCAAACAGTTCAGAGAGATTCATTGAAACGTTGAACTCAAATGAATTGATGAACTCTATACAGTTTTTCAATAACTCACAATACCAAAACAATAAAGATGGTGTCAATTCGGCTACTCAAAACATCAACTGCATATTCCAAAAAGCAGCATCGAAAGCAAATTTGAGAAAACCAAAGAAATGCAACATCAGAAACAAAAACAAAATGTTTCTGACAAATGGTTTGATAATAAATGTAAAACAATTAGAAAACACCTAAGACAAATGTCAAACGAAAAACATAAGCAGCAAAACAACCCAGAGCTACGATATGAATACTTTGAAACTCTGTAACAAGATAAACAAACACTGAAACGCAAGAAATTGAATTATACCAACAAAACGCAATTGACCAAAATCAGTTCTGGGACATATATGAAACAATTTAAGCACAACAAAGCCACAGGAATTAGCCGTACAAGATGTAGGAATTTGGAAAACCTATTTTGATAATCTATACAAAAACATCCCACAAAAAGACTTACAACAGAACCAATTAGAAATTAAAGAAAAATTGAACATCCTTGAATCAGTCATTAAAAACAACCAAAATCCATTAGATTAAATCAAAGAAGGCTTGTGGTCTAGACAACATCAGAAATTAAATGCTGAAAAACAGCCACCTGAGTTGCAAAATGCTGTGCTTAAATTGTTCAACATAGTTTTAACTTCTGGCTGCTTCCCTGATGTCTGGAACCAGGGGCTCATCTACATAACATTTTAGTCATTTAGCAGACGCTCTTATCCAGAGCGACTTACATTTCATACATTTCATTTCATACATTTTTTTTTTCCCGTACTGGCCCCCCGTGGGAATCGAACCCACAACGCTGGCGTTGCAAACACCATGCTCTACCAACTGAGCTACAGGGAAGGTCTCTCCTATCCACAAAAGTGGAGACAAATCAGACCCCAATAATTACAGGGGAATTTGCGTATACAGTAACTTGGTAAAGGTTTTCTGTAACATTTTGAATTCAAGAATTCAAACCTTTCTTCAAGAAAAAAATGTAATAAGTAAATGTCAAATTGGCTTTCTCCCTAACCATCACACTACTGACCATATATACACCTTACACACAATAATTAATAAACACGTCCACCATAAAAAGAGGGCAAAATCTTTGCTTGCTTTATTGACTTTAAAAAAGCATTTGATTCTATTTGGCACGAAGGGCTATTCTACAAAATTCTCCGAAGTGGGCTTGGTGGTAAGGTCTATGACTTAATAAAATGTATGTACACAGAAAACAAGTGTGCAATAAAAATCAAATACCAAAGAACATAATTATTTTCACAACATCGAGGTGTGAGACAAGGCTGCAGTTTGAGTCCAAATCTTTTCAACATTTATATCAATGAATTAGCAGACATGTTGGACCATTCTCCAGCCCCAGGACTCACACTACTATTTGACACAGAGGTGAAATACCTGCTATATGCTATATGCTGATGACTTGGTACTTCTATCACCAACCAAAGAAGGTCTTCAACAAGGGTCTTCAACAGAACATTAATATTCTAGAGCAATATTGCCATAATTGGGCCCTGGCAGTAAATAAAAAAAAAACGAAAATCATGATTTTCCCCCCAAAAAACAGATGTCAGAAACACAAATATAAATTCACCCTGAACAACACCATAATTGAACACACTAAAAATTACACCTACCTTGGTCTGACCATATCTGCATCGGGAAACTTTAATATGTCAGTGAACGCACTCAAAGAAAAAGCCCGCAGAGCATTGTATGCAATAAAAATGAAATTATTCAAAATCAACATCCCAATTAGAATTTGGACCAAAATATTTGACAGTGCAATCTTACCAATAGCTCTTTACGGATGTGAGGTTTGGGGGCCACTCAATAAACTGGAATTTAAAATGTGGGACAAACATCCAATTGAAGCCCTACATGCAGAATTCTGTCGGAAAATCCTACAAGTCCAGAGAAATACACCACCTAATGCATGTAGGGCAGAATTGGGCCGCTTTCCAGTAATAATGAAAATACAGAAAAGATCATTAACGTTTTGGCTACATCTAAATTCAAGTCCAAATTCAAGTCTGCAATTTAAAGCACTTCAAACCCAAGAGCTGAGCCCAGAAACGAGCCCTCTCAGTCAGCTGGTGTTGGACCTCACCAGCCAAGAACTGATTCAAAAGAAAGAATTCAAATAAACAAAATCATGAACCAATCGAATGACTCATATTTACAACATTGGAAAAACAAAACAAAATCCCAAAGCCGACTAAATTGCTATCTGAACCTAAACAGAGAATATGAATTGGCTGATTATCTGACAAGATGTGGTTGTTATTGACAAGACGCACATGGCTGAGCTCTTTAATCACCACTTCATTAAGTCAGGATTCCTATTTGACTCAGCCATGCCTCCCTGCCAGTCTAACATTTCCTCATCTCCCACTCCTTTGAATGCGACTATCCTCTATGCTTCTCCCTCTTTTTCCCCTGCCCCACCACAAAGTTTCTCCCTGCGGGCAGTCACTGATTCTGAGGTGCTAAAAGGAGCTCCTTAAACTTGACCCCAAAAAAAACATCTGGGTCAGATGGTTTAGACCCTTTCTTCTTTAAGGTTGCTACCCCTATCATCACCAAGCCTATCTTTGACCTTTTTAACCTGTCTCTCCTTTCTGGGGAGGTTCCCATTGCTTGGAAGGCAGCCTCGGTTCATCCTTTATTTAAAGGGGGATCCTAACTGTTACAGGCCTATTTCTATTTTGCCCTGTTTATCAAAAGTGTTGGAAAAACTTGTCAATAATCAACTGACTGGCTTTCTTGATGTCTATAGTATTCTCTCTGGTATGCAATCTGGTTTCTGCTCAGGTTATGGATACGTCACTGCAACCTTAAAGGTCCTCAATGATGTCACCATTGCCCTTGAAAATAAGCAATGTTGTGCTGCTATTTTTATTGACTTGGCCAAAGGTTTTGATACAATAGACTATTGTATTCTTGTGGGCCGGCTATGGAGTACTGGTGTCTCTGAGGGGTCTTTGGCCTGGTTTGCGAACTACCTCTCTCAAAGAGTGCAGTGTATAAAGTCAGAAAATCTGCTGTCTCAGCCACTGCCTGTCACCAAGGGAGTACCCCAAGGCTCAATCCTAGGCTTCACGCTCTTCTCAATTTACATCAACAACATAGCTCAGCAGTAGGAAGCTCTCTCATCCATGTATATGCAGATGATACAGTCTTATACTCAGCTGGCCCCTCCCCTGAATTTTGTGTTAAATGCTCTACAACAAAGCTTTCTTGGTGTCCAACAAGCTTTCTCTACCCTTAACCTTGTTCTGAACACCTCCAAAACAAAGGTCATGTGGTTTGGTAAGAAGAATGCCCCGCTCCCCACAGGTGTGATTACTACCTCTGAGGGTTTAGAGCTTGAGGTAATCACCTCATACAAGTACTTGGAAGTATGGCTAGACGGTACACTCTCCTTCTCTCAGCACATTTCAAAGCTGCAGGCTAAAGCTAAATCTAGACTTGGTTTCCTCTATCGTAATTGCTCCTCTTTCACCCCAGCTGCCAAACTAACCCTAGTTCAGATGACCATCCTACCCATGCTAGATTACGAAGACTATAATTTATAGATTGGAAGGTAAGGGTGCTCTCGAGCGGCTAGATGTTCTTTACCATTCGGCAATCAGATTTGACACCAATGCTCCTTATAGGACACATCACTGCACTCTATACTCCTCTGTAAACTGGTCATCTCTGTATTCCCGTCGCAAGACCCACTGGTTGATGCTTATTTATAAAACCCTCTTAGGCCTCGCTCCCCCCTATCTGAGATATCTATTGCAGCCCTCATCCTCCACATACAACACCCATTCTGCCAGTCACATTATGTTAAATGTCCCCAAAGCACATATCCCTGGGTCGCTCGTCTTTTCAGTTCGCTGCAGCTAGCGACTGGAACGAGCTGCAACAATCACTCAAACTGGACAGGTCAATCTCTTCATTCAAAGACCCAATCATGGACACTCTTACTGACAGTTGTAGCTGCTTTCCGTGATGTATTGTTGTCTCTACCTTCTTGCCCTTTGTGCTGTTGTCTGTGCCCGATAATGCTACCATGTTGTGTTGCTACCATGTTGTTGTCATGATGTGTTGCTACCATGCAGTGATGTCATGTGTTGCTGCCTTGCTATGTTGTTGTCTTAGGTCTCTCTTTATGTAGTGTTGTGTTGTCTCTCTTGTTGCGATGTGTGTTTTGTCCTATATTTATATATTTTTTTATATTTTATTTTTGGATCCAAGCCCCCGTCCCCGCAAGAGGCCTTTTGCCTTTTGGTAGGGCGTCATTGTAAATAAGAATTTGTTCTTAACTGACTTGCCTAGTTAAATAAAGGTTAAATAAATAAAAAATAAAATGTCATTTTAGGCGAAAATGTAAAGAAAGGGTCCGATCCTTAAGAGGTTTTAACCATGTTTCAGTAATGACCAACACCTCTGGATTGGAGCTGTGAACCCACACTTTCAATTGATCAATTTTAGGTAATAAGCTTCTAGTGTTAACATGCAGAAAACCCAGGCTTTTACAAGAGCAGAAATCAGTGAAGCAGATATCAGAGCACAAATCAGAATTGGGGCTAGCAACAGTAGGTGGGCCAGAGTGTACATGCACATTTACAGATATCATCAACAGTAATACAATCAAGGCACGGCACAGGACAGGGAGAGCTCTGCAGTGCTGATTTATGACATCGGAATGTGCATCAGATGGCAACAAGATCATATTGTACAGCAATTTCATCAGGTAACATGAATACAAAGCCGGCGAGAGGTGGTTAGAATAGGATGGGAGGCCAAAAGTCTGTGAAACCAATAGAGAGTCAGTCTCGGTGACCCTCTGTTTGCTGCAAAGACGGTAGCAAGAAAAGCTGATGAAATGTTTTCTGAACCATGGTACACACCACAAAAATCCCTTTCCTATATGCCAGACAATACATGGAACGGTAGGTGTGTATGTGTGTCTGTTTGTGTGTGCGTCAGAGAAAGAGGGTACAATGGAGAGATGGGAGTGGTGGATACAAAATACAGACTTATAAAGGACTGATTATGTGTGTGTGCAACTTTGCGTGTATTTGCATGTGTGTGTGGGTTTGTATATTTTATGACTGTGTGTGCTGTCTAAGTATAAGGAAATTGACTGTCTAAAACAGCTCTCCCACGTCTGTGCAGCAGACTTGCTAAGTGAATTACATTAGGTAATATCCATTACAGATGCTTATGGTCATTTCCATGTAAAACTAGCAGCTATATGTGTCAAAGAAAAGCTAAGAGTCTATATTTTGAGGAAATGAAGGCATAGATACATTTTTCAGCGGTTTTCATCTTAAAATTAGGCATACATAAGTAATGGCTTTGATTTCTGGTCAAACAGATGGATAAGAGAAAAACATCTACAAGAAAAAGTATTAAAAGGTGCTAGAAAATACATCAAAAGACAATAATGTTGAAGTAAAGACCCCTGCCAACTAATATCAACACATATTTCATTTTGGAGAAAGGATTTGCCTTCTGTAAGTTTAAGAAACACTGACACATGACTACACCTCATCAACTGAGACTAAGTGAGCCACTTCCTAAGACACATGCATGATGCTGCTTCAATCTGATATCTGGCAGAATGTCCAGGTGGCTGTCTTGTTTTTCTGGTCATTGAGTACATAGCTATAGTACTGTTCTCACAACACATGGCTTTGCAGGGCCATTTACAACACCGTGCTGTAAACTCATTATCCATTTAACCTGTATTAACCTATCAAGTCAACATAGAACCACCACCTGTTTCTCTCTAGCTCAGTCTAAGCTTACCAGACCCTTCTCCCGTCCGCTCTTCTTCTCCCCATTTGTCCCCTCTCCCTCTACCCCGGTATCCATCCTTTCCCCCTCTCTCATTCTCCCTTTCCCTCCCTTGTTCCTACCTCCAGTTCTCTCTCTCTCTCACTCCTGCTCTCTCTCTCTTACCACAACATCCTCCTTCTCATCCCCTCTCCCTCTGTCTCCCAGCACAGATGTTTGTCTGTGCAGCCATCTCTGATCCACCTGGGATGCATTGGGCCCAGGAGAGCCGGCAGCTGGAACCCATTGGAGCTCCAAAGCGGGAGATCTGTGGACGGGATCAGTCCAAAGCGTCAAATGGATCAGGAGCCCCTTTTTAAGAACCCGGGTAAGGTGAGAGTAGGATGAGGTTGCCCCTTCTTATACATTGATCTAAGGTCAGTTTGTGTTATGCCTTTCAATGGTAAATGTTAGGACTTAAGAAGGGGAAACTCATCCTAGATGTGTGCCTAAAGGCCCGGCAAGGTGCAAGAGAAACACCAGAGCTTTGAGGATCAGTCTTAAAAACAAACCCTGCATTCTACCTCCAGTAAACATTATCACACACTGAGAACGAGGGTGAGACACTGGGAGAGCGTTTGAAAATACTGTACGTACAGTGCATTCTGAAAGTATTCAGACCCGTTTTCTTTTTCCACACTTTTTCCATTTTGTTACGTTACACCCTCATTCAAAATTTGTTTAAATGTCCCTCATCAATCTACACACAATATCCCAGAATGACAAAGCAAAAACTGTTTCTTAGAATTTTTTGCAAATATATTAAAACCACAAAAATGAAATATCACAATTACATAAGTATTCAGACCCTTTACTCAGTATTTTGTTGAAGCACCTTTGGCAGCGATTACAGCCTCGAGTTTTCTTGGGTTTGAAGCTACAAGCTTGGCACACCTGTATTTGAGGAGTTTCTCCCGTTCTTCTCTGCAGATCCTCTCAAGCTCTGTCCGGCTGGATGGGGAGCGTTGCTGCACAGCTATTTTCATGTCTCCCAGTCGCTGTCATCAAGGTAAAGGTTGGCTACTTTAAAGAATCTCAAATATAACATATATTTTGCATTTGTTCAACACTTTTTTGATTACTGCATGATTCCATGTGTTATTTCATAATTTGTTGATGTCTGTCTTCACCATTATTCTACCATGTAGATAATAGTAAAATAAATAAAAACCCTTGAATGAGTAAGTGTGTTCAAACTTTTGACTGGCACTAACCAACAGCCGAACGACCCCAAAAAAATCGATCAGTTGAGGATTGGTTCTGTGTATGTGTTTATGAGTGGTAAAGATAATAGATTTGTACCCAGACCAAAGCAACCACAAGTGCAATAAAATCTTAAAGTATGTTCTAATCATTTTCCCATGTCCGACTGTGGTTTGCACAAGCTTAGTGGGGAGTGTGAATGAAACATAAACCAAGTCTGCACTGCCCTCACTGAGACAAGCATTAACATTGCTCAAGAATCTGAAACCATTGCATGTGTCTGTTTCTCTATGGAATTTATTAATCTATGCAATCAGGGTTTATCTGGTCTCTGCTAGTCCCTGTATGTCTTTTGATGGGTTCATCCAGGTGTGGCCTGACCCAGGCCCGAGAAGCCTGTGTGTGTAACTGGGGCTAGATTTGGAGCTTAATGCAAGGGGACAGGAGTGTGCAGGGGGGCACTGAGACTAACAAGGCCTGACATCTGTAGCTAGCAGCGGTGACAGGGATATTTGGATAGCATGGCCTGTAATCCGCTCACGCGTGGCCTTGTTGGATGAGAGGAGGAATGAGTGGAGAACAAAGCCGTTGGAAAAACATCTCAGATCTACAGAGGGCAAATGCTCCTGAATACAGGCCTTCCACGTTCCTGACTACTGGAGTTTAGATGCACCCGCCATGTCAGAGAATGATTGGGATGAGTTCCATAACCACTCCTGTTCTACAATGTCAAGACACATGAGCTTATCGTTGAGACATGTTGTTATACAATTGTTCGGGCATTGTTAGGTCTTTGTGTTTCGAAAATGATAACGTCTACTTACAAGCCAGAGGATGCAGTTCACTTTGGCCACTCTGTTAGTTTCCCATGAGAAGGCAAGGGTGTGGGCAGCATGTGAATCTGATTTTGGCTCTCTGTCTGTGAGAGGAACAATGCTTATCGTCCCACACAGAAACCAGGACCCACTCTGTCCACACACGCACATACACCACCGGTCAAAAGTTTTAGAACACCTACTCATTCAAGGGTTTTTCTTTATTATTACTATTTTCTACATTGTAGAATAATAGTGAAGACATCATCACTCTTACACACACACAGACACCTTTCTAGTTTAAAACTTCTTTGGGCTCAAATCCCGGTAACGGGATCGATTTGACAACATCCGGTGAAATGGCAGAGTGCCAAATTCAAAAATAATTATTCAAAATATTTAACTTTCATACATTCACTGGTGAAATACACCAAATTAAAGCTTAAAATCTCGTGTCAGATTTCAAAAAGGCTTTATGCTGAAAGCAAACCATGCGATTATCTTAGGACAGCGCCCAGCATACCAACACATGAAAATCAGATTTCAACCAGCCAGGCCCAACACAAAAGTCAGAAATAACGATTTAATTCATGCCTTACCTTTGAATAACTTCTTCTGTTGGCACTCCAATATGTCCCATAAACATCATAAATGGTCCTTTCGTTCGATTAATTCCATCGTTATATCTCATAAATGTCCATTTATTTGGCGCGTTTGATTCAGAAAAACACCGGTTCCAACTCGCCCAGCATGACTACAAAATATCTAAGTTACCTGTAAACGCTGTCCAAACATTTGAAACAACTTTCCTTATACAACTTTAGGTATTTTTTTACGTAAATAATCGATACAATTTCAGACGGGATAAACGGTGTTCAATACCGGATAAAAACAATGTCAAGCGCGTGACCTGGAGCGCACATCAAAACATTAGAGAGCACTTGGCTGGACCCTCGTTCTGAACTGCCGTACTTCTTCATTTCTCTAAAGAAAAACATCAACCAATTTCTAAAGACTGTTGACATCCAGTGGAAGCGATAGGACCGGCAAGCAAGTGCCTTATAAATCTAGATACACATAGAAACCCATTGAAAACACTGTCACCTCAACAGCCCAAAAATACTGGATGGTTTGTTCTCGGGGATTCGCCTGCCAAATAGGTTCTGTTATACTGTTCTGTTATATAATTTTAACAGTTTTAGAAACCTTAGAGTGTTTTATATCCGAATCTACCAATTATATGCATATCCTAGCTTCTGGGCATGAGTACCAGGCCGTTTACTTTGGGCACGTTTTTCATCCGGATGTCAAAATACTGCCCTCTAGCCCAAAGAAGTTTTAATGGCCCTCATGGAACCACATATCAGCAGTTTGAATCCTCATTGCTCAGTATGTTTATTTTTGTGTTTTTTTTTCAATGTAATCCAATATTTCACACTGGCCTGCCAGCAAACCTCAGCAATAAAACTCATTGGAATGCCTCATTGGTAGCTAACAGCATGGTGATATGTGAACTATGGCACATCCATTGCATTCAGACGTGTCGAGGCCTCTCTGTGCACCTTTTACAAGACAATTGTTGTTTCAAATTTAATTTCTCCTCTTGTGTTAGTCTCCAGTTCAAGTCTGGCCAACATACTGATTCCCATCACTCATATGGCACTTCCATATGCCTGAGATGCTGAGGTGTTGCTGTTATGAGGCAAAGACACACTTCATAGACTGCACTCTTGAATTGAATCTCTCTTGGATACTGTGTTGGATACTGTGTTTGTTGGACAATAGATGACACATTTATGATGTAACACAATACTATATTATCTACTCCCATGAAAATTGACTTGATAGTTCACACTTTCTCATTCATCAGCATTTTGCCAGTGAATCTGCTTCCTGATCAATAACATGTGAGGAAACAGGGCCTCACAGTGAGGTTGACAACACAAGAACATAAAAGCTCGAAACAATAGTACTATTAGCCATTTCCCTAAGGAGCAACAAAAACAAGGCTAGGTTTTTGTGGTTGACCCCCTCTGGCCTCTTAATCATAAACACTGTGGTTCCTGTCACGACTTCCTCTGAAGTCGGTCTCTCTCCTTGTTCGCCGACGTTCGGCGGTCGACGTCACCGATCATCCAGCTATCGCCGATCCACCTTTCATTTTCACAGGCGGAGACGGCGGCTATGGAAACATATGTCTCCGAATCCCTGCGTCAGGGGAACATTCGGTCCTCTACTTCACCCGCCTCATCGAGTTTATTTTTTGTGAAGAAGAAGGAGGGAGGTCTGCGCCCATGTATTGACTATCGGGGTCTGAACCAGATCACTGTGAGGTATAGTTACCCGCTACCACCCATAGCTACAGCGATTGAGTCAATGCACAGGGTGCGCTTTTTCACCAACTAGATCTCAGGAGCGCTTACAACCTGGTGCGTATCCGAGAGGGAGATGAGTGGAAGACGGCTTTCAGTACCATCTCAAGGCACTATGAGTACCTCGTCCTGTTTAGGTCCCGTGTGGCTCAGTTGGTAGAGCATGGTGTTTGCAACGCCAGCGTTGTGGGTTCGTTTCCCACGGGGGTCCAGTACGGAAAGATTTATTAATTTTTTTAAATGTTTGAAATGTATGCATTCACTACTGTAATTCGCTCTGGATAAGAGCGTCTGCTAAATGACTAAAATGTAAATGTAAAAAATGTCATGCCGTACTGGTTGATGAATGCACTATCAGTCTTCCAATCCTTTGTAGACACGGGCAGGGTGTAGTGGTGTATATTGATGACATTCTGATATACTCCGCTACATGCGGCGAGCATGTGTCCCTGGTGCGCAGGGTGCTTGGTCGCCTGTTGGAGCATGACCTGTACGTCAAGGCTGAGAAGTGCCTGTTCTTCCAGCAGTCTGTCTCCTTCCTAGGGTACCGTATTTCCACCTCAGGGGTGGAGATGGACAGTGACCGCATTTCAGCCGTGCCTAATTGGCCGACTCCCACCACGGTAAAGGAGGTGTAGCGGTTCTTAGGGTTTGCCAATTACTACCGGAGGTTTATCCGGGGTTTTGGTCAGGTAGCGGCTCCCATTACCTCACTGCTGAAGGGGGGACCAGTGCGTTTGCAGTGGTCGGCTGAGGCGGACAGGGCTTTTGGTCACCTGAGGGCTCTGTTTACCTCGGCTCCCGTGCTGGCCCATCCGGATCCCTCGTTGGCGTTCATAGTGGAGGTGTACGCGTCCGAGTCTGGGATAGGAGCTGTGCTCTCTCAACGCTCGGGTACACCACTAAAGCTCCGCCACTGTGCCTTCTTCTTGAAGAAGCTCAGCCCGGCGGAGCGAAACTATGATTTGGGGGACCGGGAGCTGTTGGCTGTCGTCAAGGCTTTGAAGGCATGGAGACATTGGCTTGAGGGGGCTAAACACCCTTTCCTCAACTGGACTGACCACCTCAATCTGGAGTACATCCGGGCAGCGAGGAGATTGAACACTCGCTAGGCAAGGTGGGCCATGTTTTTCACCTGTTTTGTGTTTACCCTTTCCTACGGACTAGGCTCCCAGAACGTGAAGGCAGACGCATTGTCCCGGCTGTATGACACAGAGGAGCGGCCCATGGATCCCACTCCCATACTCCCCTCCTCCTGCCTGGTGGCGCCGGTAGTGTGGGAGCTGGACACGGACATTGAGCAGGCATTACGTGCAGAGGCCACTCCCGTCCACTGTCCCGCTGGGTGTCTGTATGTCCCGTCTGCTGTTTGTGACCGGTTGATCTATTGGGCCCACACGTCACCCTCCTCTGGTCATCCTGGGATCGGTTGGACAGACACCCATCCTGGGATCCTCTGGTCATCCTGGGATCGGTTGGACAGTGCACTGTTTGAGCAGGAGGTACTGGTGGCCTACCTTGCCTAAGGACGTGAGGGTCTATGTTTCCTCCTGCTCGGTGTGCGCCCAGTGTAAGGCTCCTAGGCACCTGCCCAGAGGGAAGCTACAGCCCTTACCCGTTCCACAACGGCCGTGGTCGCACCTGTTGGTGGATTTTCTAACCGATCTCCCCCTCACAGGGTAACACCGCGATCCTGGTTGTTGTGGATCGGTTCTCAAAGTCCTGTTGTCTCCTTCCTCTGCCCGGTCTCCCTACAGCCCTACAGACTGCGGAGGCCTTGTTTACGCACGTCTTCCGGCACTACGGGGTGCCTGAGGATATAGTGTCTGATCGAGATCCCCAATTCACGTCTTGGGTCTGGAAGGCGTTCATGGAACGTCTGGGGGTCTTGATCAGCCTTACTACAGGGTTTCACCCCGAGAGTAATGGGCAGGTGGAGAGAGTAAACCAGGATGTGGGCAGGTTTTGCCAAGACCGGCCGGGGGAGTGGGCGGCGTTCGTGCCCTGGGCCGAGATGGCACAGAACTCGCTTCGCCACTCCTCCACTAACCTCTCTCCCTTCCAGTGCATACTGGGGTACCAGCCGGTTCTGGCGCCTTGGCATCAGAGTCAGACCGAGGCTCCTGCGGTGGACGACTGGTTCAGGCGCACGGAGGAGACATGGGAAGCTGTCCGTGTTCACCTTCAACAGGCCGTGCTGCACCAAAAAGAGAACGCAGACCGCCACCGCAGTGAGGCCCCAGTGTTTGCACCGAGGGACCGGATCTGGCTCTCGACCCGAAAACTGCCCCTCCGCCTGCCCTGCCGGAAGCTGGGTCCACGGTTTGTGGGGCCATTAAAGTCCTGAGGAGAGTGAACGAGGTTTGTCATAGGTTACAGCTTCCCCCCGATTACCATATTAACCCCTCGTTCCATGTGTCTCTCCTCAGGCCGGTGGTGGCTGGCCCGCTCCAGGAGTCTGAGGTGCGTGAGGTTTCTCCACCTCCTCTGGACATCGAGGGGGTCCCGGCGTACTCCATTCGCTCCATACTGGATTCAAGGTGTCGGGCGAGGGGCCTTCAGTATCTCGTGGAGTGGGAGGGGTACGGTCCGGAGGAAAGGTTCCGGTCGAGGACGTGTTGGACCCTTTAATGCTGCAGGAGTTCCACCGTCTTTGAACGGATCGCCCTGCGCCTCTCCCTCCGGGTCGTCCCCAAGGCCAGTGTCGGCGCACTGCTGGAGCCGCACGTCAGGGGGGGGGGGTACTGTCACGACTTCCTCCGAAGTCGGTCCATCTCCTTGTTCGGGCGACGTTTGGCGGTCGACGTCACCGGTCTTCTAGCCATTGCCGATCCACCTTTCATTTTCCATTTGTTTTGTCTTGTCTTCCCACACACCTGGTTTCAATTCCCTCATTACATGTTGTGTATTTAACCCTCTGTTCCCCCCCATGTCCTTGTCCGGAATTGTTTGTTGTAAGTGCTTGTGCACGTTATGCTGGTGTGTGACAGGTTTTGTACCCATTTGATTTATTGTTCTGTTAACGGTGGTTTTTATAATTAAACTGCGCCGTTGTAAATCAGTTTTTGCTCTCCTGCGCCTGACTTCTCTACCGCCAGTATGCACCCCTTACAGTTCCCAAACTCTTGTCTGACTTCACCCAACACCCCCACATCCCATTATTAGCTTTTAGTAGCTTATTTGTAGCCCACAAATAAATAAAATCAATGTTTCTGACACACCCAAGTATTTTTGTAGCTGTGACACGTGGAACTAGTCACAATCCATTTGTACATGCGTGTGTGCATCCATGTATGTGTGTTTGCATGTGTCTGTGCATTTGTGCTTTCTTTCCTGTATGTGGACCATGAAATCGAAATTTGTCATATTGGAGGTTATCCCAGAATAAGTAATTGAGAGGAGGATAAACAGAATAATGTGCTTGCTTTTAGGTGACTAACGACAATGACAAAATAAGGAAACAATTATGTCTTTGTGTGTTTATGGTGCCTATGAATCCAGCCTGTTTCTGGGGTCTTTCAATCAGACAGCAACCCAATAGGAGGCCAACAACACACAACCCTGGCTAATTCATCACAGAACATGTGTGACATGAGAGAAGGAGGGAGAGGGGAGAGAGAGAAAGCCAAGGAGAGAGAGAAAGGATGGAAACACGAAAAAGGAGAGGAGATGGTTAGAGTAGGGTTTTGTTATGAGAGGACAGAGAGAGAGCAGTATAGGATACAGAGATCAAAAGAGAGAAAAACATGAGAAAGATATGAGGAGGAGCGATACAAGTTAAATATACCTTTAATCTTCTAGTACAGGTACTTTTCATTTTTATTGTACTCATATCTTGCTAAGCGCCACAGAGGGAGAGATATAAAGCACAGTAGTCGCTCAGTTTACTGAATCTCCTTCCATTTGATCTGTAAAGACTAATCACTTTTACTTCTGCCTGTAATCTGAGGTCCTTCCAGGATGTTTGCTTCACACCTTCCTGTCACTTCCAGATGACCTGCTCCCACGTCTCAAACTCGCAGCTGGAAGTCTGGAGGCTGGGAATTCCAGAATGATTTATTTACGGTGACAGAGAACATAACTCCACAGACTCCTGTTTGCTTGCTTCTGCGTTTTCCTCCACTGCTTCATCTTCTTTATTCCCTCGATCATTCCCTTCTGTTTGACCTGTCTGCTCACTCCTTCTGTTCCTTCTCTTTCCCTCCTGTGTAGTCCCTTGTGTCCTCTAAAATAACTTCAAAAAGGTAAACCAATGATCACCTTGGAAATGTTGAAACATTGCCAAATGAAGGAGATACTTTGATGTTTTTTGTAGATCATGAAATGGCAACCTCCACTCTTCAATATACCCCACAACCGCCCCAGGTCTCAGAGCATTAGGACATACTGACAGTCTCCCCTACAAATAAAGTTGACTTCTTGTAACCTCCGAGACCCCCTCCTAGCCCCTGGTTTGGGGACCAGCAGGGTCCTGTCCTGACCATCAGCAATTTGACCTCTGACCTTATTATTAACTGTTAGTTTAGCCACTGCTTTCCCAGCTCCTGGAGTTTACACATCTGTCTCCCTCTATCAATCTCTCTATATCTCCCTCTCTCTAACTCTCTCTGTCTCTTTCCCCTCTTCTGTAAAAGGGCATCTACTATAAGAACATTGTTTACAGGTGAAGTGCCTCACCACTCTAACTCAATGTGTACTTTACTGCCACATCAACTTTAAAGACTAGTCTAACATAGCAGCAACTGCCTGGATCAGCTCCCTTTCCCTCTCTCCAGCTCATGTCCAAGGTTAGGTTGATCCATCAAAGACAAGACAGGAGAATTGTCACACCCTAATCTGTTTCACCTGTCTTTGTGATTTTCTCCACCCCTCTCCAGGTGTCGCCCATCTTCCCCATTATCCCCGATGTATTTATACCTGTGTTCTCTGTTTGTCTGTTGCCAGTTTGTTTAGTTTCATCAAATCTACCAGAGGTTTTTCCCCTCTGTTCATGTCTCTTGATTGTTCCTGTTCTCTAGTTTTCCAGGTTTTACCTTTTCTGCATGCCCTGACCCTGAGCCTGCCTGCAGTCCTGTACCTTTGCCCCACGTATCTGGATTACTGACCTCTGCCTACCCTGAGCCTGCCTGCCATCCGGTACCTTTGCCCCACCTATCTGGATTATTGACCCCTACCTGTCCTTGACCTGTCTTTTGCGTGCCCCTGTTGGATTATTAAACTGTTGTTAATTTGACGTTGTCTGCATCTGGGTCTTACCTTGAAACGTGATAAGTAGTAATGACCTAGTTTTCCAGCCCTCTGTGGCCTTTCTCAGATAATTATGTAGACAGGTTGTCCATCTATATTGAGTTACGGTCGCCACAGTGCTCTCTAACCTAATGTAATGGAGGCCCTATTGAACTTCTCACTCATTATAAATCTCCATCTCTCAGAAGGGAGAGAGCTCAATGACGATTTAATAATGAGAAAAGTGGCCCATACCTCTTGTGTGTGTCTAGGTGTGGAGTAAGACAAATGAGTGAAGGTAACAGAAAACCAGGCCTAGTTAGGCCCAAATAGGTTTAGGAGACACATTTGTCATTGGTTAATTTGACAGGAGGAGTTGGCGACATTCACCTTCAGTCAACGTAATGAAAGGACCAATCACCAGACAGAGGTTATTCTTAGGAGGTGGTCAAAAGTCAGAACTGAAGATATGTAAGGAAGTTCAACATGAGGTACTATAGCAGTATGGGACTTCTCTCAATTGTTCATTTCATACCAAATTTCCCTTTTCCCAAGACCAGTCAGCATCCCTATGGGACATCCAATCTCAGCCCGTTGTGATACAGCCTGGAATCGAACCAATGTCTGTAGTGACACCTCTAGCACTGAGATGCAGTGCCTTAGACCACTGCGGCACTTGGGAGCCCAATCGACCGCTGGTCTGTTTTCTTTTCCATTCCGCTCTCTCCTTTTTTGTTCCTCTTTCTATCTATACATTACTTTCTCTCTTTCTTCTGGCTCAACTCTCTTCGTTAAAGTGACAATCGGCAGTTAAAACATTAACAAAGCAGTCAACATGGCAGAGTTTTATACTTTATTGTCCATTTACTTGTAAATAAGTTTTGTGAAGCCAGCATACAAATACACAATACACTATAATACAGTCAATATGGAAAACACTGGAAAGATAATAATTAATTCTCATTTTTCAGTCTCAGTCGTCTACTGTCCGACCATGTATTGGTAAGTGCCAGGCGCACCGGCCAGTGCCTTGGAAAAAGTGTTTTGAGTTTGCATCCAATATTATACTTTACATACATCACAGAAGACTGAAATATAACAAAACTGTTTGACATAGAAACATTGGATTTTCGTTGGTTTAAAAGTTTTTTCTATTAATTATGAAATTATAAAAAATATTAATATCATTCCACCCATGAGGCCAAAGAAGGCACTTTTGGTCATTGACAGCAGGAAAGGGTTCTTTCCAACTCTCTCTTTCCCCTCCTTTGGACCATTTCCTAGTCCCCTCCCACTCAGAAGGCAGGACATAGGCTTGACCTCATTTACTAGAGGCTGTTTGTCTATTTATCTCACTGCAACTCCCAGCTTGTGCCATCAAACCCCAGCAACTTATCCAGAAAGCTGCAGCCTGCCTGGTCTTCAACCTTCCCAAATTCTCCCATCTTTGTAGTCTATCTTCATGGGATATACTCAGCCTTGTTGTCTCAGGGAAGTAAGTTGGTGGTCTGTTGATATCCTTCTAGTGGTGTGGGGAGTGTGCTTTGGCAAAGTGAGTGGGGTTATATCCTACCTGGTTGGCCCTGTCTTGGAGTATTGTTGGATGGGGCCACAGTTCTCCCATCTCTCTCTCACTCTCTCGATCTTAGACCCCATCATAGTAGTGAGACTGCACCCGTGAAGGTGGTAAATGTCCTTTTAATGGAACCAGACCAAGGCTCTGCTTCTGTCCTCATGCTCCTAGACCTTAGTGCCGCTTTTGACACCATCGATCACCACATTCTTTTGGAGAGATTTGAAACCCTAATTGATCTACAGGGACAAGTTATTGTCTGGTTTAGATCTTATCTGACAGTTTGTCCTCTGACAAATCAATTGTTAGTTTAAGTGTCCCTCAAGGTTCCATTTTAGGACCACTATTGTTTTCACTATATATTCCTCTTGGTGATGTCATTCCTCTTTGCGATGTCAAACACAATGTCAACTTTCACTGTTATGCAGACGACACACAGCTGTACATTTTGATGAAACATGGTGAATCTCTAAAATTGGCTACCCTGGAAGACTGTGTTTCAGACATAAGGAAGTGGATGGCGGCAAATGTTTTACTTTTAAACTCGGACAAATCAAAGAGATCTGCTGTTTGATCTGACAATTCATCTTGATGAAAACTTTGACGACATGAAGTTAATAAATGTTAGAATCACTTTTCCCAGTGATAACAGCTGTGAGTCTTTCTGGGTACGTCAATAAGAGCTTTGCACACCTGGAGTGTACAATATTTGCAATTTTTTTAATTCTTCAAGCTCTATCAAGTTGGTTGTTGATCATTGTTAGACAGCCATTTTCAAGTCTTTCCATAGATTTTCAAAACAATTTAAGACAAAACTGTAACTAGGCACATTGAATGTTGTCTTGGTAAGCATCTCCAGTGTATATTTGGCCTTGTGTTTTAGGTTATTGTCCTGCTGAAAGGTAAATGTATCTCCCAGTGTTGGAAAGCAGATAGAAGCAGGTTTTCCTCTAGGACTTTGCCTGTGCTTAGCTCGAGTCCAGTTCTTTTTATCCCAAAAACTCCCTAGTGATTGCCAGTGACAAGCATATCATAACATGATGCAGCCACCACCATGCTTGAAAATATGAAGAGTGATACTCAGTAATGTGATGTGTTGGATTTGCCCCAAACATAACGCTTTGTATTTGGGACATAAAGTTAATTTATTTGCAGCTTTATTTTAGGTCCTTATTGCAAACAGGGTGCATGTTTTGGAATATTTTTATTCTGTACAGGCTTCCTTCTTTTCACTTAGGTTAGTACATTCTCAGTTTTTCCTATTACAGCCAATAAACTCTATAACTGTTCTAAAACCTGTATGGGATAGGCCTCCTACTAGCGGGACAACTTCCGGTGAAACTGGAGGGCGCGCAATTCAAATAAATAATCATAACTATTATGGATATTAAACATTTAAATCGTCTGAAAGCTTCAATTCTTGATAATCTAACTGCACTGTCCGATTTACAGTAACTATTACAGCGAAAACATGCCATGCGATTGTTTGAGGATGGCGCCCCACATCAAAATATTTTTCCATTGGCACAGGATTCATACATTCACAAATAACTTTTAAATATTCACTTACGTTTTGAAAAAATAAATAGATTAAAAAAAATAGATAAAATCCTTCTTTATATCCCAAAAAGTAAGTTTAGTTGGCGCCATCGATTTGAGTAATCCACTTGTTCAACATGTAGAGAAAGGAATCCAAAAACCTACCCTTAAACTTTGTTTCAACAAGTCAACATAAGTTTCTATACACTCCTCAGATACCATAAAATGTAATCAAACTATAATATTTCTTACGGAAAGAAGTATGTTCAATAGGAAACCGATTTTAGCAGGTGCACTTGTCTTCATGGCGCACGCGAACACACATTTCCAAGACTGTGTCCCTGTACTAAAACTGTTATTTCTTATTTGGTTTTGAAGTTACAAGCCTGAAAACTTTAACATAGACACCCTGTGGAAGCCATAGGAATTGCATCCAGGGAGCTAATTTTCAATATGACCTTTTACTTGGCTTTCTAAGAGGATGGTCTCTCAAAAAGAAATAGAATTCCGGTTGGTTTTTCTTTGGATTTTCTCCTTCCATATCTATTGTGTTATATTCTCCTACATTATTTTAACATTTCTACAAACTTCAAAGTGCTTTCTTTCCAATGGTACCAATTATATGCATATCCTGTCTTCAGGGCCTGAGCAAAAGGCAGTTTACTTTGGGCATGTCATTCAGGCAGAAATTGAGAAAAAAGAGGCCTAGCCCTAAGTTTTAAAGTCACCATTGACCTCATGGTGAAATCCCTGAGCGGTTTTCTTCCTATCTGACAACTGAGTTAGGAGGGATGCCTGTATCTTTGTAGTGAATGGATTTAATGATACACCATCCAAAGTGTAATTAATAACTTCACCATGCTCAAAGGGATATTCAAGGTCTGCTTTTTTTTTGACCAATCTACCAATAGATGCCCTTCTTTGTGAGGCACTGGAAAACCTCTGTGGTCTTTGTGGTTGAATCTATGTTTGAAATTCACTGCTTGACTGAGGGACCTTGCAGATAATTATATGTGTGGGGTAGAGAGATGGGGTAGTCATTCAAAAATCATGTTCAACAATATTATTGCACACAGAGTGAGTCCATGACAGCTTATTAACCTCCCTGGGCAAGGTGGGACGTTTGCGTCCCACCTAGTCAACAGCCAGTGGAATCGCGTCGCGCGAAATACAAATACCTCATAAATGCTATAACTTCAATTTCTCAAACATATGACTATTTTACACCATTTTATAGATACACCTCTCCTGAATCGAACCACGTTGTCCAATTTCAAAAAGGCTTTACAGCGAAAGCAAAACATTACATTATGTTAGGAGAGTACCCTGCCAAAAATAATCACACAGCCATTTTCAAAGCAACTGCATGCATCACAAATACCCAAAACACAGCTAAATGCAGCACTAACCTTTGACGATCTTCATCAGATGATACTCCTAGGACATCATGTTACACAATACATGCATTTTTTGTTCGATAAAGTTCATATTTATATATAAAAATAGCATTTTACATCGGCGCGTAACGTTCAGAAAATATTTTCCCTCAAATACTGCCGGTGAGTCAGCGCCACAATTTACAAAAATACTTGCCATAAACATTGATACAAAATTAAACTGTCATTCAAAGAATTATAGATGAACATCTCCTTTATGCAAACGCTATGAAAGATTTCAAAAAAGCTTCACGAGGAAAGCACTCTGCAATAATCTGAGTACTGAGCTCAGAAAAATACACTAGGCTATACAGATAGCCGCCATCTTGGGGACATCTAAAATCATACATTGCATTAGAAATATTCCCTTACCTTTGATCATCTTCATCAGAAGGCACTTCCAGGGATCCCAGGTCCACAACAAATGTTGTTTTGTTCGATAAAGTCCATCATTTATGTCCAAATAACTCCTTGTTGTTCGTGCGTCCAGTAAGCTACTCCAAGTGTAGGAAGCGCGCGGACGATGTCGCGATGAAAAGTAAAAAAAGTTGTATTTATGTTCGTTCAAACATGTCAAACGTTGTAAAACATCAATCTTTAGGGCTTTCAGAACGTGAAGATTCAATAATATTTCAACCGGACGGTTCCTGTGTCTTGAAAAAGCTTTTGGTATGGGAGGATCCTCCCTTGTGAACGCGCCCCAAGAAGTGATGTCACCCCCTGCCTCAACAACTTCCCCTCCTTGTCATTCGGGCTCTGTTCATCGTAGAAGCTTCAAACAACTTTGTAAAGACTGTCGACATCTAGTGGAAGCCGTAGGAAGTGCACAATTCTTACTACGTCACAGTGTATTCAATAGCAAACGACTTGAAGAGAGCCCATGCATCCAGATTTCCACTTCCTGGTAGGATTTCGTTCAGGTTTTTGCTTGCAATATGAGTTCTGTTATACTCACAGACACCATTCAAAAGGTTTTAGAAACTTCAGAGTGTTTTCTATCCAAATATACTAATAATATGCATATCCTAGCTTCTGAGTTTGAGTAGGAGGCAGTTTAATATGGGCACATATTTTTTCCGAAATTGTCAATACTGCCCCCTAGCCCCAACAGGTTTAAGCACATTTTTACTTCTGAATTTATTTAGACTTGCCATAACAAAGAGGTTGAATACGTACTGACTCAAGACATTTCAGCTTTTCATTTATTATTCATTTGTAAAAAAAAATGTATATAATTTAAAACAAAATCCACTTTGACATTATGGGGTATTATGTGTAGGCCAGTGACACAACAATTTCATAAATTTTAAGGCTGTAACACAAGAAAATATGAAAAAAGTCAAGGAGTGTGAACACTTTCTGAAGGCACTGCATATACAGTACCAGTCAAAAGTTTGGACACACCTACTCATTCCAGGGTTTTTCTTTATTTGAGTAATGATGGACTGTCATTTCTCTTTGGTTATTTGAGCTGTTCTTGCCATAATATGGACTTGGTCTTTTACCAAATAGGGCTATCTTCTGTATACCACCCCTACCTTGTCACAACACAACTGATTGGCTCAAATGGATTAAGAAGGAAATAAATTCCACAAATTAACTTTTAATAAGGCACAATTGTTCATTGAAACCCATTCAGTCTGTCTACAAACAGGCTCTCAAAGGGCTTGATAGGAAGCCCAATAGCAATCATCACTGTTACATCCTCAGAAAGCATGAGCTCCTGAGTTGGGAAAATCTTGTGCAATACACCGACGCATGTCTTGTATTTCAAAATCCTAAATGGCCTGGCTCCCCCTCCACTCAGTGTTTTTGTTAAACTGAAAACCCAAAGATCCACAAGGTCTGCCATGAGAGGTGACTGTATAGTTCCCTTAAGGAAAAGCACCTTCAGTCAATCTGCTTTCTCTGTGAGAGCTTCCCATGTCTGGAATACACAAATATCAGACACAAATAACTGTCACGGTTGTCGTCGGTTATGGAGGACCAAAACGCAGCAGGTATGTGTATGCTCATCTTGAGAATTTATTATCTTCAAAAAATGAACGTACAAAATAACAAAAACAATGGAACGAACAACTATAAACAGTCTGGCTAGCATAGGCTCAACACAGAACAATCACCCACAAATACCAAACACAAACACATCCTACTATATGGGACTCTCAATCAAAGGCAGATAGACAACACCTGCCTTCAACTGAGAGTCCCAACCCCAATTAACCAAACATAGACATACACTTACTAGACTCCACATAGAAATACTTAAACATAAACCAAAACCCGTAATTACTAAATCAACCCCTCTTTTAACAAAAACACACCACCCTGAACCACATAAAACAAATACCCTCTGCCACACCCTGACCAAACTACAAAAACAATTAACCTTATACTGGCCAGGACGTGACAGTACCCCCCCCCTTAAAGATGCTACCCCGGAAGCACCTTAACAAAAAATAACCCCAAGCAACACCAAAAGAAAAATTCCCCTTTTCTAAAGGGAGGGAAGGGAGGGTGGCTGCCGTCAACGACGGCACTGTGCTACACCCCCCCTCCCCAACCCACCTATTTCTGGAGGTGGCTCCGGCTCAGGCCGTTCCAGGCAGTCTGGGCAGTCTGGCAGCTCGGGACAGTCTGGGCAGTCTGGCAGCTCGGGACAGTCTGGGCAGTCTGGCAACTCGGGACAGTCTGGGCAGTCTGGCCACTCCGGACAGTCTGGGCAGTCTGGCCACTCCGGACAGTCTGGGCAGTCTGGCCACTCCGGACAGTCTGGGCAGTCTGGCCACTCCGGCAGTTCAGGGCAGTCTGACCACTCCGGCAGTTCAGGGCAGTCTGGCCACTCCGGCAGTTCAGGGCAGTCTGGCCACGCCGGCAGTTCAGGGCAGTCTGGCCACTCCGGCAGTTCAGGGCAGTCTGGCCACTCCGGCAGTTCAGGGCAGTCTGGCCACTCCGGCAGTTCAGCGCAGTCTGGCCACTCCGGCAGTTCAGCGCAGTCTGGCCACTCCGGCAGTTCAGCGCAGTCTGGCCACTCCGGCAGTTCAGCGCAGTCTGGCCACTCCGGCAGGTCAGCGCAGTCTGGCCACTCCGGCAGTTCAGCGCAGTCTGGCCACTCCGGCAGTTCAGCGCAGTCTGGCCACCCCGGCAGTTCAGCGCAGTCTGACCACTCCGGCGACTGTTGACTGGCGGGCAGCTCCGACGACTGTTGACTGGCGGGCAGCTCCGACGACTGTTGACTGGCGGGCAGCTCCGACGACTGTTGACTGGCGGGCAGCTCCGACGACTGTTGACTGGCGGGCAGCTCCGACGACTGTTGACTGGCGGGCAGCTCCGACGACTGTTGACTGGCGGGCAGCTCCGACGACTGTTGACTGGCGGGCAGCTCCGTCGACTGTTGACTGGCGAGGCTGGGTTTACGCACTTGCAGGCTAGTGCGGGGAGCGGGAACAGGACGAGTCGGACTGGGTTGACGCACTTCCGGGTCCGCACGAGAGACAGGAGCTGGAAACCCAGGGCTATGGAGGTGCACAGCCGGTCTAGATCTTACCTCCTGCACAACCCGCCTTGGCTGGATGGAACTAGTAGCCCTGTACGAGCGGGGTGCTCGTACAGGGCAGACTGGGCTGTGCAGGGGCCTGATGGTAGAAGTGCGTAGAGCGGGAGTTGGGTAGCCTGGTCCTCGGAGGCGTACCGGCGACCAGATGCGCTGCGCAGGCATCCTCCTACCAGGCTGGATGCCCGCTCTAGCACGGCACCTGCGAGGGGCTGGAATAACTCGCACCGGACTGTGCGTGCGTATGGGTGAGATAGTGCGCTTCTCAGCGAAACATAGCGCTCTCCACCCCATACGCTCCTCCATATAACCGCGGGTAGCTGGCCTCCGGCTCTTCCTAGGCCTAGCCAAACTACCCGTGTGCCCCCCCAAAAAAAATTATTGGGGGTGCCTCTCGTGCTTCAACGCCAGTCTTGTCCCTCGGAAACGTTCCCGGTCCATACCAGCCTTACTCCTTTCCTCTCTCTCGCGTACCACCTGTTTCCAAGGAAGGCGATCTTTCCCTGCTTGGATCTCCTCCCAAGTGTAGGAGCCTTCTCCCTCCAAGATCTCCTCCCAAGTCCATCTCTCTCGTTTGTCCACTTCGAAAACCGTCTGCTCCTTCCTCTGCTGCTTGGTCCTTGAGTGGTGGGTGATTCTGTCACGGTTGTCGTCGGTTATGGAGGACCAAAACGCAGCAGGTATGTGTATGCTCATCTTGAGAATTTATTATCTTCAAAAAATGAACGTACAAAATAACAAAAACAATGGAACGAACAACTACAAACAGTCTGGCTAGCATAGGCTCAACACAGAACAATCACCCACAAATACCAAACACAAACACACCCTACTATATGGGACTCTCAATCAAAGGCAGATAGACAACACCTGCCTTTAACCTCTCTCGGGTATGTGGGACGATTTCGTCCCACCTACGTAACAGCTACTGAAATTCCAGTGGCGCGATTTTTGAATCGTTAGAAATACTATTACTTCAATTTCTCAAACGTATGACTATTTTACAGCTATTTAAAGACAAGAATCTCGTTAATCTAACCCCACTGTCCGATTTCAAAAAGGCTTTACAACGAAAGCAAAACATTAGATTATGTCAGCAGAGTGCCCAGCCAGAAAAAATCAGACAGCCATTTTTCAAGCTAGCATATCATGTCACATAAACCCAAACCACAGCTAAATTCAGCACTAACCTTTGATGATCTTCATCAGATGACACACCTAGGACATTGTGTTATACAATACATGCATGTCTGTTCAATCAAGTTCATATTTATATCAAAAAACAGCTTTTTGCATTAGCATGTGACGTTCAGAAAAAGCATAACCCCCGCAAACTTCCGGGGAATTTACTAACAGTTTGCTAAATTACTCACGATAAACGTTCACAAAAAGCATAACAATTATTTTAAGAATTATAGATACATTACTCCTCTATGCACTCGATATGTCCGATTTTAAAATAGCTTTTCGGATGAAGCACATTTTGCAATAATCTAAGTACATAGCCCGGCATTACAGGGCTAGCTATTTAGATACCCACCCAGGTCAGCCTCCACCAAAATCACATTTCCTATAAGAAAAATGTTCTTACCTTGCTTGTTCTTCATCAGAATACACTGCCAGGACTTCTACTTCAATAACAAATGTTGGTTTGGTCCCAAATAATCCATCGTTATATCCAAACAGCGACGTTTTGTTCGTGAGTTCTAGACACTATCAGAATGCTTCTTCACTGTCCCGCGCATGGCGCATTGGCGTGTCAAAAATGTCTAAATATTCCATTACCGTACTTCGAAGCATGTCAACCGCTGTTTAAAACCAATTTTTATGCCATTCAACTCGTAGATTAGTGATAATATTCCGACCGGGAGTATGCATTGAGCCTAAACAGCCGAATAAAATTTCTCCTCAGAAGCGACTCATGCACGCGCCTCATTCAAAGGTCCTCGGAGCAGCCACTTACAAAAGGTGATAATGTGTTTCAGCCTGAGGCTCCCTCGTAAACCTTCAGTTATTTCCCGGGCTCTGAGAGCATATCGGAGCCCTGGGAATTGTCACGTTACAGCTAAGATCCTTACTTTTCAATAAAAAGATGCAAGACGCACGACTCCTTGTCAGACAGGGTACTTCCTGCTTGAAACCTTGTCAGGTTTTTGCCTGCCATAGGAGTTCTGTTATACTCACAGACCCCATTCAAACAGTTTTAGAAAATTCAGAGTGTTTTCTATCCAAACCTGAACAATAATATGCATATTCTAGCTTCTGAGTTGGTGTAGGAGGCAGTTAAAAATGGGAACATATTTTTTCCAAAATTCTCAATACTGCCCCCTAGCCCAGACAGGTTAACTGAGAGTCCCAACCCCAATTAACCAAACATAGACATACACTTACTAGACTCCACATAGAAATACTTAAACATAAACCAAAACCCGTAATTACTAAATCAACCCCTCTTTTAACAAAAACACACCACCCTGAACCACATAAAACAAATACCCTCTGCCACACCCTGACCAAACTACAAAAACAATTAACCTTATACTGGCCAGGACGTGACAGTACCCCCCCCCCTTAAAGATGCTACCCCGGAAGCACCTTAACAAAAAATAACCCCAAACAACACCAAAAGAAAAATTCCCCTTTTCTAAAGGGAGGGAAGGGAGGGTGGCTGCCGTCAACGACGGCACTGTGCTACACCCCCCCTCCCCAACCCACCTATTTCTGGAGGTGGCTCCGGCTCAGGCCGTTCCAGGCAGTCTGGGCAGTCTGGCAGCTCGGGACAGTCTGGGCAGTCTGGCAGCTCGGGAGAGTCTGGGCAGTCTGGCAACTCGGGACAGTCTGGGCAGTCTGGCCACTCCGGACAGTCTGGGCAGTCTGGCCACTCCGGACAGTCTGGGCAGTCTGGCCACTCCGGACAGTCTGGGCAGTCTGGCCACTCCGGACAGTCTGGGCAGTCTGGCCACTCCGGCAGTTCAGGGCAGTCTGGCCACTCCGGCAGTTCAGGGCAGTCTGGCCACTCCGGCAGTTCAGGGCAGTCTGGCCACGCCGGCAGTTCAGGGCAGTCTGGCCACTCCGGCAGTTCAGGGCAGTCTGGCCACTCCGGCAGTTCAGGGCAGTCTGGCCACTCCGGCAGTTCAGCGCAGTCTGGCCACTCCGGCAGTTCAGCGCAGTCTGGCCACTCCGGCAGTTCAGCGCAGTCTGGCCACTCCGGCAGTTCAGCGCAGTCTGGCCACTCCGGCAGGTCAGCGCAGTCTGGCCACTCCGGCAGGTCAGCGCAGTCTGGCCACTCCGGCAGGTCAGCGCAGTCTGGCCACTCCGGCAGTTCAGCGCAGTCTGGCCACTCCGGCAGTTCAGCGCAGTCTGGCCACTCCGGCAGTTCAGCACAGTCTGACCACTCCGGCGACTGTTGACTGGCGGGCAGCTCCGACGACTGTTGACTGGCGGGCAGCTCCGACGACTGTTGACTGGCGGGCAGCTCCGACGACTGTTGACTGGCGGGCAGCTCCGACGACTGTTGACAGGCGGGCAGCTCCGACGACTGTTGACTGGCGGGCAGCTCCGTCGACTGTTGACTGGCGAGGCTGGGTTTACGCACTTGCAGGCTAGTGCGGGGAGCGGGAACAGGACGAGTCGGACTGGGTTGACGCACTTCCGGGTCCGCACGAGAGACAGGAGCTGGAAACCCAGGGCTATGGAGGCGCACAGCCGGTCTAGATCTTACCTCCTGCACAACCCGCCTTGGCTGGATGGAACTAGTAGTATTGCCACTTTCCATGTTGTCTGTGGTCTGTAGCTTGTGAGGTGTGGAAACACTTTGTTGCTTTTATGGATTTTGTCTTGTTGCTTTTTGTCCTATGTTGCTCTGTCTGCATGCTATGTCTTGCTTGTCCTATGTTGCTCTGTCTGTATGCTACATCTAGCTTGTCCTATGTTGCTCTGTGTGTGCTCACTGCTCATTGATTGTCTGTATTTTAATTGTTTTTAATAACCTGCCCCCTGGCACTGTCCAGCTGCTGGAGCTCTAACACTGAACATTCCTTGTCATGTTCCCTGTTATTTTAGTTTGAGTAGTTGTTGCCCTTAGGCACAGATCTAGGATTAGTTCACTGTCAATAGTTAGCTGGGGAAACACAAAACTAACCTTAGTCTAGGGGCAACTTTATCTTACTCCTATTACTATGAGCCTGTTCAACCCTTGTCTGTTTCCTCCCGATAACAAAAGGGAGTATGCCAGAGAGAGAGAGAGAATGATAAGGATATATCTCTATGCTCTTTGGCTAATCAGGGAAAGAAAGGTCTGATTCGCATGTGTTTCTCCCTCCAGGACAAACCGGATGGAGAGCTATGAAGAAAGTTATGAAACATTACTGAACCTTCTTTTGAGATCCTTGTGAGGTATACAGAGCAAGATAGAGGTAGAGAGAGGGAGGAAGCACAAGAGAGTGAATGCAAGAGAGATAGATATGAACATGGTACTGAGCATGTGCCCTTATGTACCCACAGGGACCCGGCTGGTGTACAGAGCAAGATAGAGGTAGAGGGAGGGAGGGAGGAAGCACAAGAGAGTGAACGCAAGTGAGATAGCAAGAAAGAGATGAAGAGTGGAAGAGAGAAAGTGAAACAGAGCACACGTGAGAGAGAGAGCGCTGGTTAGAGATAGCAAATGAAAAACATTGGGAGTGTATTGAATTGAGTGCATTCTATTGAGGCATTCCCAGGGGATGCAAGGAGGGAGGGAGAAAAAGAGGGAAGCAACGGTCCAGTCAGCTGGGACCAGAACATGGTACTGAGCATGTGCCCTTATGTACCCACAGGGACCAGGCTGCTTGTGGATGCCAGCAGTCCGTTCCACACAGGAAACAATGTGGAAGCTGTTATCAATTACCGCCAGAGTCAGTAAACAGACCCCCAAATCACTGGAGCCCTATGCAGGATAACTCTGTGTGTGCAAATCACTGGAGCCCTATGCAGGATAACTCTGTGTGTGCAATACAATGGAGGCCCACAAAAGCCTGGCTCTGCCTCTGCTATGGCTGACTGAGGGAATGAGTATAGAAGGGGTGGAGTGGAGTGGAGAGAAGGGAGGAAAAGATGATAGATGGATGTAGAGGGAGGGGAGGTGCATGTGGCATATGGCAGGTAGTAAAGAAGAGAGATGAGGAGGGAGAAATAGGATACAGAAGATTAGCTCTCATTTTCTGTGGCTCTTCACAGTCCATTCACTGCTGTTGTGTTGAATAATCTGCCATTATATCATTCCCAAAATGCCATTATATTCTGCAGTAACACTTTGACCACTTGGCAATTATTGTTCACGCTAATCATGCAGCAAGAGGAAGCCTGCCTCCGATGTTTCTTCGCAAGATTTAACTCCAGGAAGATGGGGGGTCAGATTAAAGCAGCACACACTGATTTTAGTCCAATGGAGCAACACTCAAATAGTTCACCTCCTATAGCGCAACACTCAAAGGTTGAATGTCAAATGACACCCTATTTCCTGATTTCCTAGATGTAGATAGGTGTCTGGTCAAATACTGTGCACTATGTGAGTCTGGTAGAATTATACTGAGAGGCTTAATCCACAAACAAACCCCTATCCTAGATCACACTCATGCCTGGATGAGTGTTTTATAATCCATTCTTCATCCATCCACTCCAACCCAAGCTATGAGGAGAGTACCCCTCTCCCTCCCCCCTCAGTGGAAAGAGATACACACGTGGTGTGGGTCAGGGAGTGAGTATGGGAAGTGTAGGTTATTAAGTGAAGATCACACTTCATGCTTGGCTGAGTGTTTATCCAAGCCTGCACAGTCTAGAAGGTAACTCAAGCAAACTTCCAGCCCCAGTGTGTGAGAGAGTACAGCTTTCACCCTGTTAGACTAGATTCTTAATTTCTTCCTATCTAAACTGTGTGTGGGGGAGTATTTTTCTTTCCCTCCTCACGGGCAATCCTGACAACCCTGTACCTGTGAAGCTTAGGGTAGTGTGTGTGAGCACATCCACATCATCCTCCTGACTCTTGATTTAGTTATGGTGCTGTAGGTCAGAGTTAACTAGCCTGTTAAATCAGTTGTTTCCCTTGTTGGGGTCTGTTTTCAATCACTGTAGATGATTTAGAGTTATGGTGCTATAGGTCAGAGTTAACCAGCCTGTTAAATCAGTTGTTTCCCTTGTTGAGGTCTGTTTTCAATCACTGTAGATGCATGTCCTTCACTTCATCACTTCCCCTCACCACTCCTCTCCTGCAGAGTGATTATAATCATGAATAGTGTTAACGCTCACTTCCTGGTCTCAGTAATATGACATCCAATCTTAAGGTATGTTAGTTACACATGTAGGTGCTAACAAAGTTCGTCAAATTTGTTAAAAGTTTTAAAATACAATTCTGATGAATGCGACAGATGGACAATGGATGAAGATACTACAAAAAAAATCTTTATCCATCATATACAATATTGATTGAATTATAGCACATAACACATTGTAGTTCAGGAGTTCAGGTATTTTGGTGGGAATTCAGGTATTCAATTTATTGTTCAATTTCAATTTTTTCTTATAACGCACTCATATATATACACTATATATACAAAAGTATGTGGACACCCCTTCAAATTAGTGGATCCAGCTATTTTAGCCACACCCGTTGCTGACAGGTATATAAAATCAATTACACAGCCATGTAATCTCCATAAAAAAAAAACATTGGCAGTAGAATAGCCTTACTGAAGAGCTCAGTGACTTTCAGCGTGGCGCCGTCATAGGATGGTCAACTGTAAGTGCTGTTATTGTGAAGTGGAAAAGCGTAGGAGCAACAACGGCTCAGCCGCAAAGTGGTAGGCCACACAAGCTCACAGAATGGAGCCGCCGAGTGCTGAAGCATGTGACACGCAAAAATCATCTGTCCTTGGTTGCAACAGTCACTACCGAGTTCCAAACTGCCTCTGAAAGCAGTGTCACACTTCACCATCTGGCAGTCAAACGGAAGAATCTGGGTTTGGCGGATGCCAGGAGAATGCTACCTGCCCGAATGCATACTGCTAACTGTAAAGTTTGTGGAGGAGGAATAATGGTCTGGGGCTGTTTTTATGGTTCAGACTAGGCCCCTTAGTTCCAGTGAAGGGAAATCTTAATGCTACAGCATACAATGATATTCTATACGATTATGTCCTTCCAACTTTGTGGCAACAGTTTGGGGAAAGCGCTTTCCTGTTTCAGCATGACAATGCCCCAGTGCACAAAGTGGGGTCCATGCAGAAATGATTTCCCGAGATCGGTGTGGAAGAACTTGACTGGCCTGCACAGACCCCTGACCTCAACCCCATCAAACTCCTTTGGGATGAATTGGAACGCCGACTGCGAGCCATGCCTATTCGCCCAACATCAGTGCCCGACCTCACTAATGCTCTTGTTGCTGAATGGAAGCAAGTCACCACAGCAATGTTCCAACAGTGGAAAGCCTTCCCAGAAGAGTGGAGGCTGTTATAGAAGCAAAGGGGAGACCAACTTGATATTAATGCCCATGATTTTGGAATGAGATGTTCGACGAGCAGGTGTCCACATACTTTTGGTCATGTAGTGTGTGTATATATATATATATATATATATATATATATATATATATATATATATATATATATATATATATATATATATATATATATATAAAAATCCTCTGTCTATGTCTACCTCTAATCATAAACTACACTGTCTAGACTGGCTGATTAATTATTCATTACTGTTGTTGTCACATACACTTGTTAAATTATACAAGAGAATCAAGAGGAGGATAACCACGCAATTTAAAATAAAAATTCTTGGCTCTAGATGTTTACATAATATACTGTATAGTGCCTTCAGAAAGTATTCTTACACCATGACATTCCCCCCCCCCCAAAAAAAAAAAAATCCCTAGTCCTTGCCGATGACAAGCATACCCATAACAGGATGCAGCCACCAACATGCTTGAAAATTGTATAGTGGTACTCAGTGATGTGTTGTGTTTGACTCAAAAATAATGCTCTGTATTCAGGACAAAAGGGTAATTTCTATGCCACTTTTTTTGCAGTTTTACTTTAGTGCCTTATTGCAAACAGGATGCAATATTTGATATTCTGTACAGGCTTCCTTCTTTTCACTCTGTCATTTAGGTTAGTATTGTGGAGTTACTACAATGTTGTTGATCCATCCTCAGTTGTCTTCTATCACAGCCATTAAACTCTGTAACTGTTTTAAAGTCACCATTGGCCTCATGGTGAAATCCCTGAGCAGTTTCCTTCCGCTCCAGTAACTAAATAAGGAAGGACTCCTGTATCATTGTAGTGACTGGGTGTATTGATACCAAGTGTAATTAATAACTTCACCATGTTCAAAGGGATATTCAATGACTGCTTCTTAAATGTTTTACCCATCTACCAATAGGTGGCCTTCTTTGCGAGGTCTTTGCAATTCCCTGCTCAACTGAGGCACCTTACACATACTGTAATTGTATCATGACTCAGGATATGACCCAGATGCAGACACATGAGACAGGTAGTTCGATTCACAGAATATTTATTCTAACAAAGGGGCAGGCAAAGGGCAGGTCGAGGGCAGGCAAAGGTTCATAATCCAAGGCAGAGTCAATCAGGGACAGAACGGCAGGCAAGCTCAGGGTCAGGACAGGTAGAAAGGTCAGAACCGGGAAGACCAGAAAACAAGAACAGGAGAAACACGCTGGTAAGACCTGACAAATCATGACGAACTGGCAACAGACAACCAGAAAACGCAGGTATAAATACACAGGGATAATGGGGAGAAATAGGAGACACCTGGAGAAAAGCACAAGACAGGTGAAACAGATCAGGGTGTGACAGTACCCCCCCCCCCTATGGGCGCCACCTGTCATCCTACCCGGCACATACCAGGTAGACCGAGGTGTCGGCGGTGGAACCCAGTGATGAGGGTAGGCTCCAGGATGTTTATAGAAGGGCCCCAGCACCTCTCCTCCGGACCATAATCCTCCCAGTCAACCAGGTACTGGAATCCCCTGCCCCGAGGTTGAACACTCAGGAGGCGCCTCACCTTGTACGCTGGATGGCTGTTGATGAGACAGGGGAGAGGGGTGGAAACAGGAGACAAAGGGCTGTGAGACAGATACATGGAAAGTTGGATGTGTACGGAGGGTGCAGGGCAACAGAAGACAAACAGCAGTGGGGCTAAGGATTTTAGAGATGTGGAAAAGGGCTGATAAAGCAGGGAGGAAGTTTACGGGACTCCACCCAATGGGGCAGATCCCGAGTAGAGAGCCATAACCTCTGCCTGGGATGATAGAGGTGAGCCGGGGTCAGGTGGCGGTCTGCCTGTCACAGGTACCTGGAGGTGGTCTTAAGAAGAGAGGACCGGGCTGTCCTCCAGGTACACTGACAGAAGCGGACAAACACCTGCGCCGAGGGTATTCTGACTTCCTCTTTTTCAGGGAAGAGCGAAGGCTAGTAACCTCAGGGACACTTGAAGGTCGAGAGACCAGCAGCCGAGCAGGGAAGGGTGTAGCGGGCGTACTCCACCCACACGAGTGACTGGCTCCAGGTGGGGTTGGCAGTGACGAGGCAATGAAGAGTCGTCTCCTTGTCCTGACTGGCTCGCTCTGACTGGCCGTTAGATTGGGGATGAAACCTAGAGGATAGGCTGGCTGATGACAGAATGAGGGAGCAGGACACCTTCCAGAATCGGGATGAGAACTGAGGACCACGATCGGAGACCATGTCAACCAGAAGTCCATGGATCTGGAAGATGTGCTGCACCATGAGCTGGGCCATCTCCTTGGCTGAGGGTAACTTGGGAAGGGGAATGAAATGGCCAGCTTTGGAAAATCTATCCACTACTGTAAGGATGGTGGTGTTGCCATTGGATGAAGGGAGACCAGTGACAGGGATATTTGGGACCAGGGGAAGTGAGTAACAGGGAGTGGTTGGAGGAGGCCTGTCACAGCTTACCGCAGAGTCTTATTTTGCGCACACACAGTGCAGGCAGCGACTACTGTGGAGATGGCAGGAACCATTGTGGGCCACCAAAACCATTGTCGGAGGAATGCCAGGGTCCGGCGGGTAGGTAAGGTGAGAGGAATGAGCCCATTCCAGGACTGGACAGAATCTGGGACAAACAACCGGTTAGCCGGGCCCACCCGCCTTGAGGTCCAAGCTCTTGATACCCCAAACGAGTGTAGCTGACAGACAGGAGGTAGGGAGGATGGTCTCTGGGTCAGACGGTGTAGCTGTGGAGCTATGCAAGCGAGAGAGAGCATCAGGCTTCGCATTCTTGGACCCTGGGCGGTAGGTAGATGGTCAAATTAAAACAAGTGAATAACAGAGCCCATCAAGCCTGCCTTGAGTTGAGGCTCTTGGCGGTGCGGAAATATTACAGATTCTTATGGTCGGTCCACACTAATAATGGATGTTCCGTCCCTTCTAGCCAGTGTCTCCACTCCTCCAGCGCCATCTTGACCGCAAGAAGTTCCCAATTTCCCACGTCGTAGTTCCTCTCACTAATTGATTAAGATTATGGGACAGGAAAGCGCAGAGATGCAGCTTTTGGTCCTGGGCAGAACGTTGGTATAGGACGGCCCCCACTCCAACACCCTAGGCATCGACCTCCACCACTAACTGATCGACTAGGAATGCCTCAACCGGTTGGTGACTACTGCTATAGGTAGTCATGGGGTGTCTCTAAATTATGTATGCATTCAATTCCCATCCTTATCACCAGTCCTCCAACTTCCTGAGTAGGCAACCTACCTTCTCCCTTCCTCTCTCGTTCTCACTTTTTCCTGCTCTCACTTTACATTGGATGTCTCTTTCCCCTCATGCGTCCATCCATCGGATGTGTTTAACCCCTCCACAGAGTGAGCAGGGCAATTATTTTACATACTAATCCCATTTCATAGCCCTCATGGGGAGAAGAAGGGCTGAGGGGAGCCATGGAGGTGGAATAGCATGCTTCTAGAGGCCTGATACTCTCTGGGGCACCCTGACCTAGGGCAGAGGTGTCTACTTTCTCTGGAATCTGTTTTTTTAGAGAAGGGAGGTTAGAGGGGGGAATCCAACAAGTGAAATTGCACACTGGAATTGTAGTTTTTGAAGGTGGAGTAGGATGGGGTGGGGGGTTAAGTCAAGTCAACTGTGGTAAAGACAGGTCAGGGATCCACTGGCACACACTCTTTAACCGCACCACTACCAGCCTTAGAAAAGTCATAAACACACACACACACACACACACACACACACACACACACACACACACACACACACACACACACACACACACACACACACACACACACACACACACACACACACACACACACACCCTTGTCAGCTGTGGGACCCTGGGGCAGTGTAGGTGCTGTTCTGAGACAACTCTATCCACAGGGTGTCTTAATGTCAAAACATTTCTCTCCGGGATTTAGCATCTTTCGGAGCTGTGGGGCTCTCACACTAATCACTACAACCATACTAGACTGGTCATATGCCTCTAGCACATGTAGACTTTGAGGAAAGTCAACTACAAGCGCGTGATAAATAATAACCTTGCCTGATATAGATAAGCTCTCCACAATGAATTTCAATAGAAAACTTGTAAATATAGACAAGATCCTGCAACAATGGAGAGGTAAATACCTGTCTATTTATGGAAAAATTGCCCTGATTAACTCCTTAGTCATATCTCAGTTTACTCACTTACTTATGGCGCTGCCTACTCCTGATGATTTGTTTTTCAAATTATATGAGCAAAAAATATTTCGCTTTATCTGGGACGCTAAACCAGACAAAATAAAACGAGCCTATCTATATAATGAATATGAATTGGGTGGGTTGAGATTATTAAATATAAAAGCACTAAACCTCTCTCTAAAAGCTTCACTCATTCAAAAGTTTTATTTGAACCCTAAATGGTTCTCAAGTAGATTAATAAGAGAAGCTCATCCATTGTTTAAAAATTGCCTTTTTGCCTTTGTGCAGATTGCCATGTCTCATTTTCGATTAATTGAAAATGATACTTTTTTCAAAGTATCTGTCTTATTCAAACAAGCATTGCAGAGCTGGCTACAATTTCAATTTCATCCCCCTGAAAAGATATATTACAACAAATATTATAGCTGAACTCAAATGTGTTGGTTGATAAAATACCTGTATTTATGGGAAAGATTTTTGAAAAGGGTATTTTGTTCTTAAATTATATTGTAAATTGTAATAGTAGAGTTATGTCCTTCATAGAGTTATCAGAATTGTACGGGAAGGTCTGCTCAATCCAAGAGTAGAACCAATTTATTACAGCATTGCCCCAAAAATGGAGGAGGCAGGTGGCAGCGGGAGGAGTTAGGGAACTGGTCTGTTTGCCCAATATAAAGGATCAAAACTGGCGGAGGAATAAAAATAGCATAAGTAGGAAAGTATACCAGTTTCATTTGAGGACCAGGATGTTGACAACTGTGCCATACAGATTGTAAAATAGTTGGGAAGAGATTTGTGATGTACCGATTCCATGGCACAGGGTGTATGAGTTGATATATAAAACAACGCAAGATTCAAGACTTCGTGCTTTTCAGCTAAAATTATTATATAGAATTCTTGCCACCAACAAAATGTGGAATATTTGGGGCATAAAATCATCAAAGCTCTGCAGATTTTATTGTGAGGATACAGAATCAATAGACCATTTATTTTGGTATTGCCCTCAGGTAGCCTGTTTCTGGTCTCAGGAATGGGTGAAAATGCATAGCATTGATCTAAAATTGACCCTAGAAATAGTACTGTCAGGAGATCTGGAGAGACCGGGTCAGTCAATTACAAATACACTATACTCTTAGTAAAAGTATTTATCTTCAACACGCAATCTGTAGACTCTATTCGATTATATAGATTGAAATTGTACGTTAAACATCATAGCATAGTTGAAAGATATGTGTTGCGTAGAAACACGAAGTGGGTGGCCTGCAGAGATAGATGGGATGGGCTGAGGGAAGCTGAGGGTTGGTATGTGGAATTGGAGTGGGAGTGGAGTTGATGTGTGGGAGATAGAATGATGGACAAAGATAACGGGGGAAAGAAAGTCCAAATAAAACATAATAAAAGTAAATTTGAATGACACTAAGTGGCAGTGTTTTTACAACTAATGCCGGTTTGCCTGAGGCTCATGCTGTGCAGGTGTTTGTACACATGCATATACACACACTCTCATTCAAATAAACACATAGAAGAACACACACATACATGTAATAGTGCCAGACATGCACACAAACATATACAGTTGGCATTGCTGTTATGATTTCAGTTGTCCTTGATGTCCTTTGTTTTAAATGTTTTATTTTGTTACATTTTTTTTGCATTGTTGTTTGCTGTTTTCTTCTGTCTTTTCCTTTTCCTCACTCTCTTGGTTGATGGTGCATTGGGGGGTCCCTGGCGGGTGGGGAATGGAATTGTATATTTATTTATTTTTCTTCTGACTGTGGGAGGGGTCTCGAATGGTTGAGGGACAGCTATTGGGGAACTGAGGGGGGATCTTGGAGGGTTCGGGTTTCACAAGATTGAGATCATGAAAAAGGAAACTATGACATATATTTTATATCACTATCACGCACCCTCACACATAAGGATGGCTCTGTTGCGGAAAGACTGATACATGTTTGATAGTGTCTTGATGCTGTATTGTTTGTCCTTCATGTTTTAATACTTTAATGTTACCCCTTCCTTGTGTTTTTTGTAATAAATAAAAAAATATATATATATATAATAATTTGAAAAATGACCTTGCCTGAGACTAGAAAACGTGCTAGCTCCCAGAGTGCAGACGATGCCAGACACCAAAATATTTTTTCTCATAGACGCAATCAGGTTTCCCAGAGACATTTCCAGACGAGTGCACAGTGAGCGGTATTCACAAACACAAGTTAGGCAAGACAAAGGGACCTCTACCTCCCTAAATCAGTCCAGCTCGCCATGCCCATCAGTCCCAGATAGTGTACTGATGACAGTATAGGTCACATACCACCATGGAGAGTAGGCCACATACCACCACACAACAACTGCCGCTAAGGTTAACACTGGTGCCAATCACCTATGGGCAGTACACAACTCCCTGCACAGCTAAACAGACAAAGAATTAAAAGGATTGCGCAGATATAGCGTTACCATCTCATTATTGATCTGGCTGATCTCTGCTGGGTCCATGTTGGAGTGTGTGTGTGTGTGACGTGATGAGGTTGAACCCAGGAGCAGAGAAGAGACCAGACGAGGAATCAGCGGTTAACCTGTCTGGGCTAGGGGGCAGTATTGAGAATTTTGGAAAAATATGTTCCCATTTTTAACTGCCTCCTACACCAACTCAGAAGCTAGAATATGCATATTATTGTTCAGGTTTGGATAGAAAACACTCTGAATTTTCTAAAACTGTTTGAATGGTGTCTGTGAGTATAACAGAACTCCTATGGCAGGCAAAAACCTGACAAGGTTTCAAGCAGGAAGTACCCTGTCTGACAAGGAATCGTGCGTCTTGCATCTTTTTATTGAAAAGTAAGGATCTTAGCTGTAACGTGACAATTCCCAGGGCTCCAATAGGCTCTCAGAGCCCGCGAAATAACTGAAGGTTTACGAGGGAGCCTCAGGTTGAAACATATTATCGCCTTTTGTAAGTGGATGCTCCGAGGACCTTTGAATGATGCGCGTGCATGAGTCGCTTCTGAGGAGAAATTTTATTCGGCTGTTTAGGCTCAATGCATACTCCCGGTCGGAATATTATCACTTCTCTACGACATAAATGGCATAAAAATTGGTTTTAAACAGCGGTTGACATGCTTCGAAGTACGGTAATGGAATATTTAGACATTTTTGACACGCCAATGCGCCATGCGCGAAACCGGGAAGAAGCATTCTAGAACTCACGAACAAAACGTCGCTGTTTGGATATAACGATGGATTATTTGGGACCAAACCAACATTTGTTATTGAAGTAGAAGTCCTGGCAGTGTATTCTGATGAAGAACAAGCAAGGTAAGAACATTTTTCTTATAGGAAATGTGATTTTGGTGGATGCTGACCTGGGTGGGTATCTAAATAGCTAGCCCTGTAATGCCGGGCTATGTACTTAGATTATTGCAAAATGTGCTTCATCCGAAAAGCTATTTTAAAATCGGACATATCGAGTGCATAGAGGAGTAATGTATCTATAATTCTTAAAATAATTGTTATGCTTTTTGTGAACGTTTATCGTGAGTAATTTAGCAAACTGTTAGTAAATTCAACGGAAGTTTGCCGGGGGTTATGCGTTTTCTGAACGTCACATGCTAATGCAAAAAGCTGTTTTTTGATATAAATATGAACTTGATTGAACAGACATGCATGTATTGTATAACACAATGTCCTAGGTGTGTCATCTGATGAAGATCATCAAAGGTTAGTGCTGCATTTAGCTGTGGTTTGGGTTTATGTGACATGATATGCTAGCTTGAAAAATGGCTGTCTGATTTTTTCTGGCTGGGCACTCTGCTGACATAATCTAATGTTTTGCTTTCGTTGTAAAGCCTTTTTGAAATCGGACAGTGGGGTTAGATTAACGAGATTCTTGTCTTTAAATAGCTGTAAAATAGTCATATGTTTGAGAAATTGAAGTAATAGTATTTCTAACGATTCAAAAATCGCGCCACTGGAATATCAGTAGCTGTTACGTAGGTGGGACGAAATCGTCCCACATACCCCAGACAGGTTAAGGATAAACATAATACTTTACTGAGAAACGGTAACAGAAGGATCACAATAACACTGGGAAAAGAACAAACACTAGAAAACTCACTCAGGAGACAAACGCACACGGCACATAATGCAAGCTTCAGCAAAAGATGACAGAAAACACACCTCTGTTAACAGGGAAATCATAATGAGTAAATAGGACACACCTGAGTGTCGTTAACTTCTCTAGGGCCATCCTCTGTTGACAGGTGGAACCATGACAGTAAGCCCCCTTCTAGGAGCGGCTCCAGCCGTGAAGCCAGGGCGACCAACACGTAGTTGTTTGAAGTCCTGAATGAGTCCCAGATCCAGGATGTCCCGGGTAGGCACCCACGCTCACTCCTCGGGGCCATAGCCCTCCCAGTCCACCAGGTACTGCAGGGTGCCTCGAAACTCGACGAGCCTCCAACAGATGCTGTACAGTGTAGGCCGGGCAACTATCGACAAGTTTACAGGGTGGAGGGACAGGTGTGTGGGGAGAGAAGGGACTGGTCCTTACCAGCTTGAGACAGGAGACATGAAAGGATGGACAGACCCTGCTGCACGATCATCCTATTTTTCCAACTTAATTGAGGAAAATAAGAACAATCCGAAATTTATTTTTGACACTGTCGCAAAGCTAACTAAAAAGCAGCATTCGCAAATGGAGGATGGCTTTCACTTCAGCAGTAATAAATTTATGAACTTCTTTGAGGAAAAGATCATGATCATTAGAAAGCAAATTACGGACTCCTCTTTAAATCTGGGTATTCCTCCAGGGCTCCATTGTCCTGAGTCTGCACAACTCTGCCAGGACCTAGGATCAAGGGAGATACTAAAGTGTTTTAGTACTATATCTCTTGACATAATGATGAAAATAATCATGGCCTCCAAACCCTCAAGCTGCATACTGGACCCTATTCCAACTAAACTACTGAAAGAGCTGCTTCCTGTGCTTGGCCCTCCTATGTTGAACATAATAAACGGCTCTCTATCCACCGGATGTGTACCAAGCTCACTAAAAGTGGCAGTAATAAAGCCTCTCTTGAAAAAGCCGAATCTTGACCCAGAAATTATAAAAAACTATCGGCCTATATCGAATCTTCCATTCCTCTCCAAAATTTTTGAAAAAGTTGTTGCGCAGCAACTCACTGCCTTCCTGAAGACAAACAATGTATACGAAACGCTTCAGTCTGGTTTTAGACCCCATCATAGCACTGAGACTGCACTTGTGAAGGTGGTAAATGACCTTTTAATGACGTCAGACCGAGGCTCTGCATCTGTCCTCATGCTCCTAGATCTTAGTGCCGCTTTTGATACCATCGATCACCACATTCTTTTGGAGAGATTGAAAACCCAAATTGGTCTACATGGACAAGTTCTGGCCTGGTTTAGATCTTATCTGTCGGAAAGATATCAGTTTGTCTCTGTGAATGGTTCGTCCTCTGACAAATCAATTGTAAATTTCGGTGTTCCTCAAGGTTCCGTTCTAGGACCACTATTGTTTTCACTATATATTTTACCTCTTGGGGATGTCATTCGAAAACATAATGTTAAATTTCACTGCTATGCGGACGACACACAGCTGTACATTTCAATGAAACATGGTGAAGCCCCAAAATTGCCCTCGCTAGAAGCCTGTGTTTCAGACATAAGGAAGTGGATGGCTGCAAATTTTCTACTTTTAAACTCGGACAAAACAGAGATGCTTGTCCTAGGTCCCAAGAAACAAAGAGCTCTTCTGTTGAATCTGACAATTAATCTGGATGGTTGTACAGTCGTCTCAAATAAAACTGTGAAGGACCTCGGCGTTACTCTGGACCCTGATCTCTCTTTTGAAGAACATATCAAGACTGCTTCAAGGACAGCTTTTTTCCATCTACGTAACATTGCAAAAATCAGAAACTTTCTGTCCAAAAATGACGCAGAAAAATTAATCCATGCTTTTGTTACTTCTAGGCTCGACTACTGCAATGCTCTACTTTCCGGCTACCCGGATAAAGCACTAAACAAACTTCAGTTAGTGCTAAATATGGCTGCTAGAATCCTGACTAGAACCAAAAAATTTGATCATATTACTCCAGTGCTAGCCTCCCTACACTGGCTTCCTGTTAAGGCAAGGGCTGATTTCAAGGTTTTACTGCTAACCTACAAAGCATTACATGGGCTTGCTCCTACCTATCTTTCCGATTTGGTCCTGCCGTACATACCTACACGTACGCTACGGTCACAAGACGCAGGCCTCCTAATTGTCCCTAGAATTTCTAAGCAAACGGCTGGAGGTAGGGCTTTCTCCTATAGAGCTCCATTTTTATGGAATGGTCTGCCTACCCATGTGAGAGACGCAGACTCAGTCTCAACCTTTAAGTCTTTACTGAAGACTTATCTCTTCAGTAGGTCCTATGATTAAGTATAGTCTGGCCCAGGAGTGTGAAGGTGAACGGAAAGGCTGGAGCAACGAACCGCCCTTGCTGTCTCTGCCTTGTCGGTTCCCCTCTTCCCACTGGGATTCTCTGCCTCTAACCCTTTTACAGGGGCTGAGTCACTGACTTACTGGTGTTCTTCCATGCCGTCCATGGGAGGGGTGCGTCACTTGAGTAGGTTGAGCCACTGACGTGGTCTTCCTGTCTGGGTTGGCGCCCCCCCCTTGGGTTGTGCCGTGGCGGAGATCTTTGTGGGCTATACTCGACCTTGTCTTCGGACGGTAAGTTGGTGGTTGTAGATATCCCTCTAGTGGTGTGGGGGCTGTGCTTTGGCAGAGTGGGTGGGGTTATATCCTGCCTGTTTGGCCCTGTCCGGGGGTATCATCGGATGGGGCCACAGTGTCTTCTGATCCCTCCTGTCTCAGCCTCCAGTATTTATGCTGCAGTAGTTTATGTGTCGGGGGGCTAGGGTCAGTCTGTTACATCCGGAGTATTCTCTTGTCTTATCCGGTGTCCTGTGTGAATGTAAATATGCTCTCTCTAATTCTCTCTTTCTCTCTTTCTTTCTTTCTCTCGGAGGACCTGAGCCCTAGGACCATGCCTCAGGACTACCTGGCATGATGACTCCTTGCTGTCCCCAGTCCACCTGGCCATGCTGCTGCTCCAGTTTCAACTGTTCTGCCTGCGGCTACGGAACCCTGACCTGTTCACCGGACGTGCTTGTTGCACCCTCGACAATTACTATGATTATTATTATTTGACCATGCTGGTCATTTACGAACATTTTAACATCTTGACCATGTTCTGTTATAATATCCACCCGGCACAGCCAGAAGAGGACTGGCCACCCCTCATAGCCTGGTTCCTCTCTAGGTTTCTTCCTAGGTTTTTGGCCTTTCTCAGGAGTTTTTCCTAGGGAGTTTTTCCCAGCCACCGTGCTTCTTTCACATGCATTGCTTGCTGTTTGGGGTTTTAGGCTGGGTTTCTGTACAGCACTTTGAGATTTCAGCTGATGTACGAAGGGCTATATAAATAAATTTGATTTGATTTGATTCATAGACCTGGGAAGCTGGAGACGATAGGTGACTGGGATGATGCAACTCAGGATCTTGAAAGGTCCTATGAAGCGTGGAGCGAGCTTCCGCGACTCCACCTTTAAGGGAAGATCACAGGTGGACAGCCACGCTCGTTGACCCGGTCGGAGGAGCCGAAGAGGCCTTCGGTGCCAGTTTGCCTGGTGTTGGTGTCAGGCAGATAAGCGGAGCAAGGAGGATCGCACTCTGATCCAGGTGCGGCGACATCGTCAAATGAATGCCTCGGCTGATGGCACCCCTGCTTCAGCCTGTTGTGCAAGAAACAGGGGGGGAGACTCACCGACACCCCCAACAGGGAACAGAAGGCTTTCCAATACCGTGCGATGAACTGGGGCCCACGATCTCCTTCGCGGTGGACAACTTGGGTAAGGCGAATGAAATGGGCTGCCTTGGAGAACTGATCAACGACCACCAGGATAGTGGTAAGCCCTTGGGATTGAGGTAACCCTGTGATAAAGTCTACGGACAGGTGGGACCAGGGCCGGCTGGGGATGGGCAGAGGTTGGAGCAGCCCAGCCGGTTGCTGCCGTGAGGACTTTGGGCACAGGTGGAACAGGCAGCAAAAAAGGATCTCACATCCTCAATTATGTTGGGCCTTCAGAATATCCGCTTCAGGAACTCCAGTGTCTGATTTACCCATGGATGCCCAGTTAATTTAGAGGAGTGTCCCCATTGTAGCACTCGAGAACGGGCAGTCAAAAACAGAGCCCACCTAGCCTGGCGAGCATTCAACCTCCTGGCTTCTTGAATGGAGACCAAGTTCTTGTGGTCCCTCCAGATCACAAAAGGACGAGGTGCCCCCTCTAACCAGTGTCCCAACCCCTCAAGGGCCCACTTGACTGCCAAGAGCTCCCGGTTGACTACATCGTAGTTGTGTTCCCCTGGTGAGAACCGCTTGGAAAGAAAGGCACATGGGTGCATTCTCTTGTCCCCCTCATTCCGCTGTGAAAGGACTACCCCTGCTCCGGTGTCCGAGGTGTCCACCTCTACCACGAAGGGACGAGTAGGATCAGAGTGACCGAGGATGTGTCCAGAGGTGAAACGTCCCTTGAGCTCCTTGACTGCCCTATCAGCCTCGGGGGTCTAGCCAAAATTGGTCGGAGACTTGCGAGTTAGGGCTGTGAGAGACACTGGCACTGCACCAAAGTTCCATATAAAACACCTGTAAAAATGGCAAACCCGAGGAACTGCTGAACTTATTTGAGTGAGGCAGGACAGGGCCAGTCAGTGACCGCCCTAACCTTAACAGGGTCCATTTGGATGCCGGCGGTAGAGGCAATGTGGCCCAGGAAAGAGAATTGGGATACATGGAACTCACACTTCTCTATCTTGACGTATTGTTGACTCTGCAGAAGGTGTCTCAGGACTTGGTGGACACGCAGGATGTGTTCCAGAAGGACTTGAAGAAGATCAGAATGTCATCGAGGTAAACAAAGACAAACCAATTCAACATATCCCTAAGTGTGTCATTGACCAATTCTTGGAAGACTGCAGGTGAGTTCAATAATCCGAATGGCATGGCTAAATACTCATAGTGGTCACAGGGGTGTTAAAGGAAGTTTTCCATCCGTCTCCCTCCCTGATTCTCACGAGACTGTAAGCATTGGGAGGTCCAGTTTGGTGAAGAATTGTGCCCCCTAGGCCAGCTACAAGGTGGCGGACATCAGGGGTAGGGGGTAACGGTTCTTAATTGTGATCCTGTTCAGCCCTCGGTAGTCGATGCAGGGATGCAGACCTCCATCTTTCTTTCCCACAAAAAATAAATCTGCAACAGATGGGAATGTTGAGGAGCGAATGAAACCTGCCTCCAGCAACTCCCGGATGTAATTGTCCATGGCTGCAGCTTCAGGTTCAAGAGGGAGTAAAGACGGCCCCAGGGAGGGGAAGAGCCAGATAGGAGTTCTATGGCGCAGTCGATGAGGAGAGAGGGTGGCGGCTTGCCTCTTACTGAAGGCCTCCCGGAGGTCGAAGTATTTGGGAGGGAGAGAGGAGAAGTCTTTGTCTTCAATGGATGCAGGGGGATGTGGCGAGGCTCTAGGTGGGGGTCTTAGACATTTATTTAGCCTGGCAGTTCTTACCCCAGTCTAGTAGGTGTCCCGTGGATCAGGAGAGTAGTGGGTTATGTAGAGCTAGCCAGGGGTACCCTAGGACAAGGGGAGCCGTGATCAAAAGAAAACGAAGAGTCTGAGTGATTCACCCCCACCTGCAGTAGAATGGGCTTGGTCTGATATTCCACCTGGTCGAAGCCAATGGGGCGTCCATCGAGGGCTTGAATCTGCAGAGGATGGGACATTTCATGCAGGGATTTGTAATTCTCTGGTGAAGTCTTCATCATTGAAATTATCTGCGGCCCCGGAATCCACGAAGGCTTGAATCTGGTGCTGACGGTTGTCCCAGTGGAGGGTTGCGGGTAGTGACAGATGGTGACTGGGTAGCCGGTATGTAACGACACAGTTCGTCAAGGTCTCCCCTTGTCCTAGCACGGAGATGGCCGAGACCTCCGCAGTAGAAGCAGCAGCCTTCGCACATGCGCCTGTCACGGTCTTGTGGGCTCAGACGTGTGCGGCCAGGCTGCATGGGCTCCTCAATGCTGTGTTCGGGGGGCTTGAGGTGATAAAGAAACCGGGATATTCGGGTGGTGTCAAAAAGGCGCTTTCTCACGTGTTCTCGGAGGCATTGTCGATCCTGATTGCAAGCATTATCAGGGACTCGAGGTCCTCTCCCAGTTCCTGAGAGGACTGTAGCTCGAACACCAGAGAGCACTGGGTGAGGAACCCCTTGCATCCTCCCGGGTGGCCGTCATACAGCTCGGAGGCTGGGATCTTGGGTTTCCAGTGCAGGTTCCCTGGAGGAACTACGGTGATGCCTGTAGCACTGGGTGATGAGACTTTGGCATTGGCTCCTCCTGGGTTGAGGCTGTACTGTGGTTGGAGGGAGTCGGTAGGTGCCCGGAGAGTTTCTGATATCTGGAAGAGTTGTTCTTGCTGCCGCCCCAGAAGTGCTCCTTGGTGGGTTACACCATTTTTGATCTGGGTGATCTCTGCTGGGTCCATGTTGTGGACTGAAACTTGCTGTGACATGGTGAGGTTGGACCCAGGTGCAGAGAAGAGAGGTTAAGGATAAACATAATACTTTACTGAGAAACGGTAACGGAAGGATTAGAGTAACACTGGGAAAACAACAAACACTAAGCCTCAAAGACTCTCTGAGGAGACAAACGCCCACGGAACATAATGCAAGCTTCAGAAAAGGACAACAGAAAACAGACCTATTTAATCAGGGACATCATAATAAGTAAATGTCGTTAATATCTCTAAGACTCTGGTGACAGGTGGAACCATGACAAGTACTGCATGGAATGTAAATATGCCAGAGAGAGATGGATCAATGTAAATAAATCAGTAATGAAAAGCATTGCATACTCTGGTGTCAAAGCTGAGGTGAGAGAAAGCGGTCTCTGGTTTTACTTGCTTGTAGTCAGCAGTAGGGCAGAGATCGAGTATGTGGTGTGTGTGTGTGTGTGTGTGTGTGTGTGTGTGTGCTTCTGTGTGTCTCTGGGTGTAGTGATTTACTCTACTGTAGCAGGATAATCCCTCATATAAAGCACTGCTGTTAAAACAAATCTTATATTAATAAAGACATGAGTTCCCAGAACCGGACCGGAACCAATCCTACATTTCCCATAGAGATCACTCCAGATTCAAGGCCATCAAACCATCCACTAGGTGCGAAAATAGTAAACTCAATGCCCAGAGCTGGAATTTAACATGGAGTGTATGGAGGAGAAGGTCATTGAGTCAACCATTGCACCATCTGTCCACAATGAGTCTATCAAGGCAAGACTTAATTAATGGCTAAACTTAACCGTGGAGTTGTTTTTCTGTTTAAACCCTTTCCCAAACCTTAATCCTTCACTTAACCAATCGGAATTAATGCCTGAAGTTAACCCTACAGTCTGAAATAATATAATCCTTAAGGATCGGTGGGTCCCCTGCAGGACGGTTGAGCTAACGTAAGCTAATGCGATCAGCATGAGGTTGTAAGTAACAAGAACATTTCCCAGGACATAGACATATCTGATATTGGCAGAAAGCTTAAATTATTGTTAATCTATCTGCACTGTCCAATTTACAGTAGCTATTACAGTGAAAGAATACCATGCTATTGTTTGGGGAGAGTGCACAGTTTTGAACATGAAAATGTATTATTAAACAAATTAGGCACATTTGGGCAGTCTTGATACAACATTTTGAACAGAAATCCAATGGTTCATTGGATCAGTCTAAGGCTTTGCACGTACACTGCTGTCATCTAGTGGCCAAAATCTGAATTGCATTTGGGCTGGAAAAATACATTATGGCCTTTCTCTTGCATTTCAAAGGTGATGGAACAAACATGTTTTTTTCTTTGTATTATCTTTTACCAGATCTAATGTGTTATATTTATCCTACATTCCTTTCGCATTTCCACGAACTTCAAAGTGTTTCCTTTCAAATGGTACCAAGAAAATGCATATCCTTGCTTCAGGACCTGAGCTACAGGCAGTTAGATTTGGGTATGTCATTTTAGGCAAAAATTGAAAAAAAGTGGCTGATACTTAAGAGTTTTCGTAGAGTTGTTTCTGTGTTCCTAATATGCCTAAACCCATGAGGGAGCTGTGTGCCTACATACAGGACAGCTACGGTGAGCACTATTACCATCAAGTAGGCTTGGGTTTTGCTAAGGCATTGTGGATGGCTGATGGGTGTAATCTGTGAACTCCAACCCCAAGGGTTGTGTGTTCAATCCCAATGATAGGCACTTGTTTTTGCAATTTAGAAATTTGACTTTTCATCCCAAACACGTCAAAATGTTTGGAACAACTTTGAAATTAGCCGTTTGGAGAAACGTGGAAAAACTTCTAACACTTCAGTGAGACTGTGAGAGCTTGTTGGGATTCCATATGATCCACTTTAGAAAACAGTATCACGCGAACACACACATATTCTCTCTCATGTACAGTCAGTGATAGCCATAGCCATGTGGCTTACCAATGTATCAAATGAAATAAAATGTTATTTGTCACATGTGCCGAAAACAATAGGTGTAGATCTTACATTTACATTTACGTCGTTTAGCAGACGCTGTTATCCAGAGCGACCTACAAATTGGTGCATTCACCTTATGATATCCAGTGGAACAACCACTTTACAATAGTACATCTATATCTTTTTTCTTGGGGGGGTTAGAAGGATTACTTTATCCTATCCCAGGTATTCCTTAAAGAGGTGGAGTTTCAGGTGTCTCCAGAAGGTGGTGATTGACTACGCTGTCCTGGCGTCGTGAGGGAGCTTGTTCCACCATTGGGGTGCCAGAGCAGCGAACAGTTTTGACTGGGTTGAGCGGGAACTGTGATTCCGCAGAGGTAGGGAGGCGAGCAGGCCAGAGATGGATGAACGCAGTGCCCTTGTTTGGGTGTAGGGACTGATCAGAGCCTGAAGGTACGGAGGTGCCGTTCCCCTCACAGCTCCGTAGGCAAGCACCATGGTCTTGTAGCAGATGCGAGCTTCAACTGGAAGCCAGTGGAGTGTGCGGAGGAGCAGGGTGACGTGAGAGAACTTGGGAAGGTTGAACACCAGACGGGCTGCAGCCTTCTGGATGAGTTGCAGGAGTTAAATGGCACAGGCAGGGAGCCCCGCCAGCAGCGAGTTGCAGTAATCCAGACGTGAGATGACAAGTGCCTGGATTAGGACCTGCGCCGCTTCCTGTGTAAGGCAGGGTCGTACTCTGCGAATGTTGTAGAGCATGAACCTACAGGATCGGGTCACCGCCTTGATGTTAACGTGAGGGGGGGGGGGGGTCAATGCAAATAGTCCAGGTGGCCATTTGATACATTTTTCAGCAGTCTTATGGCTTGGGGGTAGAAGGAGCCTTTTGGACCTAGACTTGGCGCTCTGGTACCGCTTGCCGTGCGGTGGCAGAGAAAACAGTCTATGAGTTTGGTGACTGGAGTCTTTCACCATTTTTTAGGCCATCCTTTGACACCGCCTAGTATATAGGTCCTGGATGGCAGGAAGCTTGGCCCCAGTAATGTACTGGGCCGTACTCACTACCCTCTGTAGCGACTTAAGGTTGGATGACGAGCAGTTGCCATACCAGGTCGTGATGCAACCGGTCAGGATGCTATCGGTGGTGCGGCTGTAGAACTTTTTGAGGATCTGGGGACCCATGCCAAATAATTTTAGTCTCCTGAGGGGGAAAAGGCGTTGTCGTGCCCTCTTCATGATTTTCTTGGTGTGTTTAGACCATGAAAGTTTGGTGGTGATGTAGACACCAAGAAACTTGAATTTCCCGACCCGCTCTACTACAGCCCTGTCGATGTAAATGGGGGTGTGTTCGGCCCTCCTTTTCCTATAGTCCACGATCATCTCGTTTGTCTTGCTCACGTTGAGGGAGAGGTTGTTGTCCTGGCACCACACTGCCAGATCTCTGACATCCTCTCTATAGGCTGTCTCATCATTGTCGGTGATCAGGCCTACCACCGTTGTGTCGTCAGAAAACTTACTGATGGTGTTGGAGTCCTGCTTGGCCACGCAGTCTTGGGTAAACAGGGAGTATAGGAGGACTCTGGCACACACCCCTGAGGGGCCCACGTGTTGAGGATCAGTGTGGCAGATGTGTTGTTACCTACCCTTACAACCTGGTGTCAGCTCCTCAGGAAGTCCAGGATCCAGTTTCAGAGGGAGGTGTTTAGTCCCAGGGTCCTTAGCTTAGTGATGAGCTTTGTGGGCACTATGGTGTTGAATGCTGAGCTGTAGCCAATGAACAGTATTCTCACATAGGTGTTCCTATTGTCCAGATGGGAAAGGACAGTGTGGCGTGCGATTGAGATTGCATCATGTGTGGATTTGTTGGGGTGGTAGGCGAATTGGAGAGGGTCTAGGTTTTCCAGGATGATGGTGTTGATGTGAGACATGACCAGCCTTTCAAAGCACTTCATGGCTACCGACATGACGGCTACGGGCGGTGGTCATTTAGGCAGGTTACCTTCGCTTTCTTGGGCACAGGGACTACAGTGGTCTGCTTGAAACCTGTAAGTATTACAGACTCGGTCAGGGTGAAGTTCAAAATGTCAGTGAAGACACTTGCCAGCTGCCGCATGCTCTGAGTACATGTCCTGGTAATCCATCTGGCCCGTCGGCCTTGTGAATGTTGACCTGTTTAAAGAAATGACCTAAAGAGTACGGGACTGCCTTGGAAGTTGAGTTGCATAGGAAACTATTGTCCTAGTCCCTTTCCCGATCCCAAAACCAGCCACCCATTTGTCCATGGCTCCTTCACCACTGTACAGCTGTCTCTCTAGGACAGTGGTCACCAGCCGCTGAAACTTGAGGGTCCCATTCAGTATAGATGGTCTCTCTTTCACTCACTCACACACACACACACACACACACACACACACACACACACACACACACACACACACACACACACACACACACACACACACACACACACACACACACACACACACACACACACACACACACACACACACTTCCCCTTGGTGATGTGATAGTTTCTCTTAACATGAAATTGAGAGACTTATCTAAATGTCAGTAGATACTGGATTAATATGCCTGGTATGTCTGGATGGCAGTGGACTGGGAGTTGTGGAACAGGGATCATCTGGTTCCTCGCTGTGTGTCTCAGAGCTGTGTTCCAGTCTGTTCGCAGAGTAAGAGGATGATTTGCATCTGTCTGTCAGTGAGCCACTGAGCCAGTTAGACTAGTAAACGGTTTCTGTATCCACAGGGGCCTGATCTATTGGAGCTCAACAATGGCTGGTCACTGATGGGAGTCATATCCACCATTATATTTACAACTTACACTGTATCTCCTTCCAGAGATGGGGCAGGGTAACAAGGGAAACAAGTGTGAGGTGATTGAAGTATAGTCTTTCCAAGGACCCACAACGGGTATCCCTATGATTCTATAGAAAATCACAGGCACCTTAGTTAGGTGACCTAACCTATATCTCTTTAAGATAGAGAGGCCCCTGGTATGAGATATTGGCATGGAGAGTGATGATTTAAGGTGGAGAGAAGACTACTGACGCATTCACGAACATAACACAATTCACACACTTCAGTGTATATGGTTTGACAGGGAGTGCAAGGTTTTTTCAATAAGAGCGGGCTTTGGGGAGAGTTACTGGGTCTGCCCCAGAGATGTTTTCTTTTAATAAAGAATGAAAACAAAGCAAGGATTTATCCTAGTCGACCCCAGCTAGCCCAGCCCACTGAAAACACTACAAATCTCTCCTATGTAATTGGCAGGATAGGAGGGATGTCTGCCATAGTGACAATGCAACATGTGCCATCCTGACACGTGAGGAACTACGGCAGGAAATATTGTGATTCTCAGTCTGACCCGTTAGGAATTCCCTGACCCTCCTTTCCTGAATCCCTCCAAAGCTTCTGGGCATCAGGAGTTTTACTAAAGGGTATATATGCCTATTGATGGTAAATTACTTTTCTGTCTCCATCCCCCTAACACACACACACCCAAACACAATCTAGCAGAGACAGAGGTCTCTTTCGAGAGTGTGAAAAGCTGGTCTCTATATTGGGAGGTTGTGAAGACCACCGATTTTCCTATCATTCCATGGCTTTTATGGGTCTGACAGGGCTGCCAGGAGGGGGGGAAAGAAAGACGGGAAGAGAGAAGGACAGAGGTAGCGACGAGGGGGACATTTAAATGAATTACACAGAAAGAGTTAGAGGCAGACAGTCAGAATGATGGAGGGGAGAAGTGAGACGATTAAAATACGGGAGAAAGACAGACTTTGTCCGGACTCTGCAGGAATCTAATAAAAATAAATGTTCTTGTGTGTTTGATCCTCTACCTTCTACAAAACATCGGAGAACAGGAAAAACACAAATGACTTGTGACATAAACTGATACATCTTATGAGAGAAAGATAAGCACATATCTATAATATGAAGAAACAAATGAATCTGCATGGTGCGCCATTTTCTTCTTTCCATAAAAGCCTTTAAATAGTTTGTGTCACTGCCAGTGGGGTTTGAACGCCATGCATTTAGCCATCTGGGTGGAGATGAAAGGCAGGTGGTTGACCATTTCTCCTCCTTCATGGCAGTAGCATGAAGAACTGTCTCTCACAGGCAGTAAATACCTTCAGTGGTGGACATACACACACACTAGTGGAGGCTCCTCAGAGTACCATCCTCCTCAGTGAATTTCATAAAAATTCAAATAGTGAAACATTAAAAAAGTTTACCCTTTTTGATAAAACTATACTAAATACTGTATATTCCCATTTCACCAAATAACTGATTAAAACACACTGTTTTGGAATGACAGTCTAAAGCAGACTCAACAGCACCCTCTGGGGTAGCACCATGGTGTAGCCAGAGGACAGCTAGCTTCCATCCTCCTCTGGGTACATTGACTTCAATGCAAAACCTAGGAGACTCATGGTTCACAACCTCTTCCACTGACTTACACAGTAATTATGACAACTTCCGGGGGACTTTTTCCAAACTATCAGAGCTCTGGCAGCATGAACTGACATGTTGTCCATTCAATCAAAGGATCAGAGAATGAATCTAGTACTGAAAGCATAAGCTACAGCTAGCTAGCACTGCAGTGCATAAAGTGTGGTGAGTAGTCCTCTCAAAGAGAGAAAGACAACAGTTGAACAGTTTTTAACAAATTAATTTCTTCAAAAAATTAAGGAGAAGCAGCAGAGAGAGAGAACTATATTTCACATCTTACTTTAACTTACCTTAGGTAATGCAGCAAATTTAGCCTACTCAACAACCTGGTCATCAGTAGTTACCACTGTAACAAAGTAATAAACCCTGCCTACAATTTATCTTCTTACAATCTGATTTTAAACCTAACCTTGACCCTAAACTTAACCACAGTTCTAACCGTATGCCTAAACCTAAACTTAAATTAAGCACAAAAAGCACATTCTGCAACTCAAGTTAAACTTTCAGTTTTATTAACACTCAGAGCAAACAGTGCATTCGGAAAGTATTCAGACACCTTTACTTTTTCACATTTTGTTACATTACAGCCTTATTCTCAAATTGATAAAAAAAAAAACAATTCCCCTCATCAATCTAAACACAATACCCCATAATAATAAAGCTAAAACAGGCTTCCAGCAGCAGGGATTGCGAGACTAGTCAGGAAAAAAATACCAATCTGAAATATCACATTTACATAAGTATTCAGACCTTTTAATCAGTACTTTGTTGAAGAACCTTTGGCAGCGATTACAGCCTCGAGTATTATTGGATATGACGCCACAATCTTGGCACACCTGTATTTGGGGAGTTTCTCCCATTCTTCTCCGCAGATCCTCTCAAGCTCTGTCAGCGTCGCTGCACAGCTATTTTCAGGTCTCTCAGAGATGTTCGAGGACATTCAGAGCCTTATCCCGAAGCTACTCCTGCATTGTCTTGGCTGTGTGCTTATGGTCAATGTCCTGTTGGAAGGTAAACCTTTGCCCCAGTCTGAAGTCCTGAGTGTTCTCGAGCAGGTTTTCATCAAGGATCTCTCTGTGCTTTGCTCCGTTCATCTTTCCCTCGATCCTGACTGGTCTCTCAATCCCTGTCGCTGAAAAACATCCCCACAGCATGATGCTGCCACCAACATGCTTCACCTTAGGGGTAGTGCCAGGTTTCCTCCAGATGTGACACTTGGCATTCAGGCCAAAAGAGTTCAATCTTGGTTTCATCAGACCAGAGAATCTTGTTTCTCATGGTATTAGAGTCTTTAGATGCCTGTTGGCAAACTCCAAGCGGGCTGCCATGTGCCTTTTACTGAGGAGTGGCTTCCGTCTGGCCACTCTACCATAAAGGCCTGATTGGAGTGCTGCAGAGATGGTTGTCCTTCTGGAAGATTCTCCCATCTCCACAGAGGCACTCAGGAGCTCTGTTAGAGTGACCATCAGGATCTTGGTCACCTCCATGACCAAGGCCCTTCTCCCCCGATTGCTCAGTTTGGCCGGACCGCCAGCTCTAGGTAGAGTCTAGGTGGTTCCAAACATCTTACATTTAATAATGATGGAGGCTACAGAGGCTGCAGAGGACCGCCAATGCTGCAGAATTTTTTGGTACTCTTCCCCAGATCTGTGCCTCGACCCAATCCTGTCTTGGAGCTCTACAGACAATTCCTTCAAGCTCATGGCTAGGGTTTTGCTCTGACACTGTCAACCATGAGTGCTTATATAGACAGGTTTGTGTTTTTCCAAATCAAATAAAATCTTAGTGGTCACATACACATTTTTCCTAGCTCCAACAGTGCAGTAATACAGTGAGGGAAAAAAGTATTTGATCCCCTGCTGATTTTGTACGTTTGCCCACTGACAAAGAAATGATCAGTCTATAATTTTAATGGTAGGTTTATTTGAACAGTGAGAGACAGAATAACAACAAAAAATCCAGAAAAACGCATGTCAAATTTTTTTTTCAATGATTTGTATTTTAATGAGGGAAATAAGTATTTGACCCCCTCTCAATCAGAAAGAATTCTGGCTCCCAGGTGTCTTTTATACAGGTAACGAGCTGAGATTAGGAGCACACTCTTAAAGGGAGATGTTTGATTGCTATACCCTATCAGAAAGAGCAGATTCCAAGGTTTCTAATTAACATATTTTTGCCAAACAATTGTACAAATTGTGTGGATGGTCTCTGTTTCCAAATATAACGTATTCCTAGAATAACACTTGGCTTTCTCCATACAGGGCTTGCTCCATACTGTAAAATAGTGTGTTGACAGTGGTAGGGCAATTTGATTTCATTGGCATGGAGCCGCCATAGATTGGCATTGCATAGCCATATCCTTGGCTACTAAGCACAGATAAATACAATTCAAAACATGCTATTCTGTTCTTTTCAAATAAATTGTCTTGAATCATGTTTTTTATGACCTTCCTATACAAAACATTAAATGGATTTACTTGTGATTGTGTATATTAACTGTTACGCACGCCTCTTGGAGGGAACGCAACACCCTGCTACTCTCAAGTCCCCGCGGAGTGAAAGAGGTATGTGATTGTAGGTGCTGGTAAGGATGACAGAGGCAGAGAAGTTTACCGTTAACAGGGAATGTATTCCTTCACACGGTAATTTGGGGAAAAGGGCTGGACGGAACCAAAGCAAAGAAAGTTAAAGTTAAAGAGTCCCCTCTCCTACCTTACCTGCCTACCCACAACTTATCCATTCTTAACGCCACCTGGCGTGCTAACCAAAATACAGGGGATGGTGCGCCCAGGTCTTACCTAGTGTGCATAGACAGAGTATATACTACGGGTATATGTATGCCCGGAGGCGTCTTGCCTAAGCACTCCCAAGGTGCCTTCCCCTTCCCCCCCGGGAACAAACGAAACAGAATAATACAAACAGTTTCAATAATCAAAGTCCTTTTTACATAAACATACCTCCGCAAAAACTGTCTGAGCAACAACTAACACAGAACATCAAAGAAGCTCTCCCTGAGCAACAAACAATACTGGGGCATGCCCAGATGCTCTTTCTGAGCAACAAACAATACTGGGGCATTCCCAGATGCTCTTTCTGAGCAACAAACACTACAGGACATCCCAATCAGCTCTCTCTGAGCAAAGGAACACTGGCTTTTATACAGCTAGAGAAGGAGTCTGCAATTGAAGACAGCTGTATCCCTTAACAAGAGGGCGGGATCAGACCTCCAGTCTGCAATGGGGCCGACCATTCAGCTGCTTGGGGGAATCCAGGAAGCCATTTCCTGAAATACATTTACATTTACATTTTAGTCATTTAGCAGACGCTCTTATCCAGAGCGACTTACAGTAGTGAATGCAGACATTTCATACATTTTTTTTTCTTTTTCGTACACATACATACAAACCCACAACAACACAGAAACTGGGGAACGTAACATTAACACTAGAAAGACGAAAAGCATCATAATGACTCAAAACTAATGTAAATGTTTAATTACTCTGCCTTTTTTAAAGTCATGTCCCCCTCTTCCTTGACTTTTCCTAAATAAGTCTATATAACACACTGTCTTTGTTAGAATCTTAATATCACAAACAGAACTGGAGTTTTTGTATGGTTTCCCCCAGTCTGCTCCGCTCCTTCTCCAATAGTTGAATGTGTCATGCCCAGTTGATAATCACCCCAATAACTGCCTACAAACACAACCTAAACTATACCTAAAATAATTTCACATATATAACAGATTAAATCAATTAAGTATAGTATGATGGGGGAGCAAAGGGGAGAATGGGTGATTTTATGAGTGAGGGGAAGCTAATGACGCATAATTATGTGAAATGTGAAAGAAGAACAGGTTAGGCCATTGTATTGTATTAATCTATTCTAATTTGAAACTCAAAACACTGTACCCTATATCAGTCCACCAAATCCAAGCAGTTGTATTAGTCGACTTCGCGCCTATTTGGGGTAGGCTACACAGTGAGAGTGTGCTTGACTTACAATGGCAAGACCAAGATGAAGGGATGCACGTGCTGCATATGCGTTGCTACAAGATCTGAATGAATATGACTCAGATGGCGGCGAAGAAATGGATCATGACATCTCTGATGATTATTATTCTGATTCATGCTGAATGGCTTTCCATATCTGGGAAACGGTTCATTTCGGGCAGCAGGTGAGCAAGTGTCGGACAATGTTTAGGCTCAGATGGCAAGGCTGTGCTATGTGAAAGGAGGAACTCGCTGCTGGCCTGTTGTTGTGTTCTACAACATGCTTGACTTGGCTGCTATCAAAGCACACGTGTTGTCTAAGCAGTGCATGAACAACACCCATGAGCTCAGAGCAGGAGATACTTCATCATGAGTCTGGCACACGGACTACGTGAGAGACATATGAGGGCCAAGGCAGCAGCAAAGATCCCATGTGAGCCACTGAGTGAGCCAAATTGCGGTCAGCTCGCGGGGAGAAGAAACTGCAAGGTGGACAGATGCACTTGGAACAGAACCCTGACACCTGTTTCAGATGCAAGCAACTTTTTTTGTGGGAAGTGTTGCAATCAAGTGAAAGTGACAAAGTTTAGGACAAAGGATAACAGCTAAATGAGATCAAACTGCTGCGTGAAGACGCACACCATATTGTAAGCACAAGCGAGGCCACATATAATGTGTCCAATAACTGACAATAAGAGGCTACTTTTGACTGCTTTCATATAGACACTTATATTCATAAAAATGCCATTATTGCTTTTGTGTTGATTTTCACTATTGATAAGCATTCTTGGCACCTATACTGATGTTAAGGCTACTGATATTTCATCATTGACCAAATGTCTGCGGTTTGGGTACTTTTGTTTGTTTTGTGGTTATAGAAATACGTTTTTACTGTGTTTCAACGCAAATGCTTTTTGTTTCATAGTTCTAACAAAGATGCTCCATGAATAAAATAGATTTTACACTTGAAATGCTGTGTTTTTGGTAGTTTTTCATTTTTACATATAACATAAACATAAAGTAACATAAACTGATTAATATGTTATGTTCTTTTAAATATTTACATTTTGTATTCTAATGTTACCTAACATCTTTATAAACACAACCAAATGACTTTGGCAGGAAGGGGAGTCTAATGAGGCCAGACTTTTGTAGTTAAATGGATTTATCAGACAGGTGGCTATTGGTACTCCTTGAGGCTACTACTATTCTACTTTAAAATACCTCATGGTGCTTTGAGGATGAAATGCTTAAAGTTGTCATTCATGAAATTTGCTGTAAATTACTGCTAGTGTAAAATACACGTATTAAGGAAAAGTCAGGGAGAGGTGGGTTCAAGGTTTTTATTGAAATGAAGTTATGGAAATTACAACATTTAAAATGGTCAGAATGACATTCTTGATGTAGATGCGAGAAGGAATTATACAATGAGCAAAGTGATGATGCTGTATGTGGCTGTTATGAAAGTGAACTATGTGTGTGGATAACCAGGGGTGTATTCATTCCTATGATTCTGTTGCAAATCGCTTCTTAAAACCTCTTAATGATCTAATCCTTTTTTTCAACTTTCGCCTAAAATGGCATACCCAAATCTAACTGCCTGTAGCTCAGGACCTGAAGCAAAGATTTGCATATTCTTGATATCATTTCAAAGGAAACACTTTGAAGTTTGTGGAAATGTGAAATTAATTTAGGAGAATATAACACATTAGATCTGGTAAAAGATAATACAGACCAAAAAACATTAGTTTTAAAAAAAAATGTATTTGTTTAATCTTTTTGTACCATCGTCTTTGAAACCATAATGTATTATTCCAGCCCAGGTGCAATTTAGATTTTGGCCACTAGACGGCATCAGTGTATGTTCAAAGTTTTGGACTGATACAATGAACCATTGCACTCTCCTCAAACAATGGCATGGTATTTTTTCACTGTAATAGCTACTGTAAAATGAACAGTGCAGTTAGATTAACAAGAATTTAAGCTTTCTGCCCATATCAGATAGGTCTATGTCCTGGCATTTATTTTGTTACTTACAACCTCATGCTAATCACATTAGACTATGTTAGCTCAACTGCCCGCGGGGGGGGCACCGATCACGTAGAGGTTAAAAGGAATGAAACGGGGAGGAACCTACCTGAATTTGTCCAATTGTAATTCATGTTTTATTTGCAAAATGGCATGTTTTGCAACAGTTTGGATTAATGATTATACCCAGATCAGCTAGATGCAGGCAAGGTTGTGCAAGGCGATATGGTATGGAATGCATTTCAAACTCAAAATTGACAGCCCTCGGCCCTAAACCCTCAGCCCTTGAATTACATTTTACATCGTCACATCCAAGTGTACCTTAAATGTCTCTTGCCCAAGCAAGGGAGAGTGATGATTGGAGAGGCACCGTCCTCTGAGATTTTGAAGATGAGCTTAAAAACAACCAACCTAAAGCTATTCAACCTAAGGGGTTGGGTTAAATGCGGAAGACACATTTCAGTTGAAGCCATTCAGTTGTACAACTAACTACATATCCCCCTTTCCCTTCCTTTCCTTATGGATCTAGCTAGAACTCCTGTCAGGTAGCTAGCTTCAGTTACCTATAGCTGGCTAGCTAGTTTTATAGTTTGGTCATTTATTCAAAAAAAATTCAGAATTCCAAAAGACATGTTTATGAATCTAGCTACGTTTTATAGGATACTCAATACAAGACTAAGACAATTTGCAATTGCTAAAATCAATGTCTATATAATTTTTTTAGCAAGCTAGCTTCATACTTTTTTCTGACATGCCGAAAATGCAGCCTTGTTGATTAAATTTAGAGAAATGCTTACTGAAATTCTCGATTATCGTGGATTTATCAGTGGTGACAGTGTTTCCTAGTCTCAGTGCAATGGCCAGCTAGGAGGAGGTACTTGTATTCTCCATGGACTTTAGAGTGTTTCAAAACTTTTTGGAACTTGTGCTGCAGGATGCAAATTTCTGTTTGAAAAAGCTAGCCTTTGCTTTCCTAACTGACTGTGTGTATTGGTTCCTGACTACCCTGAAAAGTTGCATATCGCAGGGACTATTCGAAGCTAGTGCAGTACGCCACAGGGTGTTTTTGTGGTGGTCGAGGGCAGTCAAGTCTGGGGTGAACCAAGGGTTATATCTGTTCTTAGTTCTTCATTTTTTGAAAGGGGCATGCTTATTTAAGATGGTGAGGAAAGCACTTTTAAAGAACAACCAGGCATCCTCTACTGATGTGATGAGGTCAATATCCTTCCAGGATACCCGGGCCAGGTCGATTAGAAAGGCCTGCTCGCAGAAGTGTTTTAGGGAGCATTTGACAGTGATGAGGGATGGTCGTTTGACCATGGACCCATAACGGAGGCAGCCAATGAGGCAGTGATTTCTGAGATCCTGGTTGAAAACAGCAGAGGTGTATTTAGAGGGAAAGTTGGTCAGGATGATATCTATGAGGGTGCCCATGTTGACGGATTTGGGGTTGTACTTGGTAGGTTCCTTGATAATTTGTGTGAGATTGAGGGCATCTATCTTAGATTGTAGGACGGCCGGGGTGCTAAGCATATCCCAATTTAGGTCCCCTAGCAGTACGAACTCTGACGATAGATGGGGCAATCAATTCACATATGGTGTCCAGGGCACAGCTGGGAGCTGAGGGGGTCTACAACAAGCGGCAACAGTGAGGGACTTATTTCTGGAGAGATCTTTAAAAGTAGAAGCTCGAACTGTTTGGGCATAGGCCTAGATAGTCTGCAGAGTTCTGTCATACTATCTCTACAGGCTCTCTCTGTAGGCAATTCCGACCCCTTTAGCAGTTCTGTCTTGACGGAAAATGTTGTAATTGGGGATGGAAATGTCAGCTTTTTTGGTGGCCTTCCTAAGCCAGGATTCAAACACGGCTAGGACATCAGGGTTGGCAGAGTGTGCTAAAGCAGAGAATAAAGCAAACTTAGGGAGGAGGCTTCTAATGTTAACATGCATGAACCAAAGGCTTTTACGGTTGCAAAAGTCGACAAATGAGAGCGCCTGGGGACACACAGGGCCTGGGTTAACCTCTACATCACCAGAGGAACAGAGGAGTAGGATGAGGGTACGGCTAAAGGCTATAAGAACTGGTCGTCTAGTGCTTTGGGAACAGAGAATAAAAGGAGCAGATTTCTGGGTATGGTAGGATAGATTCAGGGCGGTCTCCGCACCCTACCATAAACCTAAGCATTGAGTGACGATGAGAGAGGTTGCATCTCTGGAGGCACCAGTTAAGCTAGGTGCGGTCTCCGCATGTGTGGGGGGTGGGACAAGGGGGCTTTTAGAGGCATGTTGAGCAGGACTAGGGGCTCAGCATTAAAATCAAACAATGAGAGCTGCCCTAAACAACAGTATACAAGGCATATTGACATTAGAGAAAGGCATAAAGCAATCACAGTTGTTGATTTGGAGAGCTAAGGCAACAATGGGTGAGGTTGGGTGAGGTTGCTAGGTTGTAGCAACTTTATGATGGGTATAGGGCACATTTGAGTATCATCTAGTAGTAGCTAGAATTAATGACAGTCATCCAATATGCTATAATAGAAATAAGGCCATGCACATCATTTCTTGTCATCCCCCTAATCTTAGACAGACAGACAGACAGACAGACAGACAGACAGACAGACAGACAGACAGACACACAGACACACAGACACACAGACACACAAACACACAGACACACAGACACACAGACACACACACAGGCAGTAACTATGCAGTAAGCTGTCAACTGAAAGAGATGCCAGACCAGGTAAGGTAAGAGACCTGAGGACCTTGTGAAAGGAAGGAAAAACAGAATGTCTCCCTTTTTCCCATAATTTCTCCTATTCTAGCCCTCTCTCCCCCTGTCTCTCATCCACAGGTGATTGATGGGAGAGGATTTCTTTGGTCTCTGGGTGCATGAAACCTTTGTTGGTAGCATGTCGCCCATTCAACCTACACTTATAAATATATTTCTCTCATTGCAAATCTACTGCTCCATCTCTGGCCCACACTACTCAATATGACAGATAGAATCAAAACATCCAGTCTCATTTTCGCCATGCACTGGGCGTCTAATGAAACCACACTGCTCTGCACGCTCTTCCGGCCGAGCGGCCCGTCTGTGTTTGTCTACCTGCAGTGCTGCAGACGGGAAGCTGTGAGAGCAGAAATCATTATGGCACAGGGTATATTTTCGCTCTTCGCTCTCCAGGCAACTCCAACAAATGGTGACCCCAGGACCTTCTCGGATAGACCATGCTGTCTATCTCGGACCAATGGAGCCTTCAGATCCACTGTTTAATGTGGCCACAATATCTTCCCTTCAGAAATGATTAGAATAAGGGCAACTGCAAACAAACCAAAAAAATAGTAGGGGCATGGATCAGAAAACCTGTATTTGGTTTGATCACCATTTGCCTCAGACAGCGTGACTCATCTCCTTCGCATAGAGTTGATGAGGCTGTTGATTGTGGACAGTGGAATGTTGTCCCACTCCTCTTCAATGGCTGTGCAAAGTTGCTGGATATTGCCGGGAACTGGAACAGACTTCTGTACACGTCGTGCCAGAGCATCCCAAACATGCTCAATGGATGACATGCCTGGTGAGTATGCAGGCCATGGAAGAACTGGGACATTTTCAACTTCCAGGAATTCTGTACAGATATTTGCTACACGGGGCTGTGCATTATGCTGAAACATGAGGTGATGGCAGCTGATGAAAGACAATGGGCCTCAGTATCTCGTCACGGTATCTCTGTGCATTCAAATTGCGATTGATAAAATGCAATTGTGTTCGTTGTCTGTAGCTTATGCCTGCCCATACCATAACCCCACCTCCACCATGGGGCACTCTGTTCACAAAGTTGCAAACCACTCGCCCACACGACACCAATACGTGGTCTGTGGTTGTGTGGCAGGTTGAACGTACTGCAAAATTCTCTAAAACGACGTTGGTGGCGGCTTATGGTAGAGAAATTAACAATCAATTCTCTGGAAACAGCTCTGGTGGACATTACGGTAGTCAGCATGCCAATTGCGCACTCCCTCAAAACATCTGTGGCATTGTGTTGTGTGACAAAACTGCACATTTTAGAGTGGCCTTTTCTTGTCCACAGCACAAGGTGCACCTGTGTAATGATCATGCTGTTTAATCAGCTTCTTGATATGCCACACCTGTCAGGTGGATGTATTATCTTGGCAAAGTAGAAATTCTCACTAACAGGGATGTAAACAAATGTGTACAACATTTGAGATAAATAAGCTTTTTGTTCATATTAAACATTTCAGGGATCGTTTATTTCAGCTCATGAAACACCAAAACTTTATGTTGCATTTATATTTTTGTTCAGTGTAGTATAGACACACAAAGACATGCACGCATAAATTAAAATACACACACACATCCATAATGGTAACCCAATACAATGGCTTGATGTTTTAAGTTCAGCGGTTCAGGATAAAGCCCATTATCTAAAGTGCTGTACTGCTGAGCTGAAGACCAGTGCTCTGTGCTTGTCAAAGCTACACAGCGGGGAAGCTCATATCTATTTAACATTTTGGAACCTTCTTTAACTGTAGAATTGTTCAGAAAGCTTTAAGAATTAGGTTAGCTGCAACCACATTCATCTGCTCTGATCTTGAGGTACCGGTCTGTGGGCTGGTATTCTTTAAAAAAAAGAAGAACAATTCACCTTTATTTAACCAGGCAGGCTAGTTGAGAACAGGTTCTCATTTACAACTGCGACCTGGCCAAGATAAAGCAAAGCAGTTCGACACATACAACAACACAGAGTTACACATGGAATAAACAAACATACAATCAATAATACAGTAGAAAAATCTATATACAGCATGTGCAAATGAGGTAAGGCAATAAATAGGCCATGGTGGCAAATTAATTACAATATAGCAATTAAACACTGGAATGGTAGGATGTGCAGAAAATGAATGTGCTAGTAGAGATACTGGGGTGCAAAGGAGAAAGATAAATAAATACAGTAGGGGAAGCAGTAGTTGTTTGGGCTATTTACAGATGGGCTATGTACAGGTGCAGTGATCTGTGAGCTGCTCTGACAGCTGGTGCTTAAAGCTAGTGAGGGAGGGACATTCTACACATAAGTCAATGGGCTAGTATTCTACACAACATAGAAATAGGTCCTGCCTCTCGATAAATATTAGAAAGCAGATTATTCAGCAGAAGTTCCTATCAGTCCTAGATTATGGCGACATCATCTAATGTATATGAACACAGCTGCTACATCATTAATGCCATTAGATGCAGCATATCATAGCGCACTGCGCTTTAGTACAGGTGAACATTTTAGCACTCAACATTGCATTCTCTACCAGAAAGTTGGTTGGCCCACTTCGATGTCACGTAGGTTGACACGTTGCTGTTTTCATTTTACAAATTATTTGTGGAGCAATCTTCAAAATGTTCTCAAATCTGGTGTTCTGGTGCCTCTAAGTCAATTCAGAATGCTGATTGAGGACCTTTTACTGATGGAATGTCTGTTTTTAATGACCGTGTTCTTCTTTCTGATTACATTTTGTATTTTTATTTTTATTTGTGTATCTTCTGTAATTTATGTAATTCAGGACTCATCTGTAAAAGAGACTTCGGTCTCCGTATGACTCCCTGATAAAATAAAGGTTAAATAAAATTAATACATAGCAGTCCATGGGCAAATCTACACAGAGGTCTATGTGCTACTATACTACACAGAAGTCTATGAGCTAGTCTACACAGAAGACTATGAGCTACTCTTCTACATAGTAGTCTGCTCTTGTCCATGGGGATTACTTTCATTACAGAGCTGCAATTCAGAAGTAATGAGAGGATGGAGCAGGACCAGTCACAGGGGAGGGAGGACTGCTCCCAGTGTGTTAACTGGGACAAACCTGGGTCAGTAGTAAACGTTTCCAGAACATAAACACAAACCAAACAGACAGCAGACAAAGCCAAAAGGAGGCGGCGGAAGATGAAGAGGATGAGAAGAATGAGAGAGAGTACAGAAAGAAAGCAATTTCTTGGATTGTGAGTCGATCCATAATGATTGAATCATCTGAGTAATGCTCCTTCTGGGTAAACAACAAAGACAGTAAAGCTTTTGGGTGGGGTCCATCTGAGACCCATTCAGTAAAACCATTCTCACATGGCCTCCCTGTTGTGTAACACCGCTTTGTGTGACATCACTGCAGTCGTGAAGCGAATGATTTGCATCGTTAAGTAAAGGGCCGTGCTCAAAGTGAAAATGGGCAACAAAATCACTCATAACACACTGTAGGCTAAGCAACCGAGAACTAAAGCTTAAAGAGTTAGTTCAGTATCTTTGCTAGAAACACTACTGGGGGTAGGCTATATCAGCTGATCATCATTAATGTAGGCCAGATGAATCAGCTCATTTAAAAAATATATATTTTACCTTTATTCATACAGGTTTTTCTCATTGAGATAACATCTCTTTTCGAGAGAGACCTGGTCCAATAGCAGCAGGGGAACAACATTTCAGACCAAACAACTTACATACACTAACACAACATTAAACACAACTATAAACACACATACAGTACAACAAAAACATTTTACGTTAAAAACACGAAAGTCTTAACTAAAAACAGCTGTCCTAAAGGCAATTCCACTCTTCTATAATATATACATCGATCAAGTGTTTAAACTCCGCCAACGAAACTAGATCATCACATTTTAAAATGTTCAAGAGAGAATTCCAGGACCACGGAGCTGAGTAACTAAAACTATTTCTACCATGACCTGTTCTAATTTTTGGTACTGTTAGAAGCAAATGAGAATGGGACCGTAATTGATATTTATTTACCGACCTCACTTAAAAAGAACAGAGACAAAATAGCATTTTACCCAATATGGCCTTATAAATCAGTGTATACCAGTGTTTAAGCATACGCAAGGTCAATGACGACTAGCCAACAGAGCTGTAGAGATCACAATGATGTGGTAGATGTTTCTGATTTGTAATGAACCTGAGGGCTGCATGATACACTGAATCAAGTGCTCTCAGGGTAGTGGTTGAGGCCTGCATATATATAACATTACTAAAATCTAAAACCGCCAGTAATGTACATCGTACCAGCTCCTTCCTGGCCTTAAAAGAAAAACAAGCCTTATGGCGGTAATAAAAGCCTATTCTCAGCTTGAGCTTCCTTATCAAGTTCTCTACAGGCACATTGAAGCTCAGCTTATCATCAACCCACACACCCAAATATTTGTACACTTTAACTTGCTCTATAGTATGTCCAGCCAATGTAGCAATGACATGATTAGTAACATGTCTGGCATTTGAAAATACCATGCATTTCGTTTTACCCAAATTTAGAACCAGCTTTTGTCACGACTCCCACTGAAGGTGGCGCCCCCTCCTGCTCGGGTGGTGCTCGGCGGTAGTCGTCACCGGCCTACTAGCTGCCACTGATTCCTTTTGTTTTCCCCCCTTTCTGTTATTGTTTGCACCTGTCCTTAGTTGGGTTGATTAGCGGGGCCTTATTAGCTAGTTGGCCCGCCTGCTCTTTGTGCAGGATTGTTTCTCTGTGTGTTGCTTTGGTACGCGCTGTAATTATTTTATGCTAGTGCATGGTTTTGCACTCACTGTGTTTTGTCCCCTGTGTTTGGGGCACTTTGATTTTTGTGTGCGCTCAGTTCACATTTTGGGTTGGCTGGTGTTTTGCTTGTCGAGCATTAAAAGCTATAACCCTTATCGCTGCTTCCTGCGTCTGATTCCTCCTCCACTACGCCCAAGCCTTACAGCTTTAAATCATACAGATTCTGTTGTATGATGTTAAATGCTCTTTGGGCATTTTCAAAAGCTGAAGATAAATTACTACCACTTGAATAAAGAACAGTATCATCTGCATAAAAATGAACATCCTCTGTTTTAATAAGATCCCCAAAATTGTTGATATACAAAATGAACAACAGTGGGCCCAAAATAGAACCTTGCGGAACACCTGAGCACACCTCTATGGACTTTACAACCATCCGCCATTACACATTGGTTTATAAATTATCTATCAAATCGTACACAATCCAGAGAATGACAAGTAATTCAACAACATTTTAACCTTTGCACTAACACAGCATGGTCCACAGTGTCAAAAGCCTTCGACAAATCAATAAAGACAGACACACAATGTAACTTCTTATCAAGTGGATGTCATTTAAAACCTTCAATGTTGCTGAAACAGTGCTGTGGCCAGACCTAAAACCTGATACCATTCCATTTAAGATGTTATTTTCTTGGAAGTAGGCCTTCAGCTGCCTACTAACTAAGGACTCCAGTACCTTAGACAGTACAGACAATTTTGATATGGGTCGATAGTTGTCAAGTAGCGAAAGATCTCCACCTTTCAGGAGAGGCAGTACAAAAGTAAATTTCCATAACTTGGGGATTTCCTTAACATCATGCGTGAGGTTAAAAATACATGTTAAAGGGGGAGCAAAGATGTCTGCAGCTAGGTGTAGGAAGCGGGGGTCTAGTTCATCAGGGCCAGAGGATTGTTTTCCATCAATTTCTTTCAGTGCTTTACACACTTCTGAAACAGAGAAGGATGAAAAGGAGAACCTGGTGAAGGAGTGCACAGGGGTATCAGGTAAATTCATAGGTGGCTCAATTATACCTTTGACCTTTTCAAATAAACTGCCTGCATCTAAAAAAATGCTTTCAGAATGGAGGTTCTCTCAGTTACAATCTGTGTGTCTACCAACAATTGTTTGGGAAGCTGTGTATCTTTTTTACACTCCAAACCTTTCACTACTTACCAGAATTTGGATGCATTATTTAAATTATGTGAAGTAGATATCAAGTAGTGGTTGTGGTCTGCTTTCAATTTACGAATCATAGCCACACCCATATTTCAAAGACGTTTAAAAGCCATCCAATCATCTGCCAAACCAGTCCCTCTTGCTTTAGCCCACATAGCATTTCTTTCCCTTATGATTGTTGTAAGTTCCTTAGTAAACAAAGGGTTCTCTCTGCCCTTAATCCAGATTTTTTTTAAAGGGGCATGCCTATTGCATACATCCTGGAATGCGTTGTGGAAGTAAGAAAAGGCTAGTTAAACATCAGGGATTTATTCCATTCAATGCTAGATATATCATGCAAAAAACCTTGAATATCAAACCGCTTCCAGTTTCTTTTCGTAATGACACGTGGAGATTTCATATGAATTTTACCATCTCCCACACAGGCAATAGCACAGTGATCACTTGTGTAATTTGCAAAAATACCAGAAGCATTAAAACGATGAGGAGTTTTGGTTAAGATCAAATCAATCAAAGAGGATTTCAGAGTATATTTTATATTCAACCTAGTTACACTGTTGACCATCTGAGTGAGATTATAGGTACTGCATAGAATTTTCAGTTGATCAAAGCTAGATGTTAACCAGTCCTGATTCAGATCACCCATCAGGACAAACTCAGAATTGACATTCTGTGATAACAATTCGAAAATACAATCCAGAGAGCCAACAGTAGCAGATGGAGGTTTATAACAACAAGATACAACAATATTTAAAGATGAGCCAAGGTTTAGGTTCAAAGACAGATATTCCAATTGCTTAGGTTTAGTAACAGAAGTCAGAATGACCACCGAGAACTTGTCTTTTACGTATACAGCAACACCACCACTCTTAGATTTACGATCTGTACGAAAGACATTGTAAACATTTATGGCAATATCTTTGTCTGTAACAGATTTTTTAAGCCAGGTTTCAGAAAGCATTAATACATCAGGGTCGGCAGTTTTTATATATTCACAAAAATCAAGCTTCGGCAGAAGACTTCTTACATTCATATGCAGAAACTTCAGGCCACTCTGACTAATTAATTTGGCAGGGGTAAGAATGTCAGGACCTGGGTTAGACTGGACATTTCCAGACAATAGAAGCAGCAAGATAATGGCAAGTCTATATCGAGGGTTAAAACATTTGGATTTACACACAGCACTTGAACGAGAATCCATAGTCAACAGAGGCTTTAACACCACATATTACAGGAGATGTGTAAAGTCCTGAGACATGGTTATGTACCAAGAGAACAGTCCTGACATGTCAGAGCAGGAATGGTTAAGTACCAAGAGAACAGTCCTGACATGTCAGAGCAGGAATGGTTAAGTACCAAGAGAACAGTCCTGACATGTCAGAGCAGGAATGGTTAAGTACCAAGAGAACAGTCCTGACATATAAGCGCAAGAGTCCAATTTCTCCCATATTGTTTGGGAGAAATGTGCATAGTTCTCACGTGCATTTACGGAGCAAGCGTGTGGTTTCTCACAAAACTCGAGGGACAAACAGTCATATATTTCCTCATTCACAGAGAGACGAGCTCTAAAAGCATTGCCAACATTGTAAAAGTCAAGGATAGACAACAGCATCATGTTTGTTTATTGCCCTAAGAATCACTAATCAAATAGTCCAACCGCAGATCAAAGTCAGCGATGTATGTGCATAATGTAGGCGAGCAAAGCTACGGGGAGAGGGAGAGTGGTGAGGGCACCTGTACCAGAATGGGAGAGACAGACCAGGGCAGGCCGGGAGCAGGCAGGCAGGCAGAGAGATCAGTTTTCTGACCAACAGTGCACATGGATCACACTGTATCGACGTTAAATGGAACTGGTCCAGCAGTTAGCAGTCTGTAAGGCAGTATACAACCCTTTGCTGTGTCAAGACGACATTGAATGTTCCCAGGTGGCCTAGTATTGACCTTAGCAGGAATCAACTGAATGATTCTAATTAGCTAGGCAATGCTGCTTAAACAAGCTAGTTTTTACATGATTTTAATTTGTTCTGCTACTAACAAACGGTCAAACTGTACCTGACCGTGAGACAACACATGATAGCAACTCCAAAGTAACCTAATACTGGCAGTATTCATTTGAAACTCACCGCTGGTCAGTAGCGACTACAACGAGTGCAGCAACGCAGTGCCGCGCTCGCGGTGGCAGAAGGGTCATTCAAGAGTTCGAGAAATCATCTATATACACTGCCTTTCAAAAGTTTGGGGTCAGTTAGAAATGTCCTTGTTTTTGAAAGAAATTTTTTGTCCATTAAAATAACATCAAATTGATCAGAAATACAGTGTAGACATTGTTAACGCTGTAAATGGCAATTTTGTTTTATGGTATATCTACATAGGCGTACAGAGGCCCATTATCAGCAACCGTCACTCCTGTGTTCCAATGGCACATTGAGGTAGCTAATCCAAGTTTAGCATTTTTAAAAGGCTAACAGATCATTAAAAAACCCTTGCAATTGCAATTAGAAAACCCTTGCAAAACCCTTGCAACCCCTGCCTAGAACGCCAGCGTCCTGGAGTAGCCTCTTCACTGTTGACGTTGAGACTGGTGTTTTGCGGGTACTATTTAATGAAGCTGCCAGTGGAGGACTTGTAAGGCATCTGTTTCTCAAACTGGACACTAATGTACTGATAGCCCACCAGCCCACCAATACAATCCAGCCTTCCAGCCAGCTGTCCTGGGCCCCACGGGCCTGGCTGTCTGTCCCCTAAAACCCCCCTTGAGAAGCCTGTCTGTAGAACCAGGCAGGTCACTAAACCACAGAAACAGGATGAGGTGATGAAGAGAGAGGGGAGGAGAGTGAAGGACAGAGAGAGAAAGACATTGTAAGAGAAAGGTGGGGGAGGACAGCGAGAGGAGTGGGGAGAGAGATTTACTGTTAGACACTCTGGGTTTTTAAAAGCTCCTTGTGTCTGAGGATAAATCACAGGTCCTACCATGAGAGTTAGACTGTGATAAACAGGCTAGCAGTCAACACACATGCTGCTGGAGAGGGAGGGAGTGAGGGAAGACAGAGAGAGTGAGGGGGGGTTGATTTGAAGTTCTGCACAATTGTCAGAGACAGAAATGGAAAGAGAGACAGTCAGAAGGAAATGAGCAGGGAAGTTTTTGTGTGGATAACTCAGAAATAAAGAATAAGAAACATGGCTGCTGATGACTGTGTAGCCATCCCCAGATCCACAGCTGAAAGTCATATTGAGCTCTGAGTTTCCCTTTTGATCTACCTCCCTGAGCCTTTGACAGGGACGTCCCCAGGGCATAGAGCTGCTGAGAGAGGTCTGCTTGCACCTCACAGCTCCAACACACAGACACTAAGAAAACACAGAGGCCATCAAGACCTGTGCTCCACACATATGCTCGCATGCACGCACGCACAGCAAGCTGGACCTATTTATTCTTCCATAACATTATTTCATAAAACAGATTGTAAAGGGGTGCATAACTGGTGGCAGTGAAGTCAGATGCAGGAGAGCAGAACTCGGTAATAGCCGGAGCAGTTTAATTTCAAAACCAACGGCATAACTAACATGAAATAACTAACATGGTTACAAAACCCGACGTGCACCAGTAAACATGTGCACAAGCACTTACAACAAACAATTCCATACAAAGACATGGGGGGAACAGAGGGTTAAATACACAACACTTAATGAGGGAAATGAGAACCAGGTGTGTAGGAAGACAAGACAAAACAAATGGAAAATGAAAAGTGGATCGACGATGGCTAGAAGACCGGTGACGCCGACCGCCGAACGCCGCCCGAACAAGGAGAGGAACCGACTTCAATGGAAGTCGTGACACAGACAGATAGAAATGGGGGGGATGGAGGGAGGGAGTATATATAACAGGACTCAGATCCTCTCTGCGGTGATAGGGTGTAGCGCTGGCTAAAACAGATAGATAGAAATGGAGGGAGGGAGTATATATTCCAGGACTCAGATCCTCTCTGCGGTGATAGGGTGTAGCACCGGCTGCCAAAAGCAACACACACTCTGCGGCACAGAGCACAAAGATCTCTCACCTGACTGACAGGGATATGGTTAGCAAGGGAGGGAGAAACAGGGATAAAGGGAGAGTGTTACGCTGCCTAAGTATGATCCCCAATCAGAGACAACGATAGACAGCTGCCTCTGATTGAGAACCATACCCGGCCAACAAAGAAATAGAAAACATAGATTTCCCACCCTAGTCACACCCTGACCTAACCAAATAGAGAATAAAAGGGATCTCTAAGGTCAGGGCGTGACAGTAACCCCCCAAAGGTGCGGACTCCGGCCTCAAAACTTGACTATATAGGGGAGGGTCCGGGTGGGCATCTAGCCTCGGTGGCGGCTCCGGTGCGGGACGTAGACCCCGCTCCGCTCGCGGATCCGCCATCTTTGGTAGCGACTCTGGTGCGGGGATCATCACCGGAAGCTCCGGACCGTGGATCGTCGCCGGGGGAACCGGACCGTGGATCGTCGCCGGAGGAACCGGACCGTGGATCATTGCCGGAGATTCCGGACCGTAGTTTGCCGCAGAAGGTTCCAGACTGGGAACCCCTGCTGGAGGCTCTGGACCGCCGACTGTCGCTGGAGGCCCTGGACTGCCGACCGTCACTGGAGGCTCCGGACCGCCAACCGTCGCTGGAGGCTCCGGGCCGTGGATCGTCACTGGAGGCTTCAGGCCGTGGACCGTGGACCGTCTGAAGAGGTTCCGGACCGTAAGCCGTCTCAGGAGGTTCCGGACCGTAAGCCGTCTCAGGAGGTTCCGGACCGTAAGCCATCTCAGGAGGTTCCGGACCGTAAGCCGTCTCAGGAGGTTCCGGACCGTGGGCCGTCTCAGGAGGTTCCGGACTGTGGATCGTCGCCGGAAGCTCTGGACTGGGAACCGTCGCCGGAAGCTCTGGACTTGGAACCGTCGCGGAAGCTCTGGACTGGGAACCGTCGCCGGAAGCTCTGGACTGGGAACCGTCGCCGGAAGCTCTGGACTGGAACTGTCGCCGGAAGCTCTGGACTGGGAAGGCGCACTGGAGGCCTGGTGTGTGGAGCTGGGACAGGTGGCACCAGACTGGTGACACGCACCTCAGGGCAAGTGCGGGGAGCAGGCACAGGATGTACCTGACTGGGGACACACACTTCAGGAAGAGTGCGAGGAGCAGGCACAGGACGTACTGGGCTGTGGAGGCGCACTGGAGACCTGGTGCGTAGAACCGGTGCAGGATATACTGGACCATGGAGGCGCACTGGAGGTCTGGAGCGTAGAGCTGGCACATCCCGTCCTGGCTGGATACTCACTTTAGCCCGGCAAGTGCGGGGCCCTGGCACAGGACGCACTGGGCTGTGAAGGCGCACTGGCGACACAGCGCGTAGAGCTGGCGCAGGATATCCTGGACCGAGGAGGCGTACTGGAGACCAGGAGCGCTGAGCCGGCACAACCCGTCCTGGCTGAATGCTCACTTTCGCACGGCAAGTGCGAGGAGCTGGCACAGAACGCACCGGGCTGTGGATCTGCACTAGAGACACATTGCGTATCTCCGCAAAACATGGTGCCTGACTGGTCCCACGCTCCTCACGGCGACTGTCTTGCTCCAGACACCAATGCATCCACTCTACCTCATCACCCCACTCAACTATCTCACAATACTCCTCGCTCAGTCTATCCCAATATTCCTCCTCGCTCTCAGACTTGCCCTCGGCTATGCCGACCAACCCGTGTGCCCCCCCCCAAAAAAAATGTGGGGCTGCCTCTCGGGCTTCCGTCGTGGTCGTGAACTTCGGAGTCACCGTTGATCCTCCTTCGCTGCCTCCGCCTCCTCCCATGTCCATGATGTCCTCCACTCCCTTTTCTCCCGGGCCCAGGATCCCTGCTCCTCCTGGCCATGCTGCTTGGTCCTTTGGTGGTGGGATCTTCTGTTACGCTCGTCGATGGAAGGATCGGACCAAGGTGCAGCGTGGTTGGCGTACATGTTAAATTTATTAAATGAACACCGAAAACAAAACAAATACAAATGAAAATGTAACGTTCAGTAGGGCATACAGCACAGTACCAAAAACAAGATCACACAAACAAAGGTGGGAAAAGGGCTGCCTAAGTATGATCCCCAATCAGAGACAACGATAGACAGCTGCCTCTGATTGAGAATCATACCCGGCCAACAAAGAAATAGAAAACGTAAGACTTCCCACCCTAGTCACACCCTGACAGAGAGAGACAATGAAAGACAGAGCATGAACCACAAAACCTCTTACAAAAAGAGAGAAATACAGAAACAGAGAAAGAGTAACTGTACTATATCCCTTACTTTATGCTCCACATTAGAAAGGGAGCATGGCAGACAGACTCAACAGTGAGAGAGAGAGAGACTAATGACAGTTCGCTGCTGCTCCACACTTCACACAGCAGGAGGAAATTATATACCCACAGAGGAAAGACAACAGGACGGGAGAGGTGGGAGGAGGAGAGAAGAGAGAAAATGAGAGGCCTCGGTAGAGTAGAAATGGAGATGGTGCAGGATCAGGAAGTGTATGGCTTACATTTGAGTCCTGACAAGAAACATTGGTGTTGGTTACTTGTTGGGTTACATGGAAATCCAAATGTTGGAATGCCATATTTCAGCATAGTTCTTAGTGACAAAACTCAGGCATATCTGTCACCCCGCTCCTCCGCTCTGTCACCCCGCTCCTCCGCTCTCTCCACTGGCTTCCAGTTGAAGCTCGCATCTGCTACAAGACCATGGTGCTTGCCTACGGAGCTGTGAGAGGAACGGCACCTCCGTACCTTCAGGCTCTGATCAGGCCCTACACCCAAACAAGGGCACTGCGTTCATCCACCTCTGGCCTGCTGGCCCCCCTACCTCTGAGGAAGCACAGTACCCGCTCAGCCCAGTCAAAACTGTTCGCTGCTCTGGCACCCCTATGGTGGAACAAGCTCCCTCACGACGCCAGGACAGCGGAGTCAATCACCACCTTCCGGAGACACCTGAAACCCCACCTCTTTAAGGAATACCTAGAATAGGATAAAGTAATCCTTCTAACCCCCCCCCCCAAAAAAAAGATATAGATGTACTATTGTAAAGTGGTTGTTCCACTGGATATCATAAGGTGAATGCACCAATTTGTAAGTCGCTCTGGATAAGAGCGTCTGCTAAATGACTTAAATGTAAATGTAAATATCTTCTCGCAACCGAGAAGAGTACCTGCTCTGCACTGGGAACCTCAGGGTGTGTGCTGTTATTCTTTTAGATCCCTCTATCCCGTGTCAGGATCTCATGGCTAAAGTCAAGGTTACGATTCCTTGCCTATAGCTGCAGGGTATACAACACGAAAAGAAAGGAAAATATCAACACCTTGCTGGTATACGTGTAATGTTTTGTCCACTCCTACAACTTCAGTCGATTCACTTAGTTAATAGTTGTTGATGTGTTGCTTCATTAAAGCGAGTAGGCCAATACAGCAGGCTTTCATGCCAAGTTAAAAGGGTTGCTCAAGGACCAGACTCATAGCCCCCTGTCCTTGTGTCTGGGCAACAAAGCATGCATGCCTCTCTCTCTCGCAAGGCATCAAAGGGCTGCTCTTGCCATTAATTACTTCTGCAGATTACTAAGCTCTGAAAAAGAAAACATCCTCTCACTGTCAACTGCATTTATTTTCAGCAAACTTAACATGTGTAAATATTTGTGTGAACATAACAAGATTCAACAACAGAGACATAAACTGAACAAGTTGCACAGACATGTGACTAACAGAAATGGAATAATGTGTCCCTGAACAAAGGGGGATCAAAATCAAAAGTGACAGTCAGTATCTGGTGTGGCCAACAGCTGCATTGAGTACTGCAGTGTATCTCCTCCTCATGGACTGCACCAGATTTGCCAGTTCTTGCTGTGAGATGTTACCCCACTCTTCCACCAAGGCACCTGCAAGTTCCCAGACATTTCTGGGGGGAATGGCCCTAGCCCTCACCCTCCGATCTAACAGGTCCTAGACGTGCTCAATGGGATTGAGACTCGGGCTCTTCGCTGGCCATGGCAGAACAGTGACATTCCTGTCTTGCAGGAAATAATGCATAGAACGAGCAGTATGGCTGGTGGCATTGTCATGCTGGATGGTCATGTCAGGATGAGCCTGCAGGAAGGGTCCACATGAGGGAGGAGGATGTCTTCCCTGTAACGCATAGCGTTGAGATTACCTGCAATGACAACAAGCTCAGTCCGATGATGCTGTGACACACCGCCCCAGACCATGACGGACCCTCCACCTTCAAATCGATCCCGCTCCAGAGTACAGGCCTTGGTGTAACACTCATTCCTTCGACGATAAACGCGAATCTGACCATCACCCCTGGTGAGACAAAACGGCGACTCGTCAGTGAAGAGCACTTTTTGCCAGTCCTGTCTGGTCCAGCAACGGTGGGTTTGTGCCCATAGGCGATGTTGTTGCCGGTGATATCTGGTGAGGACCTGCCTTACAACAGGCCTATAAGCCCTCAGTCCAGCCTCTCTCAGCCTATTGCGGAAAGTCTGAGCACTGATGGCGGGATTGTGCGTTCCTGGTGTAACTCGGGCAGTAGAAAAGCCTCTTTTATGTCCTAAGTTTTCATAACTGTGACCTTAATTGCCTACCGTTGATAAGCTGTTAGTGTCTTAATGACCATTCCACAGGTCCATGTTCATTAATTGTTTATGGTTCATTGAACAAGCATGGGAAACAGTGTTTAAACCCTTTACAATGAAGATCTCTGAAGTTATTTGGATTTTTACGAATTATCTTCGAAAGACAGGGTCCTGAAAAAGGGACGTTTCTTTTTTGTTGAGTTTATAACAGAAAACATTGTTCACACGTACTCACACACAGCTCTCCTCTGAACATACTTATCCTGTACACTAAGCTGTAAACACACACATACACTCTCTCAAACCCTGTTCCTTACACACAGATGGTGACACACACTCCCTGGGAGCGTGCACCTGCCTGCCTCACATTTGGGTCATGTGAGTCAGAGAGGAGTGCTAGTCGGGCTGCCACAGTGGACTCACATTGGTAAAGGCTTCACTACTACACACAGGCACCTATGCACAAACACAATTTAGTTACACACATGGCCACATATTTCACTGAGTCTCACTGCACATACAGGACACAAGATTCCTCACTGCATATTCACATGGCCACATATTTCACTGAGTCTCACTGTACATACAGTACACAAGATTCCTCACTGCATATTCATATGGCGTCATTTATTTCCAATAATATTTTTTGTGTAGTTAACACTGATTGGCTGTGCATTACATAGTGAAGGACTGGACCGAGCTGTTTACCATTCACTGTCAGAGGAAATCACATTGGTTTCTAAACACACATTGGACTGAGGAACCAGTGGTCCCCATAGCACTGTAAAAAGCAGCTATAGTCAACAAACACACACCAGTCCTTTCCATATGTAATCATGGGGACTTGGTCAGTTACTAAAAAGACACTGACAACCAATTCATTATAATTATGCACCTTGCTTTACTACAAAGTGGTAACAGACTTAAACAGATTGACTCAATGTGAGAGAGAATGCCAATGCTTCCATTAAACAGCCAGAGAAATATGCCTATGAAGACGGATGCATAACTCTCTCATTCACATACACACGAATGCACGCACGGACACACACACTACCTCCATGTATTATTCCTGCTCTGAGGGGATAGATTGAGATACAGATAGGTCAATGTTTGTACTGGCAGCCTGACCAGCATGTGAGCTCCATGGAAATGCCACATCTAATGAAGTAGAAAATCCACATTGACTGACAGGGGCTGGGTGGGTATGCTTTGAGGCTATACACAGTGAACCTCCACTCTGGCCTGGTCCCATGTGTGTCTTTAGAAGTGTGGCTGGCAGGCAGCATGGGGAAGGCGCACCAAACAAAACAAATCAGGGATATTAAAAGGAAAATGGTTGCAATTCCAGACCCAAGCAGGATAGTTTTACAAGGGGCAGGGAGTTATTGGAATGAAATGGGGCACAGTGAGGGTCTGTCTGACTGGAACTCCAAACTAATTGGACAGTTGGGTGAGTAACTGTCCTCCTAAAGTCAAATGCCCTCGCACCTCCACACCAGGGTGTTCACAGGTCCACTGAAGTAGAGGGCTGCATTCATCCGTGGGATCCGACTGCTAATTGCAGCACGGTGTGAATTTTTCATGCTGTGGGCGGGAGGGGGCGATTCCTCCTCAGTCTGAAAAGTGTTGGTCATCTAGCCGCAGCTGTGAATGCAAACACACACACAGGCAGAATTTCCACAACAAGGTCTTGCAGTTATAAATCAACCTCCTGGCAGATCTTTCCTGCTATAAAACAAACCTCAAACACATTTTGAACAGTGTTGATGTAATGGCACCTTTAGATGTAATGGTGAAATGGCACATACCGTATGGCACCTTTAGAACAGTGCTGCACTGGCAGGAGTTAACAGCATTCTACAGTTTATCTTCTTAAAATTAGATTTTAAACCTAAACACACTGCTAACCTTTTGTAATGTTTGTATCCAATTTCATCTTTGTGGCTGTGGAATTTGACCGTGGCTGTGTTATCTAGTGGAAACCATCACAGATCAATGGGGGAAAAGGTATTTTAAAAGGTTTTACTGACATCCTCAATCAGAGACCAAACATTTCTCCCTCCAGATTGATCTACATTCAATAAAAAAGTACAGAGCTAGTGAAGATCAGGGCTGCCATCTAGTGAACATAATCTGTTCATAACAAAATAACCAAAAATCAGACACATGGTATCAAAAGTTGTTTAATCAAAGGAAACGTCCAGTCACAGAATGTTACAGTGAGTGGGTACAAAGGAAACGTCCTGTCACAGAATGTTACAGTGAGTGGGTACAAAGGAAACAAAAAGGGTGTGTGTGGGGGGGGTTACACTCTGCTGGATAGTCCACACAGGGTAAAATACCAACACATTGTGAAAAACAACAAGTCGTCAGTGGCACAGTAAGATTAAGTCAGAGTTTATAATGTTCAGAATTAACTGTTCTAGGGTCATTTTCCACTAGAATGTTCTACATTGTAAGAAATACATGAGTTTCAGATATGGTGTCAACTCAAACACAAAACAACAGTAACCTACTTGGGCTTTTTCTGATGTACTGTCAAAGACAAGCAATTCCCCAAAACAAAAAATACCTCACTTGATAGGTGCTTGCCTGAACACAGAAACACCACTAAAGGGAGGTTTTCCACATTTCAGAATTCTCCTCTAAAACCTTAGAATGATCCAGCTAGAAAGTACCACATTGATCTCATTCCAATTGGACCATTCAGTTCAGATGGCCAAGTGCTCATTCATGTGTAGACTGACAGAGGTTACAGACAGAGAGCCAGGGAGGGGAAAGTATGGTCAGAACTGCCCCTGGTTAGCCTATGGAGAGTGACACCCCAGAATCTAGTGCCTTGGAGGACAGAGTCGTGTTTCCTTAGTGGTAAAACTCCCATTCAAGGCAACACACTGGAAGGAAATGAGACAAACACAACAGAAGTCCTCGCTCTTCTTTTAAAATTAGGTTTCAGTCCTGTTTCCTCCCCTGACCCGGGAACCTGGATAATCTTCAGAGCATGTTCAGTCCAGTGTGACCCCATCAGGCAGTTCCACCACGACAGGATCACAATCGTCAGGATCTACCTCAAAGTCCCAGCGGAACTTCTTGGTCAGGTGGGCCTTGAACTTCTCTGCCCGCTTCCGCAGGGTTCCGTCCACCCCCGGCCCACTGGCAAACTGGAAGAAGTCCTGAGGGAGAGCAGGGAAATGGAGAGCAAGTTAGAGGCGCGAGACACCATAACGAACGTAGGCCGTACTCAGTAGATCACCTGCTGGGTGCCGACGAACGAAGACGATTCAACATGTAGAATCAACAGGAAATTAATAGAAAATGGCAGAATGTTTTGTGGCCAGATGTGATAGGACCAATGATGTGTATAAACCCTAGATGACTGACTGTTTTGAAGTGGCCAGATGCGATAGGACCAATGATGTGTATAAACCCTAGATGACTGACTGTTTTGAAGCTTCAGCGCAGTACGCAGACATTTTTGCACTAGAATCAGCCACGGGCTGAATTTTGATGGAGGGAACAGGGGCCGGAAAAATATTAAGTATTGTTTCTTCATCGTTAGTAATGTATTCCCTTGTGAATCTGGTGATACAATTAATCGTTTCCGATCAGAGAAATGTGCCATTTAAGTCGCTTGCATTATTTACCAAAAATGGTGAAAAGTGCCAAGTTAAGCCAACTAGATACTGCTGTTTCTGACACCTTTATCAATTTTGCTGGTCTCGTGTTTATTAACCCATAAGCCATCTAAGCCGGGAGATGTGGTTCTACTAAGCTATATGGAATTGTTTTAAGAAAGTCTTAAGGATAATTTAACTATTTGATTATGAATTTTAAAATCCCTTGAAGTACAGTACCAGTCAAATGTTGACAAACCTTCATTCAAGGGTTTTAATTTTTTTTTTTTACTATTTTCTACATTGTAGAATAACTATGAAATAACACATCGAATAATGTAGTAACCAAAAAAGTGTTAAACAAATCAAAATGTATTTTATATTTGAGATTCTTCTTGCCTTGATGACAGCTTTGCACACTCTTGGCATTCTAATGAATATATTTTGATTGAACACCTTTTGTAATGATGGACTGTTGTTACTCTTTGCTTATTTGAGCTGTTCTTGCCATAATATGGACTTATTAGAATTGGGCTATCTTCTGTATACCACCCCTACCTTGTCACAACATAACTGATTGGCTGAAACACATTAAGGAAATAAATTCCACAAATTAACAAGGCACACCGGTTAATTGAAATACCTTCCAGGGGACAACCTCATGAAGCTGGTTGAGAGAATGCCAAGAGTTTGCAAATATGTCATGAAGGCAGAGGGTGGCTACTTTGAAGAATCTCAAATATGAAAAATATTTTGATTTGGTTACCACATGATTCCATGTGTTATTTCATAGTTTTGATGTCTTCACTATTATTCTACAATGTAAAAAATAGTGAAAATAAAGAAAAACCCTGGAATGAGTAGGTGTCCAAACTTTTGACTTGTACTGTAAATATTAAAAATAAAATAAAAATTGATAAAATGTTTTGGCATTACTGATATTAGACCAACAAAAACAAACACACTGAATAACAGATTCACTACATGGAACAGATAGTAAAAAAAATCTAAAGGAAGTTTGTTCTCATTTGTCTGTGCTAACATGTATTTAACCCTTTATTTTTTGGCACTAAACAGTCTCCATATATATAAACTTCCATTCATTTTTCAACTGGTACCGGGGGACATTCAGGCGAGTCTTGAGGCCTGTGGACGTCCTAGACATGTACAGTTGAAGTCAGAAGTTTACATACACCTTAGCAAAATACATTTAAACTCAGTTTTTCACAATTCCTGACATATAATCCTAGTAAAAATGCCATGTCTTTAGGTCAGTTAGGATCACCACTTTATTTTAAGAATGTGAAATGTCAGAATAAAAGTAGATAATGATTTATTTCAGCTTTTATTTCTTTCATCACATTCCCAGTGGGTCAGAAGTTACATACACTCAATTAGTATTTGGTAGCATTGCTTTTAAATTGTTTAACTTGGGTCAAAGGTTTCAGGTAGCCTTCCACAAGCTTCCCACAATAAGTTGGGTGAATTTTGGCCCATTCCTCCTGACAGAGCTGGTGTAACTGAGTCAGGTTTGTAGGCCTCCTTGCTCGCACAGGCTTTTTCAGTTCTGCCTACAGGTTCTATAGGATTGAGGTCAGGGCTTTGTGATGGCCACTCCAATACCTTGACTTTGTTGTCCTTAAGCCATTTTGCCACAACTTTGGAAGTATGCTTGGGGTCATTGTCCATTTGAAAGACCCATTTGCGACCAAGCTGTAACTTCCCGACTGATGTCTTGAGATGTTGCTTCAATATATCCACATAATTTTCCTCCCTCATGATGCCATCTATTTTGTCAAGTGCACCAGTCCCTCCTGCAGCAAAGCACCGCCACAACATGATGCTGCCACCCCAGTGCTTCACGGTTGGGATGGGGTTATTCGGCTTGCAAGCAACTCCCTTTTCCCTCCAAACATAACGATGGTCATTATGGCCAAACAGTACTATTTTTGTTTCATCAGACCAGAGAACATTTCTCTAAAAAGTACGATCTTTGTCCCCATGTGCAGTTGCAAACCGTAGTCTGTTTTTTTATGGGGATTTTGGAGCAGTGGCTTCTTCCTTGCTGAGCGGCCTTTCAGGTTATGCCGATATTGGACTCGTTTTACTGTGGATATACATACTTTGTACCCGTTTCCTCCAGCATTCACACGGTCCTTTGCTGTTGTTCTGGGATTGATTTGCACTTTTCGCACCAAAGTACGTTCATCTGAAGGAGACAGAACACGTCTCCTTCCTGAGCGGTATGACGGCTGCGTGGTCCCATGGTGCTTATACTTGCATACTACTGTTTGTACAGATGAACGTGGTACCTTCAGGGGTTTGAAAATTGCTCCCAAGGTTGAAGCAGACTTGTGGACGTCAGCAATTTTTTTGCTGAGATCTTGGCTGATTTCTTTAGATTTTCCCATGATGTCAAGCAAAGAGACAATGAGTTTGAAGGTAGGCCTTGAAATACATCCACAGGTAAACCTCCAATTGACTCAAATAGTGTCAATTAGCCTATCAGAAGCTTTTAAAGCCATGACATCATTTTCTGGAATTTCCCTTAGTGTATGGAAACTTCTGACCCACTGGAATTGTGATACAGTGAATTATACGTGAAATAATCTGTCTGTAAACAATTGTTGGAATAATTACTTGTGTCATGCAAAAAGTAGATGTCCTAACCAACTTGCCAAAACTATAGTTTGTTAACAAGAAATTTGTGGAGTGGTTGAAAAACGAGTTTTAATGACTACAACCTAAGTGTATGTAAACTTCCGACTTAAACTGTACGTGTTTGTGAGAGTCTCACCTTTCTACAGAGGGGTCATATAAGTGTGTAGCCAGAACTGTTCGAACCCTACAGACAAGTTGGCAGGTCGAGTCCCAAGACGCTTGTGGGAGTCATAGAGCAAAACAGAGAAGACCCTAGTGTTCATGAGAGTCTCATCTTTCCATAGGGGTCATAGTTTGTAGGCCAAACTGTTTGGACGCTACTGACGATTTTGTGAGAAGACCGATTTACAGAATGTCTTATGGTCTGACAAACACAACTCTAGCTCTGTCACTGCAGATGCGGAAGTGGGAAATGCAGTGGATTGAGATGCATCCAATGCAAAAAATATATATCTCTAGCTTAAACTGACAGATTTCATGGTGATGTTTTTATTACACTAATTGGATTTCCACGGGGCGTGGACATCGCACTCGGGGGTTAAATTGATCACAACATTTTCTTTGTAACCTTTGGTAGAAAATGACCAAATTCACAGGAAATACATTACAAAGGATGAAGAAGCAATATTTTAAATGCATCTTTATAATAAAGTCAGCAAAAAAAGAAACAATCCTTTTTCAGGACCCTGTCTTTCAAAGATAATTCATAAAAATCCAAATAACTTCACAGATCTTCATTGTAAAGGGTTTAAACACTGTTTCCCATGCTTGTTCAATGAACCATAAACAATTAATGAACATGCACCTGTTGAACGGTCATTAAGACACTAACAGCTTACAGACTGAAAGTATTTCAAAACAATCTGAAAAGGTGGGTGTGTCTTGCTAAAATGACATGGAATGATCCCTGGGGAAGATACTCTATAACACAGATATCAGTAATGATTGATGATTAATAAATGCCAGCTCACCTGTAGAGTGGAGGTGAGGAAGTTGTCCTGGGACACGATGTCGACAAAGAAGTCTGGAGGTATCTCTCCCAACTGGTGGTAAAGCACAGCGATGAGGCCCAGGTACAGATCCCGGCGTTGACGCATGGCCTCCTCACTACGACACAGCAGGGCTAGAAGGCGCTTCCAGTGCTCAAAGCCCTCGTACACATTCCCAATGAGGAAACACACAAACGCAAACTGCAGCTCACCTGGAAGGGGAAGGCATGGAGAGAAGGGCAATGGAGAAAAGCAAAGAGGGAGAGAGAAGATGCGCAATCAGTCAGACAGTTTATGATCAACTGGTAATGAACTCAAAACAATAGTGACAGCACTTTGAGATATCAGCTGATGTAAGAAGGGCTATATAAATAAATTTGATATCCAGTTTACTTTACACCTCCATATAAAGCAAAGACTGTCCTTGTCAGTTTTCCCATAAAATGTGGTTTATAGTGGTTAAGGATTGGCAGCTGGGGCAGAAATATGACCTACAGCAGGGCTCTAATCATGTCAATTCAAATGTCTAAGCCCCAATCTCATTTGATGTACGGAATAATTTATTTATTTATTTATTTATTTTTTAATTATGAAATGAAAATGTATGCATTCACTACTGTAAGTCGCTCTGGATAAGAGCGTCTGCTAAATGACTAAAATGTAAAAAATGTAATGTTCCGCTGTCTATACAATTCTAGTCTAAGTTCCAATTCAATTGCTCCATAAATTCATATAAACTGGTCAAATATACCACATAGGTCTCCCTTCTCACTCACCCAGCACGTTGAGTGGCTGCTGCTGGTGATGTTTCTCTAGCAGACTGTCCAGGGCATAGCTCAAGTCCAGGCTGCACTGGGTGATCTGGGCTGGGGTGGCCCCAGGAGGGTAGGTCTGCCTGGGGATGGGGGAGAACCTCAGCTCAGTCCCCTCTCTTGGCTTCATCCTGGGAAGCCTGTCCAGGCCCTCCTTCATGCTCTGACACTCTGTGTCGTTCCTGGGCAGGTTCTGCTCGTCGCGATCCTTGGTGTGTGTGAGCTGGAGCTCTGGGATCACGTCGCTGAAGGCACACACACGCCCAGAGAGAGGCTGCAGCCTGGTGGCCAGCTCCTGGTTCACCCTGTCAGTTAGGGAGACCCATTTCCGCATCACCTCGTACGGGTAGGGCCCCAGGAAAGGGTCCAGGTCTCGTAGGACTGCCCGGACCCGACCCACCTCATCTTCATTCTGAGTGGCAGAGAAGTCCAGATCCTCCTCTTTGGGGTCCCAGTGGGCCAGCAGGATCTCTCTGGGCTTCAGGGTGAGGAAGAGGCCTGTTCTTGGGCCTGTTTCACCCCCGCGGTCTGGTGCGTTAGAGGAGCAGTAGTGGAGGAAGTGGAGACCTGGTGGGATCATCTTCACCCCGCGGAAGCGAGGCCCGACCTGCCAGCTCTTGTAGTCAATGCCCAGCTCAGTTCCCTCGGGAACCCCCAGCAGTACAACGGTCGCCCCCTCCTCAAATAACCCCCGTGCCACCTCGGGATCCATGTCCACCGTTGCCATGGCTGTTCCCACAGTGATGGGAATGGATCAATACAGACGTTAGCTAGCTAGTTCTTTGAACATCATGCATACCGTACATATCAGATCTGTTATACTTTATTATGCTTTGAGCTAGCAAGCTAGATAGCTAGCTCTAGTAGCCAACGTTCGATAGCTAGCGTTAACTAACTTAGCAAGACTAGCAAGACAGTTCTAAATTGAACTCTATAGATACAGTTAGCTGCTTAACACTTGCCCAAATGTATGTAAGGTTAACATACTTAACTAAAACACTACAGTCGTGTTTCGAAAATCAATACGTTTCCAAAAAATTCACTATACCTGAAAGTTTAGTAGATGCGTTCACGTTACTAGTTGGTGCAACATTACTGTGCGGGCCTAAAATATTTCCCCAAAAGACAAAAACCTAGAATGAGAAACGTTCCGGATGGTATGCAACTTCGGAAGACTTCGTCTTATTTTTTTTAAAGAAATGTTATTGCATCACACGAACATTGTTCAAAACAATATACAAATATCACATATGACAAAAGACCCTACACAAAAATGTAAATAATAAATAAAACCAGAAAGACACAAAGCAAGTATATTACACTATAGACAAGTTACATCTTGACAAATACTGCTGACATGTATTTGACAATTTGCTATTTATACCTTTCATGGATATTATATAATATTCTAAATCACTTTTTTTTACCCGTGAACTTCACACCATGGATGAACATTTTTCCCAATAAAAGTAACAAATCCACAATGTATTGGCAGTCATTGTGTATGTACTGTATGTAAAATAAACGATTATATCAAATGTGGTAATGCTTACAGTTTTACTCATCTTATCATTAATATACATGTTCATATCTGTCAAAAATATTTCACTATGCAAACAATGACAAAATAATTTTCCAATTCACAAAAAAATTCACAAAAAAATTAACAACATATTTAGAAACACAGCTATTACAATGATAACATTTGTGAAGGATCTTGTAAGAGACTTCTCTTACTTTATTACTTATCAAATATTTATGTGGATTAGTCCACGCATGCTGCCATTTCACATCAAATTAAGATGCCCATTGAAAAATTGCAGCAGGGGTGAACTTCATGTTAATAATTTCTATAACTAAATTGTTACATTTCTCATCTAATATATTCATGCCATTCAGTTCTACACTATCACAAATGTAATGAAAAGCTTGATTAATCCTTCAATTAAAGTAAGGATTCCATTGAGAACACCTTTCATTGAAATGTCATGTTCCTTACACAACATAGCAAAGTTATATTTGGCTAATAATTCCTTGTAAGTATAAAGATCACCATTATAATTTATAAGTTGACTAACAACAAAGATATTATTGGCAAACCAATTATGAAAAAATAAGGTTTTATTTCTATATCTAATATCACTGTTATTTCGAAATAAAACATTTGTGTGGAGTGAAGTTGTGCTTGTATAACAAGGACTAGCACATTACAGCTAGTTTATGAAAAGTTGTCAATTTAACAGGATGTTTACCCACAGTATAATGAAATATGAAGCCCCCCAATTTTCTGGAAAATCAAATATGGTATTTTATTCCAAGGCCTGTAAGGTTATTTGAGATACCTCTTTATCCAGTTCAATTTCTAGTCTGAATAAACTGCATAAAATCTAAAACATTAAGACCACCATCACAAATCTTGTTGGTAATGACATGCTTCCTGATCTTGTGTGTCTTATTTTTCCAAATTAAATTGAATAATAATTAGTTGAGAATGGACTTGGGAATGCCTAAAGATGTAAGGAGATAAACCCTTTGCCTGTGACAGGAGAACTCTACCTGAAGACGACTTTGTCTTCTTCTATGACAGGCTCATTGTCCACCTTCCCTCCAAAAAGTGTGGAAGGGATGAAAGAGCCAAGCCTATGGGTTAGTAGCTTCAACCCCACAGCACACACACACTGCTGGGCCTGCTGGGATGAAAGGAATGAAAATAGCCCATATTAAAATATGTAGACTGAGAAATAAGGATCATGAAATCAATAACTTGCTAACATCAGATAACATTAATATACTGCTCAAAAAAATAAAGGGAACACTTAAACAACACATCCTAGATCTGAATGAAAGAAATAATCTTATTAAATACTTTTTTCTTTACATAGTTGAATGTGCTGACAACAAAATCACACAAAAATAATCAATGGAAATCCAATTTATCAACCCATGGAGGTCTGGATTTGGAGTCACACTCAAAATTAAAGTGGAAAAACACACTACAGGCTGATCCAACTTTGATGTAATGTCCTTAAAACAAGTCAAAATGAGGCTCAGTAGTGTGTGTGGCCTCCACGTGCCTGTATGACCTCCCTACAACGCCTGGGCATGCTCCTGATGAGGTGGCGGATGGTCTCATGAGGGATCTCCTCCCAGTCCTCCTGGACAGTCTGTGGTGCAACGTGGCGTTGGTGGATGGAGCGAGACATGATGTCCCAGATGTGCTCAATTGGATTCAGGTCTGGGGAATGGGCAGGCCAGTCCATAGCATCAATGCCTTCCTCTTGCAGGAACTGCTGACACACTCCAGCCACATGAGGTCTAGCATTGTCTTGCATTAGGAGGAACCCAGGGCCAACCGCACCAGCATATGGTCTCACAAGGGGTCTGAGGATCTCATCTCGGTACCTAATGGCAGTCAGGCTACCTCTGGCGAGCACATGGAGGGCTGTGCGGCCCCCCAAAGAAATGCCACCCCACACCATGACTGACCCACCGCCAAACCGGTCATGCTGGAGGATGTTGCAGGCAGCAGAACGTTCTCCACGGCGTCTCCAGACTCTGTCACGTCTGTCACGTGCTCAGTGTGAACCTGCTTTCATCTGTGAAGAGCACAGGGCGCCAGTGGCGAATTTGCCAATCTTGGTGTTCTCTGGCAAATGCCAAACGTCCTGCACGGTGTTGGGCTGTAAGCACAACCCCCACCTGTGGACGTCGGGCCCTCATACCACCCTCATGGAGTCTGTTTCTGACCGTTTGAGCAGACACATGCACATTTGTGGCCTGCTGGAGGTCAATTTGCAGGGCTCTGGCAGTGCTCCTCCTGCTCCTCCTTGCACAAAGGCGGAGGTAGCGGTCCTGCTGCTGGGTTGTTGCCCTCCTACGGCCTCCTCCACGTCTCATGATGTACTGGCCTGTCTCCTGGTAGCGCCTCCATGCTCTGGACACTACGCTGACAGACACAACAAACCTTCTTGCCACAGCTCGCATTGATGTGCCATCCTGGATGAGCTGCACTACCTGAGCCACTTGTGTGGGTTGTAGACTCCGTCTCATGCTACCACTAGAGTGAAAGCACCGCCAGCATTCAAAAGTGACCAAAACATGAGCCAGGAAGCATAAGAACTGAGAAGTGGTCTGTGGTCACCACCTGCCGAACCACTCCTTTATTGGGGGTGTCTTGCTAATTGCCTATAATTTCTACCTGTTGTCTATTCCATTTGCACAACAGCATGTGAAATTTATTGTCAATCAGTGTTGCTTCCTAAGTGGACAGTTTGATTTCACAGAAGTGTGATTGACTTGGAGTTACATTGTGTTGTTTAAGTGTTCCCTTTATTTTTTTGAGCAGTGTATATTAGCCATTTTTTGAGATTAACTTAGATAATTCCTTTGATGATACAGCAGTAGCAATACAAGGATATAACTTTTATAGAAGAGACAGAAATGCTTATGGGGGAGGTGTTGCTGTATATATATATTCAGAGCCATATCCCTGTAATGCTTAAAGAAGATCTTATTAATCACCCTACCAGTGCCTGTAATCTGGTTCAGGTTATTCATCAACCTACCAGGGTGTTTACAAACACTACAGGAACAAGATCATCCACATGTATTGATCACATTTTTACTAATACTGTAGAACTTTGTTCTAAAGCTACTGTATATCCGTACCCATTGGATGCAGTGATCACAATATAGTGGCTATATCCAGGAAAGCCAAAGTTCCAACAGCTGGGACTAAAATAGTGTATAAGAGATCATACGAAAGATTTTGCTGTGACTCTTATGTGGATGATGTTAAAAATATTTGTTGGACTGATGTGATTAATAATGAGCATCCCGATGCTGCACTTGATGAATTTATGAACATGCTTGATGAATTGATAAACATGCACCTGCTAATAATGAATTAACGATGAATGATGAATAAGCTAAATCACGCAAATATAACTTGCCTGTATATAAGAGAACTAACGCGACTGCCCCGGGTACAGCTCCTGATCGACATGTGTACTTGGTGCATTGAGTTGGTTGGAACCTCTCCAGCACGCTGATAATAGAGAATGATTCATTAAAGATTGAGTTTGAGTGCCCCTGTTTAAGAATTTCCATGACAGTTGAAAGTTCTGGGTCAAAAGCTTCCAAGTGGCGCAGCGGTCTAAGGCACTGCATCTCAGTGCTAGAGGCGTCACTACAGACTCTGGTTCGATCACGGGCTCTATCACAACTGGCTGTGGTTGGGAATTCCATAGGGCGGCGCACAATTGGCCCAGCATCCTCTGAGTTAAGGGAGGGTTTGGCCAGGGTAGGCCGTCATTGTAAAATAACAATTTGTTGTTAACTGACTTGCCTAGTTAATTAAAGGTTGAATTTAAAAATACAATAAAAAAGGCATGAATGATTATAACCTAATGAAAAATGAACTTGGTAATTTAATTTACTGCAAGCCTAAGACCTATGGCTTTAACCTTCTGAATGAATGATTATATTGAAGATAGAAGCCGCCTCTTCATGGGTCCTGACAGCCAATTAGTTACCCAACAAAATAACATCAATTTATTTAGCATAATTGTTTTTATAACTTCAGACTCTAGTCTAATAATCATCTTTTCCTGCCTTCTAATATTGTATATACCAAAGTTCTCTCACAACTCCGGGAACACCCGCCAGCTGATTTTTTGCCTGATGCAGGACTCTAGTGCGACAGGAGAGACTGACTGAAACATTCACACCTCCATTAGTTTACAAAAGGATAGTCTAATAGCTGGGCTAGGTGTGAAAAATCCCCCAATTTGTGCCACAGTTTAGACTACCGACAGATGCTGTGGTCAGTCAGAGTTGAGTCCTATTGTAAAGTGTAGCCTAATGGCCAAAAAAGGGCAAACTTGCAATGCATTCGAGGCTTAAGTACTCTAAAGTTTTACATTTCTAACTAAATATCACAGACCAGATTTACCCTAACAAAAAAGGCATCAACCGCTACAAATATATTAATTTATTATAATCTACTTAATAATTCTAATGAAATTAGCTGTAGAGAGAGGAGAATAGACTGCATGCTAAAGACAATCAGCCAGAGGTCAGTAATCCAGAGCAAAGTCCGAAAGGTACAGAATGGCATGCAGGCTCGGGGTCAGGGCAAGCAGAGATCAGTAATCCAGGGTAGTGTCACAAGGTACAGAACGGCAGGCAGGCTCAGGGTCAGGGCAGGCAGAATGGTCAAAACCCGGGAAAACTAGAAAACAGGGACTAGAGAGAAAACAGGAGTACGGGAAAAACGCTGGTAGGCTTGACGAAACAAGACGGCAGGTAGAGGCAGCAAGTAGCCTAGTGGTTAGAGCGGCCATTAATCGAAAGGTTGCTAGACCGAATCCCCGAGCTGACAAGGTAAAAATCTGTCGTTCTGCCCCTGAACAAGGCAGTTAACCCACTGTTCCCTAGGTCGTCATTGTAAATAAGAATTTGTCCTTAACTGACTTGCCTGGTTAAATAAAAAATGAATTAAAAAAAGACAAACTGGCAACAGACAAACAGCGAACACAGGTATAAATGCTCAGGGGATAATGGTGCAGATGGGCGACACCTGGAGGGGGTGGAGACAAGCACAGACAGGTGAAACAGATCAGGGTGTGACAAACCCTGCATTATAATATAACTTATTTTGAACGAAAGCCAAGAATAAGTGAATCACTCAGCCATATGCTTCTGTTCCTGCTTGTGGCTATTGGAGTGTTTGTTTAATATCCTACTGATTCTGTGATCACCCAGCCTCATGCAAAATGTTGGATGAAGCAATATCACAAATCCGTCTGTTTTTAAACTATGCTATGCTGTATTAAAGGCTTTACGATTTGTTTTCATGAGAACAGACTCTATGGTATTGCTTAAACTTTATTTAGTATTGTTTACGCTGTTCCAAACTGGCAAATAAATTATATTGTAATCTTACAGCACCTGTTAGGCATATCATGTGAATTAGGCCTCATGCAAAATCATTGATACTGTTGCATGACCAAAATACTTATATCCACTAGGCTAATAAATAATCACATTTTTAGCTGACTCTATAGCCCCTCCTATCTGTCATATCTTTAATCTGAGCCTAGAGGAAAGTCTTTGTCCTCAGGCCTGGAGTGGTAAAGCAGTCTTCACTGGTTCAAACAGCAGACCTATCAGCTTGCTGCCAGCTCTTAGCAAACTGTTGGAAAAAAATTGTGTTTGACCAAACACAGTGCTATTTCTCTGTAAACAAATCATCAACAGACTTTCAGCATGCTTATAGAGAAGGGTACTCGACATGTACTGCACTGACACAAATGACTGATGATTGGCTGAAATAAATTGATAATAAGAAGATTGTGGGAGTTGTATTGTTAGATTTCAGTGCAGCCTTTGACATTATTGACCTGTTGATGACAAAACATATGTGTTTTGGCTTTTCAACCTTTTTATTTTATTATTTTATTTCACGTTTTTTTAACCAGGTAAGCTAGTTGAGAACAAGTTCTCATTTACAACTGCGACCTGGCCAAGATATAGCAAAGCAGTGCGACACAAACAACAACACAGAGTTACACATGGAATAAACAAGCGTACAGTCAATAACACAATAGAAAAAAGTCTATATACAGTGTGTGCAAATGGCGTGAGGAGGTAAGGCAATAAATAGGCCATAGTAGCAAAGTAATTACAGTTTAGCAAATGAACACTGGAGTGATAAATAGCAGATGATGATGTGAAAGTAGAAATACTGGTGTGCAAAAGAGCAGAAAAGTAAATTAAAACATTATGGGGATGAGGTAGGTAGATTGGGTGGGCTATTTACAGATCGGCTATGTACAGTTGCAGCGATCGGTTAGCTGCTCAGATAGCTGATGTTTAAAGTTGGTGAGGGATATGTAAGTCTCCAGCTTCAGTGATTTTTGCAATTCGTTCCAGTGATTGGCAGCAGAGAACTGGAAGGAAAGGCAGCCAAACGAGGTGTTGGCTTTGGGGATAACCGGTGAGATATACTTGCTGGAGCGCCTGCTACGGGTGGGTGTTGTTATCGTGACCAGTGAGCTGAGGTAAGGCGGAGCTTTACCTAGCATAAACTTATAGATGACCTGGAGCCAGTGGGTCTAGCGATGAATATGTAACGAGGGCCAGCCGACAAGAGTATACAGGTCGCAGTGGTGAGTGGTATAAGGGGCTTTGGTGACAAAATGGATGGCACTGTGATAGACTGCATCCAGTTTGCTGAGTATTGGATGCTATTTTGTAAATGACATCGCCGAAGTCGAGGATCGGTAGGATAGTCAGTTTTATGAGGGTATGTTGGCAGCATGAGTGAAGGAGGCTTTGCTACAAAATAGGAAGCCGATTCTAGATTTAATTTTGGATTGGAGATGTTTAATATGAGTCTGGAAGGAGAGGAAACCTCTGCCATACTGTGGATTCAGAGCTATCTATCTAATAGAACAGAGGGTTTTCTTTAATGGAAACTTATGTAATGTCAAACATGTAAAGTGTGGTGTACAGTAGGGCAGCTCTCTAGGCCCTGTACTCTTTTCTAGTTTTACTAATGGCCTGCCACTGGCAGTAAACCAATCATGTGTGTTCATGTCTGCTGATGATTCAACCATTTACTCATCAGCAACCACAGCTTATGAAGTCACTGAAACCCTTAACTTCTTATGGGCAGGCCAACATCCCGTGAAATTGCAGAGCGCGAAATTCAAACGACAGTAGTATAAATATTTAACTTTCATAAAATCACAAGGGTAATACATCAAAATAAAGCTTAACTTCTTGTTAATCCAGCCACTCAGTCAGATTTCAAAAAGGCTTTACGGCGAAAGCAAACCATGCGATTATCTGAGGACAGCGCCCCAAATACAAACAAATGAAAAACATATTTCAAGCAGGCAGGTGTAACACGAAAGTCAGAAATAGCGATATAAAAAATGCTTTACCTTTGATGATCTTCTTCTGTTGGCACTCCAAAGGTCCCAGTTACATCACAAATGGTCCTTTTGTTCGATAATGTCCTTCTTTATATCCATAAAAACTCAGTTTAGCTGGCGCGCTTCAGTCAATAATCCACCCAGTTTCCCTCCATCAAAATGCATATGAAATGAATCCCAAACGTTACTAATAAACTTTTCCAAACAAGTCAAACAACATTTATAATCAAACCCTAATACGTAAATAAACGATCAAATTTAAGATGGAGAATCATTATTGTCTTTACCAGAAAAAAATACCAAAGAATGCACTCTCTTCCACGCGCTTGGAAACACTACAGCCAAAATGGGAGCCATCTACAAAAACTACAATTTCTGGGTCATTTTTCCAAAAACCAGTCTGAAACTCTTTCTAAAGACTGTTGACATCTAGTGGAAGCCCTAGGAACTGCAATCTGGGAGGACTTGGCCTTATAATAAAAGTGAAAGCCATTGAAAAGAATGGTAGGTTGAATTTATTTTGGGGGGGATGGTTTGTCCTCGGGGTGTTGCCTGCCATATCAGTTCTGTTATACTCACAGACATAATTTTAACAGTTTTAGAAACTTTAGAGTGTTTTCTATGCATATCCTAGCTTCTGGGCCTGAGTGACAGGCAGTTTACTTTGGGCACACTTTTCATCCTGTCGTCAAAATACTGCCCCCTACCCAAGAGAGGTTAACAAAAAGTTGCAGTCTGTTTTTGAATGGGTGGCCAGCAATAAACGGGTCCTTAACATGTCTAAAACTAAGAGCATTGTATTTGGTACGAACCATTCAGTAAGTTCTAGACCTCAGCTGAATCTGGTAATGAATGGTGTGGCTGTTGAACAAGTTGAGGAGACTAAACTACTTGGTGTCACCTTAGATTGTAACATACATTCAATGGTTGTAAAGATGGGGAGAGGTCAGTCCGTAATAAAGAGGTGCTCAGTTTTTTTGACACCTCACTCCACAAAGAAAGTCCTGCAGGCTCTACTTTGATCTTATCTTTATTATTGTGTAGTCATATGGTCAAGTGCTGTAAGGAAAGCCCAACAAGAAGGTCTGATTTCATTATTATTATTATTCATTATTACTGTAACAGGATCCAAGAGGTAAATATAAAGATCCAATCCATTTAAAAAATTGGAGGCCTCTTACACTTCAGTGTTGAGATGAAAAATGTCTAGCTAAATGCTTAGCGCATAGAATTAAAAAGGTTTTGTCAGATATTATTCATCCTAATCAGACAGGTTTTTTAAATGGATGATACGTTGGAGATAATATGAGACAAGTACTGGAAACAATAAAACACTATGAAGTATCTGGGAATCCAGGCCTGGTTTTCATAGCTGACTTTTGACTTTTTGAAAAGGCTTTTGATAAAGTACGACTGGAGTTTATATATAAATGCCTGGAATATTTAAATGTTTTGAGAATATCATCTAAAATGGGTTAAAGTTATGTATTGTAAACGTAGGTGTAAAATAGTAAATAATGGCTAAATCTCAGAAAGTTTTAAATAGACAAGAGGAGTAAAACAATGTTGTCCACTATCGGCATATCTATTTATTATTGGCATCAAAACGTTAGCTGTTAAAATTAGATCCAACAATAATATTAAGGGATTAGAAATCCAGGGTTTAAAAAACAAAGGTGTCATTGTACGCTGATGATTCATATTTTCTTTTAAATCCACAATTAGAATCCCTCTACGGCCACATACATTTTACATTTTACATTTACGTCATTTAGCAGACGCTCTTATCCAGAGCGACTTACAAATTGGTGCATTCACCTTATGATATCCAGTGGAACAACCACTTTACAATAGTACATCTATATCTATTTTTTTGGGGGGGGGGGGGTTAGAAGTATTACTATATCCTATCCCAGGTATTCCTTAAAAAGGTGGGGTTTCAGGTGTCTACGGAAGGTGGTGATTGACTCCGCTGTTTTGGCGTCGTGAGGGAGCTTGTTCCACCATTGGGGTGCCAGAGCAGTGAACAGTTTTGACTGGGCTGAGCGGGAACTGTGCTTCCACAGAGGTAGGGGGGCCAGCAGGCCAGAGGTGGATGAACACAGTGCCCTTGTTCGGGTGTAGGGCCTGATCAGAGCCTGAAGATACGGAGGTGCCGTTCTCCTCACAGCTCCGTAGGCAAGCACCATGGTCTTGTAGCAGATGCGAGCTTCAACTGGAAGCCAATGGAGTGTGCAGAGGAGCGGGGTGATGTGAGAGAACTTGGGAAGGTTGAACACCAGACGGGCTGCGGCGTTCTGGATGAGTTGTAGGGGTTTAATGGCACAGGCAGGGAGCTCCGCCAACAGGGAGTTGCAGTAATCCAGACGGGAGATGACAAGTGCCTGGATTAGGACCTGTGCCGCTTCCTGTGTAAGGCAGGGTCGTACTCTGCGAATGTTGTATAGCATGAACCTACAGGATCGGGTCACCGCCTTGATGTTAGTGGAGAATGACAGGGTGTTGTCCAGGGTCACACCGAGGCTCTTAGCACTCTGGGAGGAGGACACAATGGAGTTGTCCGCCGTGATGGCGAGATCATGGAAAGGGCAGTCCTTCCCTGGGAGGAAGAGCAGCTCAGTCTTGCCGAGGTTCAGCTTGAGGTGGTGATCCGTCATCCACACTGATATGTCTGCCAGACATGCAGAGACGCGATTCGCCACCTGGTTATCAGAAGGGGGAAAGGAGAAAATTAATTGTGTGTCGTCTACGTAGCAATAATAGGAGAGACCATGTGAGGATATGACAGAGCCAAGTGACTTGGTGTATAGCGAGAATAGGAGAGGGCCTAGAACTGAGCCCTGGGGGACACCAGTGGTGAGAGCACATTGTGCGGAGTTGGACCGAGCCGGTTGGGAGGATAGGGGACAGAGAGTCAAAGGATGCAGAAAGGGAGGAGAGGAGGGTTGAGGAGGCAGAGTCAGGAGATTGGTTGGAGAAGGATTGAGCAGAGGGAAGAGATGATAGGATGGAAGAGGAGAGAGTAGCAGGAGAGAGAGGGCGAAGGTTGCGACGGCGCAATACCATCTGAGTAGGGACAGAGTGAGTAGTGTTGGAGGAGAGCGAGAGGGAAAAGGATACAAGGTAGTGATCGGAGACTTGGAGGGGAGTTGCAGTGAGATTAGTAGAAGAACAGCATCTAGTGAAGATGAGGTCAAGCGTATTGTCTGCCTTGTGAGTAGAGGGGGACAGTGAGAGGGTGAGGTCAAAAGAGGAGAGTAGTGGAAAGAAGGAGGCAGAGAGAAATGAGTCAAAGGTAGACGTAGGGAGGTTAAAGTCACCCAGAAGTGTGAGGGGTGAGCCATCCTCAGGAAAGGAACTTATCAAGGCGTCATGCTCATTGATGAACTCTCCAAGGGAACCTGGAGGGCGATAAATGGTAAGGATGTTAAGCTTGAATGGGCTAGTGATTGTGACAGCATGGAATTCAAAGGAGGAGATAGACAGATGGGTCAGGGGAGAAAGAGAGAATGTCCACTTGGGAGAGATGAGGATTCCAGTGCCACCACCCCGCTGACCAGATGCTCTCGGGGTGTGCGAGAATACGTGGTCAGACGAGGAGAGAGCAGTAGGAGAAGCAGTGTTTTCTGTGGTAATCCATGTTTCCGTCAGCGCCAAGACGATCAAGATACTTTTTCTAACCTCTGGATTAAAATCTGATTATGATAAGTGTTGGATCACAAGAAAATACAGCTTTTACATTATCATGTAGTTTACCAATAAAATGGTCTGACGGAGATGTGAACATACTCGTTATACATATCCCGAAATAAATAAATTATCTCACTTGAATACATTTTTATGGAAAGTTAACAAAATCAGATAAAATCTTGCTACCATGAAAAGGAAAATACCTGTCAACGGTGGCTCAAGGAAGCAGGAAAGGCAGAGTCAAGCGCAGGAGACAGAAAATCCGTGAACACACTTTTAATAAATATTCACAAAGTCCAAACACGGTAGGGCAGGGCGCAATACAAACACACGCTCCAAAACCCCCAGCTGAATACTAAGCAGGGACGCAGCCCACAAAAACCTCTGCGGTAAACAAAAAACACAGGCAGAGGGAAAACACTCGTTCCTCTAACTACCACAGTCCTGACATAGAACAATAACGCACAAAACACAAACCTACCAAGCTAGACTAAATACCCCCCCCCCACTAATAACTAAAACAAAACAGGTGCGTGCCTAACCTAGACCTAACCAACAGAAAGTGAAACAGGATCGATGGCAGCTAGTAGGCCGGTGACGACGACCGCCGAGCGCCGCCCGGGCTAGAAGGGGCGCCACCATCCATCGGTGTTGTGACAATACCGGTCTATTTGTGGAAAATCACCCTGATTAAATCTTTAGTCATATCACAGTTTACCTATTTGCTTATGGTTTTGCCTACACCCAGTGACCTGTTTTTTTAAATCATATAAACAAAATAATATTCAATTGTATTTGTAATGGCAAGCCAGGCAAAATTAAAAGGGACTATTTATATAATGAATATGAATTCAGAGGGCAGAAATTATTAAATATTAAAGCATTAGACCTCTCACCAAAGGCATCAGTCATACAAAAGTTAAACTTAAATCTGAACTGGTTCTCTAGTAAATTAGTAAGATGTCTCACCTCATGTTCAAGAATGGCCTTTTACCCTTTATTCAGATCACAACCTCTCACTTTAGGTTATTTGAAAATGAAATCATCTCCAAAATATCGTTATTTTTTTAACAAGCCTCAGGAAGTTGGTTTTAATTTTAGTTTAATCCACCTGAAAAGACAGAACAAATAATACAACAAATATTGTGGTTGAACTCAAATATACTAATTTGATTAAAAAAACGTTCTTTCTCGATGACAAAAAAAAAGTATAATCTTTGTAAATGATATCATAAATAGGACTGGTGGAGTTATGTCACACATGCAGCTAAGAAACACATATGGAAATATCTGCTCTACCTAAAATTAGAACCAACTAATTGCAGCATTACCGCAAAAATGGAAGAGGCAAGTGGAAAGGGGGAAAAGTAAGGAACTTGTCTGTCAGCCCAGCATTAAAGACCAAAATTGGTTAAAGATAATTGTGATAAGTAAAAATATATACCAGTTTCATTTAAGGACCAAAAAATGTACAGCTGTGCCATATAAATTGCAAAATAGTTGGGAAGAGATTTTCAATGTACCGATTCCATGGCACATTGTTTATGAATTGACACGCAAAACGATGCCAGATTTAAAACTTAGCATTTTACTATTTAAATTATTATAAAACATTCTTGCAACCAATAGAATGTTATATATAAGGGGGATACAATCTTCCCAGCTCTGCAGATTTTTCTGTGAGGAGATAGGGTCATTAGATCCATATGTAGCTTGTTGGTCTCAGGTCCAGGAATGGCTGAAGAATTGTAACATTTACCTAGAGCTAACGCTGCAGATAGCAGTACTGGGTGATTGGAAAAGTCATAGTCAATCAATCAATAATGTAATTATTATTTTAGAAAAAAAATGTATCTTTAATTTACAATCTGTAGAAACTATGAGAATAGAAAGGTTCAGTACTTTTGTGAAGCATCACAGCACAGATGAAAAATATTTGGCAAATACAAATCCAATATGGATAGTGTTAAACCTCTTACATCTCGACGTTCCGCTAGCGGAACACCTGCTCCAATATCCAATGATAGGCGTGGCGCGAATTACAAATTGCTCAAAAATCCCAAAACTTCAATTTTTCAAACATATGACTATTTTACACCATTTTAAAGACAAGACTCTCCTTTATCTAACCACACTGTCCGATTTCAAAAAGGCTTTACAGCGAAAGCAAAACATTAGATTATGTCAGCAGAGTACCCAGCCAGAAATAATCAGACACCCATTTTTCAAGCTAGCATATAATGTCACAAAAAAACAAAACCACAGCTAAATGCAGCACTAACCTTTGATGATCTTCATCAGATGACACGCCTAGGACATTATGTTATACAATACATGCATGTTTTGTTCAATCAAGTTCATTTTTATATCAAAAACCAGCTTTTTACATTAGCATGTGATGTTCAGAACTAGCATTCCCACCGAACACTTCCGGTGAATTTACTAAATTACTCACGATAAACGTTCACAAAAAACATAACAATTATTTTAAGAATCATAGATACAGAACTCCTCTATGCACTCGCTATGTCCGATAGCTTTTCGGTGAAAGCACATTTTGCAATATTCTGAGTAGATAGCCCAGCCATCACGGCTAAGTATTTTGACACCCACCAAGTTTGACCCTCACCAAACTCCGATTTACTATTAGAAAAGTTTGATTACCTTTGCTGTTCTTCGTCAGAATGCACTCCCAGGACTGCTACTTCAATAACAAATGTTGGTTTGCTTAAAAATAATCTATAGTTATATCCAAATAGCGGCGTTTTGTTTGTGCGTTCAAGACACTATCCAAGGGTGATGAAGGGTTACGCGCCCGACGCCTTTCGTGAAAAAAAAAATCTAAATATTCCATTACCGTACTTCGAAGCATGTCAATCGCTGTTTAAAATCTATTTTTATGCTATTTTTCTCGTAAAAAAAGCGATAATATTCCGACCGGGAGTCGTTGTTTACGTTCAAAGACGAAAGAATAAAACATGGGGTCGCCTCGTGCACACGCGCGCCAGTTTCTGTTCTCTGATCGACCACTATCAAAATGCGCTAATGTTTTTCAGCCAGGACCTGCAAAGCCACCATTCAGCTTTTTGCCGCCTTCTGAGAGCCCATGGGAGCCGTAGGAAGTGTCACGTAATAGCAGAGATCCCCTGTTTTGGATAGAGATGATCAAGAAGGCCAAGAAATGGTCAGACAGGGTACTTCCTGTTTGGAATCTTCTCAGGTTTTGGCCTGCCAAATGAGTTCTGTTATACTCACAGACACCATTCAAACAGTTTTAGAAACTTTGGAGTGTTTTCTATCCAAAGCTAATAATTATATGCATATTCTAGTTTCTGGGCAGGAGTAATAATCAGATTAAATCGGGTACGTTTTTTATCCGGCCGTGAAAATACTGCCCCCTAGCCATAACAGGTTAAGAGATAGACGGGAGAGGTTGAATGGAGCTGAAGGGTGAGACTAATAACAACAAGATAACGAATGTAAAACATACGGGGTCTGTAAAATGTATATAGGTTCCGAACTTTTGTGAAATAGCACAGTTACAAATATATGGCAATTAGAAATCAAACTGGATGGACATCAGAAATAGAGGAATGTCAGGACTAAAAACAAACAAAATATAACTATTGTAAAATAGACTGTGTCTGCAAAATGCATATAGTATGTATAAGCTGGAAGTAGAAGCCTAAGTGTTGTTGTTTATCAGTTTACTCCAATTGGGGGAGGGGCGGTAGGGTTTGCTGGGATAAATAAAGGAAAATATATTTTAAAAATATATGTATATATGTATGTGTATTTGTATGTATATGTGCATATGTATACATGTTTATATATATGTGGGTACGTGTATGAACAGTTGAAGTTGGAAGTTCTGTTAAAATGGCGCCGGAAGGAATGGCAGCAGTTTTACGGGCGCCCAACCAATTTTGCTACTATGTGTTTTTTTTTTGCGTTATTTGTAACTTATTTTGTACATAATGTTTCTTACGGCAAAAAAAGAGCTTCTGGATATCAGGACAGCGATCACTCACCTCGGATTAGACAAATATTTTTTCTTCAACAAACAAGACGCACAAGACATTCTCCAAACACCCAGCAGGGCCGACATCCCCGTTATTTGCAAGAGGAAGCAACGCAGGTACAGAGGACAAAGAGCCGGATGCCTGGTCAGGACCCGGAGAAGGCGACTGGGAAAGCTGCCATTACCGTCAATACTACTCGCAATGTGCAATCATTGGAGAATAAATTAGACGAGGTACGATCACGAATATCCTACCAACGGGACATAAAAAACTGTAATATCCTATGTTTCACGGAATCGTGGCTGAATGACGACATGGATATTCAGCTAGTGGGAAATACACTGCACCGGCAAGATAGAACAGCACACTCCGGTAAGAAGAGGGGGGGCAGTCTGTGCGTATTTGTAAACAACAGCTGGTGCACTAAATCTAAGGAAGTCTCTAGATTTTGCTCGCCTGAAGTAGAGTATATTGTGATAAATTGTAGGCCACACTACTTGCCTAGAGAGTTTTCAGTTATACTTTTCATGGCTGTTTATTTACCACCACAGACAGATGCTGGCACTAAGACCGCACTCAGTCAGCTGTATTAAGGAAATAAGCAAACAGGAAACCACTCACCCAGAGGGGGCGCTCCTAGTGGCCGGAGACTTTAATGCAGGGAAACTTAAATCAGTTCTACCAAATTTCTATCAACATGTTAAATGTGCAACCACAGGGAAAAAAAAATCTTGATCACCTGTACTCCACACACAGAAATGCGTACAAAGCTCTCCCTCGCCCTCCATTTGGTAAATCCGACCACAACTCTATCCTCCTGATTCCTGCTTACAAGCAAAAATTAAAGCAGAAAGCACCAGTGACTCGGTCTATAAAAAAGTGGTCAGATGAAGCAGATGCTAAACTACAGGACTGTTTTGCTATCACAGACTGGAACATGTTCCGGGATTCTTCCGATGGCATTGAGGAGTACACTACATCAGTCACTGGCTTCATCAATAAGTGCATCGAGGACGTCGTCCCCACAGTGACTGTACGTACATACCCCAACCAGAAGCCATGGATTACAGGCAACATTCGCACTGACCTAAAGGGTAGAGCTGCCGCTTTCAAGGTGCGGGACTCTAACCCGGAAGCTTACAAGAAATACTGCTATGCCATGCGACGAACCATCAAACAGGCAAAGCGTCAACACAGGGCTAAGATTGAATCATACTACACCGGCTTCAACGCACGTCTTATGTGGCAGGGCTTGCAAACTACTACAAAAGGGAAGCACAGCAGCGAGCTGCCCAGTGACACGAGCCTACCAGATGAGCTAAATCACTTCTATGCTCGCTTCGAGGCAAGCAACACTGAGGCATGCATGAGAGCATCAGCTGTTCCGGACGACTGTGTGATCACGCTCTCCGTAGCTGACGTGAGTAAGACCTTTAAACAGGTCAATATACACAAGGCTGCGGGGCCAGACGGATTACCAGGACGTGTGCTCCAGGCATGTGCTGGCCAACTGGCAGGTGTCTTCAATGACATTTTCAACATGTCCCTGATTGAGTCTGTAATACCAACATGTTTCAAGCAGACAACCATAGTCCCTGTGCCCAAGAACACAAAGGCAACCTGCCTAAATGACTACAGACCCGTAGCACTCACGTCCGTAGCCATGAAGTGCTTTGAAAGGTTGGTAATGGCTCACATCAACACCATTATCCCAGAAACCCTAGACCCACTCCAATTTGCATACCGCCCAAACAGATCCACAGGTGATGCAATCTCTACTGCACTCCACACTGCCCCAACCTGGACAAAAGGATCACTTATGTGAGAATGCTATTTGTTGACTACAGCTCAGCATTCAACACCATAGTACCTCAACGCTCATCACTAAGCTAAGGATCCTGGGACTAAACACCTCCCTCTGCAACTGGATCCTGGACTTCCTGACGGGCCGCCCCCAGGTGGTGAGGGTAGGTAGCAACACATCTGCTACACTGATCCTCAACACTGGAGCTCCATAGGGGTGCGTGCTCAGTCCCCTCCTGTACTCCCTGTTCACCCACGACTGCATGGCCAGGCATGACTCCAACACCATCATCAAGTTTGCAGACGACACAACAGTGGTAGGCCTGATCACCGACAACGATGAGACAGCCTATAGGGAGGAAGTCAGAGACCTGGCCGGGTGGTGCCAGAATAACAACCTATCCCTCAATGTAACCAAGACTAAAGACATTATTGTGGACAACAGGAAAGGAGGACCGAGCACGCCCCCATTCTCATCGATGGGGCTGTAGTGAAGCAGGTTGAGAGCTTTAAGTTCCTTGGTGTCCACATCAACAACAAACTAGAAAGGTCCAAAAACAGCAAGACAGTCATGAAGAGGGCACGACAAAGCCTATTCCCCCTCAGGAAACTAAAAAGATTTGGCATGGGTCCTGAGATCCTCAAAAGGTTCTACAGCTGCAACATCGAGAGCATCCTGACTGGTTGTATCACTGCCTGGTACGGCAATTGCTCGGCCTCTGACCGCAAGGCACTACAGAGGGTAGTGTGTACGGCCTAGTATATCACTGGGGCTAAGCTGCCTGCTATCCAGGACCTCTACACCAGGCGGTGTCAGAAGAAGGCCCTAAATATTGTCAAAGACCCCAGCCACCCCAGTCATAGACTATTCTATCTACTACCGCATGGCAAGTGGTACCGGAGTGCCAAGTCTAGGATAAAAAGGCTTCTCAACAGTTTTTACCCCCAAGCCATAAGACTCCTGAACAGCTAATCAAATGGCTACCCAGACTATTTGCATTGGGTGCCCCCCCCCAACCCCTCTTTTTACGCTGCTGCTACTCTCTGTTTATCATATATGCATAGTCACTTTAACTATACATTCATGTACATGCTACCTCAATTGGGACGACCAACAAATGCTCCCGCACATTGGCCTAACCGGGCTATCTGCATTGTGTCCCACCCACCACCCGTCAACCCCTCTTTTACGCTACTGCTACTCTCTGTTCATCATATATACATAGTCACTTTAACCATATCTACATGTACATACTACCTCAATCAGCCCGACTAACGGTGTCTGTATGTAGCCTCGCTACTTCTATAGCCTCGCTACTGTATATAGCCTGTGTTTTTACTGTTGTTTTATTTCTTTACCTACCTATTATTCACCTAATACCTTTTTTGCACTATTGGTTAGAGCCTGTAAGTAAGCATTTCACTGTAAGGTCTACACCTGCTGTATTCGGCGCACGTGACAAATCTTCGCTTGACATCATGGGTAAATCAAAAGAATCAGGCACAGAGATTGAAGGTAGGCCTTGAAATAAATCCACAGGTACACCTCCAATTGACGCAAATGATGTTAATTAGCCTATCAGAAGCTTCTAAAGCCATGACATCATTTTCTGGAATTTTCCAAGCTGTTTAAAGGCACAGTCAACTTAGTGTATGTAAACTTGTGACCCACTGGAATTGTGATACGGTGAATTATAAGTGAAATAATCTGTCTGTAAACAATTGTTGGAAAAATGACTTGTGTCAGGCACAAAGTAGATGTCCTAACCGACTTCCCAAAACTATAGTTTGTTAACAAGAAATTTGTGGAGTGGTTGAAAAGCGAGTTTTAATGACTCCAACCTAAGTGTATGTAAACTTTCGATTTCAACTGTATGTGTTATTGATAGATGCACACACGCACTACATGTTAATGTTTTTAAATGTATGTCAATTGTAAAGTTTTTTTCTGTCATGTCTTTTTCATTATGTGTCGAACCCCAGTAAGACTAGTTGTCACCATTGATGTCCGTTAATGGGAGCATAATAAATCAAATCAAAAATCTAAATTCTTCTTTGTCTTTTTTCTTCCTCCTCTTTGTCTTCGGTATAATGGAGTTCGCACACATGTCCATGCCGCCACCTGCTGTAGCAGTTTTTTTCTCCATTTTGATAACAACTTCACATCAAAAGAGAACAAAACAGTTGATATCTAGTAATAGCCTATGTATTGATAATTAAAGGAATAAAAAACAAATGGTGCAGTTTGAGAAACCTTTATTAGCTGTGGGCAGCTTGAATAACTGATTAATTTTATAGAACAGCACCAAATATATTTAAGAAAAAGGATCGCAATCTCTGGATTATGAGATAATATATTTTTTATGTGTGTGCACAAAGTATTACAAGTTAATATTTTAATTGCATTGTATACCATCCTCTAACAACCATTATTAAAGGTAGAGTCAGCAAAATGTCATCGCCTCGAGCAACACCGGAGATATTGAGATGAGCGAGATGCAGCATTTCGCTCTCACGCTGTCAGACACAGTAGCTGTGCATGTGCACGGGTTTGCTTCACGCTGTTTACTTTCTGCATCTACGTCATATCGCTGAGTCTACCTTTAATTCAGATGATCTATTGTGCGCTGTAGTTTATAGATGAGGAACTACAGACTAAGAAGAAAGGCCATAAACAGAGAGCACCATCCCTGACATACAAATGTGGTTCTACTATACAAAATGAGAACCAAATTAAACACAATCCATACATGCTCTTTTTTAAACGATTGGGAAAAAGAAAAACATAGTCTTTCCCATTCATTTTGTGGGCAAGTACACACTCTGCAGCTTCTGCCAACAGTTTATCAGTGCTCTGATGAGTCTTATCCTCTTCTTCTTCTTTCCCTTCGTTCTCTGGGAAGTCACACACGAGGCAGCTCTCTTCTGTCTTCTCACCTGAAAGAAAGCTAAATACTGAAGATCCATCTCATGCCATAACATCGTCATTGACTGATAATACCGCATTTCTTCATGTTTATTATGATTATAAAAATGAAAATGTAAGTGACAAAAGTTCCTGTCTTTAAGATTGGCCTCACCAGGTCAGTGTGTTTGCAGTTCTGTCTGATCAGCTGTTCCATCATCTCCACTGGCTTCTCCATGCCCCCCTGTTGTCTAATGCCCTGCCTGCGGCCCTGGCACAGGAACTGCTGAGTCATACCATGGATGGAGCGCAAAACGTGCTGCACCTGCCATTAACAAGCATAGGAAAACAGTAAATTAGGCCTACTGTCAAATAAGAGATACACATAGGAGATACATGTTGTTTAATGCTTGTGTTATCATCAGACACACATTTTATTGTATTCCTTCAATCAGTCATTCATTCAGCAAATCAAACAACCAAATCACGTTCTTATTGTAATATAAGGCAAGGCCATAGGGGTAATTGTTGTCACAGAAGGGCGTTAGCTACATCCCCTGTCCATGGTGCTGAAACTTGAGGGTCCCATTCAGTATAGATGGTCTCTCGTTCTCTCTCAAACACACACACACACACACACACACACACACACACACTACCTTTCCTGAGGGACAACGGTCCCTCTCTTTGGATGTGTCAAAATTGCCAGTCAGATTCTGTTCCAATAAAGCAAACAAACCGTTAGACAATAAAATAATATAACATTCATAAGGCAAACCAGTGGAGGGCAGTCAAAAACAAGTATTCACTGTACAGACACACCCACTTCTCCAAGTGAGGGTGCCAACTGCATTATATTATATGGTGGCTCAAATTATAGTGCCAGAGTTATTGAATACGTTTTGCTCACGTGTAAATTTTGCACCTGACATTTTCCAGGGACAATATAAAAGGTAGAACAAATTAATATAGATAAAACTGAACTAATGGTTAAGTGTGAGATTAATCCAGTTTGATTTTATGAACAGTAGGCTAACACACTTTGACGTTGTGAAGGCCCACATACCAAATTCTGAAGTTCAACGAAGATGAGTTCTCTGTATGAGCCGAGTATCTCCGAATAGTTGCACCTGCGCTTAGTGTAGGAGACACCCAACAGCAGAAACACCAAGACGCTACGGAGCACAGGCCCGTTCACACACTGAAACATTTAGTAGTGCATGAGTTAGGACATAGCTGGCAGTTAGCTTGTTTTAATTCACGTCTTAGTTTAATGTATAGCACAGTTGGGGATGGGGTCCATTCATGTAAATAAAATGTAAAAACAACTTAATGATTAGGGTTTTTTCTCCACCGCAAACGGTTTAATTGTGAACTATTGATCATGCTTATATATAGGCGTATTATGGACAGTTTACGCAGAGTTAAAATCAACTAATGTTTAGACTTTTTTTCCACCCTAAACTGTTTCATTTTTAACAGTTGATCATGATTAAATATAGACTTATACTTATTACGCACAGTTTACACACTCTCGTACGTCAACACATGTTATTATTGGGCGCAACGGTGCACAATAAGTAGGCTATACGTCTGTATTTAACAATGATCAACAGTACAAAATGAAACAGTTTAGGGTGGAGAAAAAACTAAACATTAGTTGGTTTTACATTTTATCTACATTTAAAAAAAATTAAAATGTCACCTTTATTTAACCATGTAAGCTAGTTGAGAACATGTTCTCATTTACAATTGCGACCTGGCCAAGATTTAGCAAAGCAGTGCGACACAAGCAACAACACAGAGTTACATATGGAGTAAACATGCGTACAGTCAATAATACAATAGAAAAAAAGAAAGTCTATATACAGTGTGTGCAAATGTCGTGAGGAGGTAAGGCAATGAATAGGCCATAGTAGGAAAGTAATTACAATTTAGCAAATGAACAATGAAGTGATAAATAGCAGATGATGATGTGAAAGTAGAAATACTGGTGTGCAAATGAGCAGAAAAGTAAATTAAAACAATATGGGGATGAGGTAGGTAGATTGGGTGGGCAATGAATGGATCCCATCTCCAAGTGTGCTTTCCATTAAACTAAGACAGCACCCATCGTTACGCAGGTATGCATCACATGTCAGAAGGGAATGGCCACCTACCATTTATCATTTTCTATAAGATGTTCTTCAGACGAGCAAATCCCTGTCCTCGGGAGCCAGCAAGAGCGGTGGGAGTTATTCATGGTAGGGCTGCGTACATTGTATCCAAACGGTAAGTCGCCTATGTCGTTGTTTAAATACGGTTTAATGAAAAAAGTCAACGCGTTGGCAAGCGGACCCAGGATGTGCCGTGGTTTTCCCGAAGATGCGTGGTTACCAACATTGCTGAATTCCCGTTGGCGTCTTTAGTTTCCCTCTCCGTCATGGGTTGCTGGCGGTGGGCTTAGGATTTCACCAAACTCCAGTCCCATCAAGTCAAGAAAAACTTCCGCGATCAATCACATTTTCAGTTTCTTTCGGTTTCGTTGGAGAGAAACTATTGGCGCAGGGTATCAATGTCGACAGGTTTAGGTTAGATGCACCCCAATCAATGGGTATGGACACTTTAGAGACCTATAAATAATTTGGGTAAAGTGTCATGCGTAATAATAGAATAATGCTGACACTGTTGTATTCAAACTGTTGAATTCAAGTCAAAGAAATGTATTGTGAATTTACACTGAGTATACCAAACATTAGGAACACCTTCCTAATATTGAGTTGCATCCCCCCCTTTTTCCCTCAGAACAACCGTAATTCGTCGGGGTTTGGACTCCACAAGGTGTCAAAAGCGCTCCACAGGGATGCTGGCCCATGTCGACTCCAAGTTAGCTTGATACATACGGGAAACAGTTGCAACCTGGTCTCAGAGCATTTCATATTATTCTGTAAGTAAATCCGAGACACTCCATTTAGTATGATATGTTAAGTTTGGTATGGTTACATAAGACAGATGGTTGCGGCAACAAAAGTAGGGTGGTTGGTTAGTTATGTCTAGCATCCCAAAGGTTGCGAGTTTGAATCTCGTCTGGACAATTTTGGCTATTTATCAACTTTTCAACTACTTGCTACTTTTTAGCGACTTTGCAACTAGTTAGCATGTCAGCTAACCCATCCCCTACCCTTAACCCTTTTAGCTAACCCTTCACATGACTCTAAACTTAAACCATTAACCTAACTCCTAAACTTAACCCATTAACCTAACTCCTAAACTTAACCCATTAACCTAACTCCTAATCTTAACCCATTAACCTAACTCCTAAGCTTAACCCATTAACCTAACTCCTAAGCTTAACCCATTAACCTAACTCCTAAACTTAACCCATTAACCTAACTCCTAAACTTAACCCATTAACCTAACCTCTCTAGGGTAGGGGGCAGTATTTGCACGTCCGGATAAAAAACGTACCCGATTTAATCTGGTTATTACTACTGCCCAAAAACTAGAATATGCAAATAATAATTGGCTTTGGATAGAAAACACCCTAAAGTTTCTAAAACTGTTTGAATGGTGTCTGTGAGTATAACAGAACTCATATGGCAGGCAAAAACCTGAGAAGATTCCTTACAGGAAGTGCCCTCTCTGACCATTTCTTGGGCTTCTACACTCTCTTTATTGAAAACTGAGGATCTCTGCTGTAACGTGACACTTCCTACGGCTCCCATAGGCTCTCAGAAGGCGGCAAAACGCTGAATGATGCCTTTGCAGGCCCTGGCTGAAAAACAGTAGCGCATATGGATAGTGGTCGATCAGAGAACAATGAGACTGGGGCGCGTGCACGAGGCGACACCATGTTTTTATTTTTTCGTCTTTGAACGAAAACAGGGTTTCCCGGTCGGAATATTATCGCTTTTTTACGAGAAAAATCGCATAAAAAATGATTTTAAACAGCGGTTGACATGCTTCGAAGTACGGTAATGGAATATTTTGATTTTTTTTGTCACAAAACGCGTCGGGCGCGTCACCCTTCGTCACCCTTCGGATAGTGTCTTGAACGCACTAACAAAACAGAGGATATTTGAACATAACTATGGATTATTTTGAACCAAACCAACATTTGTTATTGAAGTAGAAGTCCTGGGAGTGCATTCTGATGAAGAACAGCAAAGGTAATCAAATTTTTATAATAGTAAATCTGAGTTTGGTGAGTACCAAACTTGGTGGGTGTCAAAATAGCTAGCCCGTGATGGCGAGCTATCTACTCAGAATATTGCAAAATGTGCTTTCACCGAAAAGCTATTTTAAAATCTGACACCACGATTGCATAAAGAAGTTCTGTATCTATAATTCTTAAAATAATTGTTATGTTTTTTTGTGAACGTTTATCGTGAGTAATTTAGTAAATTCACCGGAAGTGTTCGGTGGGAATGCTAGTTCTGAACGTCACATGCTAATGTAAAAAGCTGTTTTTTGATATAAATATGAACTTGATTGAACAAAACATGCATGTATTGTATAACATAATGTCCTAGGAGTGTCATCTGATGAAGATCATCAAAGGTTAGTGCTGCATTTAGCTGTGGTTTTGTTTTTTGTGACATTATATGCTAGCTTGAAAAATGGGTGTCTGATTATTTCTGGCTGGGTACTCTGCTGACATAATCGAATGTTTTGCTTTCGCTGTAAAGCCTTTTTGAAATCGGACAGTGTGGTTAGATAAAGGAGAGTCTTGTCTTTAAAATGGTGTAAAATAGTCATATGTTTGAAAAATTGAAGTTTTCGGATTTTCGAGGACTTTTTATTTCGCGCCACGCCCATCATTGGATATTGGAGCAGGTGTTCCGCTAGCGGAACGTCTAGATGTAAGAGGTTTTAACCAGCATGGCTACCAGTGCATTCTGCAGCGATACACCATTCCATCTTGTTTGCGGTTAGTGGGACTAGCATTTGTTTTTCAACAGGACAATGACCCAACACACACCTCCAGTCTGTGTTAGGGTTATTTGACCAAGAAAGAGAGTGATGGAGTGCTGCATCAGATGACCTGGCCTCACAATCACCTGACCTCAACCCAAATTAGATGGTTTGGAATGAGTTGGCCTGCAGAGTGAAGGAAAAGCAGCCAACAAGTGCTCTGCATATGTGGGAACTCCTTCAAGACTGTTGGAAAAGCATTCCAGGTGAAGCTGGTTGAGAGAATGCCAACAGTGTGCAAAGCTGTCATGAAGGCAATGGGTGGCTAGCAGGACAGAAATGTCTTACTATTAGTTAAATATCAATTATTAACCATTAATATCAAATAAACCAGGTAAATATGTAATTTTTCTATCACACAAGGCACACCTGTTGAAATGCATTCCAGGTGACTGTCTCATGAAGATGGTTGAGAGAAAGCCAAGAGTGTGCGAAGCTGTCATCAAGGCAAAGGGTGGCTACTTTGAAGAATCTGAAATGTAAAATATATTTTGATTTGTTTAACACTTTTTTGGTTACTACATGATTCCATATGTGTTATTTCATAGTTTTGATGTCTTCACTATTATTATACAATGTAGATAATAGTGAAAATAAAGAACAACTCTTCAATAAGTAGGTGTGTCCAAACCTTTGACTGGTACTGTATGTAGCGGAGTTGAAGAAACGGTCTGAGTTTGGAGTTTGGAGAGAACCTAAATGAAACGTTAAGGGATATATTCTAGTGTGGACTAAAACATGAATACATTCAGAAATGTTTGTTCACAGAATCAGATCTCACTTTTGAAAAGGCTGTTGAAATTGCTGTAGCTTATGGAAATGGTTACCAAAGATGCAATTGAGTTGCAACGTAAAATAAATACTGACCTCTTCACAAACTTCCCTGCACAAGTTCACGCAGCAGACAGTACCCCCGTGTGGCCAGAAAATACAACATGGTCACAAAGCAGAGGACTGCTGTTTCAAAGATGAAATTTGTCACAAATTCAATAGACGGGGTCACATTCAAAGAGCATGCAGAGCAAAATGCAGTCACAACAGGAAAACTGAGAAAATGAAAGGGTCTGTGAATGCACTAGCAGAGAACAGTGGCAATGATTCAGATGAACGGTTAATTGGTACAATGGAGTTAAACACAATGACTTCTCCCAGCAGTAGCATAATATGGGTGACACCAGAAATCAAAGGCAAACCCATCAAAATGGAGCTGGACACAGGATCTGCATTGTCTATAATTTCCACCACTGTCTACAATGAGCACTTTAAGGCTGTCAAGCTGAAGAACACAAATGTGTTGCTGAAGACATACTCAGAAGAGAGATTGAGCCCAATGGGGGCATTGCAGGTCAGAGTAAGTTATGGGGAGCAAACACAGCAGTTACAACTGTATCTGGTGCCTGGAACAGCCCCCCATTATAGCTGAACTGATGTGACTTGAAAATGCTCCACACGTCCTTGCCTAAAGAGAAAGGCACAGACCAAACACATATACAACATTGTTTTCGCTGATCTGATGGGAACAGTAAAAGGCTTCACAGCCAAACTCGTACTGAGAGATGATGCATCCCCAAAATTATGCAAAGCTTGATCTGTTCCATACTCCCCGAGACCAAAGGTGGAAGCGGAAATGGATTGCTTACAGGATACAGGCATCCTGACAAAAGTGGACAGAAGCAAATGGGCAGCACCCATTGTTCCTATTGTAAAGAAAGACAGGTCTGTTAGAATGTGTGGGGACTTCAAGGTAACTGTGAATTCAATGTTGCATGTGGACCAATACCCCCTGCCACGTCTGGATGACATCTTTGTTGCACTAGCTGGTGGGAAACACTTCAGTAAAAAAACAAGATAGTGTTCTGTGGACATGAAATCAACCGCAATGGATTGCACAAAACACAGGACAAAATCGATGCAGTGGTACAGGCACCACGACAGCAAAATATGACAGAAGTGAGATCTTTCACTGGACTGACCAATTACTACAGAAGATTCCTCCCAAACCTTTCAGCAGGACTCCAGCCTCTCAATCAGCTCCTGGAAAAGAATAGGACATATCAGTGGACAGAACAGTGTGAAAATTGAGGCAAAACGGCTCATCAAATCTGAACAGGTCCTGATGCATCACGAACCTGAACTGCCAGTGAAGTTGACTTGTGATGCGTCCCCTTATGGCTTAGGGGCCCTCCTTTCAAACACACTGAAAGATGGGTCAGAGGCCAGTGGCCTTTGCATCACAAACATTGAATGATGCACTGGCGCGAGTGTGGGGTGTCAATAAATTCCATGCATACTTATATGGGAAGCGTTTCACGCTGGTTTACGGATCACCAGCTGTTGCTTTCCATTTTGAGTCCAAAAAAAGCATTCTGGCAATGACAGCAGCCAGGTTACAATGATACGCCTTGTTCCTTGGACAGGAACTGATGGTGCGATACTACAGAAGGGGAGGTAAAAGGACAAGAGGGGCCCAGAACTTACCAGATTCAAGTGAGCCCAGACACAATGTGGCAGCGTTACATTAACCAAATGCATTCCACGGAAAACAGCACAACAATCAAGAGAGAACAGGCACAGAGAGATCCTGGGAGTGACACACAGGGAACTGTAGAGGACAGTGGGGCAATACAGAGACCTTAGACTGAAAGAAGGGAATGTGTGGATGAATGTGCTGCTATAGCAGAAGCTATAATCGAGGATGTGCAGGAGCCTCCAGACAATCCAAGGCGCTACCAGACAGGCTGGACTTATAAACAAACAAACCAAGACTGTTCAAGTTCAAATCAAAGATGCAAATAACTACATCAAGTTCTGGGAAATGTTACAGTTGTGGTTTGGTGAAAGTAACTCTGATTGTATAAGGGAAGGAATGTTATGTTCTGATGTCCCATTTAAGAACAGAGCACCCTTGGTCATGCACAGTGTTGCTCTATGTTATTCTTGTACTAACTAGCTTGAGTAAATGGGTTCACTTACTTGTATTCGGAGTCTTTCTTATTATATCCATTAGTAATAATCCCTGACGTTTTCTCATGCTCTGTCTCTTGTCTCTCTGCAGCAGACATAATGTGCAATGTGTGTGGAACATCAAATCACAATACATATAGAATCGTGAGAACCGCAATGCATATTGTATAGGCACCTGTAACGGCTCTCGTTAGAAGGAGAAGTGGACCAAGGTGCAGCATGGTAAGTGTTCATGATACTTTATTTCAAGAAACACTCAAACAAGAATAACCAAAAGCAACAAAACGAAAGCGAACAGTTCCGTCAGGCACAGACACTAAACAGAAAATAACATCCCACAAACACAGGTGGAAAACAGGCTGCCTAAGTATGATTCCCAATCAAAGACAACGATAGACAGGTGCCTCTGATTGGGAACCACACTCGCCCAAAAACAAAGAAACAGAAAACATAGACTTTCCCACCCGAGTCACACCCTGACCTAACCAAACATAGAGAATAATAAGGATCTCTCCGATCAGGGCGTGACAGCACCTAAGTATCGTTATAATATTATATTGTGAGGTCCCTGGCAATTCCAGCCCTACTGCCTATGTATGGTGTACATCTCGGTCAAGCAAATTAAACATTGTTTTACAGAGGATTAAAAAAACAATACCATGGTCAAATTGTCATATTACCAAATGTCTTAACAGAGCTGGTATCAGGTAACTTTGTCTGCTCTAAGCATACCCACGGGTTTAAACAGTCATTAAAAAGCATTAAAATATATAGCAGCATTTTCTGATTCAATGGAGGACATGACATTTCACAATCCCATAAAAATAATGTTTAACAAAATACCCAGTTTTTCTTCTCCTTTTCCCAACGTGCTTTCACACGCTGTAAACATTGTAAATATGCAAATATTCTGTGTTGCTAGTGAACCATTGTCAACTCTCGTCACGCCAGGCATGTGTGTGTGTCCAAATAGACTGCTACTCTCTACGACTTTAAAAGGTGACAAGAGAGAACTTGGGGTGTGTGTCCGTGGTTAATGGACAGAGGGACATGGAGTCAGAAACACAGGTCCATACTATATACACACAGTTTCCGTCTGTCCAGCCTATGCCTCAGCAGGAGGTTTTCATCTTGGAGGCGACCTGTGTTAGGATCTCTCCAGTTTCCGTCTGTCCAGCCTATGCCTCAGCAGGTGGTTTTTATCTTGGAGGCGACCTGTGTGAGTATCTCTCCAGTTTCCGTCTGTCCAGCCTATGCCTCTGCAGGTGTTTTTTAACTTGGAGGCGACCTGTGTGAGGATCTCTCCAGTTTCCGTCTGTCCAGCCTATGCCTCTGCAGGTGGTTTTGATCTTGGAGGCGACCTGTGTGAGGATCTCTCCAGTTTCCGTCTGTCCAGCCTATGCCTCTGCGGGTGGTTTTGATCTTGTAGGCGACCTGTGTGAGTATCTCTCCAGTTTCCATCTGTCCAACCTATGCTTCAGAAGGTGTTTTTATCTTGGAGGCGACCTGTGTGAGGATCTCTCCTATCTTCTTCAGCCAGTGGAGGACATGTTTGGACTCAGCACACCACAGCTCCCGGTGACACGGCTCAGTGTTCTCACAGTGCTTCCGTACTTCCTCCTGCTGCTCCTACAGAGGACAGAGAGAGAGTAGAGGTGAGACACGCAAGAACACAGAGCCCGCCAAACACATGCAATTAAACTCAGCACATGCAAGCTCATTCTCATTTTCACACACACACACGCACGCACGCACACACACACACACACACACACACACACACACAAGCACCACAAAGTCACCCACGTCTGTGCCGTGTTGCATCTCAAACTTGCAGAAGAGGGCCCAGGCATCTCCCAGGTCTGGCTCAATCTTCACTGTCCTCAGGAACCACTCTGGCCTTAGTAAGCTTACGCTCGCTCCAGAACAGCCCACACACACACACACACAAATATGCTGGTTACTCTTCAACTTTTGACTAAGATGTTGAGAGAGAAAAGATAGTGGGCATGTGTTGTACTGGTAGAGTGAAAGCAAGGAAGAAGGAGAGAGTTGGTAATAGTAAGGATCAGGGTTGGGGTCAATTCCATTTCCATTCCAGTCAATTCAGTTCCAATTCCAATCCTATTCAATGATTCTCAACTAGGAAAATGTGGAATTACTTTCTGAATTGACTGGCATTTAAATGGAATTGATCCCAACCCTGGTAAGGATAAAGCAAGGAGGAGTTTGTACTACTGGAAGATAAGAGCAGAGAGGGGGGTGGGGCATGTGGAGTTTGTCCTACTGAAGGAATGAAAGCAGAGAGAGGGAGAGCTTGCCCTACTGAGATAGTACAAAAGGGGAAGAATGTCATAAGTATAACAGTGAAACATAGAGCCAAGAGAAGGGGAGATTTTGAGAGAGAAAATGTATGTGTGTCATTCTTGGCAACGTCAAGCAGGACGTGTTCACACTTCTTCAGAGCATCAACACTATCTCTTCCTCTGTGGCAGGGCCTCAAAAAACACTGCCTCAGCCCACAATAGACCTACCACACACAGAGAGAGAGAGAGAGATACATGTAAATACAATATAAATAAAATCCAAACAACTTCAACCTTCTGATATCTGACTAAACTAAACAGAGCAGAGTTAGAGTAAACACAAAGGAATTCTGTTGAAGTTATTGTTCATTATATTCCCTTTATTTACATAACTTTGCTAGCCATAATTATTATTTTGGGTTGTCTGCTTACAAAGACATATGTGAAAAAATACATTTCACATTCTCAAACAGTGACCAAGCTAACTTGCATTAATACTGATTGGATCTAGCAGACTAAAATGACAGAGAATTGCTCTCCATAACACACACTCTGACCATCTTACCTGCTGGGGCACTCCATCAGTGTGTTGGCGATGTTCTTCAGCCCTGCCCTGAACTCCAGTCTCACAGACTCCAACCTGACAACACACACATAGTCTGCTTGAATGAGTATGTCCGTGGTTGCCATGGTGCCGTGAGGTCGCCTAAAGCTTAGTGATGAAAAAACAAAACAAATCGATACAGTTACATAGCGGGATCATTTTTTACAATATATTGTATAATGTTGACAATTTCGCAGTAATAATTTTTCGCTGGTTGGCTGTCCCTGCATGGCTTGTTCTCCATCTTCTTTTTAAATAGGGAGCCAATTTGTTTTCAGCACTTATTTCCACGACAGATCCAAAATAATTTCTAAGGACTCTCTATTTGTCACAGATCCTTAAGGGCAGGAGGAAGGGGCAGAGTTAAACGCAGGAGACTTATGTCCAGTAGTGCCGAAGTTTATTTACACCGAACACTCGGTGGTCAAAAAGGCACAGGGTTCGCACAATACCCAAAAGGGAAAACAGGTAATCCACGAATGGAAAATACGCACGGGGCGCAGCCCGGCAATAATAACAATTCAACATGTTCCGCTGGGAACACACAACAACAGCATACACAAACACTGCCCGCTGACATACAATTAATCCCGCACAAAAAACAAACCCAAAGGACCAAACTAAATACCCCCCCACTAATGACAGACAAGAAACAGGTGCGGACCTAAGACAGACAAAAACCAAAGAACACAGAAACATAGATCGGTGGCAGCTAGTAGACCGGCGACGACGACCGCCGAGCGCCGCCCGACCGAGGAGGGGCGCCATCTTCTGTGGATACTGTGACACTATTGTCTCTCTACAGCAGACATATGGTGAGCAATATGTTTCCAACATCCAATCACAATGCATGTAGAATCATGAACATCCCAATACGTAACATCGGGACCTAAGTATCGTGATAATATCGCATCGTGAGGTCCCTGGCAATTACCAGCCCTAGAGCTCTGTAAATATTGTACATATTTAAGCAATAAGGCATGAGTATCCGGGAGGGGGCTGTTCTTAGGGCATCTGACTAAGGGCTGTTCTTAGACCCAAGACGTAGCAAAGGACCGTGGAAACATTCCTTAATTAGGCCAGTAGAGGTGCGTGGGTAAAATCACTCGGGAAGCCAAGCCAGAATAAAAAAAAAAACATATGTGTTATAATTATTGCATAGTTTGATCTATAACCTGTCCGTTCATATGCCTTTCGATTGTGATATACAGTACCAGTCAAAGTTTGAGCACACCAACTAAATCCAGGCTTTTTCTTTATTATTACAATTGTCTACATCGTAGAATAATAGTGAAGACATCAAAACGATGAAATAACACATGTAGTAACCAAAAAAGTGTTCAATCAAAGTATATTTTAGATTTGAGATTCTTCAAAGTAGCCACTCGTTGCCTTAATGACAGCTTTGCACACTCTTGGCATTCTCTCTCCTGGAATGCATTTCAATTATCAGGTGTGCCTTGTTAAAAGTTAATTTGTGGAATTTCTTTCCTTCTTAATGTGTTTGAGCCAATCAGTTGTCTTGTGACAAGGTAGGGTTGGTATACAGAAGACAGCCTTATTTGGTAAAAGACCAAGTCCATATTATGGCAAGAAGAGCTCAAATAAGCAAAGAGAAACAACAGTCCATCATTACTTTAAGACATGAAGGTCAGTCAATACGGAAAGTTTCAAGAACTTTGAAAGTTTCTTCAAGTGCAGTCGCAAAAACCATCAAGCCCTATGATGAAACTGGCTCTCATGAGGACCGCCACAGGAAAGGATGCTTGCTTGCTGGCTGGCTCCAATGCATTCAATACTCCAGGTGACAACAATGTCATACTCTTTATGACCAGACCACATCAGATAGATGGCCTACACATACAGAGACAGATGGGTGCTGTTTCGCTGGCTCGGATGCTTTCTCCGGTGAGATATACTCTTGCGAATTGAAGGACAATTATGACAACACAGAGAATGACATATTTTCATTATAACATTTATTTGAATGAGTAAATTAGTTTTATTTCATCCTTCCACCAGACGATATATTCCGGGCTCAGGTTAAACAGGCTAGTCGTTAGTTCTATTGGGTTGTTTTTGACCTGGTTGTTCATTCTATTCATTCTACAGTATTTGCAATATTGCTATGCTAAACAAATCATTGGTATGTAGCTAGCTATCAGAGGTAAAATTATGACGAGAGACAATACAAGAACTATAATAAATAATGATTTAATAAATCATTTATACTTAACAAAAATATAAACACAACATGTAAAGTGTTGTTTCCATTTTTCATGAGCTGAAATAGAAGATCCCAGATATTTTCCATACAAACAAAAAAGCTTATTTCTCTCATTTTTAGCACACAATTGTTTACGTCCCTGTTAGTGAGCGTTTATCCTTTGCCAAGATAACCCATCCACCTTACAGATGTGGCATACTGTATCAAGAAGCTGTTTAAACAGCATGTCCCCACCTTGTGCTGGGGACAATAAGAGGCCACTCTAAAATGTGCAGTTTTGCCACAGATGTCTCAAGTTTTGAGGGAGCGTGCAATTGAAATGCTGACTGCAGGAATGTCCAACATAGCTGTTGCCAGAGACCATAAGCCGCCTCCAATGTTATTTTAGAGAATTTGGCAGTACATCCAACCGGTCTCACAACTGCACAGTAGAGAAAGTATTTCAGTAAAAATACTTTAAAGTACTACTTATGTCTCGTCCTGACCAGTATAGAGTATATTTGGTTATTGTAGTTTGGTCAGGACGTGGCAGAGGGTAGTTGATGTATGTATTATGGGGTTTGTCACTGGTCTATGTCTGTGTTTCTATGTCTAGTTGATTGGGGTTGGACTCTCAATTGAAGGCAGGTGTGTTGAGTTGCCTTTGATTGGGAGTCCTATATAGTAGGGTGTGTTTGTCTTTGTTTTTCGTGGGGAGTTGTTTGAGAGCACTGCTTTTTGTTGAGCCTGCGTTCACTGTTTCATGTCGCTAGTTTGTTTATTGTTTTCTTCCGTGGTGTTTGCATTATTTTATAAATAAATATGTTGAGCACAAAACCCGCTGCGCATTGGTCCCTTTCTCTCTACGACGACATTCGTGACAACTTAAGCGCTCCCGAGTGACAAAGCAGTCTAAGGAGTATTTCTCCGGTGTCCTGTGTGAATTTAAGTATGCTCTCTCTAATTCACTTTCTTTCTCTCTCAGAGGACCTGAGCCCTAGGACCATGCCTCAGGACTACCTGGCCTGATGACTCCTTGCTGTCCCCAGTCCACCTGGGTCGTGCTGCTGCTCCGGTTTCAACTGTTCTGCCTGCGGATATGGAACCCTGACCTGTTTATTGGATGTACTACATGTCCCAGACCTGCTGTTTTCAACTCTCTAGAGACAGCAGGAGCAGTTGAGATACTCTGAATGATCGGCTATGAAAATCCAACTGACTTTTACTCCTGAGGTGCTGACTGTGATTATTATTTGACACTGCTGGTCATCTATGAACATTCTATGAACATTTGATGTTCTGTTATAATCTCCACCCGGCACAGCCAGAAGAGGACTGGCCACCCCTCATAGCCTGGTTCCTCCCTAGGTTCTGGAGTTTATAGGGAGTTTTTCCTAGCCACCGTGCTTCAGCTGCTGTGCTTGCTGTTTGGGGTTTTAGGCTGGGTTTCTGTACAGAACTTTGTGACATCAGCTGATGTAAGAAGGGCTTTATAAATACATTTGATTGATAAGGCACAGCATCTCAGTGCTAGAGGCATCACTACAGACCCTGGTTTGATCCTGGGCTGTATCACAACCAGGCATGATCGGGAGTCTCATAGGGAGGTGCACAATTGGCCCAGCGTCATCCGGGTTAGAGTTTGGCCAAGGTCATTGTAAAATAAGAATTTGTTCTTAACCGACTTGCCTAGTTAAATTAAAAATACATTAAAAAAATAGTTTAGATTTATATTTCTGTCAACTTTTACTTTACTACATCCCTAAAGAAAATAATGTACTTTTCACTGCATACATTTTCCCTGACACCCAAAAGTATACATGTCACGGCTGTGATAAGGAGCGGACCAAGATGCAGCGTTTGTGTTCCACATATTTATTTTAACCGTGAAACGTGATGCGATACATAAATACTTTAACTGACAAAACCAACAAACCGTGACGCAGAGAGGATTACACACTACTCACAAGATAATCACCCACAAACAACATGAAGAAACACCCCTACTAAATATGACCTCCACTTAGAGGCAACGAGGACCAGCTGCCTCCAATTGGAGGTCAACCCAATAATCCCCAACATAGAAATAGACAAACTAGAACTACAACATAGAAATAGAAAACAAAACACAAAAACACAACACCCCCTGTCACGCCCTGACCACTCTACCATAGAAAATAACTACTTATTATGGTCAAGACGTGACAATACATTACATTTTGAATGCTTAGCAGGATAGGAAAATTGTTAAATTCACGCACTTATCAAGAGAACATTCCTGGTCATCCCTACTGCCTTTGATCTGTCAGACTCAGTAAACACACATGCTTCATTTGTAAATTATACTTAAGAATAGTTTAGCAATTACATTTACTTTTGATACTTAGGTATATTAAAAATACTACTCAACTTGTATTTTACTGGGTGACTTTCACTTTTACTTGAGTCATTTTCTATTAAGGTATCTTTACTTTTACTCAAGCATGACAATTAGGTATTTTTTCCACCACTGCAACAACAGACCACATGTAACCAAGCCAGGACCTCCACATCAGGCTTCTTCACCTGCGGGATCGTCTGAGCAGCTGAAATGACAGCAAACTATGTGCATTTTCGTTTGTTTTACCTTTGTTTCTAACATTCAGTAGATAGAGGTGCTCAAAGTTGACCCATGTTGCAGTGGTCTGTGAGCTTGAGTGGCTGTGCTAAAGCATTAGCCTATGTCAATCCCCCATAGTACAAAACTTAACCTTGGGGTCATAGGCAGCATTCCTCCTCCTCCAAACACGGCGAGTTGAGTTGATGCCAAAGAGCTCCATTTTGGTCTCATCTGACCACAACACTTTCACCCAGTTGCCCTCTGAATCATTCAGATGTTCATTGGCAAACTTCAGAAGGGCATGTATGTGTGCTTTCTTAAGCAGGGGGACCTTGCGGGCGCTGCAGGATTTCAGTCCTTCACGGCGTAGTGTGTTACCAATTGTTTTCTTGGTGACTATGGTCCCAGCTGCCTTGAGATCATTGACAAGATCCTCCGGTGTAGTTCTGGGCTGATTCCTCACCATTCTCATGATCATTGAAACTACACGAGGTGAGATCTTGCATGGAGCCCCAGGCTGAGGGAGATTGACAGTTCTTTTGTGTTTCTTCCATTTGCGAATAACCGCACCAACTGTTGTCACCTTCTCACCAAGCTGCTTGGCGATGGTCTTGTAGCCCATTCCAGCCTTGTGTAGGTCTACAATCTTGTTCCTGACATCCTTGGAGAGCTCTTTGGTCTTGGCCATGGTGGAGAGTTTGGAATCTGATTGATTGATTGATTGCTTAGTGTGCTCCTAATCTCAGCTCGTTACCTGTATAAAAGACACCTGGGAGCCAGAAATCTTTCTGATTGAGAGGGGGTCAAATACTTATTTCCCTCATTAAAATGCAAATCAATTTCTAACATTTTTGACATGCGTTTTTCTGGATATTTTTGTTGTTATTCTGTCTCTCACTGTTCAAATAAACCTACCATTAAAATTATAGATTGATCATTTCTTTGTCAGTGGGCAAACGTACAAAATCAGCAGGGGATCAAATACTTTTTTCCCTCACTGTAGTTCTCTGCAAAGTCAATTGCACAATGATCTCCTCTTTCCCCAGATTCTCTTTTAATTCTCTCAGTTTGGAGTATTGGTGTCGAATGTTGAACACGTGTTTCCCCTACTACTCTTTCAATCCTTTGTAGAAGTCCTCCAGTAGAATCTGCAGTGTCCTACACACCTTTTCTTTTACTATCAAATGTACAGTGAACTTCTCCATGTTTACCTCTTTGTTTTTATTCTCCCTCTCTTCAGCTTTGTTTTTCCACTCAAACCACCAGCATCAAAGACAGATGTTTTAAGCTCTTTTGCTTGGCAAAGGGAGCACTCTGTGTACATGCACTCTTTCTCCAGGTTCTCACAGCACAAAGACTCAGTAAGGTTCTCAATGTTGCTGCCGCTGATCACTTTGTGATGCTGCAGTTTGTCCGCCATGAAATGGAGGTTGACGTGAGTTTTGCAGAGGCATGTGTCCCTATCCTGGACTGTTGGCACGATAACCCAAAAAGGATGTGTTTTGCAGAATTCATAGTAGGACATTTTTATCTGAGAATATTCCCTCTAACTTCTGATAAAGTCTCTGAATTTGCCATTCAAGAACCCTTTCTGCTTTATCTTCTTGTTTCTCATTAGGGTGTCCTTTTTCCATTTCCATTTAAGTCATTTAGCAGACGCTCTTATCCAGAGCGACTTACAAATTCCATGTTGTTGCTCTACTGTTGTCATCACGTTCATAGAATCTAGTGATTTTCTCTTCTGTGGCAGTGCTTATTCGGTTAAACTGCTTTTACCTGGAGTATTGAATACTTGTTGGCCTGTTTTCATTTGACCTCATTGCTATTGCAGCTTTGACCAGGCCATACTTTCTGAGCATTTTTGAAGCCACTTGTTTGTTTGGCACTGCACATTTTTTTAATACTTTTGCTATAACCCTGCAATGATGGCATTTTGAAACAATAAAATCCTTCTCAAGTTCTTCGGAGTTCACATCATTTGCTATTTCGTCTTTGAGGAATCTCGTCTCTCCATTATCTTCATCAGTCGATCATATATATATATCCTTCTCTCCCCCTGGTTGTAGGCCTCACTATCCTTCTCTCCCCCTCCTCTCCTCCTGGTTGTAGGCCTGCCTATCCTTCTCTCCCCCTGGTTGTAGGCCTCCCTATCCTTCTCTCCCCCTGGTTGTAGGCCTGCCTATCCTTCTCTCCCCCTCCTCTCCCCCTGGTTGTAGGCCTGCCTATCCTTCTCTCCCCCTCATCTCCCCCTGGTTGTAGGCCTGCCTATCCTTCTCTCCCCCTCCTCTCCCCCTGGTTGTAGGCCTGCCTATCCTTCTCTCCCCCTGGTTATAGGCCTGCCTATCCTTCTCTCCCCCTGGTTGTAGGCTTGCCTATCCTTCTCTCCCCCTGGTTGTAGGCCTCCCTATCCTTCTCTCCCCCTCCTCTCCCCCTGGTTGTAGGCCTCCCTATCCTTCTCTCCCCCTCATCTCCCCCTGGTTGTAGGCCTCCCTATCCTTCTCTCCCCCTGGTTGTAGGCCTCCCTATCCTTCTCTCCCCCTTCTCTCCCCCTGGTTGTAGGCCTGCCTATCCTTCTCTCCCCCTGGTTGTAGGCCTCCCTATCCTTCTCTCCCCCTGGTTGTAGGCCTCCCTATCCTTCTCTCCCCCTGGTTGTAGGCCTCCCTGGCCTTCTCTCCCCCTTCTCTCTCCCCCTGGTTGTAGGCCTGCCTATCCTTCTCTCCCCCTCATCTCCCCCTGGTTGTAGGCCTGCCTAGCCTTCTCTCCCCCTCCTCTCCCCCTGGTTGTAGACCTGCCTATCCTTCTCTCCCCCTGGTTGTAGGCCTCCCTATCCTTCTCTCCCCCTTCTCTCCCCCTGGTTGTAGGCCTGCCTATCCTTCTCTCCCCCTCATCTCCCCCTGGTTGTAGGCCTCCCTATCCTTCTCTCCCCCTGGTTGTAGGCCTCCCTATCCTTCTCTCCCCCTGGTTGTAGGCCTGCCTATCCTTTTCTCCCCCTGGTTGTAGGCCTCCCTGGCCTTCTCTCCCCCTCCTCTCCCCCTGGTTGTAGGCCTGCCTATCCTTCTCTCCCCCTCCTCTCCCCTGGTTGTAGGCCTCCCTGGCCTTCTCTCCCCCTCCTCTCCCACTGGTTGTAGGCCTCCTCTCCCCCTGGTTGTAGGCCTCCCTGGCCTTCTCTCCCCCTCCTCTCCCCCTGGTTGTAGGCCTCCCTATCCTTCTCTCCCCCTCCTCTCCCCCTGGTTGTAGGCCTCCCTGGCCCTCTCTCCCCCTGGTTGTAGGCCTCCCTGGCCTTCTCTCCCCCTCATCTCCCCCTGGTTTTAGGCCTCTCTGGCCTTCTCGTTGTGCACAGACTGCTCCTCCTTAGCGTTTCAGAGCCTTGGTATATGCTCTGATGTTCCCCAACACCCACTCCCGCTTCACTTCATAAACACCTGCATAGGGACAAACCCACACACTTTACATTCACTTTTCATTTAGTCATTACATTAGAACACTCTTATCCTCAATAACAACATTTCATTATGAATAAAACCATGCAAAGAAATAACAACAAACAAAAGTAGGCAGTGTAAAGACAACCATTTTTAAAAAGTAAGTAATGTCATGTTTCAAAGTTGCAAGTGCTAACATCCTCAGGCATAGCCTCAGCCCTTGACAGTTTCTGCTGTGACTACAGCAGTGAATCTCGGTTTTTCTTGCCAAACAAGGGCATTGATCGATTTCCTGGTGAAAGACAGCACTATGGTGGTTTCCCATCTAGTTGTGAATCTAGCAAGCCTGGGCATGGATGGATGGAGAAGACTGCTACTATATAACGCCCCATTAACTTTATATAATACTTCCTCCCAAAACAAGAGTCTATCTGAGGTCAGATCCATCTCCATCTCACCCTTACCAATTCCTGCTGTTCTGCCTGACTAAGAGGCAACCCCTACACACCTAACACAGACACCAGCTTCCAGATTGAAATGGACCTTTTATAGTAAATGACTGAGGAAACTGTGTACGCGGTTATCGGCCTACTGTATATTATATATATCTCCCAGGGGGCCATTGTGACAAGCCAAAATATCCCCTTGGGGCCCTCAATCTCTTCTTTAACCCCCCACCGCCACTGACGTTGTGCAAACTAAGATGGATGACTATTGGACTCGCTCTGATTAACCTTGCTGTATCAATAGTGGAGTCTTGGCTAAGGCTAACAGTTAAAGGTTATAGCTACATTCAGTGGAGCAGCAGGATGTTGCTCCCCACCCCTCACCACTCAACTCAAATCCCTGTCATCTCTCACACATGTGAATATGCACACACCATCTTATATATCCTCCATCACACACCCAACCACACTCATCCTGGAAGTAGGAGCACTGCTACAACCTAGGCCAGTAGCCGACGGGCTCTCTCATATTCATCATTCTCAGACTCCAGCTTCACAGCAGCCAACCATATCTTCACACTGTTAGGGTTAGCCTGGACACAAAGAGAGAAAGGTGTTTTTCTTGTACCAAATCTTGGTTTGCACTTTGCTGTGTACCCTATTGTTAAGAAAGAAAGATAACATTGGAATAAGCATGTTTACTCAAGCTAGCAAGCTCATTGTTCCTCTCTCACCTGGAAGGCCAGAGCCAGAATGCTGCAAGCAGCAGGCACGTTCTCAGCCAGCCACTTGGACTTGGCCCCCATCAGCCACAGGACGTCAGCTTTGGGACAGTGAGCCACCACCCTCTGCAGCAGCGCCTCCAGAGACTCCCTGGGATGGAGGGTAACGGAGGTGATATGATAGGGAAAAGCGGGAGTTAGAGGGAGGTGTGGGGAACGATAGAGGGAGGAGTGAGGAAAGGGGGAAGAGTGAAAGATTTAATAAGTCATTGAGAGAGTATGAGAGGAAAGAGAGGCTTTGAAAAAGTGATTGATCACAACTAACCAAATGGGATCATTAAGAGGGTGCATATAATCACTATTATACATTAAGACAAGACGGACTCCTAGATAAGCGACCAATCAAATTAATTGGCTTCTACTGAGTCACCTGCCAATGAAAAATTGCCACAGTGAAGATATCCACTCTGAAATACTCTAGTTTACAATGCATGTAGTAATCAATAGGCAAAGTCATTTGATTCAACTTAGTCTGCTTTCAACACGCACACACACACACACACACACACACACACACACACACACACACCTGGTGCCGTGGTTCTTTTCGAAGTAAGATGACCTGAGCCACACACTCATTTTGCTGAGGAACATCTGCAGGGCGTGAGCATAAATGGCACGGGCACACTCCAGTACCCCATGGGACACACACTGAAATACAACAACAGTCACGTTACACACTCCACTACTACACACACAGATTACAGATAATGTATCAAACTGTGGATATACCATATGTTCCTAATGTAATCTGAGTATTGGGTATTTGGTATATTTGGGCCTGGGGTAGTTAGAGGTTACAGGTATATGGTCATCATTCTTACGCTCTCTGCGTCCTCCATCCAGGTGTGTTTACAGCTCTCCTCCTCGATGCCGATACCAGTTATCACCCGGATCACCGCCTGCAATGCTGCCTGCCTTGTCACACTCCTCCACATACTGGAGATGAGGAGGGAGGTGCAGAAAGCGGGAGAGAGTGTTAAAGAAGGGTTTGAAGGAGGTACAGAGTGGGGTGAGGAGGGGAGGGAAAATAAAAAGACATGAGGGAGAAACATTTTTAAATGGATGGGGGCATTGAAAGGAAGGCCAGGAAGGAGGGGGAGTTGAGAGGAATATAGAGAGAATGAGCAGAAGGACAATTTATTTCCCTCTTCTCTCAGTCTTCCTTTCCTTCTATCAATAGTCCAAGCTCAACAGCAGACAATAAGCTCTCAGTCTCACAGCAGAATTAGATGTTTTTCCACCTTTCTCCAAACGTCTAATTTCGAAGTTGCTCCAAGCGTCATATTTCGAAGTTACAAAAACAAGTGCCTATTACTGGGATTGAAAAAACAAACCGTCGGAGCCGGAGCTCATGGATTACGCCCATCAGCCATCCCCAAGCAAAACCCAAGAATACATTACTTGATGGTAATAGTGCTCACTGTTGAGCCTAGTGAAGGAGAGAGAGAACTTGTGACCCGTGCCTCAGACAGTCAGGCAGGCCAGTGGAATGGTGGAGCCACTTGAGTGAAGAGGCCTATAAAACAAAAGAATGAATAATATGGAAACATCATGTCCCCATCCTCTTATAAAACACAAGCAGAGATCCTAAACAGGATAAATAATCTCTGATTTACGGGTGGGTAGACGTTTAAATAAGCTGTGCTGGGGGGAAATTATGACATGATCTTTTCTCTTTTGAGATGGATCAAGCCAGTGTTTGATCTTGCTCTGCAGTGCCAACTCCCTGTGCTTGATATTTCCCCCAGTGCACTCCTATAAACTGTAACTCCCATCCCTGTGCCAGAGAACAGTAGATGGGCCACTGTACATCCACTTTACTTCAGAGCCATGAAAAGCCAGAGGGAAAAGAATAACAAATAAAAGAAGGAAAGGAATTAGAGAGATAATTGCAGTCAAAGGCCTAGTTGCGAAACAGTAAGTGCAAGTTGGGTTGAGGTGAATTGCACTGAACTGCACAGAGATCAGTAAGACACCAGTCGCTGACCTGTGCACACACGCCCGTGCAGTGTTTAAGTGCAGTCCGCTGCTGCTTGTTAAGTACTGCAGGGATAAAACAAGATAGAGGAAACAGTTGTGTCATATTACCCTGGCATGCCAGCACCTCTGAAGAGAGGGAGTGGCCATAGTATCCTTTTACAGAGTGGAGTCAAGGGCAACAGAAAACATTTGGGTAATAGGTGAAGAGAATGAGACTGGATTAGAGGTTTTGAAAATGCTGGGTTGCAGCAAAAGGCTTTCGGATTGTGGCTGCTCAAGACTGTTTTGTTTATTCAGTGGGTCACAGGAAAATACCAAGAGCTGGAAGTGGGTCACACAGAACTTTGGAGCACACCTGTGTTTCCTGCTCTAGATTCTCACCACTATACACACACTCCCTCCCTCTCCTCCCGTACCTGTATCCACTGTTCTCTGTTGATCTCGACCCCGTTGGCCCTGAGTGATGTGATGGCTCTGTCAATGATCTTCTCCACCATTTGAGTGTTCCCTTTGGCCTCCTCCAACTTGGCGGCAGTGATCCATATGTGACAGTCCATAGGGATGTTTATCCTGGGCCTTGTTCACGACACGTCTAGCGGTCTCATACATTCCAACCGTGCCAGCCACAGCTCTACAGCAGTCTTCCACAGATGCACAGACCAGAGCTGTTACACACACACGTACTGTGTTCCATGTGTATCCTGTGCCAAACAGGCAGGCCAGTGGAATGCAAGAGCCACTTGAGTGAAGAGGCCTATAAAATAAAACTACAGAGTGATCTATATGGATACACCATGTCCCCAGTCTTCTTACAAAACACGACCGGGGCTCCTCTACCATTTAAAGATGGATCTCTTCAATAATCTCTGATTTATGACTGGGTAGACCTTTATATAAACTGTGCTGGGGGACATTATGATATGACCTTATCTTTTTTAAGCTGGATCAAGTCAGTGTTAATTTCAGCTCTGCAGTGCCTACTCCCTGTACTTGACTTGACTTGACACACATCACTGCAAAACACTTTATTTCGTAATGTAATCATGGCAATTGCCATGCTAATATCAACACATTGCCTAATAGTCTGGAGAGGCACACTGTGATGGAGAAATACAGAAGGCTTTTTTCTTTCTTTGGTGAAATACAGTCAGACAGACAAGAGGGCAGCCCAGACATGTAGGCTGCTAACACTTTCATAGCATGCACAACATCCATCTCTGTCACAGAGGAATGCTGCTGGGAACTGCACTGTTTGTGTGTGTAATGGATCAGGGCTTACATGGTACTGACACCATGACGGGGTGTAAATAGGGGGTGCGTCATAACTACAAGTGTCATTTGGGATAAGAAACTAATTGAACTGGAGCGATGGTTTGTTGAACTATTTATTTCCCTCTTCTCTCAGTCTTCCTTTCCTTCTATAGATAGTCCAAGCTCCACAGCAGACAATAAGCTCTCAGTCTCACAGCAGAATTAGACGCTTTTCCACCTTTCTCCAAACGTCATATTTCGAAGTTACAAAATCAAGTGCCTATTACTGGGATTGAACGCACAAACCCTCGGAGCCGGAGCTCATGGCTTATGCCCATCAGCCATCCCCATCCACAACACCCAAGCAAAACCCAAGAATACAGTACTTGATGGTAATAGTGCTCACTGTTGACCCTAGTGGCGACTTCCTGTATTTAGGCACACATCCCTCATGAGCTCCAGAAGTTTACGGTTGTAAAGGCATTCATTCAGAATGGGTTAAGTTAAGGGTTAAGAGATTCTCTGGTACTTTTGTATACTTTTTAGCCAGTAGTTCTGAAAGTAGTGCTCACGAGTCAAAAGTGGTCCCTGAAAATTGCATATTTTGTGCATCACGTCATTGTTCTCTTGCTCTGCTGTGTGTTCATCTAGCTAGCGGTCACTCAAATGGCGAGGGGCTGAAGCTCATCGGCTGAAACTCACATTTCTAGGGGGCTGGCCCACATGGAGAAAAATGTAGGGAAAATTGCAGCACACAGCTTCTAGAAAACAGTCTCTTCAAACTAGGGATTTTGTGGCTAATTGAGGTAAGACAGAAATTCTGCTGATATATTATGCATGTGTGAACTACACATTGACACATCCAGCCCAATGCAGGAGGTTTAAAAAAGACTTACTAGTTGCCAAAGTTCCAGGCGACCTAAATCCTGTCTTTAATGATTAAGGTTTTTTGACAGGGTTAAAACAGAAAAAACGGCTTCATGGTTTAAGTTGAGCTATTTATTAAGACTCGCCTTGATAACTCATGGATGCTGCAGTAGTCTAAGAAACAGGCTCCGGCTCCATAGACCATTGGTTCAATCTGGGCACTCATTTTGAGTTTTTATTGTTGCCTCTAGTGAACGGTTTTAATGCCAAATTTGACTTGAATCTGGAGTGGTCTCTCTGGACAGATGTGAGAAACTGGTTTGCATCATTGTAGCTTTGACAGGGCTCAGACAGTCACTCACCCATCCTGAGGACATGTTTCTTGGCCCTGACATCGGCCTCCAGCACAGCAGCTCTGATGTAGATGCGTACAGACGTGGGGAGGTGACACAACGCCTTGGCCATCACGGCCTTGGCTGTGTCCCCTAGCTCCAGCCTGGCAGACTCCAGCCACACATCCTCAGTCTGGGGACAAAACACAGACATTAATCTCACACACACAGCCTGGACCATCACAGCCTTGGTTGAGTCAAGTCAGGTTTATTTGTCATATACACATGATTATACATGGTACACATTACAATTAAATGCTTACTTGGAGGTTCACTCTTGACAATGCTGCTGAGTCACCTGGCTGTAGCCTAGCTGTCACATCAATTATTGTCATCACCAATGAGGTAATGCAGTTTGAGGTACAGTATATCAAAAGCCTGTAGTACTGTGCAGATTCCAGACAGCCAGAGAGGCCTAGACCGATGATCTAATGCAGGGTAGTCAGGCCAGCCCATCCCTAATGTCTGTAGTTCTAACCAGGCCAGCACTGACACTGACTGGTGGAGAAACTGAAGGCCTCATTTAATCTCATACACCAAAATATACAGATACACACCATGGAAAGTCAGAAGGGTATTTCAAAAAGCTACTATACATTGCGTGTGTGCATGTTACCTTGGGACACATATCGGTGCCCTTCATAATGAGGTTCCTGGCCATCTTTAGTTTACCAGTCACCTCCTCTAGCCTGGCCAAGGTGATCCAGATGGTGGTGGTGGGGGGGCTTCTTAATGTCAATGCACAGACACACAGAGACACACACACACACACACAAAAGACAGTCAACAATACAGCCAGAGATACAGATACGCAACAAATGTGTGTCCAAATGTGTGTGTGTGTGCTTATTCTCCGGGGCTACTCACCTGATGTCTCCTCTGTGTGTGGGGATCATAGAGTTGAGATCAGTGAGGTAACCTTTAGTATCCACTACCGTCTGTCCACTCACTGAGAGGGGAGAGATGGACGAGAGAAGATCAGCACAAATACACACACCAGGAAAAGTGGTACTGGCATAACATGCTTACTGGAAACTTTTGATACCATCTGATAGCATTTGATAGCAGCTGACCAGTCCCTACCATAGCACATGGGTTGGGGCATAACAGTCAAACTAGACACAAGCTTTTACGTCAGTAGGCCTAAGTGGTGTGTTGCCTGGCTGAACCTCATGTCCATCAGCATGTTCCTGGCTGAACCTCATGTCCATCAGCATGTTCCTGGCTGAACCTCATGTCCATCAGCATGTTCCTGGCTGAACCTCATGTCCATCAGCATGTTCCTGGCTGAACCTCATGTCCATCAGCATGTTCCTGGCTGAACCTCATGTCCATCAGCATGTTCCTGGCCAATCTTCCTCATGTCCAGGGGTCATCAGGCTAGGGATACAGGCTTTCCAGACCACCTGGGAGGTTCAACTGGAAACAGGGAAGAAGCTGAACAAATAAGTTGATAGATAAAAAACAATAGGCTTGACTTTTTGGCATGGGGTAGGATATGGAGAATGTTTCAGTGGTAAAAGCTGACTCCTACTGGTGCATAAATGAAACTGCAGCATGTTACAAAACTGAGAGAGACAGAGTATTTGTGTTAGGGCTGGGCAATATATTGTGAATACTGATATACCGGTATGGACCCACATACCCATATGGATTTTTACAATACAGTCTATAAAGGTATTTTGATACCATGTAAATAAATGCAAAGTTCTACAAATTGGACCACTTCACTGTCAGTTTTGTCCTAGTTTGGTTGAGTATAATACCATCAGATTGGAGAAAGCCCACTATAGTTTTTCTCAATTGCTTGAGCACATTTGTCCAAACAGAATTCACTTTTTCAAAACAATTAACACGCAGCCCCACACTGAAACACGTTGTCCAAAATGACACATTTCATTTGCAACATGAAATACATTGCACAAAATCAACTACCTCCATCAAAACATGAAATACATGACACAAATCAACCACCTCCATCAAAACATGAAATACATGACACAAAATCAACTACCTCCATCAAAACATTAAATGCATGACACAAATCAACTACCTCCATCAAAACATACAACTTGTTATCTAATGAAAAGTTATTTCAATCAATTGTTGCATAATGGCCCAATAAATATTAACTACAGCTATCAATCTAACAATGTCTGTGCCATTTGTAGATACTATAATTATAAATTAGTACGCACCATAAAAGGCAAGTAAACATATTATCACAGCATGGGCTTTACTATTTTTTCCTAAATGATTTTACAAAAGATGACCAATGCAGAAATAATGTCACTCAAGAGCATGAATATCCAGAAACAAAAGGCTTATTGTATCTTTTTCCATTTCAACAGAGAGCTGAGCTATCGTCCTCTATGGGCCTCTCTACCTCTCCTTTGTCCTTGCCCTCTGCCTTTTACTTGGTCCATTCTGGCAAACAGCAAGTCAGAGGTGACCTCTTAATGTATGAATAAGGACTGATTGCTGATTGAACAATTGTGCAAAGAAGTCAGGCACATGTGCAGAAGAGGTTCACATTCATGAGAGTAATTTGTGTCAGCTGTGACCAAATGTTTTCATTTTGTTTGTCATGATTTACTCAACTGAGTTTTGCGTCTTTTGTAGAGAGTTGTTTTTACTGTTTTGCTAAAATGTGTGTATGAAAGCAATGAGAAGTGACTTACAGTTTTGCAAAATATAATACTGTTGTGCCCATTAGGTTATGATGGAGATCAAGTGGACCCCAGTTTCATTAAAAGTGTTTTAGCAATCATGAAAAACTGTAAAATCACTTAGAATTAATTTGTTGCCATTCTAGGGTCAGTCACTAATCATTAAACATATTAAGAATTTTTAATATTCAGAACATTTAAATACCGTAAAATACCACCATACTGCTAAAAATGAGAAAAATATTGTGATATATTTTGGCCATCTTGCCCAGCCCCAATGTGTTTGTGTGTGTGTGTGTTTGTGTGTGTGCCTGTGTATGTGCTAACCCCCTGCAGTGGGTCCACGTGGTGTGCTTGTCTCCTGTGGTCAGGTGTTTGGGGAAGAAGCTGTCTGGTATAGAGGTGAGTTTCTCATCGCGAGGGTTCCTCTGACGCTTGTTCCTGGCATCGCCAACCTCTGGGATACTCAGCAAATCCTCCTTTGACATTCCTGACAGCTTCCTCTACAGAGAGAGAGAGAGAGTGAGAGTGAGAGAGAGCACAGTATGTCACAGCTGGCCACAAGCTGAGGGAGGAAACAAAATGTAATCTTTTTCCATGAATTATAAGTAATAGACAATTCAACCGAGTACATGCTTAACTGAATGACAGCAGAGACAGAATAAAATATGGAATTTTATTGAATAGTTTGGGGTAGGACTCATCTCTGAGGAATGCTCCTCAGAGCCAGATGCTGATAACAGGTTGCCCTATGCTGGGAGAATGGGGATCCGATGACGAGACTTCAGTTGGTGGTGGTGGAAGGTCGTTGGAAGACTGTTGAAAGGAAAGTGATTACTGCACGAGTGAGCCCATACGTTAATCAGCAACCATGGCGAGCCATGTTCATAGGCTGAAGTTAATAGGTGAATGACATTCCGCACGCTTGCTAATAGTAAAGGACGAGAGACATGACGCTAAGCTGATGATGTAACATTATGACACTACCTTATAAATACCTGCTATGCAGATGAGGTACCATAGATACCTGCTATGCTGATGAGGTACCATAGATACCTGCTATGCTGATGAGGTAACATTATGACACTACCTTATAAATACATGCTATGCAGATGAGGTACCATAGATACCTGCTATGCTGATGAGGTACCATAGATACCTGCTATGCTGATGAGGTACCATATATACCTGCTATGCTGATGAGGTAACATTATGACACTACCTTATAAATACATGCTATGCAGATGAGGTACCATAGATACCTGCTATGCTGATGAGGTACCATAGATACCTGCTATGCAGATGAGGTACCATAGATACCTGCTATGCTGATGAGGTACCATAGATACCTGCTATGCTGATGAGGTACCATAGATACCTGCTTTGCTGATGAGGTACCATAGATACCTGCTATGCTGATGAGGTAACATTATGACACTACCTTTTAAATATCTGCTATGCTGATGAGGTACCATAGATACCTGCTATGCTGATGAGGTACCATAGATACCTGCTATGCTGATGAGGTACCATAGATACCTGCTATTCTGATGAGGTACCATAGATACCTGCTATGCTGATGAGGTAACATTATGACACTACCTTATAAATACATGCTATGCAGATGAGGTACCATAGATACCTGCTATGCTGATGAGGTACCATAGACACCTGCTATGCTGATGAGGTAACATTATGACACTACCTTATAAATACATGCTATGCAGATGAGGTACCATAGATACCTGCTATGCCGATGAGGTACCATAGATACCTGCTATGCTGATGAGGTACCATAGATACCTGCTATGCTGATGAGGTAACATTATGACACTACCTTATAAATACCTGCTATGCTGATGAGGTACCATAGATACCTGCTATCCTGATGAGGTACCATAGATACCTGCTACGCTGATGAGGTACCATAGATACCTGCTATGCTGATGAGGTAACATTATGACACTACCTTATAAATACCTGCTATGCTGATGAGGTACCACAGATACCTGCTATCCTGATGAGGTACCATAGATACCTGCTATCCTGATGAGGTACCATAGATACCTGCTATCCTGATGAGGTAACATTATGACACTACCTTATAAATACCTGCTATGCTGATGAGGTACCATAGATACCTGCTATCCTGATGAGGTACCATAGATACCTGCTATGCTGATGAGGTACCATAGATACCTGCTATCCTGATGAGGTACCATAGATACCTGCTATGCTGATGAGGTAACATTATGACACTACCTTATAAATACCTGCTATGCTGATGAGGTACCATAGATACCTGCTATCCTGATGAGGTACCATAGATACCTGCTATCCTGATGAGGTACCATAGATACCTGCTATCCTGATGAGGTAACATTATGACACTACCTTGTAAATACCTGCTATGCTGATGAGGTACCATAGATACCTGCTATGCTGATGAGGTAACATTATGACACTACCTTATAAATACATGAAATGCAGATGAGGTACCATAGATTCCTGCTATGCCGATGAGGTACCATAGATACCTGCTATGCTGATGAGGTAACATAGATACCTGCTATCCTGATGAGGTAACATTATGACACTACCTTATAAATACCTGCTATGTTGATGAGGTACCATAGATACCTGCTTTGCTGATGAGGTACCATAGATACCTGCTATGCTGATGAGGTACCATAGATACCTGCTATGCTGATGAGGTAACATTATGACACTACCTTATAAATCCCTGCTATGCTGATGAGGTACGATAGATACCTGCTATCCTGATGAGGTAACATTATGACACTACCTTATAAATACCTGCTATGCTGATGAGGTACCATAGATACCTGCTATGCTGATGAGGTACCATAGACGCCTGCTATGCTGATAAGGTACCATAGATACCTGCTATGCTGATAAGGTACCATAAATACCTGCTATGCTGATGAGGTACCATAGATACCTGCTATGCTGATGAGGTACCATAGATACCTGCTATGCTGATGAGGTAACGTTATAATCATTAGAGAGAGTGAGTGTTTCTACCAGAAAGGTGGTTGGCCCTCCTTGATGTCACGTAGGTTGATACGTTGCTGTTTTCATTTATAAAGCCCTTCTACATGAGTAAACTTTAGACATACAAGTTAACACACCCGGTCTCAGGGATGTCTAACTCTGGAAATGATTTTGGTCTCCAGGGGGTGATTTAGACCAGGCACGCCAATAACTATCAGGTAGAAATGGACATTAGAAGTGGTTCAGGTTCAGATGTGACTATCTGTACCAAGCTAGTATTACCCTGCTGTTCATATTGCTTCAGTTAATAACAATACACCATTATAAATAGTTTCCCACATGCTTTTTATTGAGGAATTGTTTTTTTGCTATTCAAATTTTTTTTTTTTTAAATGAGCTAATTTCTAGTGTCTGTGTGTGTGTTTGTTTTTGGGTGTGTGTTAAATTGGCAGATAATGTTACAGAAATGCAGAACATGTTTTTTTAAATGATGCACATGGTTCACATTTATGGACTATCAAAATAAAGAGAGTCGCACACTTTATATATACACTCCCAGTAGTTGATTGGGTATTTAGCAACGTTTTCGCTTCTCCAGGGTGTGGCCCATCAGCTTCATGGTTTGTTTTTATGGGTTTAAATTGTTATTTTATGGATATAAATAATAACATTCCTTAATATTATTACTTACATCTTGCTATTCAGTAAATGTTACTTCAGTTAGGATTACTCAGTCACCAGGTATAGAAACCCTTTAGTTAATCTGATCAACACTAACAAAACAGTATGGGTTTATAGCGCTCTTGCGCCTCTCCGTGGTCACCTGCCGGTACTACTTGCCTCTTTCTCCACATTCTCTGGGCTCCCAATCCGAGGTAGCGCCTGCTTCAGATCTACACATCATAGCTGCTTTAGCAATAAACTAGGCACAGCCCGGTGGTCAGCAACTCAGTGAACCTGCGTTGTAGTCTGTTTTTTTTATACGTGCATTGCAAATGATAATAGTTCCTCAAAAATCTTAGCCTGGGCAGCCACTAGTGGCGTGGCGGCAGGTAGCCTTGAGGTTAAGAGCGTTGGACCAGTAACTGAAAGGTTGCGGATTTGAATCCCAAAGCCGACTAGGTGAAACATTTTACGATGTGCCCTGCCCTAATTGCTCCTGTAAGTCGTTCTGGATAAGCACGCCTGCTAAAATATAAAATCTAGTGTGCTTAATGGATCTCCACTATTGTCTGGGCTTGATGTGGCCACGCCAACAAATTCAATAAGTAATTTAAAACTGTATGTTCAGTAAGCACAACTTTTATTTTGAAACTATCAGACCAGGGGTGCAGTTTCTTTTACGCCTGCTATATTTAGGCTAGGGGTAAAAGTGGAAAATGGTGTTTCATAAAGAAAGTATGCATATTTCCCATGTTTTTTCCCGCCTTCTCTCCATGAAATAAATAAGGTGGAAATCGAAGCCTTTGTAGTCTGAATGGAGAATGTTTTAATAATGAACTGGTCGCCGGGGAACACAAGTGTATTACCGGTTGGCCACATCAAGCCCAGACAATGGAGGAGATCCATAAAGCCCACTAGCGGATGTCAAGGCTAATAGTCACGGTGTGAAAGAGCAAAATATCATGATCTGATGATCCCATACATCCAGTGGAAACATAATAAAATACCTGAATACTTTCCCTTTGCGCAAAACATCTCTCTGTCCCGAGCTCAGTGGCGTGGGAAACTCTGAGGACTCAGAATAGTCTAGTTGATAGCCTTCCCTGTAGCTCAGTTGGTAGAGCGTGGTGTTTGCAACGCCAGGGTTGTGGGTTTGATTCCCACGGGGGGCCAGCACAGGAAAAAAAAAAATGTAAGAGTATGACATTTACATTTACGTCATTTAGCAGACGCTCTTATCTAGAGCGACTTACAAATTGGTGCATTCACCTTATGATATCCAGTGGAACAACCACTTTACAATAGTACATCTATATCTTTTTTTTGGGGGGGGGGGGGGTTAGAAGGATTACTTTATCCTATTCCTTAAAGAGGTGGGGTTTCAGGTGTCTACGGAAGGCGGTGATTGACTCCACTGTCCTGGCGTCGTGAGGGAGCTTGTTCCACCATTGGGGTGCTAGAGCAGCGAACAGTTTTGACTGGGCTGAGCGGGAACTGTGCTTCCGCAGAGGTAGGGAGGCGAGCAGGCCAGAGGTGGATGAACGCAGTGCCCTTCTTTGGGTGTAGGGACTGATCAGAGCCTGAAGGTACGGAGGTGCCGTTCCCCTCACAGCTCCGTAGGCAAGCAACATGGTCTTGTAGCAGATGCAAGCTTCAACTGGAAGCCAGTGCAGTGTGTGGATGAGCGGGGTGACGTGAGAGAACTTGGGAAGTTGTAGGGGTTTAATGGCACAGGCAGGGAGCCCCGCCAGCAGCGAGTTGCAGTAATCCAGACGAGAGATGACAAGTGCCTGGATTAGGACCTTAGCCGCTTCCTGTGTAAGGCAGGGTCGTACTCTGCGAATGTTGTAGAGCATGAACCTACAGGATCGGGTCACCGCCTTGATGTTAGAGGAGAACGACAGGGTGTTGTCCAGGGTCACGCCAAGGCTCTTAGCACTCTGGGAGGAGGATACAATGGAGTTGTCAACCGTGATGGCGAGATCATGGAACGGGCAGTCCTTCCCCGGGAGGAAGAGCAGCTCTATCTTGCCGAGGTTCAGCTTGAGGTGGTGATCCGTCATCCACACTGATATGTCTGCCAGACATGCAGAGATGCGATTCGCCACCTGGTTATCAGAAGGGGGAAAGGAGAAGATTAATTGTGTGTCGTCTGCGTAGCAATGATAGGAGAGACCATGTGAGGATATGACAGAGCCAAATGACTTCTCCACCTGCATTGCTTGCTGTTTGGGGTTTTAGGCTGGGTTTCTGTACAGCACTTTGAGATATCAGCTGATGTAAGAAGGGATTTATAAATTGATTTGATTTGAAACATTTAGGAGGATAAGAGACCTTCGGTATAGGCGCTGAATGCAAAGAGACGACAAAGTGTGTTTCAAAAATCGTCAAAGACTAATTATTTTAACCTAAAGCATTTAATAAAGAAATGTATTGTACAATATTTTGGGGAACGTGAATGAGAGGGCTACTTACAGTGTTGGAAAGGGATCACAGCAGTGATTGAATGAGGGTATGAGGCACGAGTTGAGGTGTTCAGAGGCTTGACTTTAGTGCAGGACAGGATTTGACTGGGAAGACAAATCTGAGCCCTGGTCCTAGGGCTCAGGTCCTCTGAGAGAGAGAAAGAGAGAGAGAATTAGAGAGAGCATACTTAAATTCACACAGGACACTGGATAAGACAGGAGAAATACTCCAGATGTAACAGACTGACCCTAGCCCCCCGACTCAAACTACTGCAGCATAAATACTGGAGGCTGAGACAGGACGGGTCGGGAGACACTGTGGTCGCATCCGACGATAACCCTGGACAGGGCCAAACAGGCAGGATATAACACCACCCACTTTGCCAAAGCACAGCCCCCACACCACTAGAGGGATACCTTCAACCACCAACTTACCATCCTGAGACAAGGCCAAGTATAGCCCACAAAGATCTCCGCCACGGCGCAACCCAAGGGGGGGGCGACAACCTAGAAAGGAAGATCACGTCAGTGACTCAACCCACTCAAGTGACGCACCCCTCCTAGGGACGGCATGGAAGAGCACCAGTAAGCCAGCGACTGAGAATCCCAGTGGAGAGAGGGGAACCGGCCAGGCAGAGATAGCAAGGGCGGTTCATTGCTCCAGTGCCTTTCCGTTCACCTTCACACTACTGGGCCAGACTACACTCAATCATAGGACCTACTGAAGAGACGAGTCTTCAGTAAAGACTTAAAGGTTGAGACCGAGTCTGCTTCTCTCAAATGGGTAGGCAGACCATTCCATAAAAATGGAGCTCTACAGGAGAAAGCCCTGTCTCCAGCTGTTTGCTTAGAATTTCTAGGGACAGTAAGAAGGCCTGCGTCTTGTGACCGTAGCGTACGTGTAGGTATGTACGGCAGGACCACATCGGAAAGATGGATAGGAGCAAGCCCATGTACTGCTTTGTAGGTTAGCAGTAAAACCTTGAAACCAGCCTTTGCCTTAACAGGAAGCCAGTGTAGAGAGGCTAGCACTGGAGTGATATGATAAAAATGTTGGGTTCGAGTCAAGATTCTAGCAGCCGTGTTTAGCACTAACTGAAGTTTATTTAGTGCTTTATCTGGGAAGCCAGAAAGTAGAGCATTGCATAGTCTAACCTAGAAGTGACAAAAGCATGGATACATTTTTCTGCATCATTTTTGGACAGAAAGTTTCACATTTTTGCAATGTTACATAGATGGAAAAAAGCTGTCCTTTAAACAGTCTTGATATGTTCGTCAAAAGAGTGATCAGGGTCCAGAGTAACGCCGAGGTCCTTCACAGTTTTATTTGACACAACTATACAACCATCAAGATTAATTGTCAGATTCAACAGAAGAACTCTTTGTTTCTTGGGACCTAGAACAAGCATCTCTGTTTTGTCCGAGTTTAAAAGTAGAACGTTTGCAGCCATCCACTTCCTTATATCTTAAACACAGGCTTCCAGCGAGGGCAATTTTGGGGTTTCACCTTGTTTCATTGAAATGTACAGCTGTGTGTCATCCGCGTCACTATATATTTTACCTCTTGGGGATGTCATTCGGAAACATAATGTTAACTTTCACTGCTATGCGGATGACACACAGCTGTACAACCATCAAGATTAATTGTCAGATTCAACAGAAGATCTCTTTGTTTCTTGGGAACTAGAACAAGCATCTCTGTTTTGTCTGAGTTTAAAAGTAGAACATTTGTAGCCATCCACTTCCTTATGTCTTAACGTTATTGTACCTCAGAGAGGCAAGAAGGATGGCGGAGCAGATGTTGAAAAACGTGTATCATACCCCCTCTAACCCGGGGTCTTATGGGGGTATAGGGCATTTACAGAGAGCTATAGCCGAAGAAACAATAGCCGGTTAGGCGTTGCTCAAGTGAATGAGTGGTTAGCCGAGAAGGATGCTTATACTCTGCATAAACCTGTATGAAAACAATTTCCAATAAATAGAGTTTTTTCTACTCATCCCTTGTCCCAGTTTCAGGCGGATCTATGTGACATGCAGGCCCTTGCAGATAAAAATTATGGAAATCGATACATGCTAACGGTTATAGATATTTTCTCTAAAATGGCATTTGTAAGGGTCTTAGAAAATAAGAGCAGGGCAGAGGTGACCAGGGCCTTTGACGCTATCTTGAAGGAAGGAGGGGTCCACAAGAAAGTGCAGACTGATGGCGGAAAATAATTTAAGAATACTTTCAGAAACTCATGAAGAAGCACAATATAGTACATTTTGCTAGAGGCTCGGATTTGAAAGCTTCAGTTGTTGAAAGCTTTAACCAAATTCTGAAGGAGCGGATGTGGAGATATTTTACAGCTCACAACACGCATAGATATATTGATATAGTTCAAGATTTAGTAAAGGGTTACAACTACAGCTACCATAAGTGTATAAGGATGATGCCCGCAGAGGTCTCTTCTGAAAACTCTTTTCAAGTCTTTAAAAATCTGTATGGTTTGTTCCCCCTTCGCCATAAGATAAAAATAGATTTTAAATTCATAGTGGGGGACTTGGTACGTATATCCAAGTTGAGGGGTGTTTTCGACAAAAAATATGAGCAAGGTTACAGCGATGAGTTGTTCACCGTTACCAAATGTCTACCGCACATACCCCCTGTCTACAAGTTAAAAGATTATGACGGGGAGCTAACATTATCTTCAACACGCATTTGATCTTCAGCCGGTAAGATCGCAGGTATAGGCATTACAGGGGCTTGGAATGTATGCATTCACTACTGTAAGTCGCTCTGGATAAGAGCGTCTGCTAAATGACTAAAATGTAAAAAAATTTAAAATGATACAATGTATCAAATTCGTTAGTAACAGCTTTGGGCCAGATCAAGTTAATTGATTTGATTCAACGTTGCAATATTTAAAGTCAAGATAGATACATAGAAAGGGAGGCAGACAGGCACATTAGAGAGATGAATGCGATTAAAATAATCTGAATTTTAAATAAGAATACTTGTCACCTTTATGTATTTTCACTTAGTTGACAATGGAAGTTATAGGCCTACTGCTGCATTAGCCTATAGTTCCATGCATGCAATAATTTCTTTAGCTGCCAATGGATCACAGTGTGTCAATGTGTCCATATGGCTGGTGCTCTCGCATTAGTTGAATTTTAACTTTTCTATTTTTATTATTTTTATTCATATTTTTATGATTAACTAAGTAACAATGATTTTGAGAAATTAAAACATCATTACTGAAAGGAAACTGTTCCACGAAAATGTGCATATGAATATCAGAAATGTCACGTAGATCGGTAGAAATGGTAGGATAAATTGAAAGCTACTCCAAACTTGAAACTAAGTCCCCGCCTGAGATGTAATTTATTTGACAATCAGATGAAAACATCATGACACATTAAAAGATAGGCCTAATACATGTTTACAGTTCAATTACATGTTTTTAGGCCAGACAAAATTGATTCACTGTTTAACAGATTTTCCCCCCAGAAAAGTGAGGCGAGAGAGCAAAAAAAAAAATAATAATAATAATAATCATTAGGTGGACAAGGATTAACAGTACTTTATCACATTGTCCTAGGCTGTATGGACATGAACAATAGGCAAAATATTCAATTTCAGACTGATTTTCAGATGACTATTATTAATACTCAAATTAACATTAATGAACATTATTCACATAGGATGGATAATAGAATGCAATACTCTATCATATTAAAAAATTATAGAAAAAAAAGTTATGTATGAATGTATTATCAGTTCATTAATCTACTTAATTAATTGTGTAGCCTAACAAATTCACAAATGATTGACAATAAATAATTGTAATCAAATTAAAATGTTGATGCATAATAATGAGTTAATTACCTGAATGCATCTCTATAGCCTATAGGTGTTAAAATATTCATACAAATATGACTAGGCCTCTCATAGACTAGGCCTTGTAAAAAGAGGGTCAATCAAGTTAGGTCTGCCAAATTAATGTAGCACTGGAAACAATACATAAATCCAGCCATAGAGTATGACATTTACATTTACGTCATTTAGCAGACGCTCTTATCTAGAGCGACTTACAAATTGGTGCATTCACCTTATGATATCCAGTGGAACAACCACTTTACAATAGTACATCTATATCTTTTTTTTGGGGGGGGGGGGGTTAGAAGGATTACTTTATCCTATTCCTTAAAGAGGTGGGGTTTCAGGTGTCTACGGAAGGTGGTGATTGACTCCACTGTCCTGGCGTCGTGAGGGAGCTTGTTCCACCATTGGGGTGCTAGAGCAGCGAACAGTTTTGACTGGGCTGAGCGGGAACTGTGCTTCCGCAGAGGTAGGGAGGCGAGCAGGCCAGAGGTGGATGAACGCAGTGCCCTTCTTTGGGTGTAGGGACTGATCAGAGCCTGAAGGTACGGAGGTGCCGTTCCCCTCACAGCTCCGTAGGCAAGCACCATGGTCTTGTAGCAGATGCAAGCTTCAACTGGAAGCCAGTGCAGTGTGTGGATGAGCGGGGTGACGTGAGAGAACTTGGGAAGTTGTAGGGGTTTAATGGCACAGGCAGGGAGCCCCGCCAGCAGCGAGTTGCAGTAATCCAGACGAGAGATGACAAGTGCCTGGATTAGGACCTTAGCCGCTTCCTGTGTAAGGCAGGGTCGTACTCTGCGAATGTTGTAGAGCATGAACCTACAGGATCGGGTCACCGCCTTGATGTTAGAGGAGAACGACAGGGTGTTGTCCAGGGTCACGCCAAGGCTCTTAGCACTCTGGGAGGAGGATACAATGGAGTTGTCAACCGTGATGGCGAGATCATGGAACGGGCAGTCCTTCCCCGGGAGGAAGAGCAGCTCTGTCTTGCCGAGGTTCAGCTTGAGGTGGTGATCCGTCATCCACACTGATATGTCTGCCAGACATGCAGAGATGCGATTCGCCACCTGGTTATCAGAAGGGGGAAAGGAGAAGATTAATTGTGTGTCGTCTGCGTAGCATTGATAGGAGAGACCATGTGAGGATATGAAATGTGAGGATATCATGAAAAAAAAACTTGTTTACAACATGCACAATTAGAAGCATCAATAAATATAGAGAAAGCTTGACTAAATTCCAGCCCAGTAACTTTGCTCACCCCATCCTCCTTCGATTGTCTCGTCTGGCTTCCACGAAAAGCCCCCACCTGGGAGACAGTCGATCACATCATTGTAGAGCTGATGATCTGCATGAAGTGTGTGCGTGCCACTGGCGATGTACTTTGCTGGACATGCTAGCTGTTCTCGGCAGCGCATCCACTTCAAACTCATTCCGTCTTGGTGTTACCGGTTTTCCTACTACTACTGGTAGTACCGGTAAAATGTTATGAATCGCAAATCACCATACAGCTGACACACTTCGATTTCATCAATCATTTTGACTTCAATTTGGTTGTCCAAAATACTATCAGCTTGCACTGCGTATTTGCTGATGAATGCCCTGATCTCTGGCCAGTCAATTGGTTAAATTACATTGTTGTTTCGTCTATCAATCACTTCTAATACATATGAAAATAATGCATTAACCACGAATTTGTTTATAATGAGGGACGCCCTACGTTTAACCTGGACACATAAATAGTAGGAATTTGCGCTGTATTCAGCCAATACCGCATGAAAGAGAAATGAAACATCTGCACGTCGCCTATGCGGAGAAAAGTTAGGCGGGGCATCCGTTAAACAGTAATTCAACTTTGTCCGGACTTTCTATAAAACCCATTACATTTTTTTTTTACCTAGGAGGTATGGTGAAAAGAACGTGACCCTATGGAAATCAAATGCCTGTCCAACTGATTCGTTATGGCGCCGGCCCTGGCTGATCTGCTATCTGTATAATCATCAACTTGATTTTGCAATCGTTGAAGGAGGTTATCTAGCAAACATGGCGTTTTATATTTAAAGTCAACAGTTTTGTTTTGCTTCAATAGAGTGATCAGGGGCGCGCAATCAGGGTGATCAGGGGCGCGCAACTATAGTTTTAATTCACAGAAAATATATTAGTGCAACACATTTCGCAGAAAATATCTTAATTTTCATCAGATGACAACAGAAGTGCAACACCATATGGCTTACAGCCACACAAATAAATTAGTTTACAATGAAAAAACAAGGTATTTTTTGCAAAAATTATGCATAGCCGTCATCTTTCTAAGAAAGAATGCAGCCAGCTACATTTTCTAATGTTTTTCTTAATGTTAATCTTGCATTTTACCGGAGAAAAGTAGGCTACACCGAAAGTACAGGAGAAAAGTAGCTAAACATCAGTCAGAGCGCTATCTGCTGCTACCAGCTCTCACAGTCCATCTGACATCCCCATCCCTAACAGCGCTCACTGTTGCCCCTAGTGGCTGGTTTCCACATCATCTCCCGAAGTCCTCAGACATGGATGGTCGTTGAATACTGACTTTTATCACAGGTGACCTGGCTGGTCTGCTGATAGAATGCCTGTTTGTGAATTTTCATCTGAGTGAAGTGCAACTGAAGCCCAAATATGTCTAATGCCAAGCAGAAATTAAAATGAGAAGCATTTCAGATCTGCGTTTACAAAAAAAAAGTTGTATCAAATTTTTCTGCGTTAAAAACGCAGAATTCTGCTTTAACGTGACCCCTAAGTTTAACTTGCTAGTTATCTAAATAAGTGGCTGAATTGCTAAGGAGACAGGGCTTTCTGTCGTGTTTGAGAAATCTGTACAGCTGCCACTGCTATCTTGATTTCCCTACATTTTTCTCCTCCCAGTTTTCAGCCTGTCTGCTCCTCCCTCCTCTTCTATGAGCAGAGCAGGCAGGCCCATTGCCCTAGTGACTCCAGATTCCTCACAGACACAGCATGTACAGTACACAGGCTGTTCCAGAGCCATTACTATTCTTCCTTCAGACAAGCATCCGTCAAAACTTTGTTCATCTGTACAATGTCTTTCATCTGTACAATGTCATTCAAATGTCCAAACTCACCAAACATTACATTCAACAGTTCCTACCTGTATATGAATAACTCAGTGGAGGCTCCTCAGAGGAGGAAGGGACATTTCATAAAAATAAAAACAGAAACATTTAAAAAGTTATCCTTTTTAGATAAAACTATACTAAATATATTCATATGTCACCAAATAATTGATTAAATACAATGAAGATCTACAGTAACTTCAACAGCACTGTCTGGGGTAGCACCATGGTGCAGCCAGAGGACAGCTAGCTTCCGTCCTCCTCTGGCTACATTGACTTCAATACAAAACCTAGGAGGCTCGTAGGCCTCACCCCTTCCATAGACCTACATGGTAATTATGACCACTTGCGAAGGACGTCCTCCAACCAATCAAAACTTTTGACATGTTGCCCATCCAATCATAGAATTAGGATCAGAGAGTGAACCTAGTGTGTTGTATTGGGATTGTGCCCCAGAGCATTATGGGGGTTCTATGTGTTGAGAAGCTTGGTGACATTGTTGGATAGAGATTAAGAGTGAAGAGTGATAGTTGAGCATTTTTGGGATATTATTCAATTCAAATTAGTTTCTTCAAATTACCGGAGACGGAGGAAGTATATTATAAATTGTTTGCTTGGTTTCAGAACGTTATCTTTGTGTCCAGTTAGTTACATTTATTTACATTTTTTAAAAGTTAGCCTTGCTAACTTCAGTAGCTAGCTAGCTACCAGAGCGGGTGTGCAGTTTTCTCCTCCAGAATGGTAGAACGTTGAACGCTGCCGAAAATGTTGTGGACTTTTTTTTAGGTGAACCCCTTTCATTCTCTGGGGTACAGGGAAAATGTGTGAATTAAAAGCGAGGGTTGACCTCTGCCTGAGATCAGTTTCATGAAGAAGGATGAAAAGGTGAGGGCGATCAATACCACCTGGTATCAAAAGTATAGCTGGTTAACAGGGAGCCTTTCATCAAGCCGCCTGTATTCCTGGCCTTGCCTGCTTTTTGGACAATCTGAGCCTTGGTCGAAAAGTGGGTACAGTGAGCTGCTCATCCACTGGCACAATGAATGTTTCCTCTCCAAGCACTGTGAGTACCCCTATCAATTTTCTCTCATTACTGTATGTAGAGTCAATCACATACACATAAACAGTCACATTATTACACATCAATGATTTTACTTCTTGCTTAGACTAACTAATTCTTAGCTTTTTGTCTAACTATGTAGTGTTTTGTGTTGTTGTTTTTTGTCTTCCCAGTCAAATCCTGTCCTGCACTAAAGTCAAGCCTCTGAACACCTCAACTCGTGCCTCATACCCTCATTCAATCACTGCTGTGATCCCTTTCCAACACTGTAAGTAGCCCTCTCATTCACGTTCCCCAAAATATTGTACAATACATTTCTTTATTAAATGCTTTAGGTTAAAATAATTAGTCTTTGACGATTTTTGAAACACACTTTGTCGTCTCTTTGCATTCAGCGCCTATACCGAAGGTCTCTTATCCTCCTAAATGTTTCAAATCAAATCTATTTATAAATCCCTTCTTACATCAGCTGATATCTCAAAGTGCTGTACAGAAACCCAGCCTAAAACCCCAAACAGCAAGCAATGCAGGTGGAGAAGTCATTTGGCTCTGTCATATCCTCACATGGTCTCTCCTATCATTGCTACGCAGACGACACACAATTAATCTTCTCCTTTCCCCCCTTCTGATAACCAAGTGGCGAATCGCATCTCTGCATGTCTGGCAGACATATCAGTGTGGATGACGGATCACCACCTCAAGCTGAACCTCGGCAAGACGGAGCTGCTCTTCCTCCCGGGAAGGACTGCCCTTTCCATGATCTCGCCATCACGGTTGACAACTCCATTGTGTCCTCCTCCCAGAGTGCTAAGAGCCTCGGCGTGACCCTGGACAACACCGTCGTTCTCTGCTAACATCAAGGCGGTGACCCGATCCTGTAGGTTCATGCTATACAACATTCGCAGAGGACGACCCTGCCTTACACAGGAAGCGGCGCAGGTCCTAATCCAGGCACTTGTCATCTCCCGTCTGGATTACTGCAACTCCCTGTTGGCGGGGCTCCCTGCCTGTGCCATTAAACCCCTACTACTCATCCAGAACGCCGCAGCCCGTCTGGTGTTCAACCTTCCCAAGTTCTCTCACGTCACCCCGCTCCTCCGCACACTCCACTGGCTTCCAGTTGAAGCTCACATCTGCTACAAGACCATGGTGCTTGCCTACGGAGCTGTGAGGGGAACGGCACCTCCGTACCTTCAGGCTCTGATCAGGCCCTACACCTAAACAAGGGCACTGCGTTCATCCACCTCTGGCCTGCTGGTCCCCCTACCTCTGCGGAAGCACAGTTCCTGCTCAGCCCAGTCAAAACTGTTCGCTGCCCTGGCACCCCAATGGTGGAACAAGCTCCCTCACGACGCCAGGACAGCGGAGTCAATCACCACCTTCCGTAGACACCTGAAACCCCACCTCTTTAAGGAATACCTGGGATAGGATATAGTAATCCTTCTAACCCCCCCCCCCCCAAAAAAAAGATATAGATGTACTATTGTAAAGTGGTTGTTCCACTGGATATCATAAGGTGAATGCACCAATTTGTAAGTCGCTCTGGATAAGAGCGTCTGCTAAATGACGTAAATGTAAATGAGAAGCACGGTGGCTAGGGAAAAACTCCCTAGAAAGGCCAGAACCTAGGAAGAAACCTAGAGAGGAACCAGGCTATGAGGGGTGGCCAGTCCTCTTCTGGCTGTGTCAGGTGGAGATTATAACAGAACATGGCCAAGATGTTCAAATGTTCATAGATGACCAGCAGGGTCAAATAATAATAGTCACAGTGGTTGTCGAGGGTGCAACAGGTCAGCACCTCAGGAGTAAATGTCAGTTGGCTTTTCATAGCCGATCATTCAGAGTATCTCTACCGCTCCTGCTGTCTCCAGAGAGTTGAAAACAGCAGGTCTGGGACAGGTAGCACATCCGGTGAACAGGTCAGGGTTCCATAGCCGCAGGCAGAACAGTTGAAACTGGAGCAGCAGCATGGCCAGGTGGACTGGGGACAGCACGGAGTCATCAGGCCAGGTAGTCCTAAGGCATGGTCCTAGGGCTCAGGTCCTCTGAGAGAGAGAAAGAGAGAGAGAATTAGAGAGAGCATACTTAAATTCACACAGGACACTGGATAAGACAGGAGAAAGACTCCAGATGTAACAGACTGACCCTAGCCCCCCGACTCAAACTACTGCAGCATAAATACTGGAGGCTGAGACAGGACGGGTCGGGAGACACTGTGGTCGCATCCGACGATAACCCTGGACAGGGCCAAACAGGCAGGATATAACACCACCCACTTTGCCAAAGCACAGCCCCCACACCACTAGAGGGATACCTTCAACCACCAACTTACCATCCTGAGACAAGGCCAAGTATAGCCCACAAAGATCTCCGCCACGGCGCAACCCAAGGGGGGGGCGACAACCTAGAAAGGAAGATCACGTCAGTGACTCAACCCACTCAAGTGACGCACCCCTCCTAGGGACGGCATGGAAGAGCACCAGTAAGCCAGCGACTGAGAATCCCAGTGGAGAGAGGGGAACCGGCCAGGCAGAGATAGCAAGGGCGGTTCATTGCTCCAGTGCCTTTCCGTTCACCTTCACACTACTGGGCCAGACTACACTCAATCATAGGACCTACTGAAGAGACGAGTCTTCAGTAAAGACTTAAAGGTTGAGACCGAGTCTGCTTCGCTCAAATGGGTAGGCAGACCATTCCATAAAAATGGAGCTCTACAGGAGAAAGCCCTGTCTCCAGCTGTTTGCTTAGAATTTCTAGGGACAGTAAGAAGGCCTGCGTCTTGTGACCGTAGCGTACGTGTAGGTATGTACGGCAGGACCACATCGGAAAGATGGATAGGAGCAAGCCCATGTACTGCTTTGTAGGTTAGCAGTAAAACCTTGAAACCAGCCTTTGCCTTAACAGGAAGCCAGTGTAGAGAGGCTAGCACTGGAGTGATATGATAAAAATGTTGGGTTCGAGTCAAGATTCTAGCAGCCGTGTTTAGCACTAACTGAAGTTTATTTAGTGCTTTATCTGGGAAGCCAGAAAGTAGAGCATTGCATAGTCTAACCTAGAAGTGACAAAAGCATGGATACATTTTTCTGCATCATTTTTGGACAGAAAGTTTCACATTTTTGCAATGTTACATAGATGGAAAAAAGCTGTCCTTTAAACAGTCTTGATATGTTCGTCAAAAGAGTGATCAGGGTCCAGAGTAACGCCGAGGTCCTTCACAGTTTTATTTGACACAACTATACAACCATCAAGATTAATTGTCAGATTCAACAGAAGAACTCTTTGTTTCTTGGGACCTAGAACAAGCATCTCTGTTTTGTCCGAGTTTAAAAGTAGAACGTTTGCAGCCATCCACTTCCTTATATCTTAAACACAGGCTTCCAGCGAGGGCAATTTTGGGGTTTCACCTTGTTTCATTGAAATGTACAGCTGTGTGTCATCCGCGTCACTATATATTTTACCTCTTGGGGATGTCATTCGGAAACATAATGTTAACTTTCACTGCTATGCGGATGACACACAGCTGTACAACCATCAAGATTAATTGTCAGATTCAACAGAAGATCTCTTTGTTTCTTGGGACCTAGAACAAGCATCTCTGTTTTGTCTGAGTTTAAAAGTAGAACATTTGCAGCCATCCACTTCCTTATGTCTTAACGTTATTGTACCTCAGAGAGGCAAGAAGGATGGCGGAGCAGATGTTGAAAAACGTGTATCATACCCCCTCTAACCCGGGGTCTTATGGGGGTATAGGGCATTTACAGAGAGCTATAGCCGAAGAAACAATAGCCGGTTAGGCGTTGCTCAAGTGAATGAGTGGTTAGCCGAGAAGGATGCTTATACTCTGCATAAACCTGTATGAAAACAATTTCCAATAAATAGAGTTTTTTCTACTCATCCCTTGTCCCAGTTTCAGGCGGATCTATGTGACATGCAGGCCCTTGCAGATAAAAATTATGGAAATCGATACATGCTAACGGTTATAGATATTTTCTCTAAAATGGCATTTGTAAGGGTCTTAGAAAATAAGAGCAGGGCAGAGGTGACCAGGGCCTTTGACGCTATCTTGAAGGAAGGAGGGGTCCACAAGAAAGTGCAGACTGATGGCGGAAAATAATTTAAGAATACTTTCAGAAACTCATGAAGAAGCACAATATAGTACATTTTGCTAGAGGCTCGGATTTGAAAGCTTCAGTTGTTGAAAGCTTTAACCAAATTCTGAAGGAGCGGATGTGGAGATATTTTACAGCTCACAACACGCATAGATATATTGATATAGTTCAAGATTTAGTAAAGGGTTACAACTACAGCTACCATAAGTGTATAAGGATGATGCCCGCAGAGGTCTCTTCTGAAAACTCTTTTCAAGTCTTTAAAAATCTGTATGGTTTGTTCCCCCTTCGCCATAAGATAAAAATAGATTTTAAATTCATAGTGGGGGACTTGGTACGTATATCCAAGTTGAGGGGTGTTTTCGACAAAAAATATGAGCAAGGTTACAGCGATGAGTTGTTCACCGTTACCAAATGTCTACCGCACATACCCCCTGTCTACAAGTTAAAAGATTATGACGGGGAGCTAACATTATCTTCAACACGCATTTGATCTTCAGCCGGTAAGATCGCAGGTATAGGCATTACAGGGGCTTGGCTCTCCCTAGGCGCGTCATCTTTTAAAGGTTACGGTAGGGAAAGCGGTAAATGGTTGATCTCTCTCTCTCACCTTGTTTTACCAAGGCCAAATACCTTTGCAAGAGGTTTGTGTATTTTTGGACCTTATCATAGGGGTTCAATCTTTTTCGGTTCAAGATATCCTTCATGGCCATATCGAAATCATTTTCCGCTGTTTGTCTGATATTTTCAGGACCCTGCATCTGTTTTTTAAGTCTATCCAACTCTTGTTGAGGCACCAAGTACATTTTATTTGCCATCACACTCTGTGTTCAACCTCCACACCTGGCAGCAATAAGGCTGGTGATGAAGGGCACAGCTATAGTTAGCAACGGCAGAAGAAAACCCCCAGACTGTTGTAGGCTATGTCTTTTTTTTTGAAGACTGGCTCTTTTATTGGCAAAGAGTTTGATCGGTCTTTTGTCTCTGTAATTTTTTTAATTGGGTCAGGGTGAGTGGAATGTGCCCTTTGAGAAGATTCAAAGCAATCTCACATAGGGATAATATGAGATATGAAGAACAGTGACCCAAGATGGCCTTCCGTTCTTTAGCTGTAGCCCCAACTAGGCTTCTCAAGAGGGGCAGGTTTATTTATAAATGGAGAGACATAGCGGTTACTTTTTAGGAATGTACGCAGCCGGCCACTCCCACGGGAACAGGCCGGTTCAGAGCCTCAGGTGTTCTGGAGTATTTGCTTTTAAATCCATGATTAAATAAGAAAATGACGCTTTGGTAGCGTCCTCATAGCTCTCCATAAAGTAGGATTTCCTTCCCGGGTACATCTGCTGAGCTAGAGTATTCATTTGTAGTTTGTCTCTAGGGTTTTTGAACAAAACCATGTAATTGGCGTTCAAACTAATGGTACGGCTATTTTTACCTTGGTGAAACACATTCTGCACCAAGTAAAGCATTGACAGTTTTCTATGATGAGTATATTGGGTAAAAGCTCGTGCAATTTCAGGATGTTCGCTACCTGCAAATAGCATATCGTCCAAAACCAGCAGATTATTTTTATGAGGTGGTAAAAGTTCATCATCAGACAGGGATTCAGGTATTCCTTCAACAAACTTGATTTTTATTTTCTTCAACAGTTCATCATACAAAGGCTGATAACGGCGAAGAACACCACACAATATTGTCAGGCTTCTGAGATAACACATGTTCAGAATTCTCTAAAATACTTTTTACAAAACAAGTTTTACCACTGTTGGAGGGGCCTGCGATTAAGGCCGAAAATGGTAGTTGCAACCGGGGGTCAAAACCTTCTGCAGCAGCCATTATATCTTAAGCTTTAAGACACACTGGGGCTTGTAGCATAAGTCAGTAGACAAAGGGCAATGTGGTCCCGTCAGGTAAAAGCAGTCTCTTGTCATAGACTACCCTGAATCTTTTAGTAAGTGGGGCATTCCTTAGATGGAAGCCATTTTTATCCATAATAATTTTTTTGTAGGAGCTCAAAATCTCCAAGTCATTATTTTGGTCGTTTATGAACCCCTCGACCAAGCGTGTGATTGATTCCAAGTTTACACGCGGGGCATTTTCATAGTTTTGAGTCACGCTTTCAACACCACGTTATTGTCTTTAGCCCTAAAAGCATAGCTTTTGGGCCCACAGGAGGACCATTCTGTAATATGGTCACCATCTTTGAGTTCACTCGTTAAACCACCCAGATAGTTGCTAAGTGGGGGGCTCCAGTCACCCTATTTGCTTACATAGACCACAGAGTCTGTGTCATAGTAAAGAACCCTCCTCTGAAGCTGCTCCATGAGGGCGTACAGTTGAAGTCGGCCATAGGCCGTGGTAAATGCTGCAAGAAACACATTTACATTACCCGGGGGTAGAACCCACTTCTTGTTACTTCTCCATTGCACCAGGGCAATGTCTTGACTCAAGAATGAAAAATGTGACATTTCGTATTGGTCCGAAAAAACAAATTCCAAAAATTCTTCTGGGTCTTTAACCTCTGGGCCAGTGGGATGTTTGCGTCCCACCCTAGTCAACAACCAGTGGAATCGCGTGGCGCGAAATACAAATACCTCAAATGCTATAACTTCAATTTCTCAAACATATGAATATTTTACACCATTTGAAAGATAAGACTCTCTTTAATCCAACCACATTGTCCGATTTCAAAAAGGCTTTACAGCGAAAGCAAAACATTAGATTATGTCAGGAGAGTACCCTGCCAAAAATAATCACACAGCCATTTTCAAAGCAAGCATATATGTCACAAAAACCAAAACCACAGCTAAATCAATCTAAGTCAATAATTGTTCTATTATTGTGTGTGTGTGTGTGTGTGTGTGTGTGTGTGGACGGTAGGTTGTGAGTGGGTGTATGTGTCTGTGCATATGAATGGAAACGTGAAGGAGGGTGAATACATGTAGGAGGGTGGTAGAGAATGGGTGTGCAGGGGCATAAGGCATATGTGTGTGAATGAAGGAGAATAGATAAGTAAGTATATGTATAGAGGGGTGTAAATGTGTCTGAGAAGAAGGGAGGGGGGAAAGACAGGTGGGGATAAGCATGGCCTTGTTGGGTAAGAGAGGACAAGGATGGGAGGTGGGGATAAGCATGGCAAGGGTGGGCAAGGATGGGAGGTGGGGATAAGCATGGCATGAGGGGGCAAGGGTGGGAGGTGGGGATAATCATGGCATGAGGGGGCAAGGGAGGGAGGTGGGGATAAGCATGGCATGAGGGGGCAAGGGTGGGAGGTGGGGATAAGCATGGCATGAGGGGGCAAGGGTGGGAGGTGGGGATAAGCATGGCATGAGGGGCAAGGGTGGGCAAGGGTGGGAGGTGGAGATAGGCATGGCCTTGTTGGGTAAGGTTGGGCAAGGGTGGGAGGTGGGGATAAGCTTGGCTTGGGTGGAGTAAATGGGGGATTGGTAGGGGGTGGTGGAGAGGGATGGATTTGGTTTGGGAGAGAGAGAGAGAGAGAGTGAGAAGGAAGGTAGGACTTATACTACAATGTAATTATATTTATTATATTATGATTTGTAAAACCGTTGCAAAAGGAATGAGTTCTAGACACATTAGGAAAGGATGTCAAATCAATATTATTCCTTACTTCTCATTGCAACTAAGATTTAAACCTTTTAGAACCCATAATGGCCATCAACGGTCGTTCTTTAAATTACTATAGCGGCCGCAAACGACCTTGCTTTTCTTACAATAATATCTTTGTTAATATTGCAAAATTAACTTGCTAACAACCTATTGTCTTATTCGCATATATATGATATATGTTTGGTGTTAATGTTTGATGGTGTGAAATTTGGAGAATTGTTCTCAGTCCTGTCATGATCACCTGGTTGATACAGGCGAGCACATCAGCGGTGGATGAGTGTTTAGCTGTAGACCCTGTATAGTAGGCTAACTAGTTGGTTGTTTCTGCAGAAGTAATTCAAATGGAAACTACCAAAGCTGCTTGCTAGAGCTAGTCTGTCAGGCTAGCTATAAAATGTTTGTGACTGTAAATGTGTGCTGCGCTTTCGAAACATCAAGCTGCCCCTTTTTACAACCAGCTAACTAGCTAAAATAGAGATTAGATTCATTTGTGTTCATCTGTTGGACTTAGGTTATGGTTTGTCATGTTTGCTTGTTACAGATATTTATAGGCTATATATTGGTCTCGTTTACCTAGTATTTGACAGCTTGCTTAGCTGTTGTGTTATGGTAGAAGCCCGCGCAGTGGAGGTCAAATTATATTGAGATTCAGTGATGTTAGCTGGCTATGTTAGCAAATAAGTTACTTGTTTTGTCCTGGTTTTACCAGTGCTATTCATTTGGAAACTGTCACAGCTTCAATTGTGTCCCCACAAGGTTATCTGTACAAGACTGTGGGACCACCAAGTGCTGAAGCGCGTAAAAAAGAATCTGTCTTCGGTTGCAACACTCACTACCGATTTCCAAACTGCCTCTAGAAGCAATGTCAGCACAACAACTGTTGGTCAGGAGCTTCATGAAATGGGTTTCTATGGCCGAGCAGCCGCACACAAGCATAAGATCACCATGCGCAATGCCAAGCATCTGCTGGAGTAGTGTAAAGCTAACTCTGGAGCAGTGGATGCATGTTCTCTGGAGTGATGAATCACGCTTCACCATCTGCCAGTCTGTCAGATTAATCTGGGTTTGCGGATGCCAGGAGAACGCTACCTCCCTCAATGTATAGTGCCAACTGTAAAATTTGATGGAGGAGGAATAATGGTCTGGGGCTGTTTTTCATGGTTTGGACTAGGCCCCTTAGTTCCAGGGAAGGGAAATCTTAACTGACATTCTAGATAATTCTGTGCATCTAACTTTGTGGCAACAATTTGGGGAAGGCCCTTTCCTGTTTGAGCATGACAATGACCCCGTGCACAAAGCAAGATCCATACAGAAATGGTTTGTTGAGATCGGTGTGGAAGAACTTGACTAGCCTGCACAGAGCCCTGACAAAACCCCATCAAACAAACACCTTTGGGATGAATTGGAGTGCCGACTGCGAGCCAGGCCTAATCGCCCAACATCAGTGCACAACCTCACTAATGCTCTTGTGACTGAATGGAGGAAAGTCCCCACAGCAATGTTACAATATCTAGTGGTAAGCCTTCCCAGAAGAGTGGATGCTTTTAAAACAGCAAAGGGGGGCCAACTCCATGTTAACGCCCATGATTTTGGAATGACATGTTTGACGAGCAGGTGTCCACATACTTTTGGTCATGTAGTGTATATAAACAAAATCCAACAAGATCCTGTATCTTAAGAAACAAGAAGAAAGATAATAAAGTGGTGAACTGAAATCCATCTCACAACTTTCCCAGCAAGAAAAAAAGGAGGCCATAGAAAATAAACCAAAGCAACAGAAGATCAACTATCCAGAAAATTGTGGCGGAGACCAAGGGGAAGGAGAAGGGCTGCAGCTCGATGATGAGGGAACACTGAGCGAGAGGTGCCCGACTCTCTATCGAAGCATTTCGGGGGAAGTAAGCGGGGTTCCCGGCAAACAGCGCTGCTAACAACCGGGTTACTGAGGGGCTGGGAGGTTACCATCAGACAACCTGCGGAGTTGCTCCAGCAATGTGTTCAACACTTGTTCATTGCATTCTTTCAAGGTCTGGAACCCTTCCATAAGACCACGAAGCAACTCCTCATGCCTTCCAATGGTGGCTCCTTGGAAGGAGACAGCATCGCGGAGCTGGTCCAAGTCTGTTGGGTCAGTCATGGCCTGTTCGTACTATCACGTTTCAGGTAAGACCCAGATGCAGACAGTGTCAAAGTAACAAAAGTTTATTACTAGAACAGGGGCAGGCAAAACAACAGGTCAAGGGCAGGCAGAGGTCAGTAATCCGGATAGGGTGCAAAAGGTCCAGAACGACAGGCAGTCTTAGGGTCAGAGCAGGCAGGGGTCAATATGCCAGTGTGGTGTGGCAAGGTACAGAACAGCAGGCAGGCTCAGGGTCAAGGAAGGCAGAAGGGTCAAAACCGGGAAAAACTAGAAAATAAGAATTAGAACAGACAGGAGGAAGGGGAAAAACCGCTGGTAGGTTTCACGAAACAAAACGAACTGGCAACAGACAATCAGAGGACACAGATATAAATACACTGAGGATAATGGGGAAGATGGGCGACACCTGGAGGGGGGGTGGAGACAAACACAAAGACAGGTATAACAGATCAGGGTTTGACAACTTTATTGGGTTTATTTTTACAGTGACAGTGAACATTAATCAACAATTCATTAAAAGTGACGGTTTTAGCCAACATAGGACAAGCAACACGTAGCATGCAGACAGACAGAGCAATAGCACAAAAAGCAACAAAACAAAATACCTAAAAGCAAAAAACAGTGTTTACTCACCTCACAAACTACAGACAACATGGAAAGCGGTAATACAAAGCTAGAAGTTATGTTCATAAGCCTGATTGTCTTGTCTTTATGTTTTTAGTGAAAGTGTGATAGGTGGTGCCGGTATGTGTGTCTGATGGCAGTGTGTTCCAGACATGGGAAGCTCTCACTATACACTATACAGTCACCTCTCATAGCAAACCTTGTGGATCTGCTACCATTGGTTTGGGTTTTCTGTTTGACAAAGTACTAAGTATGTGGGGGAGCCAGGACATTTAGGATCTTGAATACAAGACATGCGTCTCATGCTTTTTGAGGATGTTACAGGGTGTTGATTGCTATTGGGCTTTCGGCCAATCACTTTTTGTAGACAGACTGAATGGGTTTTAATGTTGTACAGCAAGCTTGGGCCCAACTAGTCAAGCAGTATGTTAAGTGGGGGAGTATCATAGCAGTGAAGTACAATTTTGCTGCCTTTGCAATCAAACAATTTTGTATGTATTGGAAATTAGTTAGGTTGAATTTGGTTATTTAAGTTATCTTTTCACCTGAAAGAGAGGTTGGAATCAAGTATGATGCCAAGGTACTTAAAATCAGATACCACCTGGAGCTTCTCCCCTGACACATAGACATCTGGCTCAGTAGCATCTGTTGCCCTATTTGTGAAGAACATGCAGACAGTTTTTTTCACATTGAGATGCAAACATGAGTCACTGAGCCACTTTGTACTGGACCATTGCAGTAGTGAGTTCTTGTGCAGCTTGTTGTTTGCTCTTTGCATGCACATGAAAGCTATCATCTGCATACATTTGAACTTCAGACACAGTAACAGACAGAAGGCAGACCATTAATGTATAGGCTGAACAGGAGGTGATGAACAATGCCTTTTCCAGCATGATGGAGCACCTTGCCATAAGGCAAAAGTGATAACTAAGTGGTTCGGGGAACAAAACATTGATATTTTGGGTCCATGGCCAGGAAACTCCCCAGACCTTCATCCCATTGAGAACTTGTGTTTAATCCTCAAGAGGCGGGTGGACAAACAAAAACCCACAAATTCTGACAAACTTCAAGCATTGATTATGCAAGAATGGACTGCCATCAGTCAGGATGTGGCCCAGAAGTTAATTGACAGCATGCCAGGGCGGATTGCAGAGGTCTTGGAAAAGAAGGGTCAGCACTACAAATATTGACTCTTTGCATCAACTTCATGTAATTGTCAATAAAAGCCTTTGACACTTATGAAATGCTTGTAATTATACTTCAGTATTCCATAGTAACATCTGACAAAAATATCTAAAGACACTGAAGCAGCAAACTTTGTGGAAATTAAAATTTGTGTCATTCTCAAAACTTTTGGCCACGACTGTAGGGCCTTGTTCAGGGGCAGAATGACAGATTTTTAACTTGTTAGCTCAGGGATTCAACCTAGCAAACTTTTGGTTACTGGCCCAACAGCTCTAACCACTAGGCTACCTGCCACACCATGCATCATGTTTATCTTGAACAAATGTAAATAAAACAAGGTTTTCATCACTATTGATGTTTATTGCTTTGAACAAATTGTTATGGCACACTTTACATACAGTATTTTATGGAAATTGTAAATGAGCCCCATTGAACACAAATTAAGGCCGGTCTAGACACCACATGAGGGACAGAGTTTTACAGTGTGTGTTGCAAATGTATTTCTTGCACTTGATGTGTCTTCCTGTCCTTGGGTCCACACATATCGTAGCGCTTCTTGTTGCTACCGGCTGCAATCTAGAATGATGAAGACACTTAGTTCAGGAATTTTACTAACATGTCACTCACATATATAGTTACAGCAGGCCAAGGTAGGAGAGTCAGACACACACACACATGCAACAACATCACTAACACTTACGGTATTGGTTCTGTGGGTAAGGCAGATGGTGCACCAGCATCCTCTTCCTGAATTCTCCTCACAATGGCTGCAGAAGCTGGGGTCGTGTTGTACGCCGAGATGTTAGAGAATATCACAAGAGGCCAGCGTAGGGTTCTTCTCTTGCAGCCAGTCACCAGCTTGTCTAAATTGTTCACCCCTCCTTTTGTGGGTTAACTGCCTTGTTCAGGGGCAGAACGACAGATTTTTACCGTGTCAGCTCGGGGATTCAATCTAGCAACCTTTCCGTTACTGCCCCAATGTTCTAACCACTAGGCTACCTGCCTCCCCATATATGGATGAGAAATGACAGAGCGGCAAAGGCAAGATGCAATAGATGGTATAAAATACAGTATATACATATGAGATGTGCAATGCAAGACATGTAAACTCAAAGTGGCATTATTAAAGTGACTAGTGATCCATTTATTAAAGTGGCCAATTATTTCAAGTCTGTATGTAGGCAGCAGCCTCTCTGTGTTAGTGATGGGTGCTTAACAGTCCGATGGCCTTGAGATAGAAGCTGTTTTTCAGTCTCTCGGTCCCAGATTTGATGCACCTGTACTGATCTCGCCTTATGGATGGTGGCAGGATGAACAGGCAGTGGCTCGGGTGGTTGTTGTCCTTGATGATCTTTTTGGCCTTCCTATGACATCGGGTGCTGTAGGTGTCCTGGAGGGCAGGTAGTTTGCCCCCGGTGATGCGTTGTGCAGACCGCACCACCCTCTGGAGGGCCTTGTGGCTGTGGGCAGTGCAGTTGCTGTACCAGGCGGTGATACAGCCCGACAGGATGCTCTCAATTGTTTATGTCTTGGTTATCGAAGTGGATAATCCTGGAAATAATCTGGAAGTTTTCAAGAGACATTGTTGCACGGAAAAGTTCTCTGCCAGTTTCTGCATCCTACAGGTGTTCTATGCATTCCCCATTGGATCTGAAAACACCAGAAAGGATAAGAACCCCAAAGTATGCATCTAAATGAGTTTGGTCCATCGCTCTCTAACAACATGCCTTCCCTCCAAATTAGTGCAGTCCAGAATGATTGTCTGGATGGTGTCTGGGATGAACAGTTCAAAAGAAGACTTTGTCCTGCACATGAGTAACCGCCATCTTTATCGGCCCTGGTTGCATCCTTATCACATTGGCAGCCATGTGGGGTGGCTCATTCCTTGGGCAAGAAGACCATTTAATTTCAAAAAAATTTGACATCCATATTTCTCCTCCTGCAGGCTGCTGATGAGCTAATTGCTGACGGGCTGGTACTGGGGCTGGCTGCTGACAGGCTGGTCCTGTTTCTGGCTGCTGACAGGCTGGTCCTGTTGCTGGCTACTGACGGGCTGGTCCTGGGGCTGGCTGAGGGTCAATCTCATCCTCTTCTTCCAACTCACTGTCAGACTCTGAATTGACAGAGACATGATCCTCATATTCGGAAAATTCTTCATCTTCCAAAGTGGAAGACGCACCTTCCGCACTAGCTTCTCTCTCTGTAAAAAATATGTCTAATGCCTGAGCACAGATTTTTTTTTTGCCATACTGATTGATTGTGGTAACGAGCCACACATGCAAAGCTATTTATTTGTTGTGTCCCTCCTCCAATTTGCACCTGGCTGGGGTACTGTATTGTAATAACATAGCTAACATTACCTACAGTACCAGTACCACACCTACTCACTCTGTCACACCCTGATCTGTTTCACCTGTCTTTGTGATTGTCTCCACCCCCCTCCAGGTGTCGCCCATCTTCCCCATTATCCCGTGTATTTATACCTGTGTTCTCTGTTTGTCTATTGTCAACTCGTCTTGTTTGTCAAGTCAACCATGGTTTTTTGTCTCAGCTCCTGCTTTTCCCCAGTCTCTCTTTTTCTCTCCCTCCTGGTTTTTACCCTTGCCTGTCCTGTCACTGAGCCCGACTGCCATCCTGTACCTTTGCCTGACCACTCTGCCTGCCCCTGAGCCTACCTGCCATCCTGTACCTTTGCCCCACCTCTGGATTACCGACCTCTGCTTGACCCAACCCTGAGACTGCCTGCTGTCCTGTACCTTTCCCCCAGTACTCTGGTTATCGACCCCTGCCTTCCTTGACCTGTTGTTTGCCTGCCCTGTTGCTGTAATAAACATTGTTACTCCAACACAGTCTGTATCTGGGTCATACCATCAAACCTGATAGCACGAACTGGCCATGACTGACCCAGCAGACCCGGGCCAGCTGCACAACGCCATCTGCTCCCAAGGAACCACCATCGGGAGGCACGAGGAACTGCTTCGTGGCCTTATGGAGGGGTTCCAAACGTTTGCTGAACGCCATGACTGGGCAAAAGTTTTCTGGAGCAATTCTGCAGGTTGTCTGAGAGGCAGCTTACCACAGTGGTAACCCCACAGACCCTCAGTAACCCAGCTGCTAGCAGCGACATCTCATTGGCCACTCCACCTTCTCTGGAGCCCTGTTTACCCCCCCCCCCCCCCCCCCCCCCCCAATGGAGAGCTGAGCACCTGTCGGGCGTTTCTAGCTCAGTGTGCTGTCATTTTCGAGCTTCAGCCCTCCTCCTTCCCCTCAGATCGCTCCAAGATAGCCTATCTCATCACACTGATGTCCAGGAGGGCTCTCACCTGGGCTACAGCTGGGTGAGATGAGAAGAGCAGACGGCCATATGCGTAAGTCTGGAGGGGTTCATGAGAGAGGTGAAGGTTTTTTACGTCCCGTTCTCCGCGTGAGAAGCTGCCTGAAATCTAATCCAGCTTCGGCAGGACTCATGCAGTGTGGCTGACTATGCGGTGGATTTGTGCACGTTGGCAGCGGAGAGTGTTTGGAACCAGAAAGCACTGTTCGATATGTTCCTGCACAGCGTCTTGGAGGAGGTCAAGAATGAGCTTGCTGCTTGGGAGTTACCTACAGATTTCAATTCCCTCATCGCTTTGACCATCCGAATTGATGGGCGACTACCGGAACGACAGAGGGAGAGGAAATTCGACTTTGCTCGTACGTCCAGGGATTCCAGCTTGCCTCCGAGTCATACCGGAAGTCCCAGACGATCCCATTGCCAGGAGAACCCAAGGCTTCCCGACCTTCCCCGAGAGTCGCCGAAGATGGCTGAGTCACAGCTTCCCGAGATTATGCAACTAGGTAGAGCTGGGCTGTTGCCAGAGGAACGGCAAAACAGGATCAACACGAAGAGTTTTCTGTATTGCAGCACTCTTGGTCATTTTGTGTCCTCTTGTCCTGTAAAGAGATCGGGCTCACTAGTAGGAGCGAGTACTCTGGTGGGCCATATGGAGAACTTTCCTGCTTCCCTTGCTCGCACCCCTGTTCATGCCATTCTGCTGTGGGGAAGCCAGTCTAAATCTCTCCGGGTCCTCTGACTCTGGGGTCGATAAGAGTTTGTTGGACGCTACCCTGGCTTCCGAGCTGAACATCCCCACTCAGCCCCTCTCCACTCCTATGGATGTTAGAGCGCTGGACGGGCGCTCTATAGGCCGGGTCACTCATATTACCACTCCCATCAACCTACGGGTGTCAGGGAATTACAGTGAGACTATTCAATTCCTGGTCAGCAAGTCTCCTCAGATTTCCATGGTATTGAGATTCTCTGGCTCCAGCGACACAATCCCCTCATCAACTGGTCTGCTGGTGCCATCATGGGCTGGACTCTGTTCTGCCACGTCCAGTGTCTGAAGTCAGCACAACGTGCCCCGGACCTCTCCACCATTCCTGCGGAGTACCAGGACCTTCGGGAGGTGTTCAACAAGGCCCGTGCCACTTCGCTTCCGCCGCACCGACCATATGACTGCGGGACTGACCTTCTCCCTAGCACCACTCCGCCCCGGGGCCACCGTGTCCAAGCTGGACCTTCAGAATGCCTACCACCTGGGGCTGATATGGGAGGGGGACGAGTGGAAGACTGCCTTCAACACAGCCAGCGGCCACTACGAATATCTGGTCATGCCCTTTGGCCTCATTAACGCCACTGCCGTGTTCCAGGCTCTGGTGAATGATGTTCTCCGCGACATGTTGAACCGGTTCGTCTTCGTCTACATTCATGACGTCCTCGTCTTTTCCCGCTCCCCCCAAGAACATTTGCTCCACGTCCGTCAGGTGCTTCAATGCCTCCTGGAGAACCAGAGTGCAGCTGCAACGTTTCCTTGGGTTTGCCAACTTCTATCACCGCTTCATCCGGGGTTACAGCACCCTGGCTTTCCCCCTGTCAGCACTCACTTCTTCCAAGGTTCCATTCACATGGTCCCCTGCTGCTGACCGGGCGTTCCGGGACCTCAAACACTTCTTCACCACTGCTCCCATCCTGGTTCATCCTGACCCTTCCTGTCAGCTCGTGGTGGAGGCCGATGCATAGGATGTACGAGTGGGGGCGGTCCTGTCACAGCGTTCTGCCCTGGACCTGAAGCTACATCCCTGCGCCTTCTTCTCCCATCGCCTCAACACAAAAATCTGGAGTATCTCCACACCGCCAAACACCTCAACTCCAGGCAAGCTAGATGGGCCCTGCTGTTCACACGGTTCAACTTCTCCCTCTCATATCGGCCAGGATCCAAGAATGTCAAGCCAGATGCACTGTCTTGCTGTTATAGCCCCACGGCTATTACCCCGGAGCCCGAAACCATCCTTCCCACCTCGTGCCTGGCAACGGCACTCAACACTCAGCTGGGGTATAGGGAAACAAGTCCGGGAGGCACAGCGTTCTCAGCTGAACCCCAGGGGGTGGGGTGGTCCAGATGAACGGATGTTCATGCCAGACGCGGTCTGCTCCTCCAGACTGGCCTGCAACCCAGGATTCCACCGGACCCTGGCTTTTGTGCAGCAACACTGACGTCTCCGCATTTGTCGCCGCTTGCACATTGTGTGCACAAAACAAGACACCTCGACAAGCTACGGCTGGTCTCCTCCAACCTCTGCCTGTCCCTCACCATCCCTGGTCCCACATCTCCCTGGACTTTGGCACAGGTCTTCCCCCATCTGATGGCAACACTGCCATCCTGACTGTGGTGGATTGGTTTTCCAAAGCCGCCCACTTCATTCCTCTCCCCAAACTACTCTCGTCTCGGTTCTGGAAGGCACTCTGCACCCTCATTGGTGTTGTTCATCTTCTGTTGCCCCGTACCTTTCGAATACATCCCACCTTTCATGTGTCCAGAGTAAAACCCATGTCTCACAGCCCTTGGTCTTTGCCCCATTATCCCCTGTGTGCTTATACCTGTGTTCTCTATTTGTCTGTTGCCAGTTTCTTGTTTGTCAAGTCAACAAGCGTTTTTTGTCTCAGCTCCTGCTTCTCCCCAGACTCTCTTTTTCTCGGCCTCCTGGTTTTGACCCTTGCCTGTCCTGTCTCTGAGCCCGCCTGCCTGACCACTCTGCCTGACTCAACCCTGAGCCTGCCTGCCATTCTGTACCTTTCCCCCACCACTGTTTTTATCGACCCTTGCCTGCCTTGACCTATTGTTTGCCTGCCCTGTTGCCGTAATAAACATTGTTACTCCAACACAGTCTGCATCTGGGTCTTACCTTCAAACCTGATACATTCAAGTTTTTAAAATATTTTTACTATTTTCTACATTACAGAATAGTAGTGAAGACATCAAAACTCTGAAATCTTGTTGTAACCAAAAAAGTAATAAACAAATCAAAATATATTTTAGATTCTTCAAAGTATCCAGCCTTTGCCTTAATGACAGCTTTGCACACTCTTGGTATTCCCTCAACCAGCTTCACCTGGAATGTTTTTCTAGCTAAATCACTGACAGTGTCACCAGCAAAGCACCCCGACAACATCACACCTCCTCCTCCATGCTTCAAGGTGGGAACCACACATGCAGAGATTATCCGTTCACTTACTCTGCGTCTCACAAAGACACTGCGGTTGGAACCAAAAATCTCAGTTTAATGTCCATTGCTCATGTTTCCTGACCTAAGCAAGTCTCTTCTTCTTATTGGTGTCCTTTAGTAGTGGTTTCTTTGCAGCAATTCGACCATGAAGGTCTGATTCACACAGTCTCCTCTGAACAGTTGATGTTGAGATGTGTCTGTTACTTGAACTCTGTGAAGCATTTATTTGGGCTGCAATCTGAGTTGGTAACTCTAATGAACTTATCCTTTGCAGCAGAGGTAACTCTGGGTCTTCCTTTCCTATGGCGGTCCTCATGAGAGCCAGTATCATCATAGGGCTTGATAGTTTTTGCAACAGCACTTGAAGAAACTTTCAAAGTTCTTGAAATGTTCTGCATTGACTGACCTTCATGTCTTAAAGTAATGATGGACTGTTGTTTCTCTTTGCTTGTTTGAGCTCTTCTTGCCATAATATGGACTTGATCTTTTACCAAATAGGGCTATCTTCTGTATACCACCCCTACCTTGTCACAACATAACTGAATGGCTGAAACGCATTAAGAAGGAAAGAAAATCCACAAATTAACTTTTAACTACCCCACCTGTTAATTGAAATACCTTCCAAGGGACCACCTCATGAAGCTGGTTGTGAGAATGCCAAGAGTTTGCAAATATGTCATGAAGGCAGAGGGTGGCTACTTTGAAGAATCTCAAATATGAAATATATTTTGATTTGTTTAACACTTTTTTGCTTAATACAGGATTCCATATGTGTTATTTCATAGTTTTGATGTCTTCACTATTATTCTACAATGTATAAAATAGTAAAAATAAAGAAAAACCCTGGAATGAGTAGGTGTGTCCAAACTTTTGACTGGTACTGTAGGTAATGTTAGCTATGGCTAGACAGGTCTATAACAACGTTTTTCCCCTGGATATCAAAGCAGTATATAACTTAATATAGCTACCTAGCTAAAAATCAGGTGACTAACTCTGACAGCTCCCCCCATTGAAAGTGACATAACGTTTTTCCAGGTGGTTGGGTTAGCGTCATACCTCTCCACCTGTATATATACTGTACTGTACTGAACTAAACACTACCTTACTGTACTGAACTGAATTATACTCAAGTTTATTCTACTGGATCTTGTTTTTCCCCATTTAAACTTTTTTTGGTCTGGTCATGGTTTCGATACACTGGTCCTTGTTCTGGGTCTCAAAGTCTTGGTCTGGGTCTGGGTCTGGATCTAAAGGATTTCTGTCTTGACTTCATCTCTGGTACTGGCACCAATTTTATACTTTTGAATTCATATGGGTAGTGGACAAGTGCACACTTCAGGAAACATTTCAGGAAACATTGTAGTATTGAGGTGCTTGGCCAGCAGGGGTCTCCAAGAGTGACTTGAAATGTCAGGCCCAACCTCACTCAATTTGGCTCACAGCGGCAATGATGTTAAGATATTAACTTCATTTATAATGCATTTAACGATCTTGGTCTATAGATGCTGTACACTAAGTTTCAGAGAGATCGGTTTTGTGGTATCAGAATGCCAGATGATCCATCATGGTGACATCATCGGTCCTAGAGGCAAATGTGTTCCTTGGGTAGAGAGGAACCTTTGTGCTGTACTGAACTATACTGTACTAAGCTTTACTGTAATGTACTGAACTTTACTCTACCTTACTGTAATATACTGTACTGTAGCTCATTCTTCCAAGGTAATGTACAGAACGGAGGCATCTATCCCATTTATACCCCAGTTGCCAAAGAAAACAATACTAAAACACACATTTACCAGTAGAAAAAAATGCATTGATATTTACATTTTTGTAAGTGAATCCATGCTTTCTCATCTTTTGGTTGGTCTGTTTCGCAAGCATTCCCGGGAAGTCTCACGATGTTGCGCCTCTTGGTTTAGAAACTCTATGGCTGAATTAATCTGTGTAAACTAAATCAGAGCACAAACAAATACGCTAGTGAACGTCCTTGGCTGCTATTATAGCCAGTTAGCTTGCCAACCAGCCAGTAACTACAAGCCAACGAGACTGTAGCATAGTTGTGCACCATAACTCAATGTTGAAAATATATTATTGCTAGTTACATTTTCCATAAATCCTCTTAGGGATAGGGGGCAGTATTTTCACGGCCGGATGAAAAACGTACCCAAATTAAACTGGTTACTACTCTTGGCCAGAAACTAGAATATGCATATTATTAGTAGATTTGGATAGAAAACACTCTGAGTATAACAGAACTCATATGGCAGGCAAAAACCTGAGAAAAATTCAACCAGGGAGTGGGAGATCTGAGAATTGTAGTTCTTCTTTCTAATCCCTATCCAAACTACAGTGTCTGTGGGGTCACGTTGCACTTCCTAAGGCTTCCATTGGCTGTCAAAAGCCTTCAGAAAGTTTTTTCATTGTTGTCCTGTAACCAGGTAGAGAATAGGAGCTCAGTCAATGAGTGGACTACCTGGGGACAAAGGGATTGGTAATGCGCAATCCCGCGAGCGTGACTTTCCTTATTTTTCTTCTAGAATGAATACGCTATTGTCCGGTTGGAATATTATCGCATTTTTACGTTAAAATACCATAAAGATTGATTTTAAACAACGTTTGACATGCTTCTAAGAACGGTAATGGAACATTTTGACTTTTCGTCTCTGGTACTGCGCTCGCGCGTTATGCCTTTGCATAGTGCTCTGTACGCACGAACAAAACGGAGGTATTTGGACATAAATATGGATTATTTCGAACAAAAACAACATTTCTTGTGGAAGTAGCAGTCCTGGGAGTGCATTCTGACGAAGATCAGCAAAGGTAAGAGAATATTTATAATACGAATTCTGAGTTTAGGTGACCCCAGAACTTGGCGGTGTCTGTATAGCTTGCTTTGATGGCGAGCTATGTATTCAGAATATTGAAAAATGAGCTTTCGCCGAAAAGCTATTTTAAAATCTGACACAGCGATTGCATAAAGGAGTACTGTATCTATAATTCTTAAAATATTGTTATGTATTTTGTCAACGTTTATGATGAGTATTTTTGTAAATTGTAAATTGTTGTGCTCATTCACTGGAAGTTTTGGTGGGAATACATTTTCTGAACATCATGTGCCAATGTAAAATGCTGTTTTTGGATATAAATATGAACTTTATCAAACAAAACATACATTTATTGTGTAACATGATGTCCTAGGAGTGTCATCTGATGAAGTTTGTCAAAGGTTAGTGCTTCATTTAGCTGTGTTTTGGGTGTTTGTGACATATCTCCTTGCTTGGAAAATGGCTGTGTGGTTATTTTTGTCTACGTACTCTCCTAACATAATCTAATGTTTTGCTTTCGCTGTAAAGCCTTTTTGAAATCGGACAATGTGGTTACATCAAGGAGAAGTGTATCTTTAAAATGGTGTAAAATAGTCGTATGTTTGAGAAATTGAAATTAGTAGATTTGTGTTGTTTTTAATTTCACGTCATGCTATTTTGTCAAACGATCCTATCTCGAAGGGGTCACTAAGAGGATAAAGCGAACCTAGCTAGCTAAGTAAAGTTCATGGTCAACACCAAACTTTGGGAAACTGCCACGCTACTATCTTATTATACAATGCAATTGGCATTGCTCATCTAGCTACTCCAGCAAGCTTGCTATATATTTTTTCAGCTGTTCAGAGGAGACTGCATGAATCAGGCCTTCATGGTCGAATTGCTGCAAAGAAATCACTACTAAAGGACACCAATAAGAAGAAGAGACTTTCTTGGGCCAAGAAACATGACAGTAGACCAGTGGAAATCTGTCCTTTGGTCTGATGAGTCCAAATTTGAGATTTTTGGTTCCAAACTCTGTGTCTTTGTGAGACACAGAGTAGGTGAACAGATGATCTCTGCATCTTTGGTTCCCACTGTGAAGCATGGAAGAGGAGGTGTGATGGTGTGGGGGTGCTTTGCTGATGACACTGTCAGTGATTCATTTAGAATTCAAGGGACACTATTCAATAGAGCAATGACCCAAAACACACCTCCAGGCTGTGTAAGGGCTATTTGACCAAGAAGGAGAGTGATGGTGCTGCATCCGATGACCTGGCCTCCACAATCACCCGACCTCAACCCAATTGAGATGGTTTGAAATTAGTAGGATCGCAGAGTGAAGGAAAACAAACAAGTGCTCAGCATATGTGGGAACTCCTTCAAGACTGTTGGAAAAGTATTCCTCATGAAGCTGGTTGAGAGTGTGCAAAGCTGTCATTAAGGCAAATTGGTGGCTACGTTGAAGAATCTCAAATATAAAATATATTTTGATTTGTTTATCACTTTTTTGCTTACTACATGATTCCATACATGTTATTTCATAGTTTTGATGTATTCACTATTATTCTACAATGTCGAAAATAGTAAAAATAAAGAAAAAGCCTTGAAGGAGTAGGTGTTTCCAAACCTTTCACTGGTACTGTATATACTTATGAATTTGTTTATGAATTAAAATCAGTCAGTCCGTGATATAGCCTAGCTGATATAGCCTAAGTTGACTCATTTGCCATAATGCTGGATTAGCCTACTTGCTTGAATACTGACAAATTTCCCAATAACATAATGTATTCTTGTAGGCTGACTATGCTAGCCTAGTTTACATTAGGTTTGCTATGTTCTGCTGATTGTTCTTGTGGTAGTGTGATACATTCATCCTGCTGATTTCAGATGTCTAAAAATACCCATAAGGGAGAGGAAGTCCCGCTTGCAGACATTTGCCACCACAGGAGTTTGGCCTGCCGATGCGGGCAACAGGCCAGCTCTGAGGCAGAGGTGGTATGACCTCTTTCAGAAGGTTTGTCTTATGACAAGAGATAATGACATTTGAACTTTGTGTTCATCTAGAAAACATGCTGTATTACTAGAAATACCTGTCATTAAATGTAGGCCTTTACTACCAATGAACAGCAACTTTATTATAATAGTTGGCATCAAATTGTCATTTCATATTGTAACAAAGAGAGTATGATCAGTGTCAAAGGCCCAAGATGTGATCTTGTCAACCAATCACAACAGGTTAAGGAAAGTTCCAGAGAGTGCTAGAGTTCATCACCCCTTGACTCTCAGTTTCTGCTTGAGAGTGCTGTAAAACAGTGAAGTCACCAGCAGGGGACTTCCTAACACAGGCTTCCTTAAATATTGTTGCAGATAGAGGATTTTGCAATAAATGTCCGTGGACAACTCTGCTCGGGGGGCTTCAGCGATGCATGGATTTCACCCCCAGGATAGGTCAAATTAATAAAGCTTACAGGCTAAAACATGTATTTTCATTTTCATTCATTTAATTTCTGATTTACTGAAATTGGATACCGTACTTTATTGTTGTCTCTGTATTCCCCCCCCCCCAATGTTTTAAGCAGGTTTCTCTACCAGTGGACCTTTTGAGCCAGCACCTACAGCTCCGCCAGTGCCTGCGTCTTTATCTGCTGTTCAGACTCCTCCATGGAGGAAGGCATTGAAGTTGTCGATGGTAAATATTACATGTTTTATCACATTATTTTTCCTCAACTGCTATGGTTCTGGAAGCCATGATAGAACACTGATTCAGATAATCCTTTTGACAGGTGACTTGGTTTCCTCCTCCATTCATTTTCTCTCTCTTTTGCAGTTAAATAAGCAAAGGATTTGTGGGCTCTCGTGTGTCTGCAGCAAGACCAAACTGTAACTTGGCAAGGAAGCCTGCTCAGATAAATAAAATACAGGCTATCCTGTCAAAAGCTTGGTTTGTATAACCTTAAATAACCTTAAAGCAACTAAACTCAGCAAAAAAATAAACGTCCTCTCACTGTCAACTGCGTTTATTTTCAGCAAACAAAACGTGTAAATATTTGTGTGAACATAACAAGATTCAACAACAGAGACATAAACTGAACAAGTTCCACAGACATGTGACTAACAGAAATGGAATAATTTGTCCCTGAACAAAGGGGGGATCAAAATCAAAAGTAACAGTCAGTATCTGGTGTGGCCACCAGCTGCATTAAGTACTGCAGTGCATCTCCTCCTCATTTTTCCAGTTCTTGCTGTGAGATGTTACCCCACTCTTCCACCAAGGCACCAAGTTCCCGTACATTTCTAGGGGGAATGGCCCAAGCCCTCACCCTCCGATCCAACAGGTTCCAAACGTGCTCAATGGGATTGAGATCCAGGCTCTTCGCTGGCCAAGGCAGAACACTGACTGTCTTGCAGGAAATCACACACAGAACGAGCAGTATGGCTGGTGGCATTGTCATGCTGGAGGGTCATGTCAGGATGAGCCTGCAGGAAGGGTACCACATGAGGGAGGAGGATGTCTTCCCTGTAACGCACAGTGTTGAGATTGCCTGCAATGACAACAAGCTCAGTTCGATGATGCTGTGATACACCGCCTCAGACCATGACGGAACCTCCACCTCCAAATCGATCCTGTTCCAGAGTACAGGCCTCGGTTAAAAGCTCATTCGACGATAAACGCAAATCCGACCATCACCCCTGATGAGACAAAACTGCGACTCTTCAGAGAAGAGCACTTTTTGCCAGTCCTGTCTGGTCCAGCGACGTTGGGTTTGTGCCCATAGGCAACGTTGCTGCTGGTGATGTCTGGTGAGGACCTGCCTTACAAAAGGCCTACAAGCCCTCAGTCCAGCCTCTCTCAGCCTATTGCGGACAGTCTGAGCACTGATGGAGGGATTGTGCGTTCCTGGTGTAACTCGGGCAGTTGTTGTTGCCATCCTGTACTTATCCCGCAGGTGTGATGTTCGGATGTACCGGTCCTGTGTAGGTGTTGTAATCAGCTGTCCGTCCTGTCTCCCTGTAGCGCTGTCTTAGGCATCTCACAGTACGGACATTGCAAATTATTGCCCTGGCCACATCTGCAGTCATCATGCCTCCTTGCAGCATGCCTAAGGCACGTTCACGCAGATGAGCAAGGACCCTGGGCATCTTTCTTTTGGTGTTTTTCAGAGTCAGTAGAACGGCCTCTTTACTGTCTTACGTTTTCATAACTGTGACCTTAATTGCCAACCGTCTGTAAGCTGTTAGTGTCTTGACAAATGTTCCAAAGGTGCATGTTCATTAATTGTTTATGGTTCATTGAACAAGCATGGGAAACAGTGGTTAAACCCTTTACAATGAAGATCTGTGAAGTTATTTGGATTTTTACCAATGATCTTTGAAAGACAGGGTCCTGAAAAAGGGACCCTGTGCCCCCACCCCTACACAGGGTCTGTGAGTGCCCCCACCCCTACACGGGGTCTGTGAGTGCCCCCACCCCTACATGGGGTCTGTGAGTGACCCCACCCCTAAACTGGGTCTGTGAGTGCCCCCACCCCTACACGGGATCTGTTAGTGCCCCCAACCCTACACGGGGACTGTTAGTGCCCCCACCCCTACACGGGGTCTGTGAGTGCCCCCACCCCTACACGGGGTCTGTGAGTGCCCCCATCCCTACACGGGGTCTGTTAGTGCCCCCACCCCTACACGGGGTCTGTGAGTGCCCCCACCCCTACACGGGGTCTGTGAGTGCCCCCACCCCTACACAGGGTCTGTTAGTGCCCCCACCCCTACACGGGGTCTGTGAGTGCCCCCACCCCTACACGGGGTCTGTTAGTGCCCCCACCCCAACACGGGGTCTGTTAGTGCCCCCACCCCTACACGGGGTCTGTGAGTGCCCCCACCCCTACAAGGGGTCTGTGAGTGCCCCCACCCCTACATGGGGTCTGTTAGTGCCCCCACCCCTACACAGGGTCTGGTAGTGTCCCCACCCCTACACGGGTCTGCGAGTGCCCCCAACCCTACACGGGGTCTGTGAGTGCCCCCACCCCTACACGGGGGTTTGTGAGTGCCCCCACCCCTACACGGGGTCTGTTAGTGCCCCCAACCCTACACGGGGTCTGTGAGTGCCCCCACCCCTACACGGGGTCTGTAAGTGCCCCCACCCCTACATGGGGTCTGTTAGTGCCACTCGGGGTCTGTTAGTGCCCCCAGCCCTACACGGGGTCTGTTAGTGCCCCCACCCCTAAACGGGGTCTGTGAGTGACCCCACCCCTACACTGGGTCTGTGAGTGCCCCCACCCCTACACGGGGTCTGTAAGTGCCCCCACCCCTACATGGGGTCTGTTAGTGCCACTCGGGGTCTGTTAGTGCCCCCAGCCCTACACGGGGTCTGTTAGTGCCCCCACCCCTACACGGGGTCTGTGAGTGCCCCCACCCCTAAACGGGGTCTGTGAGTGACCCCACCCCTACACTGGGTCTGTTAGTGCCCCCACCCCTACATGGGGTCTGTTAGTGCCCCCACCCCTACATGGGGTCTGTGAGTGCCCCCACCCCTACACGGGGTCTGTTAGTGCCCCCACCCCTACAAGGGGTCTGTTAGTGCCCCCACACCTACACTGGGTCTGTGAGTGCCCCCACCCCAACACGGGGTCTGTGAGTGCCCCAACCCCTACACGGGATCTGTGAGTGGCATTTTACCTACTACATCATGCACTGTTGTCATTTTAGAACTAATAGCTGGAACTTACATCAATCAAAACATGGAGAAAAACAGTTGTGTGTCATGCTTTAAACATCACATGACTGTATTCATATACATTTTTTCTTCATTTTTTTTTATTATTTCAGCATGATGTGCCTATGAAGCCTGTTCGGGTAAATATTGTAGCTTAACCTGTCAAGAGCTTGTTTGATTACATATATTTGTTTTTTAATACTGTTTACCCTCAAATTATTTTCATATTACGTTACATAATAATGTTATACCATTTCACCTTTCTCCCGGCCCCTCTCCAGCCCTGCTAAGGACCTCTGTGAAGACCACCTCACCTTTCTCCCGGCCCCTCTCCAGCCCTGCTAAGGACCTCTGTGAAGACCACCTCACCTTTCTCCCGGACCCTCTCCAGCCCTGCTAAGGACCACCTCACCTTTCTCCCGGACCCCTCTGCTACAGCCTATATGAAGACCACCACTGCCTCTGCTGTCTCTCAGGGCACCGCCAGCTCTGCTAGTCTCTGTAAATGCTCTCCTCTGCTATAGCCTCGAAGAGGAGCCTCAGTAAATAACATTTTGTCATTTCTTAACTTATATCATTACACCATTAGAACATGGCAGAAACAAAACACTGCTGACTTCTCTGCTGCCAGCCCCACCCAGGCGGCTCCCACTACAGTCCAAACTGCTTCCTGCAGTGCCAAGTCTGCTGCCACCAGTACTTGGCTTGCTTTACCCACAGCCCAATTGGCTGCCAGCCAACTCCACCCATTCAAAAAATGCGTCACTAGTTTCCATATAGACTCTGCTATACTCCAGCCCATTTTTAAATCTTATTTCTAAGAATAGGGGCTCTATTCAATCAGATCGAGCGTTAACCTGTGGTTGCTCTTGTGTGTCACAAACCACTCCCTTCCCACTGGGCACACTGGTTGAATCAACGTTGTTTCCACGTCAGTTCAATGCAATTACGTTGAACCAACGTGGAATAGACGTTGAATTGATGTCTGTCCCCAGTGGGATGTGACGTATTTATAATTATATCAGGTAATATGCAGTCCACAAGAAACCGCAACAGATAATTGATAATTTAAGATACTAACTGTATAAACAAGGTAACGGGAGTATTGTACAGTAATAAACCAACCTCATTAGAACAACAATTATTTTTTGTTAGGATTATGCTACAATAGTCGTTAATATCACTCAGGTGATATTAAATTCTTTATTTTTGGTTAGTGGTTGTTTATAAATGTTATTTCTGGTCGAGGAGGGATTCAACCAGGGGAGCTTCAGGTCCACTCTATCTCAAACACAAGAAAAAACTATACATTTCATGTTCATTGTTTTTCTGGTTATCATAAAAAATTCAGAATAATAAACACTTTTATATTATGAAGAAATTTTTTCTTTTTCCATAATTGTTTTTCTTTTTCTCATCTTTCCCTAATTTTTCCTCCCTTTACTTCTTCCCATTCTTTCTCCCTTCTTCCCCCCTTAACATACTATTGTTCCCCAGCTTTAGAGCTTGCAATACCAAGACAGTGGGTTTGATTCCCAGGACAACACAAATGTAATAAAAAATTATGCAAGTTAGACTAAGTTGCTTTGGATAAAAGTGACCTGCTAGGAAAACAAGATCCAGACCAAGGACCAGCGCATCGAGACCATGTCCAGATCAAGACCAGTTTAAATGGGGAAAAACAAGATCCAGACCAAGGACCAGCGTATCGAGACCATGTCCAGATCAAGACCAGTTTAAATGGGGAAAAACAAGATCCAGACCAAGGACCAGCGTATCGAGACCATGTCCAGATCAAGACCAGTTTAAATGGGGAAAAACAAGATCCAGACCAAGGACCAGCATATCGAGACCATGTCCAGACCAAGGACCAGTTTAGTATAGTTAGGTACACTACAGAATAGTTCAATACAGTAGAGTCCAGTAGAATACACTTTAGTATAGTTAGCTACACTACAGTATAGTTGAGTACATTAGATTCCAGTAGAGTACAGTTAAGGTAGAGTAGAGTATAGTTCAGTACAGTAGATTACAGTAGAGTTCAGTTAAGGTAGAGTATAGTTCAGTACAGTAGAGTCCAGTAGAGTACAGTTAAGGTAGAGTAGAGTATAGTTCAGTACAGTAGAGTCCAGTAGAGTACAGTTAAGGTAGAGTATAGTTCAGTACAGTACAGTACAGTAGAGTCCAGTAGAGTACAGTTAAGGTAGAGTAGAGTATAGCTCAGTACAGTACATTACAGTAGAGTTCAGTTAAGGTAGAGTATAGTTCAGTACAGTAGAGTCCAGTAGAGTACAGTTAAGGTAAAGTATAGTTCAGTACAGTACAGTACAGTACAGTAGAGTCCAGTAGAGTACAGTTAAGGTAGAGTAGAGTATAGTTCAGTACAGTAGAGTACAGTAGACTACAGTTAAGGTAGAGTATAGTTCAGTACAGTATATTACAGTAGAGTCAAGTAGAGTACAGTTAAGGTAGAGTAGAGTATAGTTCAGTACAGTACATTACAGTAGAGTCCAGTAGAGTACAGTTAAGGTAGAGTATAGTTCAGTACAGTACAGTACAGTAGAGTACAGTAGAGTACAGTTAAGGTAGAGTAGAGTATAGCTCAGTACAGTACATTACAGTAGAGTTCAGTTAAGGTAGAGTATAGTTCAGTACAGTAGAGTCCAGTAGAGTACAGTTAAGGTAAAGTATAGTTCAGTACAGTACAGTACAGTAGAGTCCAGTAGAGTACAGTTAAGGTAGAGTAGAGTATAGTGCAGTACAGTAGAGTACAGTAGAGTACAGTTAAGGTAGAGTATAGTTCAGTACAGTATATTACAGTAGAGTCAAGTAGAGTACAGTTAAGGTAGAGTAGAGTATAGTTCAGTACAGTACATTACAGTAGAGTTCAGTAGAGTACAGTTAAGGTAGAGTATAGTTCAGTACAGTACAGTACAGTACAGTAGAGTCCACAAGAGTACAGTTAAGGTAGAGTAGAGTATAGTTCAGTACAGTAGAGTCCAGTAGAGTACAGTTAAGGTAGAGTATAGTTCAGTTAAGTACAGTACAGTAAATTCCAGTAGAGTACAGTTAAGATAGAGTAGAGTATAGTTCAGTACAGTAAATTACAGTAGAGTTCAGTTAAGGTAGAGTATAGTTCAGTACAGTACAGTAGAGTACAGTAGAGTACAGTTAAGGTAGAGTAGAGTATAGTTCAGTACAGTAGAGTCCAGTAGAGTACAGTTAAGATGGAGTAAAGTATAATTCAGTACAGTAGAGTCCAGTTGAGTTCAGTTAAGGTAGAGTAGAGTATAGTTCATGACAGTAGAGTCCAGTAGAGTACAGTTAAGGTAGAGTATAGTTCAGTACAGTACATTACAGTAGAGTTCAGTAGAGTAGAGTTAAGTTAGAGTAGAGTATAGTTCAGTACAGTACATTACAGTAGAGTCCAGTAGAGTACAGTTAAGGTAGAGTATAGTTCAGTACAGTACAGTACAGTAGAGTCCAGTAGACTACAGTTAAGGTAGAGTAGAGTATAGTTCAGTACAGTACAGTAGAGTCCAGTAGAGTACAGTTAAGGTAGAGTAGAGTATAGTTCAGTACAGTACATTACAGTAGAGTCCAGTAGAGTACAGTTAAGGTAGAGTAGAGTATAGTTCAGTACAGTAGAGTCCAGTAGAGTACAGTTAATGTAGAGTATAGTTCAGTACATTACAGTAGAGTCCAGTAGAGTACAGTTAAGGTAGGATATAGTTCAGTACAGTACAGTACAGTACAGTAGAGTCCAGTAGAGTACAGTTAAGGTAGGGTAGAGTATAGTTCAGTACAGTACAGTACAGTAGAGTCCAGTAGAGTACAGTTAAGGTAGATTCGAGTATAGTTCAGTACAGTACATTACAGTAGAGTCCAGTAGAGTACAGTTAAGTTAGAGTATAGTTCAGTACATTACAGTACAGTAGAGTCCAGTAGAGTACAGTTAAGGTAGAGTAGAGTATAGTTCAGTACAGTACATTACAGTAGAGTTCAGATAAGGTAGAGTAGAGTATAGTTCAGTACAGTAGAGTTCAGTAGAGTACAGTTAAGGTAGAGTAGAGTATAGTTCAGTACAGTACATTACAGTAGAGTCCAGTAGAGTACAGTTAAGGTAGAGTATAGTTCAGTACAGTACAGTACAGTCCAGTAGAGTACAGTTAAGGTAGAGTAGAGTATAGTTCAGTACAGTACATTACAGTAGAGTACAGTTAAGGTAGAGTAGAGTATAGTTCAGTACAGTACATTACAGTAGAGTCCAGTAGAGTACAGTTAAGGTAGAGTATAGTTCAGTACAGTACAGTACAGTACAGTAGAGTCCAGTAGAGTACAGTTAAGGTAGAGTAGAGTATAGTTCAGTACAGTAGAGTCCAGTAGAGGACAGTTAAGGTAGAGTATAGTTCAGTTCAGTACAGTACAGTACAGTACAGTAGAGTCCAGTAGAGTACAGTTAAGGTAGAGTAGAGTATAGTTCAGTACAGTACATTACAGTAGAGTTCAGTTAAGGTAGAGTTTAGTTCAGTACAGTAGAATTCAGTAGAGTTCAGATAAGGTAGAGTATAGTTCAGTACAGTACAGTAGAGTCCATTAGAGTACAGTTAAGGTACAGTAGAGTATAGTTCAGTACAGTAGAGTCCAGTAGAGTACAGTTAAGGTAGAGTAAAGTATTGTTCAGTACAGTAGAGTCCAGTAGAGTTCAGTTAAGGTAGAGTAGAGTATAGTTCAGTACAGTAGAGTTGAGTAGAGTACAGTTAAGCTAGAGTATAGTTCAGTACAGTATATTACAGTAGAGTTCAGTAGAGTACAGTTAAGGTAGAGTAGAGTATAGTTCAATACAGTACATTACAGTAGAGTCCAGTAGAGCACAGTTAAGGTATAGTATAGTTCAGTACAGTAGAGTAGAGTCCAGTAGAGTACAGTTAAGGTAGAGTAGAGTATAGTTCAGTACAGTACATTACAGTAGAGTCCAGTAGAGTACAGTTAAGGTAGAGTATAGTTCAGTACAGTACAGTAGAGTACAGTAGAGTACAGTTAAGGTAGGTTAGTGTATAGTTCAGTACAGTACAGTACAGTAGAGTCCAGTAGAGTACAGTTAAGGTAGAGTAGAGTATAGTTCAGTACAGTACATTACAGTAGAGTCCAGTAGAGTACAGTTAAGGTAGAGTATAGTTCAGTACAGTACAGTACAGTAGAGTCCAGTAGAGTACAGTTAAGTTAGAGTAGAGTATAGTATAGTTCAGTACAGTACATTACAGTAGAGTTCAGTTAAGGTAGAGTTTAGTTCAGTACAGTAGAATTCAGTAGAGTTCAGTTAAGGTAGAGTAGAGTATAGTTCAGTACAGTAGAGTCCAGTAGAGTACAGTTAAGGTAGAGTAGAGTATAGTTCAGTACAGTAGAGTCCAGTAGAGTACAGTTAAGTTAGAGTATAGTTCAGTACAGTACAGTACAGTCCAGTAGAGTACAGTTAAGGTAGAGTAGAGTATAGTTCAGTACAGTAGAGTCCAGTTAAGGTAGAGTATAGTTCAGTACAGTACAGTAGAGTCCAGTAGAGTACAGTTAAGGTAGAGTATAGTTCAGTACAGTACAGTAGAGTCCAGTAGAGTACAGTTAAGGTAGAGTAGAGTATAGTTCAGTACAGTACATTACAGTATAGTTCAGTGAAGGTAGAGTATAGTTCAGTACAGTACAGTAGAGTCCAGTAAAGTACAGTTAAGGTACAGTAGAGTATATTTCAGTACAGTAGAGTCCAGTAGAGTACAGTTAAGGTAGAGTAGAGTATAGTTCAGTACAGTAGAGTCCAGTAGAGTACAGTTAAGGTAGAGTAAAGTATAGTTCAGTACAGTAGAGTCCAGTAGAGTACAGTTAAGGTAGAGTATATTTCAGTACAGTACATTACAGTAGAGTTCAGTAGAGTACAGTTAAGGTAGAGTAGAGTATAGTTCATGACAGTAGAGTCCAGTAGAGTACAGTTAAGGTAGAGTATAGTTCAGTACAGTACATTACAGTAGAGTTCAGTAGAGTAGAGTTAAGTTAGAGTAGAGTATAGTTCAGTACAGTACATTACAGTAGAGTCCAGTAGAGTACAGTTAAGGTAGAGTATAGTTCAGTACAGTACAGTACAGTAGAGTCCAGTAGAGTACAGTTAAGGTAGAGTAGAGTATAGTTCAGTACAGTACAGTAGAGTCCAGTAGAGTACAGTTAAGGTAGAGTAGAGTATAGTTCAGTACAGTACATTACAGTAGAGTCCAGTAGAGTACAGTTAAGGTAGAGTAGAGTATAGTTCAGTACAGTAGAGTCCAGTAGAGTACAGTTAATGTAGAGTATAGTTCAGTACATTACAGTAGAGTCCAGTAGAGTACAGTTAAGGTAGGGTATAGTTCAGTACAGTACAGTACAGTACAGTAGAGTCCAGTAGAGTACAGTTAAGGTAGGGTAGAGTATAGTTCAGTACAGTACAGTACAGTAGAGTCCAGTAGAGTACAGTTAAGGTAGAGTATAGTTCAGTACAGTACATTACAGTAGAGTCCAGTAGAGTACAGTTAAGTTAGAGTATAGTTCAGTACATTACAGTACAGTAGAGTCCAGTAGAGTACAGTTAAGGTAGAGTAGAGTATAGTTCAGTACAGTACATTACAGTAGAGTTCAGTTAAGGTAGAGTAGAGTATAGTTCAGTACAGTAGAGTTCAGTAGAGTACAGTTAAGGTAGAGTAGAGTATAGTTCAGTACAGTACATTACAGTAGAGTCCAGTAGAGTACAGTTAAGGTAGAGTATAGTTCAGTACAGTACAGTAGAGTCCAGTAGAGTACAGTTAAGGTAGAGTAGAGTATAGTTCAGTACAGTACAGTACAGTAGAGTACAGTTAAGGTAGAGTAGAGTATAGTTCAGTACAGTGCATTACAGTAGAGTCCAGTAGAGTACAGTTAAGGTAGAGTATAGTTCAGTACAGTACAGTACAGTACAGTAGAGTCCAGTAGAGTACAGTTAAGGTAGAGTAGAGTATAGTTCAGTACAGTAGAGTCCAGTAGAGTACAGTTAAGGTAGAGTATAGTTCAGTTCAGTACAGTACAGTACAGTACAGTAGAGTCCAGTAGAGTACAGTTAAGGTAGAGTAGAGTATAGTTCAGTACAGTACATTACAGTAGAGTTCAGTTAAGGTAGAGTTTAGTTCAGTACAGTAGAATTCAGTAGAGTTCAGATAAGGTAGAGTATAGTTCAGTACAGTACAGTAGAGTCCATTAGAGTACAGTTAAGGTACAGTAGAGTATAGTTCAGTACAGTAGAGTCCAGTAGAGTACAGTTAAGGTAGAGTAAAGTATTGTTCAGTACAGTAGAGTCCAGTAGAGTTCAGTTAAGGTAGAGTAGAGTATAGTTCAGTACAGTAGAGTTGAGTAGAGTACAGTTAAGCTAGAGTATAGTTCAGTACAGTATATTACAGTAGAGTTCAGTAGAGTACAGTTAAGGTAGAGTAGAGTATAGTTCAATACAGTACATTACAGTAGAGTCCAGTAGAGCACAGTTAAGGTATAGTATAGTTCAGTACAGTAGAGTAGAGTCCAGTAGAGTACAGTTAAGGTAGAGTAGAGTATAGGTCAGTACAGTACATTACAATAGAGTCCAGTAGAGTACAGTTAAGGTAGAGTATAGTTCAGTACAGTACAGTAGAGTACAGTAGAGTACAGTTAAGGTAGGTTAGTGTATAGTTCAGTACAGTACAGTACAGTAGAGTCCAGTAGAGTACAGTTAAGGTAGAGTAGAGTATAGTTCAGTACAGTACATTACAGTAGAGTCCAGTAGAGTACAGTTAAGGTAGAGTATAGTTCAGTACAGTACAGTACAGTAGAGTCCAGTAGAGTACAGTTAAGGTAGAGTAGAGTATAGTATAGTTCAGTACAGTACATTACAGTAGAGTTCAGTTAAGGTAGAGTTTAGTTCAGTACAGTAGAATTCAGTAGAGTTCAGTTAAGGTAGAGTAGCGTATAGTTCAGTACAGTAGAGTCCAGTAGAGTACAGTTAAGGTAGAGTAGAGTATAGTTCAGTACAGTAGAGTCCAGTAGAGTACAGTTAAGTTAGAGTATAGTTCAGTACAGTACAGTACAGTCCAGTAGAGTACAGTTAAGGTAGAGTAGAGTATAGTTCAGTACAGTAGAGTCCAGTTAAGGTAGAGTATAGTTCAGTACAGTACAGTAGAGTCCAGTAGAGTACAGTTAAGGTAGAGTATAGTTCAGTACAGTACAGTAGAGTCCAGTAGAGTACAGTTAAGGTAGAGTAGAGTATAGTTCAGTACAGTACATTACAGTATAGTTCAGTGAAGGTAGAGTATAGTTCAGTACAGTACAGTAGAGTCCAGTAAAGTACAGTTAAGGTACAGTAGAGTATATTTCAGTACAGTAGAGTCCAGTAGAGTACAGTTAAGGTAGAGTAGAGTATAGTTCAGTACAGTAGAGTCCAGTAGAGTACAGTTAAGGTAGAGTAAAGTATAGTTCAGTACAGTAGAGTCCAGTAGAGTACAGTTAAGGTAGAGTATATTTCAGTACAGTACATTACAGTAGAGTTCAGTAGAGTACAGTTAAGGTAGAGTAGAGTATAGTTCAGTACAGTGCGTTACAGTAGAGTCCAGTAGAGTACAGTTAAGGTAGAGTATAGTTCAGTACAGTAGAGTCCAGTAGAGTACAGTTAAGGTAGAGTATAGTTCAGTACAGTAGAGTCCAGTAGAGTACAGTTAAGGTAGAGTAGAGGTATAGTTCAGTACAGTACATTACAGTATAGTTCAGTGAAGGTAGAGTATAGTTCAGTACAGTACAGTAGAGTCCAGTAAAGTACAGTTAAGGTACAGTAGAGTATATTTCAGTACAGTAGAGTCCAGTAGAGTACAGTTAAGGTAGAGTAGAGTATAGTTCAGTACAGTAGAGTCCAGTAGAGTACAGTTAAGGTAGAGTAAAGTATAGTTCAGTACAGTAGAGTCCAGTAGAGTACAGTTAAGGTAGAGTAGAGTATAGTGCAGTACAGTAGAGTACAGTAGAGTACAGTTAAGGTAGAGTATAGTTCAGTACAGTATATTACAGTAGAGTCAAGTAGAGTACAGTTAAGGTAGAGTAGAGTATAGTTCAGTACAGTACATTACAGTAGAGTTCAGTAGAGTACAGTTAAGGTAGAGTATAGTTCAGTACAGTACAGTACAGTACAGTAGAGTCCACAAGAGTACAGTTAAGGTAGAGTAGAGTATAGTTCAGTACAGTAGAGTCCAGTAGAGTACAGTTAAGGTAGAGTATAGTTCAGTTAAGTACAGTACAGTAAATTCCAGTAGAGTACAGTTAAGATAGAGTAGAGTATAGTTCAGTACAGTAAATTACAGTAGAGTTCAGTTAAGGTAGAGTATAGTTCAGTACAGTACAGTAGAGTACAGTAGAGTACAGTTAAGGTAGAGTAGAGTATAGTTCAGTACAGTAGAGTCCAGTAGAGTACAGTTAAGGTGGAGTAAAGTATAATTCAGTACAGTAGAGTCCAGTTGAGTTCAGTTAAGGTAGAGTAGAGTATAGTTCATGACAGTAGAGTCCAGTAGAGTACAGTTAAGGTAGAGTATAGTTCAGTACAGTACATTACAGTAGAGTTCAGTAGAGTAGAGTTAAGTTAGAGTAGAGTATAGTTCAGTACAGTACATTACAGTAGAGTCCAGTAGAGTACAGTTAAGGTAGAGTATAGTTCAGTACAGTACAGTACAGTAGAGTCCAGTAGAGTACAGTTAAGGTAGAGTAGAGTATAGTTCAGTACAGTACAGTAGAGTCCAGTAGAGTACAGTTAAGGTAGAGTAGAGTATAGTTCAGTACAGTACATTACAGTAGAGTCCAGTAGAGTACAGTTAAGGTAGAGTAGAGTATAGTTCAGTACAGTAGAGTCCAGTAGAGTACAGTTAAGGTAGAGTATAGTTCAGTACATTACAGTAGAGTCCAGTAGAGTACAGTTAAGGTAGGATATAGTTCAGTACAGTACAGTACAGTACAGTAGAGTCCAGTAGAGTACAGTTAAGGTAGGGTAGAGTATAGTTCAGTACAGTACAGTACAGTAGAGTCCAGTAGAGTACAGTTAAGGTAGATTCGAGTATAGTTCAGTACAGTACATTACAGTAGAGTCCAGTAGAGTACAGTTAAGTTAGAGTATAGTTCAGTACATTACAGTACAGTAGAGTCCAGTAGAGTACAGTTAAGGTAGAGTAGAGTATAGTTCAGTACAGTACATTACAGTAGAGTTCAGATAAGGTAGAGTAGAGTATAGTTCAGTACAGTAGAGTTCAGTAGAGTACAGTTAAGGTAGAGTAGAGTATAGTTCAGTACAGTACATTACAGTAGAGTCCAGTAGAGTACAGTTAAGGTAGAGTATAGTTCAGTACAGTACAGTAGAGTCCAGTAGAGTACAGTTAAGGTAGAGTAGAGTATAGTTCAGTACAGTACATTACAGTAGAGTACAGTTAAGGTAGAGTAGAGTATAGTTCAGTACAGTGCATTACAGTAGAGTCCAGTAGAGTACAGTTAAGGTAGAGTATAGTTCAGTACAGTACAGTACAGTACAGTAGAGTCCAGTAGAGTACAGTTAAGGTAGAGTAGAGTATAGTTCAGTACAGTAGAGTCCAGTAGAGTACAGTTAAGGTAGAGTATAGTTCAGTTCAGTACAGTACAGTACAGTACAGTAGAGTCCAGTAGAGTACAGTTAAGGTAGAGTAGAGTATAGTTCAGTACAGTACATTACAGTAGAGTTCAGTTAAGGTAGAGTTTAGTTCAGTACAGTAGAATTCAGTAGAGTTCAGATAAGGTAGAGTATAGTTCAGTACAGTACAGTAGAGTCCATTAGAGTACAGTTAAGGTACAGTAGAGTATAGTTCAGTACAGTAGAGTCCAGTAGAGTACAGTTAAGGTAGAGTAAAGTATTGTTCAGTACAGTAGAGTCCAGTAGAGTTCAGTTAAGGTAGAGTAGAGTATAGTTCAGTACAGTAGAGTTGAGTAGAGTACAGTTAAGCTAGAGTATAGTTCAGTACAGTATATTACAGTAGAGTTCAGTAGAGTACAGTTAAGGTAGAGTAGAGTATAGTTCAATACAGTACATTACAGTAGAGTCCAGTAGAGCACAGTTAAGGTATAGTATAGTTCAGTACAGTAGAGTAGAGTCCAGTAGAGTACAGTTAAGGTAGAGTAGAGTATAGGTCAGTACAGTACATTACAATAGAGTCCAGTAGAGTACAGTTAAGGTAGAGTATAGTTCAGTACAGTACAGTAGAGTACAGTAGAGTACAGTTAAGGTAGGTTAGTGTATAGTTCAGTACAGTACAGTACAGTAGAGTCCAGTAGAGTACAGTTAAGGTAGAGTAGAGTATAGTTCAGTACAGTACATTACAGTAGAGTCCAGTAGAGTACAGTTAAGGTAGAGTATAGTTCAGTACAGTACAGTACAGTAGAGTCCAGTAGAGTACAGTTAAGTTAGAGTAGAGTATAGTATAGTTCAGTACAGTACATTACAGTAGAGTTCAGTTAAGGTAGAGTTTAGTTCAGTACAGTAGAATTCAGTAGAGTTCAGTTAAGGTAGAGTAGCGTATAGTTCAGTACAGTAGAGTCCAGTAGAGTACAGTTAAGGTAGAGTAGAGTATAGTTCAGTACAGTAGAGTCCAGTAGAGTACAGTTAAGTTAGAGTATAGTTCAGTACAGTACAGTACAGTCCAGTAGAGTACAGTTAAGGTAGAGTAGAGTATAGTTCAGTACAGTAGAGTCCAGTTAAGGTAGAGTATAGTTCAGTACAGTACAGTAGAGTCCAGTAGAGTACAGTTAAGGTAGAGTATAGTTCAGTACAGTACAGTAGAGTCCAGTAGAGTACAGTTAAGGTAGAGTAGAGTATAGTTCAGTACAGTACATTACAGTATAGTTCAGTGAAGGTAGAGTATAGTTCAGTACAGTACAGTAGAGTCCAGTAAAGTACAGTTAAGGTACAGTAGAGTATATTTCAGTACAGTAGAGTCCAGTAGAGTACAGTTAAGGTAGAGTAGAGTATAGTTCAGTACAGTAGAGTCCAGTAGAGTACAGTTAAGGTAGAGTAAAGTATAGTTCAGTACAGTAGAGTCCAGTAGAGTACAGTTAAGGTAGAGTATATTTCAGTACAGTACATTACAGTAGAGTTCAGTAGAGTACAGTTAAGGTAGAGTAGAGTATAGTTCATGACAGTAGAGTCCAGTAGAGTACAGTTAAGGTAGAGTATAGTTCAGTACAGTACATTACAGTAGAGTTCAGTAGAGTAGAGTTAAGTTAGAGTAGAGTATAGTTCAGTACAGTACATTACAGTAGAGTCCAGTAGAGTACAGTTAAGGTAGAGTATAGTTCAGTACAGTACAGTACAGTAGAGTCCAGTAGACTACAGTTAAGGTAGAGTAGAGTATAGTTCAGTACAGTACAGTAGAGTCCAGTAGAGTACAGTTAAGGTAGAGTAGAGTATAGTTCAGTACAGTACATTACAGTAGAGTCCAGTAGAGTACAGTTAAGGTAGAGTAGAGTATAGTTCAGTACAGTAGAGTCCAGTAGAGTACAGTTAATGTAGAGTATAGTTCAGTACATTACAGTAGAGTCCAGTAGAGTACAGTTAAGGTAGGATATAGTTCAGTACAGTACAGTACAGTACAGTAGAGTCCAGTAGAGTACAGTTAAGGTAGGGTAGAGTATAGTTCAGTACAGTACAGTACAGTAGAGTCCAGTAGAGTACAGTTAAGGTAGAGTAGAGTATAGTTCAGTACAGTACATTACAGTAGAGTCCAGTAGAGTACAGTTAAGTTAGAGTATAGTTCAGTACATTACAGTACAGTAGAGTCCAGTAGAGTACAGTTAAGGTAGAGTAGAGTATAGTTCAGTACAGTACATTACAGTAGAGTTCAGATAAGGTAGAGTAGAGTATAGTTCAGTACAGTAGAGTTCAGTAGAGTACAGTTAAGGTAGAGTAGAGTATAGTTCAGTACAGTACATTACAGTAGAGTCCAGTAGAGTACAGTTAAGGTAGAGTATAGTTCAGTACAGTACAGTAGAGTCCAGTAGAGTACAGTTAAGGTAGAGTAGAGTATAGTTCAGTACAGTACATTACAGTAGAGTACAGTTAAGGTAGAGTAGAGTATAGTTCAGTACAGTGCATTACAGTAGAGTCCAGTAGAGTACAGTTAAGGTAGAGTATAGTTCAGTACAGTACAGTACAGTACAGTAGAGTCCAGTAGAGTACAGTTAAGGTAGAGTAGAGTATAGTTCAGTACAGTAGAGTCCAGTAGAGGACAGTTAAGGTAGAGTATAGTTCAGTTCAGTACAGTACAGTACAGTACAGTAGAGTCCAGTAGAGTACAGTTAAGGTAGAGTAGAGTATAGTTCAGTACAGTACATTACAGTAGAGTTCAGTTAAGGTAGAGTTTAGTTCAGTACAGTAGAATTCAGTAGAGTTCAGATAAGGTAGAGTATAGTTCAGTACAGTACAGTAGAGTCCAGTAGAGTACAGTTAAGGTAGAGTAGAGTATAGTTCAGTACAGTAGAGTCCAGTAGAGTACAGTTAAGGTAGAGTAAAGTATTGTTCAGTACAGTAGAGTCCAGTAGAGTTCAGTTAAGGTAGAGTAGAGTATAGTTCAGTACAGTAGAGTTGAGTAGAGTACAGTTAAGCTAGAGTATAGTTCAGTACAGTATATTACAGTAGAGTTCAGTAGAGTACAGTTAAGGTAGAGTAGAGTATAGTTCAATACAGTACATTACAGTAGAGTCCAGTAGAGCACAGTTAAGGTATAGTATAGTTCAGTACAGTAGAGTAGAGTCCAGTAGAGTACAGTTAAGGTAGAGTAGAGTATAGGTCAGTACAGTACATTACAATAGAGTCCAGTAGAGTACAGTTAAGGTAGAGTATAGTTCAGTACAGTACAGTAGAGTCCAGTAGAGTACAGTTAAGGTAGGTTAGTGTATAGTTCAGTACAGTACAGTACAGTAGAGTCCAGTAGAGTACAGTTAAGGTAGAGTAGAGTATAGTTCAGTACAGTACATTACAGTAGAGTCCAGTAGAGTACAGTTAAGGTAGAGTATAGTTCAGTACAGTACAGTACAGTAGAGTCCAGTAGAGTACAGTTAAGTTAGAGTAGAGTATAGTATAGTTCAGTACAGTACATTACAGTAGAGTTCAGTTAAGGTAGAGTTTAGTTCAGTACAGTAGAATTCAGTAGAGTTCAGTTAAGGTAGAGTAGCGTATAGTTCAGTACAGTAGAGTCCAGTAGAGTACAGTTAAGGTAGAGTAGAGTATAGTTCAGTACAGTAGAGTCCAGTAGAGTACAGTTAAGTTAGAGTATAGTTCAGTACAGTACAGTACAGTCCAGTAGAGTACAGTTAAGGTAGAGTAGAGTATAGTTCAGTACAGTAGAGTCCAGTTAAGGTAGAGTATAGTTCAGTACAGTACAGTAGAGTCCAGTAGAGTACAGTTAAGGTAGAGTATAGTTCAGTACAGTACAGTAGAGTCCAGTAGAGTACAGTTAAGGTAGAGTAGAGTATAGTTCAGTACAGTACATTACAGTATAGTTCAGTGAAGGTAGAGTATAGTTCAGTACAGTACAGTAGAGTCCAGTAAAGTACAGTTAAGGTACAGTAGAGTATATTTCAGTACAGTAGAGTCCAGTAGAGTACAGTTAAGGTAGAGTAGAGTATAGTTCAGTACAGTAGAGTCCAGTAGAGTACAGTTAAGGTAGAGTAAAGTATAGTTCAGTACAGTAGAGTCCAGTAGAGTACAGTTAAGGTAGAGTATATTTCAGTACAGTACATTACAGTAGAGTTCAGTAGAGTACAGTTAAGGTAGAGTAGAGTATAGTTCAGTACAGTGCGTTACAGTAGAGTCCAGTAGAGTACAGTTAAGGTAGAGTATAGTTCAGTACAGTAGAGTCCAGTAGAGTACAGTTAAGGTAGAGTATAGTTCAGTACAGTAGAGTCCAGTAGAGTACAGTTAAGGTAGAGTAGAGGTATAGTTCAGTACAGTACATTACAGTATAGTTCAGTGAAGGTAGAGTATAGTTCAGTACAGTACAGTAGAGTCCAGTAAAGTACAGTTAAGGTACAGTAGAGTATATTTCAGTACAGTAGAGTCCAGTAGAGTACAGTTAAGGTAGAGTAGAGTATAGTTCAGTACAGTAGAGTCCAGTAGAGTACAGTTAAGGTAGAGTAAAGTATAGTTCAGTACAGTAGAGTCCAGTAGAGTACAGTTAAGGTAGAGTAGAGTATAGTGCAGTACAGTAGAGTACAGTAGAGTACAGTTAAGGTAGAGTATAGTTCAGTACAGTATATTACAGTAGAGTCAAGTAGAGTACAGTTAAGGTAGAGTAGAGTATAGTTCAGTACAGTACATTACAGTAGAGTTCAGTAGAGTACAGTTAAGGTAGAGTATAGTTCAGTACAGTACAGTACAGTACAGTAGAGTCCACAAGAGTACAGTTAAGGTAGAGTAGAGTATAGTTCAGTACAGTAGAGTCCAGTAGAGTACAGTTAAGGTAGAGTATAGTTCAGTTAAGTACAGTACAGTAAATTCCAGTAGAGTACAGTTAAGATAGAGTAGAGTATAGTTCAGTACAGTAAATTACAGTAGAGTTCAGTTAAGGTAGAGTATAGTTCAGTACAGTACAGTAGAGTACAGTAGAGTACAGTTAAGGTAGAGTAGAGTATAGTTCAGTACAGTAGAGTCCAGTAGAGTACAGTTAAGGTGGAGTAAAGTATAATTCAGTACAGTAGAGTCCAGTTGAGTTCAGTTAAGGTAGAGTAGAGTATAGTTCATGACAGTAGAGTCCAGTAGAGTACAGTTAAGGTAGAGTATAGTTCAGTACAGTACATTACAGTAGAGTTCAGTAGAGTAGAGTTAAGTTAGAGTAGAGTATAGTTCAGTACAGTACATTACAGTAGAGTCCAGTAGAGTACAGTTAAGGTAGAGTATAGTTCAGTACAGTACAGTACAGTAGAGTCCAGTAGACTACAGTTAAGGTAGAGTAGAGTATAGTTCAGTACAGTACAGTAGAGTCCAGTAGAGTACAGTTAAGGTAGAGTAGAGTATAGTTCAGTACAGTACATTACAGTAGAGTCCAGTAGAGTACAGTTAAGGTAGAGTAGAGTATAGTTCAGTACAGTAGAGTCCAGTAGAGTACAGTTAATGTAGAGTATAGTTCAGTACATTACAGTAGAGTCCAGTAGAGTACAGTTAAGGTAGGATATAGTTCAGTACAGTACAGTACAGTACAGTAGAGTCCAGTAGAGTACAGTTAAGGTAGGGTAGAGTATAGTTCAGTACAGTACAGTACAGTAGAGTCCAGTAGAGTACAGTTAAGGTAGATTCGAGTATAGTTCAGTACAGTACATTACAGTAGAGTCCAGTAGAGTACAGTTAAGTTAGAGTATAGTTCAGTACATTACAGTACAGTAGAGTCCAGTAGAGTACAGTTAAGGTAGAGTAGAGTATAGTTCAGTACAGTACATTACAGTAGAGTTCAGATAAGGTAGAGTAGAGTATAGTTCAGTACAGTAGAGTTCAGTAGAGTACAGTTAAGGTAGAGTAGAGTATAGTTCAGTACAGTACATTACAGTAGAGTCCAGTAGAGTACAGTTAAGGTAGAGTATAGTTCAGTACAGTACAGTAGAGTCCAGTAGAGTACAGTTAAGGTAGAGTAGAGTATAGTTCAGTACAGTACAGTAGAGTCCAGTAGAGTACAGTTAAGGTAGAGTAGAGTATAGTTCAGTACAGTGCATTACAGTAGAGTCCAGTAGAGTACAGTTAAGGTAGAGTATAGTTCAGTACAGTACAGTACAGTACAGTAGAGTCCAGTAGAGTACAGTTAAGGTAGAGTAGAGTATAGTTCAGTACAGTAGAGTCCAGTAGAGGACAGTTAAGGTAGAGTATAGTTCAGTTCAGTACAGTACAGTACAGTACAGTAGAGTCCAGTAGAGTACAGTTAAGGTAGAGTAGAGTATAGTTCAGTACAGTACATTACAGTAGAGTTCAGTTAAGGTAGAGTTTAGTTCAGTACAGTAGAATTCAGTAGAGTTCAGATAAGGTAGAGTATAGTTCAGTACAGTACAGTAGAGTCCATTAGAGTACAGTTAAGGTACAGTAGAGTATAGTTCAGTACAGTAGAGTCCAGTAGAGTACAGTTAAGGTAGAGTAAAGTATTGTTCAGTACAGTAGAGTCCAGTAGAGTTCAGTTAAGGTAGAGTAGAGTATAGTTCAGTACAGTAGAGTTGAGTAGAGTACAGTTAAGCTAGAGTATAGTTCAGTACAGTATATTACAGTAGAGTTCAGTAGAGTACAGTTAAGGTAGAGTAGAGTATAGTTCAATACAGTACATTACAGTAGAGTCCAGTAGAGCACAGTTAAGGTATAGTATAGTTCAGTACAGTAGAGTAGAGTCCAGTAGAGTACAGTTAAGGTAGAGTAGAGTATAGGTCAGTACAGTACATTACAATAGAGTCCAGTAGAGTACAGTTAAGGTAGAGTATAGTTCAGTACAGTACAGTAGAGTACAGTAGAGTACAGTTAAGGTAGGTTAGTGTATAGTTCAGTACAGTACAGTACAGTAGAGTCCAGTAGAGTACAGTTAAGGTAGAGTAGAGTATAGTTCAGTACAGTACATTACAGTAGAGTCCAGTAGAGTACAGTTAAGGTAGAGTATAGTTCAGTACAGTACAGTACAGTAGAGTCCAGTAGAGTACAGTTAAGTTAGAGTAGAGTATAGTATAGTTCAGTACAGTACATTACAGTAGAGTTCAGTTAAGGTAGAGTTTAGTTCAGTACAGTAGAATTCAGTAGAGTTCAGTTAAGGTAGAGTAGCGTATAGTTCAGTACAGTAGAGTCCAGTAGAGTACAGTTAATGTAGAGTAGAGTATAGTTCAGTACAGTAGAGTCCAGTAGAGTACAGTTAAGTTAGAGTATAGTTCAGTACAGTACAGTACAGTCCAGTAGAGTACAGTTAAGGTAGAGTAGAGTATAGTTCAGTACAGTAGAGTCCAGTTAAGGTAGAGTATAGTTCAGTACAGTACAGTAGAGTCCAGTAGAGTACAGTTAAGGTAGAGTATAGTTCAGTACAGTACAGTAGAGTCCAGTAGAGTACAGTTAAGGTAGAGTAGAGTATAGTTCAGTACAGTACATTACAGTATAGTTCAGTGAAGGTAGAGTATAGTTCAGTACAGTACAGTAGAGTCCAGTAAAGTACAGTTAAGGTACAGTAGAGTATATTTCAGTACAGTAGAGTCCAGTAGAGTACAGTTAAGGTAGAGTAGAGTATAGTTCAGTACAGTAGAGTCCAGTAGAGTACAGTTAAGGTAGAGTAAAGTATAGTTCAGTACAGTAGAGTCCAGTAGAGTACAGTTAAGGTAGAGTATATTTCAGTACAGTACATTACAGTAGAGTTCAGTAGAGTACAGTTAAGGTAGAGTAGAGTATAGTTCAGTACAGTGCGTTACAGTAGAGTCCAGTAGAGTACAGTTAAGGTAGAGTATAGTTCAGTACAGTAGAGTCCAGTAGAGTACAGTTAAGTTAGAGTAGAGTATAGTTCAGTACAGTACATTACATTACAGTAGAGTCTAGTAGAGTACAGTTAAGGTAGAGTATAGTTCAGTACAGTACAGTACAGTAGAGTCCAGTAGAGTACAGTTAAGTTAGAGTAGAGTATAGTATAGTTCAGTACAGTACATTACAGTAGAGTTCAGTTAAGGTAGAGTTTAGTTCAGTACAGTAGAATTCAGTAGAGTTCAGTTAAGGTAGAGTAGCGTATAGTTCAGTACAGTAGAGTCCAGTAGAGTACAGTTAAGGTAGAGTAGAGTATAGTTCAGTACAGTAGAGTCCAGTAGAGTACAGTTAAGTTAGAGTATAGTTCAGTACAGTACAGTAGAGTCCAGTAGAGTACAGTTAAGGTAGGGTAGAGTATAGTTCAGTACAGTGCAGTACAGTACAGTCCAGTAGAGTACAGTTACGGTAGAGTATAGTTCAGTACAGTACTGTACAGTAGAGTCCAGTAGACTACAGTTAAGGTATAGTAGAGTATAGTTCAGTACAGTACATTACAGTAGAGTTCAGTTAAGGTAGAGTTTAGTTCAGTACAGTAGAGTCCAGTAGAGTTCAGTTAAGTTAGAGTAGAGTATAGTTCAGTACAGTAGAGTCCAGTAGAGTACAGTTAAGGTAGAGTAGAGTATAGTTCAGTACAGTAGAGTCCAGTAGAGTACAGTTAAGGTAGAGTATAGTTCAGTACAGTAGAGTCCAGTAGAGTACAGTTAAGGTAGAGTAGAGGTATAGTTCAGTACAGTAGAGTCCAGTAGAGTACAGTTAAGGTAGAGTATAGGTCAGTACAGTACATTACAGTAGAGTTCAGTATTGTGTAGTTTAGTACAGTATTGTCGTGAGAATGCTAACCATAGCAATACAGAGGTAGCTATTCAAAATGGCCTTTCTCCTTTTCCAATTAAGCTACAAGAACAACTTTAAAACATTCACGATATCCTAACTTAAAATTCTTTACTTTTATCAACAAAAACGATATATATTTGCATAAAATAACTTACGAACAATAACTCTTTAACTGGTCAAGCTAGAGACACCAAACCAACTTGTACATGTTCAGGCTGTCCCATCTTCAAATTCTTAAAAACTTTAGCAACTAGACCTATGAATTTGCATACATTTTAATAAATTAACTCAACAACAATAACTCTTGAACCGTTTAAGCTAGACACCAAACCAACTTCCACATAGCTTCCAATTCTTCAAAAACTTGTATCAACTATAACTATAAAAATGTGCATAAATTAGCATAAAATAACTTACCAACAGTAATTGATCTCTCTCTCTTTTCTCCATCTCTCGCTCTCTTTTCTCCATCTCTCTCTCTCTTTTCTCCGTCTCTCTCTCTCATAAGGTCACCTTGGTGTTTGGACTAATATGACAGAGATTTACTATATTATCATACTGTATGTGACTGTCCACTTGAGGACTAATGTTTGATGTCTGATAATTCAGCCAGAGGACTTTTTAACCCTTCTGTAAGGTTATAGATTCTGAGTTCAAAGCTCATTTATTCCCACTTTGATGTTTATTTCTCTCCTCTGTGTTATATTCGGAGGGAAAACATAGCAGATAAATGAGCTTATTGACTGGAAGTCTTTTTCCTGTACTGGCTGTCTACAGGGCTCGCCTGAGTTATTCTGACGTGATAGAGCTGGCTAAGGTGGAATCTCTGTTCTTAATTCCCTCTGTGTGGATAAGTGGGGAGTGAAGAGGAGAATAGTTCCTGCACTTATCTGATTAGTTTTGACAGGTACGGCACAACACTGGCCCTAACTGGACAGGCAGGAGAGAGAGAGAAGCAGGGGGATGGATGGGAGGAAGAGGGAGAGGGAGAGAGGAGGGGAAAAGGGAGGGTGAGAGAGGGGAGCATGGGAAAGAGGGAGAGTTTAAGGATTTGGGAGTTGGCAAGATGGAGATATTGTGAAAGAGTGAAAGAGAGACAGAGGACAGAAAGAAAGTGAAAAGGAGAGAGACAGATATAAATAGCATCCTTCTGTTCCTGAGCAAGCGGACCTCATCCCTAAGGAGGAGCATGACAGAACTGAATAGCTGTATTTCTTCTTCAGAAGAGGGATGAACAAAACACTGCAATTGTCTGACATCTCTCGCTCTCTTACTCTCTCTCTCTCTCTCTCTCTCTCTCTCTCTCTGAGTAGTTGCCCCATCCCAGTTTCAATTATACCGTAGATGAGTAGAATTTGATTTACAGGCATCGTTGTTGGATTTCACTAGGGGAGAGTTGGAGGACTAAACAGGAATAAATCAATGAGATAAGACTGTGAGAATGGGTTGGCTATTTCTGCTGTCCGTAGGATTAACATCAGAACAGACAGATTTAAGTGTATGAACAACAACATCAAAACAGATGTAATCAGAATTTGCATTAGAGTGAGGCTTGGGACCAGGGTGTGAGTTGAATAAGAATGACCTCTGCCCTATCTTTCTCACAAAGCAGATACACACAGTGAGAGAGTATGGGGTGATGATGAGGGAGGAGTAGAGAAATCTATCTCTCAAATGGGTTCTGTCATCTTCTGATGCACCCCCTGAATAAATAGAGACTAGGAACACAACCCTTTCAGGAGAGGATTTGTGTTCAATATGTGTGTAGAATTAAGGAAAACAGGCACTTCCCTGAATCTGAAATCAGGCAAATCAAGTATTATTATTTTCCCAAGTAAGTTCATTGGCAACAAATTCTCATTTACAGCAATGACCTGGGGAATAGTTACAGGGGAGAGGAATGAGCCAACTGGAAGCTGGGGATGATTCGTTGACCATGATGGTATGAGGGGCAGATTGGGAATTTAGCCAGGACACCAGGGTTAACATACTCTTATGATAAGTGCCATGGGATCTTGAGTCAGGACACACGTTTAATGTCCCATCCAAAAGACAGCACCCTACACAGGGCAATGTCCTCAATCACTGCCATTAGGTATTGGGATATATATGTTTTTAGGGCAGAGGAAGAGTGCCTCCTACTGGCCCCACAAAACCAGTTCCAGAAGCATCTGGTCTCCCATCCAGGACCAACCCAGCTTAGCTTCAGAAGCAAGCTAGCTTTGGGATGCAGAGTGGTATGCTGCTGGCTGTCTCTCCTCTCTTCTCTTTTCTTCTCTTCACCATCTCCTCTTTCCTTTACTCTCCTCTCATTCACTGTGTCATATCTGTATGACAAGAAACACAACAGAGGAGTTGGCTAAAGCACAAACTGAACTGGGACCAGGCTTCTTGCCACCATCGTTGGCAGAGAAATACCATTGTCTTATCAATGGCCCACTATGCCCGTCCCGCTGCTGGCGAACCCCGATCTCTCCTTTGGTGGGGTTTGACAATGTCACAGCAATGGGTGACCATATGAGAGAAAATGACGCGATGAAAGTTGAATCTGCCGTCAGTTAGTTACAGGATAGCCCTGCCTATCTGGCTAGGCGTCTGGGAAATAATCTAGATAGTTTCACCATCCCAGGGAGAGACACACTGGGATAACAGTTTGGACCAGACAGTGATGATCACAGCACAGGAGGATCCATCTGATGTATTATTTATTTAATGGGTACATCTAATCAACGTTTTGGCACACAGTGCTTTCTTCAGGAAACTGGTCCGGTGTGTGTGCGCGCGCATGCCTGCGTCTGCTTGTGAGCGTGTGTGCTCTGGTCTCTTCCTGTCAACATGTGATGAAGCCTTGATGGGAGAGCGAGTACTTTGTTGTGTGTTTGTCTGTGAAGTCTGTAGTACTTAGATCTCTGTGCTGTACAACAAAAACCACTGATGCTCCATAGTTGGCTTCTTATATCTGAAAACCCACAGTATCAATTAGCACACTGAGTTGAGAGATTACATTAAAATAGTCCCTTTTCCACTTTCTTTCTTCGGCCTTTGTAGTCCCGTGTATCCCACTGTTTTTCATCCAACAGAAAAGACGCCCAGTGGCGTTCTAGTCATATAAAGTGACGGAGATAGTTGGTTTCAGTGTGTGGCTATTTGTTAATGGAGCTTTGCTGCAGGCCTTTTGTTTTCTCTCTGACTCAGTGCAGCTGCAGCAGTCAAGCTGAAGGCATCAGGGGCAGCAGGTAGCCTAGTGGTTAGAGCGTTGGGCCAGTAACTGCAAGGTCGCTAGATCAAATCCCTGAACTGACAAAGTAAAAATCTGTTGTTCTGCCCCTGAACGAGGCAGTTAACCCACTGTTCCTAGGTTGTCATTGTAAATAATGATTTGTTCTTTACTGACTTGCCCAGTTAAATAAAATCCGGGTCCTCTTTCACCATCCTGTTTTTCTACTATCATGCTGATTCTTTCATCAGGACTAATGGATCCAGGTGATGAACAACCATGTCCACACGTCCTCTGTATTCAGACAAATCTAGTTACTGGAACAACACAATGCCTGGAATTATCTCTGTTCCATTCATATAATTATTCTTCATCTAATCAAATGACCTCGCAATAGCCTACACTTTATAATTGTTTTATTTATTGCTATCTTGGTAATTGCAGCCATTGAGAAAGATTGAAGAGGACAGTTGTGTATCAGAATGGTCTACTCTAGGCTTCCCCCAATGGATACATATTTCTCTTATCATTGAATGAGCTATTTTTAGCATAAATTATTAGCCAATTAGGCTTCATATTTTATCCTTGGGGTCACGAATTTCCTTCTGCCATGGGCCATATTTTTCCTTGAGTGGATGGTCAGGGGGTCAGAACCATAGTAATAAATCATTTGTACACTGCAAATTGACCGGAAGAATCCCAAACAGATATAATTTCACACCTTTACATTAGGATGTGATCACATATGCCTCTATGCGTGGGAATACTCTGGAACAGATTTCCTAAATTAAAATCAATCTGAGCCGATATCCTGGTGATTTCACAGTCCAACAACGAAAAGTATCATAAAATAAACGGTCGTACGACCTTTTGTCCCTCGGCAGTCAGGTACGAAACGGGGAGGGGTAAACAACAAGAGAGTCGAAAACAAACGGTGGGACGAGACGGTGTGCTCTGTCTATCAGTGGACACCGTGCCTCATAAGCACCCAGTAGGCGAGTGACAAACCGTTCGCTCTCACACTTTGCCATCCAGCCAGATACAGACAAGCAATGGGAGACGATAACTGAGGCAACCACAAAGAGATACACACTGAGACCGACTATGGCTGTGGACGGTAAGAGCGCTGTTTTATTTGAATCGTTGGTATATTTTAGTAAAATAGAGGTAAGGGTATTTGTAACAGTCTATTTGTATTAAGCATTAGGTTACACTATCCCTCCCAGACCGGTGGTGGGGGTTCTCTTGTCAACATCAATAACATCTTTGCTTACTTAGCTTATTAGGGTGACTTTATGAGGACGTCAATAACTGGGGGACTTGTAAGATATCCTCTGTTCTTTGTAAATGTTGCATAAAGATCAACATCCGTTGTGGATAAATAACGTGGGACATTGCCATGTTAGAATTTCTAGGACGTTTGAACTGGTATATCAGTAGTTGGTCACTCACATATTGCGATTTGTTTCAGTAGCCTCAGTCCTTGAAGTTATCTTTCAGAAGAACCTTGAAGGGGTGGGTATAATTTGTGGAAAGTTCCAACAGGAATCTGTTCCAAAAACGTAAAGTACAAGGATTCCAACAAACAACACATACAAAGTAGCATGATCAATTCACCTAGTTAACTAGCTGCCGAATAGGCATCAACTCACCACATAGCTTATTCTTAATGTTTGTCCATAGGCAACCAGAGTGAGGACAGACATTTTTTGGAATAAACGTGGTGAGTGAAAAACTTAATGAAATAGCCCACTTCCTACCCGGTATCTTATTCTGCCGCTATACAACTTTGTATGTGTTGTTTGTTGGAAACCTTGTTATTTACGAAGTTTTCGGGAACAGATTCCTGTTGGAACTTTCCACAAATTATACCCACCCCTTGTCTGTGTCCTATTGGGTTTTGATGGGTGAATTTCACTGTATTAAAATAGCATTTCTGGGTTGAAAATTACAGATTACTTTCCCACAAACAGACAGCTCTCGGAGTTATTGACACGGTCACACATACACGGCTTCTGCACACCCCACGTGTGTTGGGGAATTGAACAGGGCCCGGTTTCCGATAGCTATTGAATTTAGGTTTAGGACTGTTTTTAACAATGCATCTTTCCTACAACGGCCGAAGTAACATGCGTTTCTCCAAATCACCAGGTAAAGAGACTGTTCGCTAAGTGCGTTGTTGAGGCATGTGTCAATATGAATAGGTTCCCGAAAGAAAGGCAGTTTACCCTAACATTATAATTATTCCACTATACTGATGACAGATCAGCTCCTAGAAAGATATTATCACATATTGCTGCAAATATTGCGGCGGCTTATTCTAATGTTTACTTTAGCCAACAGATCCGACCCACTTGCTTACAGTACGCCTCGATCACACGGACAATATTTTTGCGTTTTGGGACACCAGAAGTACATTCATTTCCATTGAAACGCTGCGTTTGCCTTACAACATTGGGTTGCAGAAGCAGTTCCAGTGTGTTCTCTGTGGTGCATTCTTTATCGAATGTATGCATGAAATTGTATGGGTAGATGGCTTGACAGAAATGGTAGCAGAAGGGGAATGTTGAACTTTTGTCGCACACATAAAAAGACTGTAGGTGTGATCGAGGCATTACAGCTGCACAAGGGTCGAACAGACTTCCTATGTAGACTAAGACAGAGCCGAGCCACGTTTTCTGAACCATATCTCGCGTCTGCTCTGCAATGTTTTCATCTACACAGGAAGCTTGTTCCACCCTAGTGCAGCTGTAAGCAAGAGGGTCGGATCTTCTGGGTAATACATACTTAGTAATATTGCACTAAATCAATATTTGGCAAATCATTGTGCACGTTACACATCATGAAATATTTTGAGGCAAAAATGACAGACGGTAGCCAACAATTAGCAAAATGGAACTCAATAGAATGAACATAAAATTGATTTAAATATTATTGAGTTATATAGGCCTATGTAGTAGGCTATTTATCTATTATTTGCAGTCATATTGGGTTTCATTTGAAACATATATTTATCCTTCGCTTGTTTGTCACAATTGCAAATACATTGCCAACTTTGTATTTGTAGTCAACTCCGTTGTGAAGTTATTTCCGGTTGTCATGTAAAAATCTTCCCAGCATGAAATAGTACGGAGAAGAAAAAAAAAAAAAAGAAATGAAATGAAATGTCTGCATTCACTACTGTAAGTCGCTCTGGATAAGAGCGTCTGCTAAATGACTAATATGTAATGTAAAATAGTTCCCAATCGTTCTGATTGTGTCGTGATTATGACGTCATGTTGTAACATTTCTCATGGTGTGAAAATGTTCCCGTTCAATAATTGCACGTGCGTCTCTTTATGTGGATGGCTGATCTTGTGCGTCTCTTTATGTGGATGGCTGATCTTGTGCCTCTATGTGGATGGCTGATCTTGTGCGTGTCTTTATGTGGATGGCTGATCTTGTGCCTCTATGTGGATGGCTGATCTTTTGCGTCGCTTTATGTGGATGGCTGATCTTGAGCGTCTCTTTATGTGGATGGCTGATCTTGTGCCTCTATGTGGATGGCTGATCTTTTGCGTCTCTTTATGTGGATGGCTGATCTTGTGCGTCTCTTTATGTGGATGGCTGATCTTGTGCGTCTCTTTATGTGGATGGCTGATCTTGTGCATCTCTTTATGTGGATGGCTGATCATGTGCCTCTATGTGGATGGCTGATCTTGTGCGTCTCTTTATGTGGATGGCTGATCTTGTGCGTCTCTTTACGTGGATGGCAGATCTTGTGCCTCTATGTGGATGGCTGATCTTGTGCCTCTATGTGGATGGCTGATCTTGTGCCTCTATGTGGATGGCTGATCTTGTGCGTCTCTTTTTTATGTGGATGGCTGATCTTGTGCGTCTCTTTATGTGGATGGCTGATCTTGTGCGTCTCTTTATGTGGATGGCTGATCTTGTGCGTCTCTTTATGTGGATGGCTGATCTTGTGCGAATGTTTCTTTCACACCCTCGCCCTTCATTTAGCTACACTGTAAAAAATATTGTGCCCCTTTTACTTGTAGGTAACTATCTGCATCAGATTTTTAAGTAAATCCAACAAGGAGGATCTTTTAAGTATAATAGACTTCGCTTTTAGTGTATTACAAACTCAGATATATAAAGTCCAAACAACTAACTTGATCTCAAAAATTCCTTTCATTCAACTTAATTTTATCAGGTTCAGAACATTTTTTTTTAAATTGACCTGCTTATATCCTTCAAGTCCCAGTACTAATGGTATACGTTTGATATACTTAATGTAATCAGTTACAGAACTAATATTGTAAGTTTAATTTGCTGAATTTACTCATTATCGTAATTGATATTCTATGTTTAATCTACAAATGTTTTCTTCTCAGTTACTTATGGTACACAGGTTAGTAAAATGTATTTAAATTGGGTTCCTACAACTCAAATATATACTCACAAGTTTACTTAAAAAGCTGATGCAAATAGTTACCTCAATATACTTGGGATAATTTACAAAAATATATAATTTCTATACAAGGGAATATGCAAAAATAAACAACAGTGTTCAACTTCAAACGTCAACACCTTTATTTTGAATAAAATAAATGTTTATAATTTTATAATTTTTTGCAAACTTCAACGTCAATTTGCCCCTTAAACCCTACTCCTTAGGCATTTGTGGAGAGCTCATTATTTTGTAATTTGTAACCATTCTGGGTATAACTCCACCTTGTCTCCTTAGGTAAAGTTACATCCAGATAGCTTGCACCTGACTCCAAATAATCTCAGATCTTCACAACAGCATAAAGTTTAGGTGATAGTTTGGGATTAGCACTTTGACCTCTCATCTTGTACAGTTTGGCAAGAATTATCTAGTGGTCTGTGTGCCCCTTAACAACAAAGCAATATTTTAACAGAAATGTAAATTAACGATTTGTCTTAATAGACTTTACACAAAGCACAATATGAACTTTAGCTCAAATACATAATTCAAACTGTTTTAGATTAATCAAAACATGGATTTTCAAAACATACATTGCTCATATTGTTATAAAATATATGCCAAATTGTCCATTAAACCCAACTCCATACACACTAGTGAAGCCCATATGGACATATTATTTTGACAGGTATAAGCATTCTGGGTATAACTTCACCTTGCCTCAGGTAAAGTTACAACCAGATAGCTTGCACCTGACAAATAATCTCAGATATCCATTAGTGCATAAAAAGCTGTTTTTAAACAGGAATTGACAATGTCTCTTATGACTTCACCTGACAAAGAGCATAATGTAAACTGTAGCTCCTATACCACCTAGCAACTAGCTTTTCAGTTTACTGAGTAGGGTTTAGACCACAGTTTGAGTGGCCCTTTGACAGTTGTCATAGATATCTTTAGATATCTCTGAAAACAAGTAACTTCATCTTTAGAGCATGGACCTGTGGGGAGGTACTGAGATCATCAAGTTCCAAGAATACTTTTTGGAACACCTCAAAGGTATATTTCAGTTCTTTAGGGTACCTTAGATTTAAGCGATAGATGAGGCCCATAAGCAAGGTACATGACTGTGTAACACTGCGAATACCAGCCAGGACCTCTGCTCCTTCGATGCAGATCCCATGCTCTATATTCTGGTGCAGATCCTTCACAGTGAACACTTTCATCACATGCTGAACAAGGTCCTCTCGGATCATGGTGTTGTCAGCATCCTGAGTGAAACAATGAAGAAATAACAGACTAGGCTACTAGATTAACTGTGCAACTTGAGAGGAGAGTGGGAAAGAAAGGAATATACCTCATATAAAAACCTTTAACTTGTCATGCCCTGACCATAGAGAGTATTTTATTCTCTATGTTGGTTAGGTCGGGGTGTGACTAGGGTGGGTAATCTAGGTTGTTCTATTTCTATGTTGGCCTGGTATGGTTTCCAATCAGAGGCAGCTGTTTATCGTTGTCTCTGATTGGGGATCATATTTAGGCAGACATTTCCCCACTGTGTTTTGTGGGATCTTGTTTTGTTTTTGTGTAGTTGCTTGTGAGCACTCCAGAACATCACGTTTCGTTTGTTGGTTTATTGTTTTGTATTTGCTGAAGTTTCACTTTATAACAAAGATGTGGAACGCTACGTACGCTGCGCCTTGGTCCAGTTCTTACGACGATCGTGACAGAAGATCCCACCACAACATCCTTGATGTCAAGACCAGATGGAACTCGCTCTATCTAATGATAGAGAGATTCATGCAGCAGCATTCAGCAATCCAAGCAGCAGCCTTGGACCCACGACCGAGAAAAGCAACGACCAAGGACAACCTGGACCGTCTGAAGGACGAGGACTTCCATAAGGCTGAGGAGTTGGTCCAGCTCATGAGAATCCTCTATACATCCATACTGTGTGTGTCATGTGAAGAGAATGCCACCCGTGGACAGATCAAACCCATCCTCCAAACACTGGAAGAGCACTTCACTGTGAAGCATGAAGATACAACGTTAGTGGTAACCATCAAAGAGAGGTGTGGGAGAAACTCTCCGAGTGCTATCAGGATGAGGACCTTCAAGCCTTCCTGCATGAGGCCACAGCAATGGACCCCAGATTTAAAGGGAGGCCGGTGAGTGACGCCACCTGGGACAGGCTGAGGAAGGCAGCTGTTGAGGCCAATGTGACCGGAGCAACACCAGGGCTGTCAGGGGTGCCGGAGCAGACACACAGAGCACCAGCAACATGAGTAGGAGTCTGAAGGAGAAGGAGAGGAAATGGAGGAGACAGTCCCTCCATTGTACAAAACAAGGAGTGCCTGGGAGGAGCTGTTCTCAGAGGAGGACAGGGAGTTGAGGTTGACGATCCAACAGGACACCTCGTCCATCACCCTCAGCAAGCGTTTTGACCTAGAGGTCAAGCTCTACAAAGGCCTGCCTCCCATCCCCATGGCTGAAGATCCTGTGATGTGGTGGTGGGAGAAGAGAGCTACTCTGCCCCTCCTCACAAACATTGCAACAAGCTACCTCTGTGCTCAAGCCTCCTCCACCCCTTGCGAGAGGGTATTTTTGACTGCAGGGAACACAATAAGCCAGGAGAGGTCCCGACTTCTGCCAGAGAAGGCAAATATGTTGATCTTTCTCCAGAAGAACTGCTAAGAACTGTTAGTCCTTTTGCAGCCTACCTGCATGCCCCACCCATTTTAGTCATTTAGCAGATGCTCTTATCCAGAGCGACTTACAGTAGAGTGCATACATTTTATTACATTTTTAAATACTGGCCCCCCGTGGGAATCAAACCCACAACCCTGGCGTTGCAAGTGCCATGCTCTACCAACTGAGCTACAGTGGGACCCATCGCATCCTGTGTTGTTCTATACCACTGTATTTTCTTTTGCAGGAAAATATTGTTTTTCATTTGTTTTACATTTCTATCATCACAACATTAGTCTACAATTGTGATATTTTCAAAACATTGCTCTTTCTTTTGCTGTAAATATTAATAAATAATAAATAAATAAATAATACTAAAATATATTTACATTTCAGAAAATAAAGCAATGTTAATTCTGTTCTTAATTTGTTTTCATAAAAAATAACCGTTAAAGTACCAGATGGATAAGCAGTATAGGTAAGAGTAGTAATACCGTGAAAATCTTAACGATACCCATCCCTAATGTTAACTGGATAACAGTCATTCAAGTTCTTGCTAGCTAACCAAATGACACCTGCATCTCTAGCTGTATACAGCCACTGAAAAACAATATGAGGGGAAAAAGTCAACCACTCACCCACTCCTCCAAAGGCATGACATGACATCCTCGTAGCAGCTAGCTAGCTATCTAGCTAACCTTAGGCTCCGTGTTTTTAGCTTGCTGCATAAATGGATACACTAGCATATTAGCCACGTTATGACTGACTTGTGATCATTACCCTTGCTAGTTTGATTGTGTTGTATCGGTTTTTTTGTAGCATAAACTGGAAATGTGATATTTTTGACTGATATTATTATTGTCCGTTTGTTTCCTATCTGCAAAGTAGTTAAAACGCTGTCTGTTCCACTTTAACCTTTAGGTCACCGGTTACTTTCCGTGCTAAATGTGAAATGTTTTTTGCAATGGAAAATAATAGTTGTACATTTAGATTGAGAAATGCTTAATGGTTGTGTTTTTGTATTCTTATGATTTGGACCTACTGGTTTATTATATCCAAGTTATGGACTGCTTATCCTTTAACATCATGCTGTATGTGACTGCTGTCTTTCCATCAGCCCTTGTAATGGTGTCTGGAGAAGTGTGTGTGTGTGTGTGTGTGTGTGTGTGTGTGTGTGTGTGTGTGTGTGTGTGTGTGTGTGTGTGTGTGTGTGTGTGTGTGTGTGTGTGTGCGCGCAATATGTGTGTGTGTATGTATATATCCCAAGCGATCTGCCGAAGGAAAGGCACCTCATGTGAAAATCCTGTTTTCCTATCGATTTCTCAGATTTTCAATAAAAAAAAAAAATGGTACAAAAAATACAAAAATGTGATGGTCTAAGTCCACAACAATGCTTAAACCAGATCAATATGATTGGGTGGGCCTGTCAGGGCCTGGCTCCCCAATGGGTGGGCCTGTCCACCCAGGCCCAGCCATGTCTATGCCCCTGATGCAAACAGCACGTGATGACTATTGCGCATCACAAATAGCCTACTAACCAACACTTCGGACTAAACTTTTTCTATGCCTGGTTTACATACCCATTGTTGTCTTAGGTAGCATTTACTGGTAGATATCATAAGTTGAAAGGTCTTTCCTACCCTACCGGCTACCGATGTCATTCTTCTGTGAGCTGCTCCACGCCAAAACCAGTTGAGAGCTTGTCACGACTCCCACCGAAGGTGGCGCCCGGCCTACACTGATTCCCTTTTTGTTTTCCCCCTTTCTGTTATTGTTTGCACCTGTCCTTAGTTGGGTTGATTAGCGGGGCTATATTAGCTAGTTGGCCCGCCTGCTCTTTGTGCGGGATTGTTTCCTCTGTGTGTTGCTTGGGTAAGCGCTGTCTGTATTTTGCGCTAGTGCATCGTGTTGCGCTCACTGTATTTTGTCCCCTGTGTTTGAGGCACTTTCATTTTGTGTGCGCTAAGTTCGCATGTTGGGTTGGTAGGTGTTTTGCTTTCGAGCATTAAAAGCTATAACCCTTCTCGCTGCTTCCTGCGTCTGTTTCCTCCTCCACTACGCCCGAGCCTTACAGAGCTGCACACTATTGCTGCCTGCAGATGATATTCTGCTGAAACTAGGCTGTGTGTGCGGCACCCATCTGAATATATTTCATGTGATGCCCACTGAAAAAAAGTGGGTATATGGTTTATACCTGCATTTACCCTCCACTATACCACTGGCCCTTTGTTTTTACAAAAAGTGCACTCCTACATGAGTGGGCTGGTATTACAGTTCTTTCAGAATCACAAACCTGGTCTCGAGGCCACATATTGAGTGAATAATCAGGAATATATTGTTCCTGGGACAGTAGCCTACTAGCCCTAGCTAAATAAGTAATCAGAGGAATAATCAGTTAGTCACCGGGACTTCACCCCTATAGGCCAGTGCTGTACCAGCCAGGTCCGTGTGTCTCTCCCTTTCTCTTCCTGCCTCCTGGAGCAGTTCACCTCTTCATTGATATGGCTGCTGGTAGAGGTAGGCTGCAGCAGAGAGACCGATTGTCCTATCTCTAGGTAATGACCAGTTTTACTTAAAACCTCTCTACTCAACAGCCAGTTGAATCCCGTGGCGCGTTGTTCAAATACCTTAGAAATGCTATTACTTGAATTTCTCAAACATATGACTATTTTACAGCATTTTAAAGACAAGACTCTCGTTAATCTAACCACACTGTCCGATTTCAAAAAGGCTTTACAACGAAAGCAAAAGATTAGATTATGTCAGCAGAGTACCCAGCCAGAAATAATCAGACACCCATTTTTCAAGCTAGCATATAATGTCACATAAACCCAAACCACAGCTAAATGCAGCACTAACCTTTGATGATCTTCATCAGATGACAATCTTAGGACATTATGTTATACAATACATGCATGTCTGTTCAATCAAGTTCATGTTTATATAAAAAAACAGCTTTTTACATTAGCAGATGACTAGCATGTGACTAGCATTCCCACCGAACACTTCCGGTGAATTTACTAAATTACTCACGATAAACGTTCACAAAAAACATAACAATTATTTTAAGAATTATAGATACAGAACTCCTCTATGCACTCGATATGTCCGATTTTAAAATAGCTTTTCGGTGAAAGCACATTTTGCAATATTCTAAGTAGATAGCCCGGCATCACAGGGCTAGCTATTTAGACACCCAGCAAGTTTAGCACTCACCAAAGTCAGATTTACTATAAGAAAAATGTTATTACCTTTGCTGTCTTCGTCAGAATGCACTCCCAGGACTTCTACTTCAATAACAAATGTTGGTTTTGTCCCAAATAATCCATTGTTATATCCAAATAGTTGCGTTTTGTTCGTGCGTTCAATTTTTTTGCTTTTACCTCCCTTATCTCACATCATTTGCTCACATTGTATATAGTCTTATTTTTTTTCTACTGTATTATTGACTGTATGTTGTTTACTCCATGTGTAACTCTGTGTTGTTGTATGTTGTCGAACTGCTTTGCTTTATCTTGGCCAGGTCGCAATTGTAAATGAGAACTTGTTCTCAACTTGCCTACCTGGTTAAATAAAGGTGAAATAAAAAATAAATTTAAAAAACACTATCCGAAAGGGTAAATAAGGGTTACGAGCATGACGCATTTCGTGACAAAAAAAATCTAAATATTCCATTACCGTACTTCGAAGCATGTCAACCGCTGTTTAAAATCAATTTTTATGCCATTTTTCTCGTAAAAAAGCGATAATATTCCGACCTGGGAAATCATTTTTTATTACAAAGAGAGTGAAAGTAAAAGCATGCTATCCCCTCATGCACGAGCCTCAGTCTGATGGCCCTCTGATAGAGCACTTGCCAAACGCGCTAGTGTGTTTCAGCCTGGGCCTTGAATTACGTCATTCAGCTTTTACCCGGGCTCTGAGAGCCTATGGGAGCCGTAGGAAGTGTCACGTCATGACAGAGATCCCCTGTTTTTGTTAGAGATGATCAAGGAGGGCAAGAAATGGTCAGACAGGCCACTTCCTGTAAGGAATCTTCTCAGGTTTTGGCCTGCCAAATGAGTTCTGTTATACTCACAGACACCATTCAAACAGTTTTAGAAACTTTAGGGTGTTTTCTATCCAAAGCCAATAATTATATGCATATTCTAGTTACTGGGCAGGAGTAGTAACCAGATTAAATCGGGTACATTTTTTATCCGGCCGTGCAAATACTGCCCCCTAGCCCCAACAGGTTAAGCATCCTTCATTTACGCTGCTGCAGACCCTAGAGCAGTAGTCACCAACCGGTCAATTGCCATCGACTGGTCAATCTCCAAGACATTGCTTTCCTATTACATTTTTTTTATTTGTCTCGCCATGTTGGCGGTTGGTGAACCTGATTCAGCTGCCCTTCGTGCCAGGTAGGTGAAGTGTTCCCATTTTGAACCATTTTATTTGTCTTAAGTTAAAAACTCTGCCCGGAGAGCAAATCAAGTGCACTATAGGCTTACCGCTGGCCAATCGGATGGCTCCGATTACCCTGTCTGCTATAAGGTAGCAAGCTAAAAATAAAAAAAACTACAGCAAAGCTGGTACTGTGAGATTTCAAAATGTTTAAGACCATGACTAGAGACACTGTCAACGAATATAGCAAAGAGCTTCTGTTTTTTTTGAGTGAGCTAATGTTTACCTTCTTACTCAGCAATATCAACACTTTATTAGCCATAACATTTCCACTCGCGCTACAACAAGCACTGCAGCTGTAATGAATGAGTAGGAAAGTGTATCTATAGGCTTGCATTATTATTAGCTGCTTGGGTCTTTTTCACTTTCTCTGTTCATGGGATTAACAACGTGAATTTGAGCATGACCTTGAGGTAGGCTATATGATCACACCGGTAATAGATCAGTTGTTTTATTACTTGTGAGGCACAGCTGAGTGAGCATACGTTTAATATTGACATTTTTATTTTACTGGGCTGATGGTGCCTGCATCTGATGGTCAGTCTCCCAAATTCACATATATATATTTTATTTTTTAAATGGCACGAACAATAGTGCATTGGCAGGGCAATTGGATTAAAGCCAATATGTAGTGATAATGTATTGGGCTTATAGCTTAGTGCACAAACCTCATTGCTAGGTAGGTTAATGTTGCATAGGCTTATGTTTTTTAAGTCATGTAAAAATACAATCTGAGTGGTAGATTTCGGCTTGCATTTTGACTCAAAGTAATCTTGACCCTAAAGCCATGGCATTACTCTGACAGTGTGTGTGTGCCTCTATCTTCAATGAGTGTAGCTAGTCTTGGTATAGGAAGGCTTTGTCAGCCCAGTAGTTGGAATCACAGTGTGTTGGTTAACTCTCTTGCATTCTCTGTGTGTCACTTCATTGATCCAGTCATGTGTGCCTCTGTATCTTTAATGAGTGTAGCTAGTCTTGGTATAGGAAGGCTTCGTCAGCCCAGTAGTTGGGATCACAGTGTGTTGGTTATCTCTCTGTGTGTCACTTCATTGATCCAGTCATGTCACTGATTGGCTCAGCGAGTGCTCACCTATTTCCAGTTCTGAATTAGCATTATACTGTTTTCTTTCTTTTCTGTTTTTACTTGATATCCGCCCTCATAGTTTAAGTTATGATATCTGGTTGAATCTCCAAGGACATCTGGCCGTATCGTCATGTCTCATAGGAGCAACAATACAAATGCTGACAAATCTTGAGACTATTTTCTCAATTGAACATTTCTCCCGACTGACTCTCCATGTACGAAGCAGAACATGGTGTGTATAAAGAAATCCCTTATCAGAGATAGAGCAGCACTGCTGCCCCCCCCCCCCCCCCCCCCTCCCCTATTACACACCACAAACCAGCTGGCGTGTGTGTGTCTGTTTTCATTCCAGGACAGGCCTGGGTAAGCCCAGAAGGCTGCAGGCAAAAGAGAGACTGGCTGGTGTGGAGAATGCTAAGCTGGCAACCATCCACCCATACTGGATAAATACCTAGAGGAACACACATACCCAGAGACATATACACACACACACTTGGAAAGGTTGTGTCCAGGGTTGTGGTAAATTCCATTTTTATTCAGTCAATTTAGGGGATGAATTGGACAGTTAGTACAACAGTATGAACAAGTTGTATAACCGTAGCAGGTAGATGTGACCTAGAGTCAGTGGCCATTCCGTAGTTATCCAATATAATAACCAACCCACGTATTGGGCAGATCAGTCATCTGCCCTGTGTGTGTGTGTGTGTGTGTGTGTGTGTGTGTGTGTGTGTGTGTGTGTGTGTGTGTGTGTGTGTGTGTGTGTGTGTGTGTGTGTGTGTGTGTGTGTGTGCGCGCGCGCACGTTTGCACGTGGGGAGCAGGGCCAAAAGAGGAACGAGTGTTAGCCTTGCAAAGACAAACACCTTTTTTGTTCTCCTTTTGGTTGGCGTTGCCAGCAGGAGGCCCCACTGGCCATTTGTTGGCTTTAGAGAGCTTGTGAAATGTGATACAGGAGACTACACGGGTGTGTGTGTGTGTTGCAATCTTCTTTCTGCAAATGTATGGATGGGTATGTGTTTAATGTCTTTAGTGTTAGCGACCAAATGCCACAGTTTCTGTCAAAGATGTCATAATGTCACGGATTAACTCTCCATCTCTCTGGCATCGGCCCTCTAGCACAGACAATGGCATTTGTTCAGGCTACAGTGTGTGTGTATTTAGTTACAGCATCTGTAACCTCTCTATCAGCAGGCTGGCTCATCTGTACTATGTTTAGCCTGGTTATCCAGTCTGTTCTGGCTCATCCTCTTACTACACACACACTGAACTGGTGGGTAATGGCATCTCATATGGCAATGAAATGCTGAGAGAGGGAGAGAGGGATGCTGAGAGAGGGAGGGAGAGAGGGATGCTGAGAGAGGGAGGGAGGGAGGGATGCTGAGAGAGGGAGGGAGGTAGGGATGCTGAGAGAGGGAGGGAGGGATGCTGAGAGAGGGAGGGAGGGAGGGATGCTGAGAGAGAGAGGGAGGGAGGGATGCTGAGAGAGAGAGGAGGGATGCTGAGAGAGAGAGAGAGAGAGAGAGAGAGATGCTGAGAGAGAGGGAGGGAGGGATGCTGAGAGAGAGGGAGGGAGGGATGCTGAGAGAGAGAGGGAGGGAGGGATGCTGAGAGAGAGAGGGAGGGATGCTGAGGGAGGGAGCGAGGGATGCTGAGAGCGAGAGCGTAGGGAATAGAGAGTGGTTAAAGCAAGCAGGTCACCCGTGTTAGAAGTCTGAGGACATCAGGAGATGACATGGAAACCGGCCACTAGGGACAACAGTGAGCACCATTACCTTCAAGTAGACTTTGGTTGTGGACCGGGATGGTGGATGGGTATAAGCATCTTCCTGTGGTTCCAAAGGTTGCATGTTCAAATCCAACGTTCGAAAGTCTTTTTTGATATTTTTGTTTTAAGACTATCCCAAACCTTAACCCTTACCTTAACCATTTGGAGTTCATGCCTAATCTTAAGAATTCAAAGTTAATGCCTGAACTTAACCTTGGAACGATACAGAGAAGTAACCAAACACATCTTGAGCTCTTGTTCACCCGACCTGGAGTCTGATGCTAAAGGGCTGATGCTAAAATGCCGACCCAACTATATGCCGAGGGAATTCACGTGTGTTATTATCACAGCTGTGTACATAGCGCCATAAGCAGCAACTCAAGAGGGAGCCACCAACACAGATAATAGTGAGATGCTGGATCGACGAGGTAGACTCAATGCTGCAGGACTGTTTTTGGAATACTGATTGCAATATGATCAAAGATTCATCCACCAAGTCTCAGCCAACAACATTAAGGAATATACATAGTCAGTCACCGGCTTCATTAGGAAATGTTTTGATGATGTTTTACCCACAACAACAATCAGGACATACCCTGAATCAACTGAGAAATCCTTACAATGCTGTTGTGTCTTGGCTATCATTAATGTGATGACAATTAGTTAATCAATTTGATAAAAAAATGTTTAATTATTACGATGATAAAATTAATCCTGTAACAATTAACTAATTTAGCAATCTTGGGGCACCACGGAAAAATAATTACCGTTTTCCAAATTAACTCTTAAAGATATGAATATCTCTTACATTTCAGTCATCAATCAGTCATTAATTAATTGTTGCCTTCTATCAGTCTCATTCTGAATGTCGCAAAATCTTTGGATCTTTGGATAAAGGATATCTTTGGATATTCTTTATCTAGCATAAAGGATGAATCAGCGAAATACAAATTTGCTTAATTAATTATTTATTTACTAACTAGCTAAATAATCACACAGAATTACATAAACACAAACAGAATAGCTTACACATTGATTACTACATAATGCAATGAAAGGTCCCTAGTGGACTAAACCGATATGATGGCTTGTTACACAAAATGAAAAGGGAGGGGCATGTAGGAAAGAGCAGGAGAAAAACAAAGGACTTCACTATCGTACGTACAGCTGATAACTATGCTGATGGAAATGCTAATATTTTGCACAAGAACTGCCGCTCATTCGAAAATAATTGCAATGTACATATTTACAGTTGTATGCCTTTTGTCTCTGGAATCACCGGTCCATTTTCTGGAGAGTCAGTCAACAAAGTCTCCGGTTGTCTACCAGAGGTCACCATGTCCTTTGTAGTCGTAGCTTGTTCACTTTTAGAGGGGGAGAGGAAAATCTGGTGCCTCTGATCCTCACCCAACAGGGCATTTATGAAAATGCTGAGAGCATTCAATGTGAGCAGAACGAACCCTGAAGACTTGGTGGCACATGACACGTACAATGCAAGCAGGTACGAGCTCCGCAAATCCGTTATGGACGCAAAAAATCGAATCGATGTTCGACAGATGAGCTTAACACATTCTATTCATGCTTCGAGGCAGACAATACCGAGCCATACAGGAAGACCCTCGCTGATCCGGAAGACCAGGTGCTTTCACTCTCCAAGGCTAATGTGGGCGAACGAGTGGCGCAGCAGTTTAAGGCAGTGCATCTCAGTGCTAGAGGCGTCACTACAGACCCTGGTTCGATTCCAGGCTGTATCACAACCGCCCGTAATTGGGAGTCCCATAGGGCGGCGTACAATTGGTCAAGCGTCGTCCGGTTAGGGTTTGGCTGAGGTAGGCCGCCATTGTAAATAATAATTTGTTCTTAACTGACTTGCCTAGTTAAATAAAGGTTACACACACACCAACCAAAAAGTTATTTTGTTGGCATTTACGTATGTCCCAATTACCAGTAAAACATAATCAAAACCTATTTCTTTCACTTACTTGCTGTGCTGTTTCGTTGTTCATTTGTTCAGTTGTTTCCTTCTCAACCAGGATTTCATCAAACATGTCAAGCAGGGAAGTTTCAGCTGTCTGTCTGTCCGTGGCCTCTCTTCCTCGGTGCGCACTGTCACTGTGTCCGTTTCCGTCTTGTCCAGTTTTGTTGAGCAGGCGTTTCAATGCCATGACAGAGGGTATCACGTCTGCTGCAGACGCAGTTGATTAGCTTATTTTTCCAGTCAGTTGGTCGAATGGCGCTAGGAGTGTGTTCATGTTTCCAAGTTTCAAATATGTCTCAAATGCCAATGAAATGGCAGCAGCGGTATGAGTACCAGCACATTCCTGAGCATGCAATACGATCTTCCTCAGTACGAAATCCTCGTCGACCCACTGTGCTGTCAGTCTCAACATGCTCATGTGGCTGACGTCGCTGGTCCAAATGTCAGTCGTGACGCCCATACCAAGCAACATAATGAATTCCATTATCTTGGTGTTAATGGATTTTGCCTTTAAGTTCTCGCTGACGTTTTCTTACCCTTTTTTCTTTCCCTTTCAAAAATGTTCATGTTGTTTGTCTGTAATTTTTCTAATGACTTGGTGCTGCCTGTCTTGGCCAGGACGCTCTTGAAAAAGAGATTTTAAATCTCAATGAGCCCTTCCTGGTTAAAGAAAGGTTAAATAAAAATAAAAAAATAAAAATGACTGCTCAACTTAAACTTGTTTAGTTGTTGGAAGTGTGCGCTTAGTATTTCTCTGCTTTTGTTCTGTGTAGAGCTGTATTTTTCGTGGCGTCATTACTACATCTACTAACCTTATATAGATATGCAGGTCAGCTTGGACATTGGTTTTGCACATCGGCGTTAAACTAGACAGGTCGATGTTGGCATTTTTAACAACTATCGGCTGATTTCCATATGCTCACCAATATATTGTGCATCCCTAGCAGTAACATAACAAAATGTAGAAAAAGTCAAGGGGTCAGAATATTTTCCGAATGCATATGTATAACTTAATATTATGTATCCAGAGAAACTTGGATTCAATTAAATGTTTTTTTTTTAGATTTGCCCTACAATAACTTAAGGTTACCTAACATAACCCCGGTTTTTATGAGTTTATATCTCTGCAGATGATCTGTCTATCTGGTTAAAATCACTGACACAGGTCAGGTTCCCCTCCACCCTCTGGTGGTATTGATAACTTGTTATTAAGTCTCCAGATAAACCTAGATTTAAAAGCTCCTATCTATTACTATAGATGGAATTAGGTATTTTTGCGAGGGGTCAAAATGACACCAAAGACCAATTTTAAAAGTCCATTGTCATGTGTGCTCCCTCTCCGGCCTCTAGGTCACCAGGCTGCTTGTTATGGCGCACACCTGTCACCATCGTTAAGCGCACCTGCGCATCATCAGACTCACCTGGACTCCATGACTACCCTGATAACCTTCCCTATATATGTCACTCCCTTTGGTTCCTTCCCCTGGCGGCAATGTTTGTTTCAGTTTCATGTTTGTGCATTGTTCGTGTTTCTTGTTTTGTTTTATGTTTTGTTTATTGATTAAATCACTCACTCCCTGAACTTGCTTCCTGACTCTCAGCGCACTTCGTTACATCCATATTGATATAGAAACACAAAATAATGATATTGATTTATTAAGAACAAGTTGATTGACAAACTCATGAAATATTGGAAAAATGTAATGAAACCACCTTTAGTCTATGATAAAAAATGACCCCAGTTGGTATTTTGAGGGATATTAGTAACAGAGAAAGTGTTCACATTTGATCTTCCTCTCTGGTCTTCAGGCTTGCAGGTGGTAACCTGGAACTAGGACAGACCGGAGTGGGAGGTCGGGATGACATGTCAGATCCTGCTTACCATAACTGACAGCTCCACAGTCTAGGCTACTAGGCTTCAGAGGCACTCAAGGGTTAGTTGAACTATGACTTAAAATAGTCATCTAGGCCTATATTAATCTAATCTATATTCAAACCTAGTGTCTTTGTACAACAGTAGCACTTTGGGTAGAGTTGTGTGCGGTACTCATGATACTATCAATGTAACTACATATTTTCAATAGTGTTCATTGATCTACAATGTTCTCCCTTCCCTTCTTCAGATCCTTCCTCCTCCCTTGTTGACAGAGAGAGAGTATGTGTACGGGTAGCAACATACGAAAAATGAAGGGCATAATAAATTAACTGTATAATAAATTGGCCCATAACAATTCCAGTGCTCGTCCAGTAACCAAATGATGATCATCAAATCAAATGCTATTTGTGACATGCGACGAATACAACAGGTGTAGACCTTACAGTGAAATGCTTACTTACAAGCACTTAACTAACAATGCAGTTAAAGAAAAATACAAAAGAAAATACAGAGTCAATGTGCGGGGAACTGGTTAATCGAGGTAATATGTACATGTAGGTAGAGATGTTAAAGTGACTACACATAGATAATAGGAGGTTAGCAGCAGCGTAAAAGAGGGGAAGAGGGATAATGCAAATAGTCTGGGTAGCCATTTAATTAGATGTTCAGGTGTCTTATGGTGATAGTCCCACTAAGCAAAAAAACAGATAGAATGGCATATCGCTGCAGAATGCTGTGGTAGCCATGCTGGTTAAGTGTGAATTCTAAATAAATCAAAGTGACAGTGTCACCAACAAAACACCCCCACACCATCACACGTCCTCCTGCATGCTTCACGGTGGGAACCACAGATGCAGAGATCATCTGTTCAAATTCCTTTTTAATTTGTCATATGTGCCAAGTACAACAGGTGTAGTAGACCTTACAGTGAAATGCTTACTTACGAGCCCTTACACAACAATGCCGTTTAAAAAATACAAATAAGAATAAGAAACAAAGGACAAGTAATTAAACAGCAGCAGTAAAATAACAATAGCGAGTCTATATACAGGTATTACCGGTACAGAGTCAATGTGCGGGGGCACTGCATAGTCGAGGTAATTGAGGTAATATGTATATTTAGGTAGAGTTGTTAAAGTGACTATGCATAGGTAATAATAGAGAGTAGCAGCGGCATAAAAGAGGGGGTGGGGGTGGGGGGGCAATGCAGTCTGGCTAGCCATTTGATTAGATGTTCAGGAGTCTTATGGCTTGGGGGTAGAAGCTGTTTAGAATCCTCTTGGACCTAGACTTGGCGCTCCGGTACCGCTTGTCATGCGGTAGCAGAGAGAACAGTCTATGACCAGGGTGGCTGGAGTCTTTGACAATTTTTAGGGCCTTCCTCTGACACTGCCTGGTATAGAGGTCCTGGATGGCAGGAAGCTTGGCCCCAGTGATGTACTGGGCCGTATGCACTACCCTCTGTAGTGCCTTGCGGTCGGAAGCCAAGCAGTTGCCATACCAGGCCATGATAAAACCCATCAAGATGCTCTCGATGGTGCAGCTGTAGAACCTTTTGAGGACCTGAGGACCCATGCCAAATATTTTCAGTCTCCTGAGGGGAATAGGTTTTGTCATTCCCTCTTCACAACTGTCTTGGTGTGCTTGGACCATGTTAGTTTGTTGGTGATGTGGACGCCAAGGAACTTGATGCTCTCAACCTGGTCCACTACAGCCCCATCGATGAGAATGGGTGCGGCCTCCTTTTCCTGTAGTCCACAATCATCTCCTTTGTCTTGATCACATTCAAGGAGAGGTTGTTGTCCTTGCACCACACGGTCAGATCTCTGACCTCCTCCCTATAGGCTGTCTCATTGTTGTCGGTGATCAGGCCTACCACTGTTGTGTCATCGGCAAACTTAATGATGGTGTTGGAGTTGTGCCTGCCCATGCAGTCATGAATGAACAGGGAGTACTGGAGGGGACTGAGCACGCACCCCTGAGGCCTCCGTGTTGAGGATCAGCGTGGCGGATGTGTTGTTACCTACCCTTACCACCTGGAGTTGGCCCGTCAGGAAGTCCAGGATCCAGTTGCAGAGGGAGGTGTTTTAGTCCCAGGGTCCTTAGTTTAGTGATGAGCTTTGAAGGCACTATGGTATTGAATGCTGAGCTGTAGTCAATGAATAGCATTCTCACAAAGGTTTTCCTTTAGTCCAGGTGTGAAAGGGCAGTGTGGAGTGCAATAGACATTGCATTATCTGTGGATCTGTTGGGGCGGTATGTAAATTGGATTGGGTCTAGGGTTTCTGGGATAATGGTGTTGATGTGAGCCATGACCAGCCTTTCAAAGCACTTCATGACTACAGACGTGAGTGCTATGGGTCGGTAGTCATTTAGGCAGATTACCTTCGTGTTCTTGGGCACAGGGACTATGGCGGTCTGCTTGAAACATGTTGGTATTACAGACTCAGACAGGGAGAGGTTGAAAATGTCAGTGAAGACACTTGCCAGTTGGTCAGCGCATGCTCAGAGTACACGTCCTGGTAATCCGTCTGGCCCTGTGGCCTTGTGAATGTTGATCTGTTTAACTAAAGGTCTTGCATATTGATCTTGCATATCTATGTGTGCACATTACCTTGTTTGTGTATGTGTTTATCTGATTTTGGCCACGGACTTCCATTAGGTTGGTAACTTAAGTAGTGTGTTGTGCGTGAGGGAAGAAATCTAAATTACATCCACCTAATAAGTATAACTGCCATTCCCGCTCTCTTGCTGTAGAACACCAATTAAAGGAGAGATATTGGATACGGGCCTGTGCGTTTTTTAATTCTAGAGGAGGTGAGGGGGATGAAGCAGAAGAGTAGAAGAAAGAGGAGGAGATTTGGAGCCAGAACAAAACCACTGGACCGGAACAGAGAGAGGCCTCATTGCTTCAGAAGAAATGAGTGAAATGGGAGAGAGAAGTGGAGAAGTGGAGAGAGAAGTGGAGGAGACGGTCTGATCGGAACGTCGAGAAGCTCTCCCTCATTGCCGACAATTATCCCAATCCCAACAAAGGTAATGTTTAACCACAAGACTGCCTGCACCGCTCAGAACACACGTCACTCCTATCATACGCACGGACTGATGTGTAAATGTTTCTCAGACACTCCCTCCCCTCACTGTTCTTTCTCTCTCTTCATCCTGCTCCCAGTCTTCCTCCCTGTGTCCTTAAGTTTTATTCGTCATATGTACAGGATTCACATGGTATACACCGTCCAACAAAATGCTTACTTACAGGGTCCTTCTCAACAAGGCAACAACAATAAAAAAAATAAATGGATAAGAATATGAACAAAGTAGATGGCTCAGTTGAATAGAATAACATTTTTAGCATACGTATAAAACAGAAAGGCACAATTGAAAGTACAATATTTACATATGTATCAGGAAAGGGGGGATTGGGGGCAAGTTTATAAATTGTACAGTACTAGCAATAGTAAACAAGAGTCTGGTAGCAGCAGTTCTGATGTGTATAGCATGAATGTACTGTATAGATATATGTGTGGGTGCGTGTGCATAAGTTAGGGCCTATTTGCTAAGGTGCAAAGAGTCAGTTCAGTTCAAGTGTTCAGCAGTCTGATGGCTTGTAAATAGAAACTGTCTCTGAGCCTGTTGGTGTCAGACCTCATGCTCTGATACAGTCTGATGGCTTGTAGATAGAAACTGTCTCTGAGCCTGTTGGTATCAGACCTCATGCTCTGATACAGTCTGATGGCTTGTAGATAGAAACGGTCTCTGAACCTGTTTGTATCAGACCTCATGCTCCGATATCGTCTGCCCGACGGTAAGGGAGAGAACTGCTCGTGGCTGAGGTGTGTGGGGTCCATGATGATCCTGCGGGACTTCCTCAGCACTGTTTCAAGTAGATGTGTGGGAACACGGCCCCATTGATGTACTGGGCCGTATACAACCCCTTTGTTTAGCTGACATTGAGGGATAGGTTGCTGTCCTGGCACCACGATGTCACTTACCTCCTCCCTACAGGCAGACCTGTCATCGTCGGTCAGGCCTACAACCATGGTGTCGTCAGCAAAACTTAATGGAGTTGGTGTCGTTCAAAGCCACACAGTCGTGGGTGAACAGGGAGTAAGGCAGAGGGCTGAGGACACATCTCTGGGGAGAGTCTGTGTAGAGGAGGTGTTGTTGCCTATCCTCACAGCCTGTGGTCTGCCTGTCAGGAAATGCAGGAATCAGTTGTAGAGGGACACTTCCAGACCCAGGGCTCTGAGCTTGATGGCGATCTTGAGGGAACAATAGTGTTTAGTGCTGAACTGTAGTCAATGAACAGCATTGATTTGCTAGGGCCATGTGAATAGCGATGGAAATGGCATCTTCCGTGGATCTGTAGGCAAATTGGAGTGGGTCTGGTGTGCCTTGAAGAAAGTGGAGACTACGGCCTGGAACAGGGACAAGTTGAAGATGTCTGAGAAGACGTCCACCGTTCAAGCGCACACTCTTAGGACACGGCCAGGGATGCCGTCTGGGCCGGCAGTTTTGTGAGTATTGACTCGAGAGTTTGTCCTTTTTTTTGTTACCTTTATTTAACTAGGCAAGGCAGTTAAGAAGAAATTCTTATTTAGAATGACTGCCTACCCCGGCCAAACCCGGACGATGCTGGATCAATTGTGTGCCGCACTGTGGGACTCTAGTTGACATTGCATGTCAGAGCAAAAAGCCATGAGGTTGAAGGAATTGTCCGTAGAGCTCCGAGACAGGATTGTGTTGAGGCACAGATCTGGGGAAGGGTACCAAAAAATGTCTGCAACATTGAAGGTCTCCAATAAAACAGTGGCCTCCGTCATTCTTAAATAGAAGTTTGGAACCACCAAGACTCTTCATACAGCTGGCCGCCCGGCCAAACTTAGCAATCGGGGGAGAATGACCTTGGTCAGGGAAGTGACCAAGAACCAGCTGATCGCTCTGACATAGCTCCAGAGATCCTCTGTGGAGATGGGAGAACCTTCCAGAAGGACAACCATCTTTGCAGCACTCTACCAATCAGTCCTTTATGGTAGTGGCAAGATGGAAGCCACTCCTCAGTAAAAGGCACATGACAGCCAGCTTGAAGCCAAAAGGCACCTAAAGGACTCTCACACCATGAGAAACAAGATATCTGGTCTGATGAAACCAAGATTGAACTATGTGGCCTGAATGCAAAGTGTCACGTCTGGAAGAAACCAGGCACAGCTCATCACCTGGCCAATTCCATCCCTACGGCAAAGCATGGTGGTGGCAGCATCATGCTTTGGGGATGTTTTTCAGGGGCAGAGACTTGGAGACTAGTCAGGGTCAAGGGAAAGATGAACGGATCAAAGTACAGCAATGAACCTTGAGTGGCCCGGACTTGAACCCGATTGAACATCTCTGGACAGACCTGAAAATAGTTGTGCAGCGACGCTGCCCATCCAACCTGACAGAGCTTGAGAGGATCTGCAGAGAATAATGGGAGAAACTCCCCAAATACAGGCTTGTAGTGTCATACCCAAGAAGACTTGAGGCTGTAATTGTGATATAAATGTGATATTTCAGGGTTTAAAAATACATTTTAAAAACTGTTTTTGCTTTGTCTTTATTGGGTATTGTTTGTAGATTTATGAGAGCTGTAACATAACAAAATGTAGAAAAAGTCCAGGGGTCTGAATACTTTCTGAAGGCACTGTATACTAAAGTATGTGGACACCCCTTCAAATTAGTTGATTCGGCTATTTCAGCCACTCTTGTTGGTGACATGTATAAAATCGAACACACAGCCATGCAATTTCCATAGACAAACATTGGCAGTAGAATGGCCTTACTGAAGAGCTCAGTGACTTTCAAATTGGATAGGATTCCACCTTTCCAACAAGTCAGTTTATCACATTTCTGACCTGCGAGAGCTGCCCCGGTCAACTGTAAGTGCTGTTATTGTGAAGTGGAAATATCTAGGTGCAACAACAGCTCAGCCGCAAAGTAGTAGGCCACACAAGCTCACAGAAAGGGACCGCTGAGTGCTGAAGCTCGTGTTTTCACCTGGGGTGTGGAGAGCAGAAGAAATTGACGTGTCTGTCTGACTAATAGTCCCTGGCTGACTGATAGTCACTCGTGAGTGAATTTATATAATAAACATAAAAAGGATTAAAGGGATCTAAAAATAATATGCGCAACAGATGGGATAAGATGCAGTGAATACAGTTGAAGTCGGAAGTTTACATACACCTGAGCCAAATACATTTAAACTCCGTTTTTCACAATTCCCGACATTTAATCCTAGTAAAAATTCCATGTTTTAGGATCACCACTTTATTTTAAGAATGTGAAAAGTCAGAATAATAGTAGCGAGAATAATTTATTTCAGCTTTTATTTTTTTCATCACATTCCCAATAGGTCAGAAGTTTACATACACTCAGTTAGTATTTGGTAGCATTGCCTTTAATTTGTTTAACTTGGGTCAAACGTTTCAGATAGCCTTCCACAAGCTTCCCACAATGAGTTGGGTGAAATTCGGCCCATTCCTCCTGACAGAGCTGATGTAACTGAGTCAGGTTTGTAGGCCTCCTTGCTCGCACATGCTTTTTCAGTTCTTCCCACACATTTTCTATAGGATTGAGATCAGGGCTTTGTGATGGCCACTCCAATACATTGACTTTGTTGTCCTTAAGCCATTTTGCCACAACTTTGGAAGTATGCTTGGGGTCATTGTCCATTTGGAAGACCTATTTGCGACCAAGCTTTAACTTCCTGACTGATGTGTTGAGATGTTGCTTCAATATATCCACAAATTTTCCTTTCTCATGATGCCATGTATTTTGTGAACTGCAACAGCCCCTCCTGCAGCAAAGCACCCCTACAACATGATTCTGCCACCCCCGTGCTTCACGGTTGGGATGGTGTTCTTCGGCTTGCAAGCCTTTTTCCTCCAAACATAACGATGGTCATTATGGCCAAACAGTTCTATTTTTATTTCATCAGACCAAAGGACATTTCTCCAAAGAGTACAATTGTTGTCCCCATGTGCAGTTGCAAACCGTAGTCTGGCTTTGTTATGGCGGTTTTTGGAGCAGTAGCTTCTTCCTTGCTGAGCGGCCTTTCAGGTTATGTCGATATAGGACTCGTTTTACTGTGGATATAGATACCTTTGTACCTGTTTTCTCCAGCATCTTCACAATGTCCTTTGCTGTTGTTCTGTGATTGATTTGCACTTTTCGCACCAAAGTACGTTCATCTCTAGGGACAGAACGCGTCTTCTTTCTGAGATTGATGATGGCTGCGTGGTCCCATGATGTTTATACTTGCGTACTATTGTTTGTACAGATGAACGAACCTTCAGGCATTTGGAAATTGCTCCCAAGGATGAACCAGACTTGTGGAGGTCTACAATTTCTTTTCTGAGGTCTTGGCTGATTTCTTAGGTTTTTCCCATGATGTCAAGGAAAGAGGCACTGAGTTTGAAGGTAGGCCTTGAAATACATCCACAGGTACACCTCCAATTGACTCAAATGATGTCAATTAGCCTATCAGAAGCTTCTAAAGCCATGACATCATTTTTGGAATTTTCCAAGCTGTTTAGAGGCACAGTCAACTTAGTGTATGTAAACTTCTGGCCTACTAGAATTGTGATACAGTGAATTATAAGTGAAATAATCTGTCTGTAAACAATTGTTGTAAAAATTACTTGTGTCATGCACAAAGTAGATGTCCTAACCGACTTGCCAAAACTATGGTTTTTTAACAAGAAATTTGTGGAGTGGTTGAAAAACGAGTTTTAATGACTCCAACCTAAGTGTATGTAAACTTCCGACTTCAACTGTAGTTTCTTACTTTCTCGTGTTCTTTTTTTATTTCTTGTGTGTTTTTGGTCCCACTTTAAATGAAGTGCAGCTTATATGACTTCATAAAGCTTTCATGAACACTAAATACATGTTACAAATCATCTGCTTTATTAACATTTATAAAATGTAGCATAACTGTGTGACAGAACCACCAATGTCAAATGTGACATAAACCTGTACTTCATAAAAGTTGGCATAAGCACCGCTTAAAAAAGGCGTCATGAATCCTATTAAATTGAGGCTTCATAGAGCCTTTACAACCCTGTCATGCATCTCGGTAGGGCATTGCAATGCTAGGTTAGTGGGTTTGATTCCAAGGACCACCCATACGTAAAAATGTATTCATGCATGACTGTAAGTCGCTTTGGATAAAAGTGTCTGCTAAATTGAATATATTTTACTCTAAACCATTTCTAGGATCGCCCAACCTCTTTCATAGTCAATATTGGACCTGACCTCAAGTTTCCTCAAAATGCTGTGCTGCAGGATGACACACACTCATGTATAGCAAAAAACGTTTGTGGGGCATTTTAAAATCCGTTAAAATGTTTTGCTTACTTCAGTTTTTTCCCAGATTTTGTTTTCTTGGTTTTGTTTTTCCAGGTTTCTGATTTCTCCCATTTGTTTTCTGGTTTTCATTTTTTTTACACTTAAAAAAAAATTGAAAACAGCATTACATTTTCTGTGTTCACAACATTGCTTAAACCATATTGGGATGAATATTGAGGTCTAGGAAAAATCTAGAAATCTTACATTTTTGAGTGTGTATGCTCTGCGCTGTTGTTTGGTTAGCGGGTTTTCTGTAGCACAGTAATGGCACGTGGTGATAATGTATTCCATATACAGTGATTTGCATTGTGGAGTAGAAGGCCAGCAACTTCTCCATATTATTCAGAATCCCAGAATGACAGCATATTGTATATACAGTACCAGTCAAAAGTTTGGACACACCTACTCATTCAAGGGTTTTAATTATTTCGATTTTTTTTACTATTTTCTACATTTTTGAATAATAGTGAAGACATCAACACTATGAAATAACACATATGGAATCATGTTGAAATTCCATATGTGTTAAACCAATCAAAATATATTTTATATTTAGATTCTTCAAAGTAGCCACCCTTTGCCTTGATAACAGCTTTGCACACCCTTTGCATTCTCTTTACCAGCTTCACGTGGAATGCTTTTCCAACAGTCTTGTAGGAGTTCCCACATATGCTGAGCATTTGTTGGCTGCCTTTCCTTCACTCTGCAGTCCAACTTATCCCAAACCATCTCAATTGGATTGAGGTCGGGTGATTGTGGAGGCCAGGATGCAGCACTCCATCACTCTCCTTCTTGGTCAAATAGCCCTTACACAGCCTGGAGGTGTGTTGGGTCATTGTCCTGTTGAAAAACAAATGATACTCCCCCTAAGCGTAAACCAAATGGGATGGCGTATTCTGCAGAATTCTGTGGTTGCCATGCTGGTTAAGTGTGCCTTGAATAAAAAAAAAATCACTGACAGTGTCACCAGCAAAGCACCCCCACCCATCACATCTCCTCCTCCATGCTTTGCGGTGGGAATCACACATGCGGAGATCATCCGTTCACCTGCTCTGCATCTCAAAGACACGGAAGTTGGGACCAAAAATCGCAAATTTGGACTCATCAGACCAAAGGACAGATTTCCAATGGTCTAATGTCCATTGCTCGTGTTTCTTGGCCCAAGCAAGTCTCTTCTTCTTATTGGTGTCCTTTAGTAGTGGTTTCTTTGCAGCAATTCGACAATGAAGGCCTGATTCACTGAACAGTTGATGTTGAGGTACAATTTCTGAGGCTGGTAACTCTAATGAACTTGTCCTCTGCAGCAGAGGTAACTCTGGATCATCCTTTCCTGTAGCGGTACTCATGAGAGCCAGTTTCATCATAGGGCTTGATGGTTTTTGCGACTGCACTTTAAGGTCCCAGAATGCCCGGTCCGCGGCCGTGGACCTGATGAACGGAACCTTTGTAGAGGTGAAGGCAGACGGGGGAGGCCAGGGTGCTGTAACCCCAGATAAAGTGGCAATAGAAGTTGGCGAACCCCAGGAAGCGTTGCAGCTGCACCCTGGACGTAGGCTGGGGCCAATCCACCACCACTTTCACCTTCTCGAGATCCATCTTGACGCTCCCAGCAGAGATGATATAGCCCAGAAATGGAATGGTGGAGCAATGGAACTCACACCTTTCCGCCTTAATGAATAACTGGTTCTCCAGAAGGCGCTGGAGAACCTGCCGGACATGGAGCACGTGCTCTTGGGGGGAGCGGAAGAAGACGAGGATGTCATCAATGTAGACAAAGACGAACCGGTTCAGCATGTCGCAGAGAACGTCATTTACCAGAGCCTGGAACACGGCAGGGGTGTTGGTGAGGCCAAAGGGCATGACCAAATGTTCGTAGTGGCCGCTGGCCATGTTGAAGGCAGTCTTCCACTTGTCCCCCTCTCGTATCCGCACCAGATGGTAGGTGTTGCGTAGATCCAGCTTGGAGAACACCATGGCCCCTTGGAGCGGCTCGAAGGCCGAGGAAATGAGAGGTAGCCGATAACGGTTCTTAACCGTGATGTCAGTGAGTCCCCAGTAGTCAATGCACGGGCGCAGGGTCTTGTCCTTATTCACCATGAAGAAGAACCCTGTGCCAGCGGGAGAGGAGGAAGGACGGTTAAATCCAGTAGCTAGAGAGTCCCCAATGTTTCAGGTCCTGACAGCGAGTACAGACGGCCCCGGGGCGGTGTGGTGCTAGGTAGAAGGTCAATCCCTCAGTCATAGGGGCGGTGCGGTGGAAGAGAAGTGACCTGGTACTTGCTGAACACCTCACGGAAATCCTGGTACTCCACGGGAATGGCGGAGAGATCCGGAACCACCTCAGGAAGAAGTCCCTGGGCCGGTTGAACCAACTTCAGACAATGGGCGTGGCAGAACGAACTCCAGCCCATGATGGCACCCGTAGACCAGTTGATGAGTGGGTTGTGTCACTGGAGCCAGGAGAATTCCAACACCACAGGAATCTGAGGGGACTTGATGAGCAGGGACTGAATTGGTCTCGCTGTGATTGCCTGACATACATAGGTTGATGGGAGTGGTGTTATGGGTGACCTGACCTATAGAGTGCCTGTCCAACGCTCTAACCTCCACGGGAATGGAGAGGGGCTGAGTGGAGATGTTCAGCTCGGAAGCCAGGGTGGAGTCCAAAAATCTCACATCGGCCCCCAAGTCAATGAGGGCCCGGAGAGATTTGGACTGGTTTCTCCACAGCAGAATGACATGAAGAGGTGCAGGGTGCGAGTAAGGGAAGCAGAGAAGTTCCCCATATGGCCCACCAGAGTACTCGCTCCCTGGTGAGCCTGGTCCTTTACCGGGCACGAGGACACAAAATGACAAAAAGACCCACAATACAGACAGCTCCTTGTGCTGATTCTTTGTTGCCGTTACCTGATGACAGCCCGGCTCTGCCTAGTTGCCTGGGCTCAGGAAACAGTGCCTCGACCCTCTTCGGTGACTCTTGAGGAAGGTTGGGAAACCTTGGGTGCTCTTGGCCACATTGGGGACTTCCGGGATGGCTCGGAGGCGAGGTGGAATTCCTGGACGTGTGAGTGACATCGAATTCCCTCTCCATCCGTTGTTCCCACAAACGCCCATTGATGTGGATGGTCAAAGTGATGAGGGAGTCAAGATCCGTGGGCAACTCTCGAGCCGCAAGCTTTCCTTAAAACCTGTTGAGGACAGACGTTCCGCTAGCGGAACCCCTAGCCAACAGCCAATGGCATCGCACGGCGCGAAATACAAAACCAACTAAAATACCACAATTCAATTTTCTCAAACAATGAACTATTTTACACCATTTTAAAGATAAGACTCTCGTTAATCTATCCACATTGTCCGATTTCAAAAAGGCTTTACAGCGAAAGCAAAACATTAGATTATGTCAGGAGAGTACCCTGCCAAAAAGAATCACACAGCCATTTTCAAAGCAAGCATATATGTCACAAAAACCCAAACCACAGCTAAATGCAGCACTAACCTTTGATGATCTTCATCAGATGACACTCCTAGCACATTATGTTAAAAAATACAAGCATGTTTTGTTCAATCAAGTTCATATTTATATCAAAAACCAGTTTTTTACATTAGCTTGTGATGTTCAGAACTAACATACCCACTGAAAACTTCCGGTGAATTTACTAAATTACTCATGATAAACGTTGACAAAATACATAACAATTATTTTAAGAATTATAGATACAGAACTCCTTTATGCAATCGCAATGTCCGATTTTAAAATAGCTTTTCGGCGAAAGCACATTTTGCAATATTCTGAGTACATAGCTCGGCCATCAAGGCTAGCTATTCAGACCCGCCAACGTCGGGCAGCCTAAACTCAGAATTACTATTAGAAAAATTGGATTACCTTTGCTGTTCTTCATCAGAATGCACTCCCAGGACTTCTACTTCAACAACAAATGTTGTTTTGGTTCCAAATAATCCATAGTTATATCCAAATACCTCCGTTTTGTTCGTGCGTTCAGGTCACTATCCGAAGGGTAGTGTCAAAATATTCTATTACCATACTTAGAACCATGTCAAACGCTGTTTAAAATCCATTTTTATGCTATTTTTCTCTTAAAATAGCGATAATATTCCAACCGGGCACCATTGTATTCATTCAAAGAGAGATAGAAAAACATGGCGAGTTCTCGTGACCGCGCATCTCCAGTCTCACTGTCCCCAGGCTGACCACTTACAAACTCTGCTCCTATACTTTGCCCAGAGACAGCAGACACCCCCTTCCACTTACTGGCGGCTTTAGAGAGCCAATGGAAGCCTTAGAAAGTGTCACGTTACAGCACAGATGCTGTAATTTCGATAGAGATGTAACAGAAGGACAACAAATTGTCAGACCGGGCATGGAATCTTCTTAGGTTTTGGCCTGCCATATGAGTTCTGTTATACTCATAGACACCATTCAAACAGTTTTAGAAACTTTATCGTGTTTTCTATCCAAATCTACTAATTATATGCATATTCTAGTTTCTGGGCAGGAGTAGTAACCAGATTAAATCGGGTACGTTTTTTATCCGGCCGTGAAAATACTGCCCCCTATCCCAAAGAAGTTAACCTCCTCCGAGACGCCGTGCAGGAACATGTCGAACAATGCTTCCGGGTTCCACGCACTCTCCGCTGCCAACAAGCAGAAAACCACCACATAGTTGGCCACTCTGCGAGCGTCTTGCCGGAGCTGGATTAGCTTCCGGGCAGCTTCTCTCCCGGAGAGCGGGGCATCAAAAACCTTCCTCACTTCTCCCACGAACCCCTCCAGGCTCACGCATATGGTCAGTTGCTGTTCCCATACGGCTGTAGCCCAGGTGAGAGCCCTTCCAGACATCAGCATGATGAGGTAGACTATTCTGGAGTGATGCAAGGGGAAGGAGGAGGTCTGAAGCTCAAATGAGGGCACACTAAAAATGCCTGACAGGTGTCGGCTCTCCATTAAAGCGTTCCGTAGGAGGTAACCGGGGCTCCCAGGAAGACAGAGTAGCCGGTGGGGTGGCGCTGCTAACCGCCGAATTACTGAGGGGTGGTGGGGTTACCACTGTGGCAGGCTGCCCCCCAGCCAACCCTCGGAATTGTTCCCGCAGCATGTCCAACTCCCCGTCATGGCACTCAGCCAACGTTTGGAGCCCCTCCATCAGCCCACAAAGCAATTCCTCGTGCCTACCAATGGAGGTTCCTTGGGAGGAGATGGCGTTGCGCAGCTGACCCGGGTCTGCAGCGTACGCTCAAACCGGTGTGATAGGAACGCTTATTTAGAACGTCTAGTTTCGATTGACGCAACAATAAGCATTTGAGCTGGAAACACAGTTTTCACAGAAACATTTTGCACAAACACAGTCCTGACAAAGTTAAGTCCTGAATGTGACCAGTTTATTTTTGAATGCAATGTTCAGAAATTCACATTAGTAGCTACAGCATAACACAATCATCCAAACCGTAAAATGTGGGCTACATTTGTCCTACCGCTAACTGAGGAAAGATTGACGTAACACAAGCTACCAGGTATGAAGGGAAGACCCAGATGCAGTCCACGTCGAATAAATAATGGTTTAATGTTCCAACGGCGCAAGCAGTAGACAGGTCAAGGCTGGCAGAGGTCGGTTATCCATAGGAGGGCAGAGGTACAGGTCGACAGGCAGGCTCAGGGACGGGCAGAGTGGTCAGGCAAGTGGGCTCAGAGTCAGGACAGGCAAGGGTCAAAACGGGGAGGGCAAGAAAAAGACTAGAAAAAGCAGGAGCTGAGACACAAAGGGCTTGTTGACTCAAACAAACAGGACAAACTGGCAACAGACAGACAGAGAACACAGCTATAAATACACATGGGATAATAGGGAAGATGGGCAATACCTGGATGGGGTGGAGACAATCACAAGGACAGGTGAAACAGATCAGGGTGTGACACAAGCAGTCATATTTAGATAACTCTCAGTTGACAGAAACTACAATATGAATTAGCGAACAGCAATTACTATTTATAATTAATCACATCATGGGTGAGCTCACCATTGATTGAAAATAATTGACACACTTTCTAGAAATCAAAATTAGTCCAATGATTTGGTAGTTTGTGCCGCGCCGCCATGTTTATTTTTTTGCATCAACCAAAGATAATAAGAGGAGACAAGATGAGATTGGTCTGTTTGAAGTATGCATATTGAAGGGGGTGTGTTATCTACCATCGGTCACATCTCATCATTCACTTCTGGAAGTTTGCTTGAAAAATGTGTCAAACCTCCCTCACCTCATTTTGTTATAACATTTTTGGTCCTACAGACGTTTACGTGAAACCCAGAATGCATTGAATGTCAGCAAACATGGCTCCACACACAGCTGGAATTAGCTTAGCTCATCATAATCAGTACAACCTTCAAAAAAGTATTTTACACACATAATATGTGACCATTACAATCTATGCAAGAATAGGAATGCATGATTTGTCACCATTACTTGAAAATGTAAATAGAACAGTAAATAAATAGATAATTACCACACAACATTTTCTGATAAAGATTTATTGATACAAGTGGCGCGTGCCGGCAGTCAATCACATAATCTCTCACTCCCACTCTGAGCCATTCAGTGTTGTTGTTTATCATTATTACATTTTACATTTTAGTCATTTAGCAGACGCTCTTAACCAGAGCGACTTACAGTAGTGAATGCATACATTTCATTTCATGCATATTTTTTTTTATATTTTATGTATGTAGCTAGTGAGATAAGCTGTAGCATTACCAATGTCTTTCAAAAGGAGACAACTCACAAATGCGGAAATTCTGGATATATTTTTTAAATTCTGACAATGAGTCTGATAGTCAGGAATCAGATTCTGACAGTGAGGAGCTGCCCCACAAACTTGTAGCCATTGAGAACCCTGAATCTGAGGTTCCCTTGTCCACTGACAAAGTCCCAGGTCCCTTTGAAAATGCTGGTGGTGATGTAGGCAGACCGACAGTGGATGAAGTACAGGAGTTCTGTGGTAGCTGGAAGGCCACCAGCCATTTCACCCCTCCTGGCCCTGCTGATTGCTTTGAGTCCCATTCTGGAGTGCAAAGCCCCTTGCCATTTCCCTCTGAGGCAGAGTGCTTCAAGCTGTTTCTGACAGAGAAGCAGGTGGGAGACATAGTGGAGGAGACAAATCGCTATGCCTTGGAGCTACAGGAGAAGAGAGAGACAGGAGTGAGGTGGAAACTCACTAAATGGGTGACAACCACAATTAGTCAAATGCATACCTTCCTGGTGACAGTCCTTCTCATGGGGATAGTAAAGAAGAACTCCCTAAGAGAATACTGGAGCACAGATCCTATGTTTGCAACTCCCTTCTTTGCCACCCTCTTTTCCCAAGATTGCTTCCTAGTTCTGCTGCGATGCCTGTATTTTGTCAACAATGCTACTGCCAACCTAAATGACCCGTTACACAAAACAAGAAATGTTCTGCCCAGCCTGACATCAGCATTTGGTCGGGTCTTTGTGCAATACAAGGACCTATGCATTGATGAGTCCCTGAGGTTATGGAAAGGTAGGCTGGCGTTCCGTCAATATATTCCCTCCAAAAAGCACAGGTTTGGGGTCAAGTTCTTTGTCATGTGCGACGTGAAGACAGGATTTATCCAGGACATTATAGTTTACACAGGGTCCACCACTGACATCCAACATTATGAGGGGCTTGGGGTGTCCGGGTCCACGGTCCACGGTGATGACCATGCTGGCTCCTCATCTCGGCAAGGGACACACTTTGTATGTGGACAATTGGTACAGCAGTCCCACAAACGTCCAGCATCTGCTCCTCAACAGCACAGGCGCCTGTGGCACAGTCAGGTCGAACAGGAAGGGGATGCCGGCAGTCGGATGAGAGAGGGGCGGTCAACAGCTGGCAGTAAAGTGGCATGACAAACGAGACGTCCATGTCCTCTCCACTGCCAATACAGAAACCATGTCGGCCACAGGGAAGGTGGACCACCTGACTGGAGAGAGAAGGATCAAACAAGTCTGTGTGCTTGACTATAACATCAAAATGGGGGCAGTGGATAAGGCGGACATGATAAACATCTTTGTGGAATGCACTGGGAAAACTTCCAAGTGGCACAGGAAGATATTTTTCCATTTGATCGACACTGCTGCCCTCAATGGCCACATAGTTCAGCGCCAACTGACAGGTGAGATAATTACTGAACAAGGTATTTTTACTAATTAGACTTACAATTCACATACAAATCACATGCAGTTCCTTCATGCAATTACAGTAACAACATCTCACCCACCTACCCACTGCCTCATCATCCTCTCCCTTCCCTCATCGTCCCCACGCCCTCTCCCCATATGTAAAGTAATTACCCAAAGTACTGAGAAAACCTCATGAGAGAGTTGCTGGAGGAGCACCACACCCCTCGGCACCCATCCACTGGGGGCCATCCTGCTGCAGACAATCCCCTACACCTCACTGCACTGCATTTTCCCTGCAAAGTCCCTAAAACTGCTGCTCAAGGTAGTCGCACACGGAGGCACTGCAAAGACTGCTTGTCTGGCACCAGGAGAAGGAAGCAGAGGAGGTTGACAAAGTACATGTGTTTACCTCGTGACACACCTTTATGTGTTTCACCATGCTTTGGGGAGTACCATATGGTCAAGCACTACTGAGCACATCTGCAGCAATAACTGACCTGACAGGTGACTTGACAGGTGATCTGCCATGATACTATGCCTTTAGAGGTGGGGGTGAAATGCAGTCATTAAATCACTGCATGAATATGAAATATGGGCTATGCATATTCTTAAGTTGTCAGTATTTACTAGCAGTTTTTTTCCGCTAGTGAAACAAGTTTTTGTTGTTCAACCACCACCACTTCAATAAAATGGACAACTATTACATATTGGCCTATGTGTCTTCTTGCTGTGTTTTCATCCAGTAAACTGTTAAGGAGAGTACACTAGAATACAAGAGCTGGCCTCAATCTGCAGCTCGAAGATGTCCAGCTCCAGTTATGATATTGGCAAATACTGTTTGTGTTGGGTTTGGGTTTCTAAAAGTACAGAATAAAGAGGAATTATTAGTAATTAGAATACAATATCAGGATATAACAATATTACAAAGAAGTGACATAATAACACTGCTATAAAAATAATATACTGCATTAACAAAATCACAAATATGAGTTATATAACAGTAAGAAACAGTAACTGTTGAGCTCCACAAGAGGGCAGGGCAGGCAGAACAGAGCTCTGCCAGACAGGCCAAATGAAAACAAAACATGGTCATAAGGCCAGGGTAGCTTCAAAAGATAACACAAGCTAATACTTATCTGACTCAATTAGCATTGTTTTTCAGAGATAATAGAAGAATTTAGCTTTCTACATAAGCACGATTAAAGGTTATGAAATGACTAACGTTACCTCGCATGTCCGCAGTAATAAGGAATACACACAAATATATTTTTTATTTTATTTATTTTTTATTTCACCTTTATTTAACCAGGTGGGCTAGTTGAGAACAAGTTCTCATTTACAACTGCGGCCTGGCCAAGATAAAGCAAAGCAGTTCGACCCATACAACTACACAGAGTTACACATTGAAAAAACAAACATACAGTCAATAATACAATAGAAAAAGTAAATATACAGTGTGTGCAAATGAGGCAGGATAAGGGAGGTAAAGGCAATAAATAGGCCATGGTGGCGAAATAATTACAATATAGCAATTAAACACTGGAGTGATAGATGTGCAGAAGATGAATGTGCAAGTAGGGATACTGGGGTGCAAAGGAGCAAAAACAAATAACAGTATGGGGATGAGGTAGTTGTTTGGGCTATTTCCAGATGGCCTATGTACAGGTGGAGTGATCTGTGAGCTGCTCTGACAGCTGGTGCTTAAAGCTAGTGAGGGAGATATGAGTCTCCAGCGTCAGTTATTTTTGAAATTCGTTCCAGTCATTGGCAGCAGAGAACTGAAAGGAAAGGTGTCCTAATGGAGGAGTTGGCTTTGGGGGTGACCAGTGAGATATGCCTGTTGGAGCGCATGCTATGGGTGGGTGCTGCTATCGTGACCAGTGAGCTGAGATAAGGCGGGGTTTTACCTAGCAGAGACTTGTAGATGACCTGGAGACAGTGGGTTTGGCGGCGAGTATGAAGCGAGGGCCAGCCAACGAGAGAATACAGGTAGCGGTGGTGGGTAGTATATGGGGCCGAAGTCAAGGATCGAGGATATTATGCTCCATACATACAGTGAGCTACAGTAGAAACTACATAACATGACGTACAGAAACTATTATAACGTAATAAAGCACTTACTTTGATAGGAACACACACATGTCCAAAGTTATTGTCATGTAGTAATGAAAACAACAATGAAGGCAATGTGGGCACCAGCTGGAAAATGTGAAAAGTTTGTGCAGGTCCTGTTTTGACTGGAGATGCACAAATGTCTGCATACTTGATCTGCAGAAACAATGGGGAAGTGCTATTGGAAGTTTGTCCGGCTCAGTAATGCCTAAAAAATGTATTGTCCATAAATGTGAAATGGCCTAATTTTATGTGAATTAATGAGAAGTCAGAACACGCCTCAATTCAAACTGTTGTTAGAAAATAAAACTTTTTAGAAAAATCATTTGAAATTGACAAGTTGAAACAGCCTATAAATAATAGCAGGCAGCGTGGCTTAGTTTGAGGGCAGTGCGGGTTAAATGTCCTGTTGCATAACAATCACATTTTGGAACAGTGAGCGCATTCTGAACTCATGCTGGGGCGACCGTTAGACATATTTGGAACTCACATGTGAAAGGTTAAAGATCCACAATGCAGAAATCACCTGGTTTCCCGGTTGCTAAAATGTCAGTTTATGTGCCAAAACAAGAAGTCATTGTGTAGAGAATCATTGTACCATTTAAGCTTTCCATAGCCAAAAAATATATTGTATTCATCTGACATGTATGATAGAAGTTTTCGCCATTTAAAAGTCATATTCCTATTAAGTTCAATATAGTGAGAGCTATGTTATGTCATAATGGCCGAATTTCTGCCTCCGGGAATCGATAGAAAATCGCTCAGAGATGCACAAAAACAATATAACATTCAAAATGGGTGAATCTTTCCTTTAAGTATTAAAGTAAATATAAAATAAATTGTAAACATGAAAAATAAAGTTGGAAATGTAAAAGAATATGTTGGTGAGGAAAAGTGAAATTATGGATGTTGAGATAAAAACAACTATTGAATTAATTTCACCTACACTGTGGCTTGCAGTTACTACTGTTTCATTGCTTTCACTGCCAGTTTCCATAAAGCCGCGGTTTAGAGGGTTAGTAATGTAATGGGTAATGGGTCTCCATTGGTCCACTAGACGTGGAGTGACGGTTCATCCTAATAATAATGGAACACTAGTCACTTTAATAATGCCACTTTAATAATGCCACTTTAATAATGTTTACATATCTTGCATTACTCATCTCATATGTATATACTGTATTCTATACAATCTATTGCATCTTAGCCTATGCCGGTCTGACATTGCTCATCCATATATTTATATATTCTTATTCCATTACTTAGATTTGTGTGTATTGGGTATTTTTTGTGGAATTGTTAGATTACATGTTAGATATTGCTGCACGATCGAACTAGAAGCACAAGCATTTTGCTACACTCGCAATAACATCTGCTAACCATGTGTATGTGACCAATAACATTTGATTTGATTTTACACTAATTGCACTATAATGGTGACAAACGGTTCCCACAAACTGTTAGGGCCTACATAAAGCTGTCTCAACAACAGAGCTTTCTTTTCAGCACCATGGAGTGAATCCTTACCACTGCTACACCTGGCTATCAGCGGAGCCTTGCCTGGCAGCAAAACAGTTCATTTAGCCTCATTTACTGCCTTTTTAAAAAACATAGCTGATATGGCTGACTTGCTTAAACAAATGTAGTTTCTACTGACAATTGAGATGTACAAACTATGTTATAAGGGAACGATGAGCGGATTAAGACATCAATGAGCGAGCTAAAACGGACGTAGTCAATATGACTATTTGTTCAGCACTTTGAAATGTATAGCAACAGAATTCAGAACATGGGCCGTTCTTGCAGTAATCTCCAAGTACACCAAGTCAAAACAGTAGGATAAATAAAGGGGGCATATAAGCAGGCAATAAAATCTATTACAATATTTGATGATGACATTTCTCTAAAACGGGCTATAGACTACATTTGCACCACCAAGGCAGAACAGTTGGCTAAGTTTTGAGGGGGAAAGGAACCAAATTATTAGGGTGAGGCACATGGTCTACTAACAGCTTACTACACAACATACACTTAGTAATACTTTCTTAGCTACAGTGTACATATCTCCCTGGCATATTACATAATGTATGCAGCAGCATACAAGACATTTTTTGGACTCACCTTGTTGTGCTGTGCTCACTTGAACAGCAAGGTGGCACAGCAGTCTTTCGTGGGCAAATTTTGTCAACAAAGGCAGGCATACTCTGTACAGTGCATTCGGAAAGTATTCAGACCGCTTCACCTTTTCCACATTTTGGTGTTATAGCCTTATTCTAAAATTGATTAAATAAATACAAAATACAAATCAATCTACTCTCAATACCCCATAATGACAATGCGAAAAACAGGTTTTTAGAAATATTTGATAATTTATTTTTTTTAAAACAGATACCTTATTTTCATTGCCCTTTGCTATGAGACTCAACATTGGGTTAAGGTGCATCTTGTTTCCATTTATTATCCTTGAGATGTTTCTACAACTTTATTGGAGTCCACCTATGGTAAATTCAATTGATTGGACATGATTTGGAAAGGCACACACCTGTCTATATAAGGTCCCAGAGTTGACAGTGCATGTCAGAGTAAAAACCAAGCCATGAGGTTGAAGGAATTGTCCGTAGAGCTCCAAGACAGCATTGTGTAGAGGCACAGATCTGGGAATGGTCCCAAAAAATGTCTGCAGCATTGAAGGTCCAAGAACACAGTGGATTCCATCATTCTTAAATGGAAGAAGTTTGGAACCACCAAGACTCTTCCTCGAGCTGGCCAGCCGGCCAAACTGAGCAATCGGGGGAGAAGGGCCGTGGTGAGGGAGGTGACCAAGAACCTGATGATCACTCTGACAGAGTTCCTCTGTGGAGATGGGAGAACCTTCCAGAAAGACAACAATCTCTGCAGCACTCCACCAATCAGGCCTTTATGGTAGAGTGGCCAGACGGAAACCACTCCTCAGTAAAAGGCACATGACAGCCTGCTTGGAGTTTGCCAAAAGGCACCTAAAGACTCTAGAAAAAAAAGAAAGAAAATAATACATTCTCTGCTATGATGAAACCAAGATTGAACTCTTTGGTCTGAATGCCAAGCGTCATGTCTGGAGGAAACCAGGCACCGCTCATCACCTGGCCAATACCATCCCTACGGTGAAGCATGGTGGTGGCAGCATAATGTTGTAGGGATGTTTTTCAGCGGCAGGAACTGGGAGACTAGTCAGGATTGACGGACAGATGACCAGAGTAAAGTACAGAGAGATCCTTGATTAAAAACCTGCTCCAGAGTGCTCGGGACCCCAGACTGGTGTGAAGGTCCACCTTACAACAGGACAACGATCCTAAGCCCACAGCCAAGACAATGCAGGAGTGGCTTCGGACAAGTCTCTGAATGTCCTTGAGTGGCCCAACCAGAGGCCGAACTTGAACTTGATCAAACATCTCTGGAGAGATCTGAAAATAGTTTTGCAGCGACGCTCCCCATCCAACCTGACAGAGCTTGAGAGGATCTGCAGAGAAGAATAGGAGTATCTTCCCAAATACAGGTGTGCCAAGCTTGTAGCGTCATACCCAAGAAGACTCGAGGCTGTAATCACTGCCAAAGGTGCTTCAACAAAGTGCTGAGTAAACGGTCTGAATACTTAAGTAAATGTTGTATATTCCATTTTTTATTTTAAATACATTTGCTAAAATGTCTAAACCTATTTTGGCTTTTTCATTATGGGGTGTTGTGTGTAGATTGATGAGGGGGAAAAAACACATTTTTAAATGTGGAAAAAGTGAAGGGGTCTGAATACTTTCCAAATCCACTGCATCTTCCTGGCATATTACATAATTTATGCAGCAGCATACAATACATGTTTTGACTCACCTTGATGTGTTCTGCTCACTTGAAAAGGAAGGTTGCGCTGGTTCTTTCTTGTGGGCAAATTTGGACATCAAACTTTGCCGTCAAAGTCTGGCATTCTCTGGATTCATGGTGCTTTCAAGACAACCGGGAACTCAGGGGTAAAAAAACAAGGTTTAATCATGATGTCAGTGATCTTCAGGTCTGAGCTCTAGAAAGAGACGAGAGTTCCTGAATTGGAATTCCAAGTTTGATGACTGTTCAAAACTGATTTTCCCAGTCGGAGCTAGTTTCATCCCGAGTTCCCAGTTGTCTTGAAGTCACTGAAGTCTGAGATTTCCCAGTTCCGATTTTCCAGCAGAAGTCATGCTGGATTGACAGCATGGATAATCTATTCAAACCTTTCTGACCCATGGTTTTGCATGTGAATGTTTATCCTTTGAAGCTTGGAAAAGAGACTTAAACCCAGACTTGGACCACACACCCTCTCCACTGAATAACAGGCTAGTGATTGCTTTGCAGTGTTTGCAGTTAGCCACTGATTCCTTCCAAACCCCTCATTGTTGAATTTGCGATTTCCAACTTGTTGTGTAATGTTTATTTCCATTGACCGATGAGCACCGATGTATCTATAATTTCTCTTTATATGACAACACAGATTAAAGATTCCTTCGTCCATTTTGACAACAAGCAAGTTTCAACTTGCTATTTGCATTTGGGGTTTGAACCAACAGAATGGGTCATATGGACACTGAAATACACTGATACATTATTTTACTGTAACAGAGGAGAAGTTAACCTTTCTAACCATACCCTGTTTATGTTTCAACTCCCAACATTGACGGAGAGCAGACCCTATTTAAACTGCAGTATCAATGAACATTATTTCTGGGAAATTAATGCTCGCATGGCATTGCGGCAACACGTACTTGTAGCAGAATTGTATGTGCTAGCTGTCAAGTCTGTTTTATAAATGTGTGATGAGCATAAAAAGACGCATTTATAAAACCAATTGGCAACTCCTTCTCATTCTAAGAAAAAGCATCTTCTTTTCCAGGTAGACCACTTGATTTCAATATCTAAACAAAAGTTGAGAGCATGCTGGTCAATCTGTTGGAGACAGACAGGAGTGTTTGTTCATAAAAGTTAAAAGGATCGGCTTCCCATCAACGGGACAGTTGTAAATCATTCAGCGCGTTATGTCAACATCGCAGATTTAAGTGTAACAACAAATGTCGGTACATAGAAGTGTCTTATATCGTCTGAAAGCTTAAATTCTTCTTAATATAACTGCACTGTCCAATTTACAGAAGCTATTATTGCGAAAAAATGCCATGCTATTGTTTGAGGAGAGCTCCCAACAACAAAACATTTTTTTTTCACAGCGATAGGTTTGATACATTCTCTCTGAAGGTGAAATGTGTACTTACATTCTGAAATCTTGCTCTGATTTATCATCCAAAGGGTTCCAGAGATAACATGAAGTGTCGTTTTGTTAGATAACATCCTTTTTCATATCCTGAAAAGGTCCATACAGCATGCACGATCGATTTTGTGTTTCCCCTCATTCAATTTGCAAAGAAAGGAATCTGTGAAAATCTCACCCTAAATGTTGTTTCAACGAGTCAAATCACATTCATATCTATTCCTCAGAGATGCTAGAAGGTAACAAGACTTCACTATTTCAGTAGGGGTGTAGTATATCCTATAGGACACCATATTTGGTCAGAGAGCGACGCCTTCATGGCACGCGGGCGGCCATCACTTGAACGACTGTATCTTGGTCAAATAAGCACCTATCGGGGTCAAACAAAGCTAGTGTGGGTCGAATACACCCGCAACACCCTTCCTTGCTCTGCCACGGGTCTCTCGCCCTTTGAGTGTGCCCTGGGCTATCAGCCCCCGCTCTTCGCTGAGCAAGATGTCGGCATACCTTTGTCCCAGATGTTTGTCCGCCACTGTCCTCGTACCTGGAAGAGAGCCCGGTCTGCCCTTCTCAAGTCCACCTCCAGGTATCAATGACAAACGGACCGCCACCGGACCCTGGCTCCCTGGTATCATCTTGGGCAGAAGGTATGGCTGTCCACTTGGGATCTGCCCCTCCTGGTCGAGTCCCACAAACCTTCCCCCCGGTTTATCAGCCCTTTCCCCATCTCCAAGATCATTAGCTTCTCTGCTGTTCATCTTCTGTTGCCCCGTACCCTCCATAAACATCCCACTTTTCAAAAATGTCAAAAATCAAACCCATATCTCACAGCCCTTTGTCTCCTGTTTCCAGGCCCACCCCTCTCTCTCGTTTCATCGACGGCCAACCGACGTAGACAGTGATGCGTGTCCTGAAGGTTTGACCTCGGACAGGGGATTCTAGTACCTGGTTGACCGGGAGGGTTATGGCCCAGGGGAGAGGTGCTGCGTCCACGCTAGGGCACTCATCGCTGATTTCCCAACACCGGCACCCCGGTCAACCAGGTATGCGCCCAGTTAGGACGCCAGTTGGCGCCCCTGGGGGGTACTGTCACACCCTGATATGTTTCACCTGTCTTTGTGCTTGTCTCCACCACCCACCAGGTTTCTCCCACCTCCCCTCATTTTCCCCTGTGTATTTACAGTGGCAAGAAAATGTATGTGAACCCTTTGGAATTACTTGGATTTCTGCATAAATTGGTCATATAATGTGATTTGATCTTCATCTAAGTCACAACAATAGACAAACACAGTCTGCTTAAACTAATAATACACAAACAATTATACGTTTTCATTTCTTTATTGAACACACTGTTTAAACATTCACAGTGCAGGGTGGAAAAAGTATGTGAACCCTTGGATTTAATCATTGGTTGACCCTCCTTTGGCAGCAGTAAACTCAACCAAACATTTTCTGTAGTTGCGGATCAGACCTGCACAACGGTCAAGAGGAATTTTTGACCATTCCTCTTTACAAAACTGTTTCAGTTCAGCAATATTCTTAGGATGTCTGGTGTGAACCACTCTCGAGGTCATGCCACAGCATTTTAAATTGGGTTGAGGTCAGGACTGGGCCACTCCACAAGGCATATTTTCTTCTGTTGAAGTCATTCTGTTGTTGATTTACTTCTGTGTTTTTAGTTGTTGTCCTGTTGTTTTGGGTCGTTGTCCTCAAGAGAAGTTGACCCAACTTTTGTTGCGCTTCAATTGGCGGACAGATAGCCTTACGTTCTCCTGCAAAATATCTTGATAAACTTGGGAATTAATTGTTCCGTCGATGATAGCAAGCTGTCCAGGCCCTGAGGCAGCAAAGCAGCCCCAAACCATGATGCTCCCTCCAACATACTTTACAGTTGGGATGAGATTTTGATGTTGGTGTGCTGTGCCTTTTTTTCTCCACACATCGTGTTGTGTTCCTTCCAAACAACTCAACTTTAGCTTAATCTGTCCACAGAATAGTTTGCCAGAAGCGCTGTGGAACATCCAGGTGCTCTTTTGTGAACTTCAGACATGCAGCAATGTTTTTTTGGACAGCAGTGGCTTCTTCCGTGGTGTTCTCCTGTGAATGCCATTCTTGTTAAGTGTTTTATGTTTTATGGTATGATCGGACTCATCAACAGAGATGTTAGCATGTTCCAGAGATTTCTGTAAGTCTTTAGCTGACACTCTAGGGTTCTTCTTGACCTCATTGAGCATTCTGCACTCTGCTCTTGCAGTCATCTTTGCAGGATGACCACTCCTAGGGAGAGTAGCAACTGTGCTGAACTTTCTCCATTTATAGACAATTTGTCTTACCGTGGACTGATGAACATCAAGGCTTTTGTAACCCTTTCCAGCTTTATGCAAGTCAACCATTCTTAATCTTAGGTCTTCAGAGATCTCTTTTGTTCGAGGCATGGTTCACATCAGGCAGTGCTTGTTGTGAATAGCAAACTCAAACTTTGTGAGTGTTTATTATAGGGCAGGGCAGCTCTAACCAACATCTCCAATCTCGTCTCATTGATTGGACTCCAGGTTAGCTGACTCCTGACTCCAATTAGATTTTGAAAAAGTAATTAGCCTAGGGGTTCACATACTTTTTCCAACCTACACTGTGAATGTTTAAATTATGTATTCAATATAGACAAGAAAAATACAATAATTTGTGTGTTATTAATTTAAGCACACTGTGTTTGTCTATTGTTGTGACTAAGATGAAGATGAGATCAAATTGTATGACTAATTTATGCAGAAATCCAGGTAATTCCAAAGGGTTCACATACTTTTTCTTGTTACTGTATACCTGTGTTCTCTGTTTGTCTGTTGCCAGTTCATTTTGTTTGACAAGCCTACCAGATGTTTCCCCTTGCTCCTGTCTTTTTCTAGTTCCTGTTTTCTCAGTTTTGACCATTCTGCCTGCCCTGACCCTGCCTGCCGTTCTGTACCTTGTCACATCACCCTGGATTATTGACCTCTGCCTGCCCTGACCCTGCCTGCCGTTCTGTACCTTATGGACTCTGATCTGGATTACTGACCTCTGCCTGCCCTTGACCTGTCGTTTTGCCTGTCCCTGTTCTAGTAATAAACTTTTGTTACTTCGACACTGTCTGCATCTGGGTCTTCCCTAAAACGGGATAATAAGTTTTCAAAAATGAAGATATGATTTTTAGGCCATATCACCCAACCATAGTTACCAACCCTTTAGCGCCTTCTACAACCAACAACTAGTTGGTGAAAATACTGATTCAAAGCTCTAACATACACACACTGCTCAAATAGTTTCAATGTTTAATAATAATAATTAATTGAACTGACAGAGCGTTTCATTAAAGACAGAATCTCAAATCGCTTGTTAAGCAAAATAAACAACAAGAAGTCGTTTAAAAAGAAATATAATCTACAACAGTAGCTAGACCAAGTCGGTTTGAGTGCTTCTTGAACCCTCCAGCAGATGGGCAGCCGCGGGCATGAGAGGATCTGGAAGCTCACAGTCACTGGAGGGAACTGGAATAATTGGCTCCTGACCAATTGAGCTATTTTGTGTATTTCTTTGTGCTGATCTTAACTTTTTTTGTACATAATGTTTCCACCATTGTTTCCTATGACGGAAAAGAGCTTCTGGACATCAGAACAGCAATCACTAACCTCAATTTGAATGAGGACTTCGGAGGCGAAAGACATATTGATTATCCCGGACCAGGTGCAGAACTCCGACGTTCGAAGAAGGAGACGACGCTATAGAGACTGGCGTGCTGTATACCTGACGAGACCATGTCGGAGAATGGATAAATCGCCTCTACCCTCCGTTCCATTGGCGAATGTGCAATCACTGGAGAAATGGATGAGCTCCGTTGGAGACTATCCTATCAACATGATCTGAAGGACTGTAATATCCTGAAGAAGGACATGGTAAAGAAACCTAGCTGGTTTTTCTATACATCGCCAGGACAGATAGGTGGCATCGGGGAAACTCAAGGGAAGAGGGGTTGTGTGTGTCTCTTTGTTAACAGCTGGTGCGCGATCTCTAATATTTAGGAAGTACCGAGGTTCAGCTCACCTGAGTTTGAATACCTCATGATATGCTGTAGACCAGTGGTTCCCAAACTTTTTATAGTCCCGTACCCCTTCAAACATGCAACCTCCAGCTGCGTACCCACTCTATCACTAGGGTCAGTGCACTCTCAAATGTTGATTTCTGCCGTCATTGTAAGCCTGCCATACACACACTATACGATACATTTATTAAACATGAGAATGAGTGTGAGATTTTGTCACAACCCGGCTCGTGGGAAGTGGCAAAGAGATCTTATAGGACCAGGGCACAAATAATAATATATAATGATAATCAATAATTTTGCTCTTTATTTAGCCATCTTACATATAAAACCTTCTTTGTTCATAAAAAATTGTGAATAACTCACCACAGGTTAATGAGAAGGGTGTGCTTGAAAGGATGCAAATAACTGCAATGTTGGGTTGTATTGGAGAGAGTCTCAGTCTTAAATCATTTTCCACACACAGTCTGTGCCTGTATTTAGTTTTCATGCTAGTGAGGGCCGAGAATCCACTTTCACATAGGTACGTGGTTGCAAAGGGCATCAGTGTCTTAACAGCTGAGCGCAGCCCTATCCAGAAATCTGGCACTGGCTTCTGATTTAAATACAATTTTCACAGAACCGCTTGTTGCAATGTCGATGAGGCTCTCTTGTTCAGAAATCGGTAAGTGGACTGGAGGCAGGGCATGAAAGGGATAACGAATCCAGTTGTTTGTGTCGTCCGTTTTGGTAAAGTACCTGCGTAATTGCACACCCAACTCACTCAGGTGCGTTGCTATATCACATTTGACATTGTCCGTAAGCTTGAGTTCATTTGCACACAAAAATGATGGAAAAACCTGTGTGTTATCCTGGTTAATGCAGACAGAAAAGAGCTCCAACTTCTTAATCATAGCCTCAATTTTGTCCCGCCCATTGAATATAGTTGCAGAGAGTCCCTGTAATCCTAGATTCAGATCATTCAGGCGAGAAAAAACATTACCCAGATAGGCCAGTCGTGTGAGAAACTCGTCATCATGCAAGCGGTCAGACAAGTGAAAATTATGGTCAGTAAAGAAAACTTTGACCTCGTCTCTCAATAAAAAAAAAAAATGTGTCAATACTTTTGCCCCTTGATAACCAGCACACTTCTGTATGTTGTAAAAGTGTTACATGGTCGCTGCCCATATCATTGCATAATGCAGAAAATACACGAGAGTTCAGGGGCCTTGCTTTAACAAAGTTATCCATTTTCACTGTAGTGTCCATAGCGTCTTTCAAGCTGTCAGGTATTCCCTTGGCAGCAAGAGCCTCTCGGTGGATGCTGCAGTGTACCCAAGTGGCATCGGGAGAAACTGCTTGCACGCGCGATACCACTCCACTATGTCTCCATGTCATGGCTTTTGTGCCATCAGTACAGATACCAACATATCGGCTGTACAGATACCAAAGTCCATTTGATGTCACAAAGCTGTCCAGTACTTTAAAAATATCCTCTCATGTTGTCCTGGTTTCCAGTGGTTTTCAGAAGAGGATATCTTCCTTAATTGACCCCCCATAAACGTAACAGACATATAGCAGGAGCTGTGCCAGGCCCGCCACGTCTGTTGACTCATCCAGCTGTAATGCATATAATTCACTGGCTTGTATGCGAAGTAGTAATTGTTTCAAAACATATCCTGCCATGTCACTGATGAGTCGTGAAACAGTGTTGTTTGATGAAGTCATTGTTTGTATAGTTTTTTATGCCTTTTCCCCCAGCATTGTCCCAACCATATCTGCGGCAGCAGGACGAATTAAGTCCTCCACAATAGTATGGGGCTTGCATGTCCTAGCCACTCGGTAACTCACCATATAAGACACTTCTAGCCCCTTCTTATTAATGGTATCTGTTGCTTTTATACATGTCTTACTACTCAAAAGTCATTTTTATTCTCACTCAAAAAACTCCTGTGGCTTATTTTTCAAATTGTCATTTTTAGTTTCTAAATGTCTGCGCAAGAGTGAAGGTTTCCCGTGACAGAGTAACGGTTAATGTGATTGGATGGCTACCTGTATTTTACATTGTGTTGTTATTTCACTGAACACTAGATGGTTTAATTGTATTTTTTGCAGTGAAACGAGGCTACTCAGGCGAGAAAAAAATCTCATCCAAATGTATAGCCCCGTTGGAAAATATAAATGTACTGTTTGAAAATGTGAAAAAATTATAATAATAATAATAAACCATAATAAAATAAAATGTGAATCACATTTTTATTTGGCGTACCCCAAACAGCATTGCGCACACCCCTGATTAAAGAGCATGATCATTACACACATGCACCTTGTGCTGGGGACAATAAAAGGGCCACTTTAAAATATACAGTTTTGTCAATCAACACAATGCTACAGATGTTTTCGAGTTTTGATGGTGTGTGCAATTGGCATGCTGACTGAGTGAATATCCACGCCAGCCCAGGACCTCCACATCCAGCTTCTTCACCTGCGAGATCGGCCTATCCATGGCTGCACCCAGTCATGTGAAATCCATAGGTTAGGGCATAATTAATTTATTTACATTGACCGATTTCCTTATATGAACTGTAACTCTGTAAAATCTTTTCAATTGTTGTATGATTCGTTTATATTTTTGTTAAGTATATATTTTTTGTAGCTGTGTATTTACTACCACAAACTGATGGTGGCACTAAGACCGCACTCAACAAACTTTATAGGGCCATAAACAAACAAGAAAATACTCATCCAGAAGCTGTGATCCTAGTGGCCAGTGACTTTAATGCAGGAAAAGTGAAATCAATTTTACCTCATTTCTACCAAACTCTAAACTCTAGATCACCTTTGCTCCACACACAGAGACAAAAACAAAGCTCTCCGTTACTCTCAATTTGGCAAATCTGACCATAACATCTACTCTCCTGATTCCTGCTTACAAGCAAAAACTCAAACAGGAAGTACCAGTGACGCTCAATACGGAAAAGTGGTCAGATGAAGTGGAAGCTAAGCTACAGGACTGTTTCACTAGCACAGAATGGAATATGTTCCGGGATTCATTTAATGACATTGAAGAGTTTATCACATCAGTCACCAGCTTCATGTGCATCTACTAAGTTGTCCCCACAGTGACCTACATACATACTCTCCCAACTAGAAACCATGGATTACAGGCAACATCTGCACTGAGTTAAAGGCTAGAGCTGACGCTTTCAAGGAGCGGGACACTAATCCGGGCGCTTATAAGAAATCCCGCTACACCCTCTGACGAACTATCAAACAGGCAAATTGTCAAGACCAAGATTGAATCCTACTACACTGGCTCTGACGTTCGTCGGATATGGCAGCGCTTGCAAACTATCACGAATTACAAAGGGAAAACCAGCTGTGAGCTGTCCATTGAATCTAGCCTACCAGACAAGCTATATACCTTCTATGCTCACTTCGAGGCTAGCAACACTGAACCATGCATGACAGCACCAGCTGTTCCAGAAAACTGTGTGATCACGCTCTCCGTATCCAATGGGAGTAAGTCCTTTAAAGAGGTTAACATTCACAAGGCTGCAGGACCAGACAAATTATCAGGACACGTACTTAAAGCATGCGCTGACCATCTGGCAAGTGTCTTCACTGCCATTTTCAACCTCTGCCTGTCTTAATCTGTAATACCAACATGTTTCAACCAGACCACCATAGTCCCCGTTCCCAAGAACACTAAGGTAACCTGCCTAAATGACTACCGACCCATAGCACTCACATCTGTAGCCATGAAGTGCTTTCCTTAGTAGTTGTAGTCGGTTTCCTTTGTTCTGGAAGTGTCTGTTAGAATGGATCCATCAGAGTACCACACATGGTGGGAGGGAAATGTTCTTTCCCTCTCGTCTCCATTAGACTGCATCCTTCAAAGGTACACACGCAGTGGTCCTCGGTCGAGTTTACTAGACTAAAATACTTAAACAGCTGCATACTAAATGTTCCTATGTAGTCTTTATCTTCTTAACTTGAGAGTTTGAGGGTCTTTCCATTTGTCAGCCGTGTAGTCACCGCTTCATGCTGTCTGCTCTGGTAGTTTTAAACCATTGTGCACACCAGTAGCAACTCGGCAATACACTGGTCTCAGTGGTTGATTATTCAGGGTCTAGCTAAGACCACTTTCCATACCGGCAGCAACCTGGCATGTTTTGGTCTCGGAGTGTCTGTTAGAACAAATCTTCTAGAGGTCTACCACGCGGTGTTCAACGGTCCTTGTCCTCCACTCCATTTGTTTAGAATAGATACCCTAGAGATACCTATAGTAGTGAGAGGAAATTGTCTCTCGTCTTCGGTCGAGTTTCGTAGGCTAACAGTGCATAAAAAGGAGCAGACTGAATGTTGCTGTTCTTCTTCTTCTTCTTCGAGTGAGAGTTTCAGAGGGTCTCCACGTTTTCTGGTCTGGTCTGGTAGAGATTTTCTTCTCTGTTGAAAGTTTGAGTTTCTAACCATTTCGTACCTTTCAGCTTACACATTTAGATGTAAATCTGATAACTGGGACGTATACATTTGTAGAGTTACCGTTATTTGGTTATACATCCTTAGTGATATCACAAACAACAACTGATCTGACATTTTTGTTTGTGTGTGGTATCGCTGAGTCATCATGTAGTCTAGGGTTTGTGCAGATTTAATGGATTATGTGACGTTCAGAATGAGACTGATATGAGGTAATAATAATTCATGGATGACTAAGAACATAATTGTTCTTTAAGTCCATCCCGACCAATTCCCACATTCTTTGTCTTGGGAATACTGTCTCAATGTCCAACCTTTTATGTTACAGTAGTGCAAAGTTTCTCTCTGTTGTAACAAAGGGATTTTTTACTTCCATTTCTGCAGTCGGAGAGAGTTCCTGCAAGGTATTTACGACTGTCATAAAACTGTCTCACTTCCCCCCTTCTTCTCTGTTGGGAGAGGGGGCTCTATCTGATCCTCACTCAGGATGGAAAGTCATGACAGTGTTATTTATACTGTTGCCTTCGGAAAGTATTCAGACCCCTTTGACTTTTTCCACATTTATTTACATTACAGCCTTATTCTAAAATGTATTGTTTTAGTTTTTTTCCTCATCAATCTACACACAATAGCCCATACTGTATTAAAAAAAATTGAAACATCCTCTCTCATTCTTCTCTGCAGATCCTCTCAAACTCTGTCAGGTTGGATGGGGAGTGTCGCTGCACAGCTAATTTTAGGTCTCTCCAGAGATGTTTGATCGGGTTCAAGTCCAGGCTCTGGCTGGGCCACTCAAGGACATTCAGAGACTTGTCCTGAAGCCAATCCTGCGTTGTCTTGGCTGTGTGCTTAGGGTCGTTGTCTTGTTTGAAGGTGAATCTTCTCCCCATTCTGAGGTCCTGAGTGCTCTGGAGCAAGTTTTCATCAAGGATCTCTCTGTACTTTGCTCCATTCATCTTTCCCTGACTCGTCTCCCAATCCCTGCCGCTGAAAAACATCCCCACAGCATGATGCTTCCACCACCATGCTTCAGCGTACGGATGGTGCCAGGTTTCTTCCAGACGTGTCGCTTGGAATTCAGGCCAAATAGTTCAATCTTGTATTCATCAGACCAGAGAATCTTGTTTCTCATGGTCTGAGAGGCCTTTAGGTGCCTTTTGGCAAACTCCAAGTGGACTGTCATGTGCCTTTTACTGATGACTGGCTTCCGTATGGCCACTTTACCATAAAGGACTGATTGGTGGAGTGCTGCAGAGATAGTTTTCCTTCTGGAAGGTTCTTCCATCTCCACAGAGGAACTCTCGAGCTCTGTCAGAGTGACCATCGGGTTCTTGGTCACCTCCCTGACCAAGGCCCTTCTCCCCCTATTGCTCAGTTTGGCTGGGCCGGCCAGCTCTAGGAGGAGTCTTGGTGGTTCCACACTTATTCTATTTAAGAATGATGAATTGCACTATGTTTTTTGGGACCTTTAATGCTGCAGAAATGTTTTGGTACCCTTCCCCAGATCTGTGCCTCGACACAATCCTGTCTCGGTGCTCTACGGACAATTCCTTCAACCTCATGACTTGGTTTTTGCTCTGACATGCACTGTCAGCTGTGGGACCTTATATAGATCGGTGTGTGCCTTTCCAAATCATGTCCAATCAATTGAATTTATCACAGGTGCACTCCAATCAGGTGGACAGGTGGACTCCGATGTAGAAACATCTCAAGGATGATCAATTACTTGTGTAATTAAGGTATTTCTGGAAACCTGTTCTCGCTTAGTCATTATGGGGTATTGTGTGTAGATTGATGAGCATTTAAAAACATGTAATCCATTTTTGAATAAGGCTGTAACGTAACAAAATGTGGAAAAGTCAGTGGTCTGAATACATTTCGAATGCACTGTGTGTATGGAGCATAATATATTTACTGTTTTATTCATGTTTTCAAGTACTGGTGACAAGTAATGCATTCTGATTCTTGCATAGATTGTAATGGACACATATGATGTGTTTAAAATACTTTTTGAAGGTTGTACTGATTATGATGAGCGAATCCTTAGCTATAGTGTTTGCCAGCTACAGTATGTGTGGCGCCATGTTAGTTGAGATCATACAATGCATTCTGATTGTCACATAAGCTTCTGTCAGACCAAAGATGTTATAACAAAACAAGGTGAAGGTTCACTCGACTGACTTATGGTGCTTTCAAGACAAAGTGGAACTCGGAAAAATATGAGGTCAAATCATGATGTCAGTGATCTTCAGGTTGGACAGTCAGACCTCTAGAAAGAGGCCCCGAGAGTTCTCAAGTTGGAATTCCGAGTTGGATGACCGTTCAAAACGACGGACCTCATTTTTTTCAGAGTTCCCAGCTGCGCTGAATGCACTGAAGTCGGAATGTCGGAGATATCTGAGTTCCCACTTCCAAGATCCCAGTTGTGTTGAACGTGGCATCAGATTGTAATTATGGTACCTCAGGGTTGCCAGCCAGTTTTATTTAGCTTATGAACTTTTTTGTGTTTGCCCCCCATTTATTCATAAATCCCCCATCATAAAGATTTTAGCTGCTGTTAGCTTAGCCGACACGCATCTCTTTTCAAAACAACATTACATTAGTCCCTTGTGCTCAGCAGAGATGTGGTACATTGTAAACAAGTCTAGCTGTTCGGTCGCTAACTAATGTTTTGTTTTTTGTCAGGGCAACCTGTTATTTAGAATGGTTTTTGGAAGGAGTTTGGCTGTGGATGTCCTCCGTGTGATGCTTTGATGATTAAGTTCGCATTTACATTTTACAATAGAAGGTGAAATTGAGGAATAAAGTTATGAAGATCTTTATTTCTCATCAGTACAAAACATTGTTTAGATGCTTTTCAGACAACAATACTGTTTAGACGCGATCTGCTGCTACTGTTCTGCTGCTACTGTTCCTATTTGCGATGGTACGCTGCAGGGACCATTCAGCAATGGTCACAAATATGTGATCATATACATCAAATGGTTAAGTTTACAGATGACACAATTTTTTTATTTTACCTTTATTTAACTAGGCAAGTCAGTTAAGAACAAATTCTTATTTTCAATGATGGCCTAGGAACAGTGGGTTAACTGCCTTGTTCAGGGGCAGAACGACAGATTTGTACCTTGTCAGCTCAGGGATTCGATGGTGGTAGGCCTGATCATTGACGTCGATGAGAGCATACAGGGAGGAGGTCAGAGACCTGGCAGTTGGTGCCAGGACAACAACCTCAACAACCTCAGCAATATTTGCCCATTATTTTATTTTCCGTTACTCTTTGTACAGTCGTTGCCAAAAGTTTGGAGAATGACACAAATATTAATTTCCACAAAGTTTGCTGCTTCAGTGTCTTTAGATATTTTTGTCAGATGTTACTATGGAATACTGAAGTATAATTACAAGAATTTCACAAGTGTCAAAGGCTTTTATTGACTATTACATAAAGTTGATGCAAAGAGTCAATATTTGCAGTGTTGACCCTTCTTTTTCAAGACCTCTGCAATCCACCCTGGCATGCTGTCAATTAACTTCTGGGCCACATCCTGACTGATGGCAGCCCATTCTTGCATAGTCAATGCTTGGAGTTTGTCAGAATTTGTGGGTTTTTGTTTGTCCACCTGCCTCTTGAGGATTGACACAAGTTCTCAATGGGATTAAGGTCTGGGGAGTTTCCTGGCCATGGACCCAAAATATCGATGTTTTGTTCCCCGAGCCACTTACTTATCACTTTTGTCTTATGGCAAGGTGCTCCATCATGCTGGAAAAGGCATTGTTCATCACCAAACTGTTCTTGGATGGTTGAGAGAAGTTGCTCTAGGAGCATGTGTTGGTACCATTCTTTATTCATGGTTGTGTTCTTAGGCAAAATTGTGAGTGAGCCCACTCCCTTGGCTGAGAAGCAACCCCACACATGAATGGTCTCAGGATGCTTTACTGTTGGCATGACACAGGACTGATCGTAGCGCTCACCAGGTCTTCTCCGGACAAGCTTTTTTCCGGATGCCCCAAACAATCAGAAAGGGGATTCATCAGAGAAAATGACTTTACCCCAGTTCTCAGCAGTCCAATCCTTGTACCTTTTGCAGAATATCAGTCTGTCCCTGATGTTTTTCCTAAAGAGAAGTGGCTTCTTTGCTGCCCTTCTTGACACCAGGCCATCCTCCAAAAGTCTTCGCCTCACTGTGCGTACAGATTCACTCACACCTGCCTGCTGCCATTCCTGAGCAAGCTCTGTACTGGTGGTGCCCCGATCCCGCAGCTGAATCAACTTTAGGAGACGGTCCTGGCGCTTGCTGGACTTTCTTGGGTGCCCTGAAGCCTTCTTCACAACAATTGAACTGCTCTCCTTGAAGTTCTTGATGATCCGATAAATGGTTGATTTAGGTGCAATCTTACTGGCTATGAAGCCCTTTTTGTGCAAAGCAATGATGCCGACACGTGTTTCCATGTAAATAACCATGTTTGACAGAGGAAGAACAATGATTCGAAGCACCACCCTCCTTTTGAAGCTTCCAGTCTGTTATTCGAACTCAATCAGCATGACAGAGTGATCTCCAGCCTTGTCCTCGTCAACACTCACGCCTGTGTTAACGAGAGAATCACTGATATGATGTCAGCTGGTCCTTTAGTGGCAGGGCTGAAATGCAATGGAAATGTTTTTTTGGTATTCAGTTCATTTGCATGGCAAAGAGGGACCTTGCAATTAATTGCAATTCATCTGATCACTCTTCATAACATTCTGGAGTATATGCAAATTGCCATCATACAACAAAAACTTCTAAATATGATTACATATGAACAGAATTTGCATGAGTTCTTGCCTAGGCTGCCACTAGGCTCTATGGCAACTGTAGGACTCTAATCTAGGACAAACATACTGAACTTATATACAGTACACGTATCTATAGTGGAGTTCAATACAGAATAGACCATTAGCATATACATAGCCAACCATGGTTAATTAATCAATGCATACTATCCCTGGAGAAACACACACACACACACACACACACACACACACACACACACACACACACACACACACACACACACACACACACACACACACACACACACACACACAGGTAGTAGGTCACTGTGTAGTAGTGGTTAGAGCTTGAGGACAGTCAATAAAGTATTGAATGGTGCTTTAGTCAATCCATCTCTCTGTGGTTTGAGGTGACGGCAGGGGAGCACGGTATCGATCTACACACTACATGTGACCATTACAATGAACTGGAGTCCACTCTACTTACATCACTTGCAAGCAGGTGTGTGGGTGGATACAATGGAACTTTACTGTCCATGCAATCTACAGTCCTTCCACTCGCTTACATTAAACAAGTAATGAGAATCAACTAAATTCTTTAGAGACCTGTGATTTTTAGCTGATGATTAGACCAAGGAGCGCACTGATTCTGCAGGCTATCGCTGAAGGTACTTCTCTTTAGTGTGTGTGTGTGTGTTTGTCTTTAGACTATAGTGATTACACCTACGTCAGAGCTGTGAGTGTTTACTTAGTAATAGCAAGACCACAGGAGGTTGGTAGCCCCTAAATGGGGAGGACGCGCTCGTGGTAACGGCTGGTAGCAGAATAGGTGGAATAGTATCAAACACATTAAATACATGGTTTCCTTGTGTTTGATGCCATTCCATTTGCTCTGTTCCAGCCATTGTTATGAGCCGTCCTCCCCTCAGCAGCCTCCAGACATACATTAATACATCTAGACAGCCACTCACCCAGTCACGGGAAAAAATAGACAAGCATAAAAAATGTACAAAGACAATTTTGTCTGAGCTGAGATATTATGTGCTTCTGTTTGATTTGATTATTCAATTATTTTTCTCAAAGGAGTACATGGGAACTTGGGCAAACTTTTCAGACAATTCATCTAATTAATGAATTATGCATGCATTATTTGGTATGCATATGTGATTAGGTATCTAGGGAGTTTCTGTAAAAACTTTGTGTGCTTGATGTGACAGATGGATAGAGGAATATAATAATGTATGATGAATGGATGGATAGGGGTACTCTACATGACCAAACTATGTGGACACCTGCTTGTCGAACATCTCATTCCAAAATCATGGGCATTAATATGGAGTTGGTTCCCCCTTTGCTGCTATAACAGCCTCCACTCTTCTGGAAAGGCTTTCCACTAGATGTTGGAACATTGCTGCTTGGAACAGCAGCAATGTAGTGTAGTGGTCAGCAATGTAGCCTAGTGGTTAGAGCGTTGGGCCAGTAACCGAAAGGTTGCTGGATCGAATCCCTGATGCTGCCAAGGTAAAAATCTGTTGTTCTGCCCCTGAACAAGGTAGTTAACCCACTGTTCCCTGGTAAGCTGTCATTGTAAATAAGAAATTGTTCTTAACTGATTTGCCTAGTTAAATGAAGGTTACATTAAATAATAAAATAAAATGCTTCCATTCAGCCTCAAGAGCATTGGTGAAGTCTGACACTAATGTTGGGTGATTAGGCCTGACTCACAGTCAGCCTTCCAATTCATCCCAAAGGTGTTCAGTAGGGTTGAGGTCAGGGCTCTGTGCAAGCCAGTCAAGTTCTTCCACACTGATCTCGACAAACCATTTCTTTATAGACCTCACTTTGTGCATGGGGGTATTGTCATGCTGAAACAGGAAAGGGCCTTCCCCAAACTTTTCCCACGAAGTTGGAAGCACACAATAGTCTAGAATGTCATTGTATGCTGTAGCGTTAACATTTCCCTTCACTGGAACTAAGGGGCCCAAACCATGAAAACAGACCCAGACCATTATTCCTCCTCCACCAAACTTTACAGTTGGCACTATGCATTTGGCAGGTAGCGTTTTCCTGGCATCCGCCAAATCCAGATTCGTCTTTCGGACTTTCAGATGGTGAAGCGTGATTCATCACTCCAGAGAACGGTGTCCACTGCTCCAGAGTTCAATGGCAGCGATCTTTACACCACTCCAGTTGACGCTTGGCATTGTGCATGGTGATCTAAGGCTTGTGTTTGGCTGCTTAGCCATGGAAACCCATTTCATAAAGCTCCCGAGGAACAGTTATTGTGCTGACGTTGCTTCCAGAGGCAGTTTGGATCTCAGTAGTGAGTGTTGCAGCCAAGGACAGACAATTTTTCCTCGCTTCAGCACTCGGCGGTCCCGTTCTGTGAGCTTGTGTGGCCTACCAATTTATGGCTGAGACGTTGTTGCTCCTACATGTTTCCACTTACAATAACAGCACTTACAGTTGACCGGGGCAGCTATAGCAGGGCAGACATTTGAAGAACTGACTTGATGGAGTCACGGAGCTCTTCAGTAAGGCCATTCTACTGCCAATATTTGTCTATGGAGATTGCATGGCGGTGTGCTCGATTTTATAAACCTGTCAGCAACGGGTGTGGCTGAAATAGCCGAAACCACTAATTTGAAGGGGTTTCCACATACTTGAATATAAATTGTATGAAAGAAGGTAGCTTTGATGATTGGATGGATAGATTGAATCAGACATCCAATTATGCAACACAGCTCTGTTTGGCTGTAGTCTTTGTGACCTCATAAGACATTATAAGTCTGACAGGCAACAGATGACTGAACTTAAATATACATGAACCCTGGTAAGAGTTTTCATTGATATTCAAATGTAATTTGACCCTTTTGATTTTCTTGTTGACTAGGTATTTTTGAAAGCCCTACAGAATCTAAATTCAGTTGCATAATGTGAGTTCATCAGTTGTGAGAGCGGCCAGAGGGTTTGTCTGGACACTGCTCTTATTTGGTTGGCTCAGTGAATAATTAAATAACCTATGGGGACACACGCTCAGTGAATAATTCCATAACCTATGGGGACACACACTCCTTCACCTACCTCACCACTATCAGGTTGTAGTGATACCCTGTACTGCACTGTACTGTACTGCTAAACCATTAGCATTATGCAATGACCTTATTACTCAACCCCAGTTGATTGGGATCACGTTGGACAGCATGGTCGAAACAGACCGAATGTCTCTGTATTGTGTGAGGGGTTCATGTTGTGAGGTTTGCACTGGCTTTTATGAATGAAACAAATACTGTAGGTGAAGGATAAGATTCCATGTTTATAGCTCAATCTTTGACTCTGCAAAATGGGGTGTTAAGGTCACATGGTTGTGACTGGGTTACTGATATGACTCTCAAGCATCAGTATTGCTGTCACTCCCCTCCCTGAGTAAAGTTCATTCTTCTATTCCTTTACTCTTTTATCATTTGCATCATCCGTTCGTCTATGCCCTCATCACCACATTTTCCCTTCATTACATATCTGTTTACCTTCACCCCTCCGTATTATTCCTTCACCCCTTTATCCTCTTAGTAGGTCACCATCCTGACAGTTCTCTCCAGTCACCCCTTGTTATCACCCTTTAGTTTCATACCAGGAGGAAGAGAAACAGACAGCCTGAGGCAGTTCTATGATATTCAGAGGTGAAGGAGCTAGTCAGTCCTGGATATAACATAGGGGGGAGAGAGGAGGAGAGAGGAAAGGAGAGGAGAAAGTATCTGTGCGTGTGTTATCTGAATTGTAAATGTGTGACACAGTGGGAGATAATCAATAGTTCTGGTTCCTCCGTACTATCACAGTGTACATCTCTATGGGCTTATATAAATCACCAGCTGGGACGTTCACTCTCACTGGGAACACAAGTCCTCTCCTCCTAACACTGTCTAACACTGTGCCCCCATCGGACTCATAGACACAGAGTGCCTGGAGAGACTGAGTGCTAAGGTCAAGGTCTGGCATTTTGTACACTGACCTTTCAACACTTCTCTTTACTCTACTCTGGGGTACAGATGGGCGATTATTTCACAGTTTCTGAAAGCTACAGGGCACGTATACAATCTGTGCTCAGGATTGAGGGCCAGTGATTGTGCCTTGAAAAAAGAGAGGGTTTATTTACATATTTATAGATTTCACTTGTTGCCTCCCGTCCCCTGCTCCGCTCTGGGTGATGGTCTAATTTAAGGGGTCCCATAGAGAGGGACTAAGGTAAATACCCTGGTCCTACTCCATGAACACATTTGCTGAGAGACATCATTTAGACCACAGGTAGATATAGACCTAGAGAAAATCTGGTATGTATTTTCTGCTGTCCACTCTATATTTAGCGTTTTATGTTTCATGTATTACAAAAAGTGTGAAATTACTGCAAAATGAAGTTTCGGCCACTCTCAGTTTCGGACACTCTTTTCCCCCCAGAATTAGAATGCCCTCTTTTGGAGCAAATGAGTACTGTTCAGAAGTGCTATGGTAATCTACCGTGGGATTTGGATTGGAACAACCTTCCATGGTACAAGACATAATAGCTAATTGTCTTTTAAAAACCTTGGAGATTTCAAAAGCTTTAACTGTGATATGGTTAAGGGGAGATGGTGACGTACTCAAATAGAGTCCAGGTAGTTTGACCTGGTAAAAGGTTTGTTTCTGTCTATCCCACATACAGTGCCTTCAGAAAGTATTCAGACCCCTTGACTTTTCCTACGTTTTGTTAGGTTACAGCCTTATTCTAAAATTGATTCAATTGTTTTTTTCCATAATCAATCTACACGCAATACCACATAATGACGAAGCAAAAACAGGTTTTTATACATTTTTTGCTAATTCATTAAATATGAAAAACTGAAATATCCAATTTCCATAAGTATTCAGACCCTTTACTCAGTGCTTTGTTAAAGCACCTTTGGCAGCGATTACAGCCTCGAGTCTTCTTGGGTATGACAATACAAGCTTGGCACATCTGTATTTGGGGAGTTTTTCCCATTCTTCTCTGCAGATCCTCTCAATCTCTGTCAGATTGGATGGGGAGCATCGCTATTTTCAGGTCTCTCCAGAGATGTTTGATCAGGTTCAAGAACGGGCTTTGGCTGGGCCACTCAAGGACATACAGAGACTTGTCCAGAAACCATTCCTGATTTGTCTTGGCTGTGTGCTTAGGGTCGTTGTCCTGTTGGAAGGTGAACCTTCACCCCAGTCTGAGGTCCTGAGCACTCTGGGGAAGGTTTTCATTACTTTGCTCTGTTCATCTTTGCCTCAATCCTAACTAGTATACCAGTCCCTGCCACTGAAAAACATCCCCACAGCATGATGCTGCCACCACCATGCTTCACCCTAGGGATGGTGCCAGGTTTCCTCCAGATGTGGCGCTTGGCATTCAGGCCAAAGAGTTCAATCTTGTTTTCATCATACCAGAGAATCTTGTTTCTCATGGTCTGAGAGTTTTAGGTGCCTTTTGGCAAACGCAAGGCTGGCTGTCATGTGCCTTTTACTGAGGAGTGGCTTGCGTCTGGACACTCTACCATAAAGGCTGGATTGGTGGAGTGCTGGAGAGATGATGTCCTATGCAAGGTTCTCCCATCTCCACAGAGGAACTCTGTCAGAGTGACTATGGTGTTCTTGGTCACCTCCCTGACCAAGGCCCTTCTCCCCTGATTGCTCAGTTTGGCCAGGCGGCCAGCTCTAGGAAGAGTCTTGGTGTTTTCCAAATTTCTTACATTTTAGAATGATGGAGACAGCGGTGTTATTGGGGACCTTCAATCCTGCAGAAATGTTTTGCTGCCCTTCCCCAGATCTGTGCCTCGACACAATCCTGTCTCTGAGCTCTACGGACAATTCTTTCAACCTCATGGCTTGGCTTTTGGTCTGACATGCACTGTCAACTGTGGGACCTTATATAGACATGTGTGTGCTTTTCCAAATCATGTCAAATCATTTGAATTGACCACATGTGCACTCCAATCAAGTTGTAGAAATATCTCAAGGATGATCAATGGAAACAGGATGCACCTGAGCTCAATTTCGAGTCTCATAGCAAAGGGTCTGAATACTTACGTAAATATGGTACTTCTGTTTTTATTTGTAATAAATTTGCAACATTTTCTAAAAAAATGTTTTTGCTTTGTCATTATGGGGTATTGTGTGTAGATTTTTTTAAATCAATTTTAGAATAAAGCTGTAACATAACATGTGGAAAAAGTCAAAGGGTCTGAATACTTTCAGAAGGCACTGTATGCAGTTTAGTGCTCTGCAGTGAACATCAGAGGTCATTCAAACCTAGATAGAAGACTGTAATTCAAGTGAAACATCTTTAACTTTCCTCTGTATTTCCACCCTTTTTTCCTTTCTTTTTCATTGTGCTCTCTCCTTCCTCTCCCTCCATTCATGTGGTCACTCTCCTCTCCTCCTCTAATCCCCTCCTCTCATCTCCTTCCCTCGCTCCTCTCCTCCCTCTCCCCTCTAGGTGATAATGTCTTATATTGAGAACGACGGTAGCAACTATTACAACATCACTTACTGAGGAGGTCGAGAGGGGGGAGATAGCCTAGCTCCAATCTGATCAAATATGTATAAATGTAGACAGACAGATGGCCAAGGAGATATATACTCTATCCTGCTGAATCATAGGAAAGGTACAGAGAGAGTGCTATGGCACACACAAGTATACAACTGAGACTGCGTCATAAAAGAGACCAAGAAACACACATTGGAGCCAACTTTTTAAAACTAAATTAAACACCTGATTTCCCATAAAGAGCACTAATTCTGAGCTTTTGTCAAATGTACTGCACTAGAAAGTATAGGGTGTCATCTGAGAAACATTCTCTGTTTGATTTGACTCTGCACATATCCCCTTGGGCTTTGCCCTTGACTCTGAGTCTCTCTCACCTTTCACCAATGATACATATGTCTGATGTGTAGTTTAGTGCTCTGCAGTGAACACCAGAGGTCATTCAAACCATCTTCTCTGGATAGAAGACACTCTAGCTGAGAGTGACCTGCCAATGAAACCATAAGCTCTGATGTCAGTTATAGTGTTGTGTCATTGAAGGTGGGGACAGTAGTTAATCATGTGTGGCTGATCCTAAAGGCCCAGTGCAGTCAAAAATGTGTTTTTTCAGTTTTTTATAAATATTTCCACACTATGAGGTTGGAATAATATTGTGAAAATTATGATAATGCCCTTTCAGTGTAAGACCTGTTCAAAAGACTGCCTGAAATCTCAGCCTGTTTTGGTGGGATAAATTAGTTAATAGACCAATAAGAAAGAGAGTTCCAAACCTCTCTGCCAATAATAGCAAATTTTCAGTTTTCCCTTCCCTACTCAGACCACTCCCAGACAGTCCGAGCAAAATTCTTGCTTGAGAAATTGTGTCAGGTCTGTTGTCAGGAATGGACCAAGGCGCAGCGGGAATGTGGATCCTCATATTTCTTTAATAAAAAAAACAGGCAAAGCATCCACAGGGAAAACAATAAACAATACTCACGATGACAGGAACAGTTTTGCAGGCACACAAACGCAGTGCAAAAACAACTACCCACAACCCCAAAGGAAAACACACACCTGTTTATAGGACTCCCAATCAGAGGCAACTAGAACCACCTGCCTCCAATTGAGAGTACAACAACCAATCTACACATAACACAAAAACCCCTGCCACATCCTTACCAAAACGAATACAATTGATCCCTCTGCTGGTCAGGACGTGACAGTACCCCCCCCCCACCTAAAGGTGCAGACCCCGGAATGCACCTTAACACAAAAAATCCCCAATACCCCAACAAAACCAATAAACAGAACCCCCTAAACCATAAGGGAGGGAATGGAGGGTGGCTGCCGTCAACGACGGCACTGTGCTACACCCTCCCTCCCCAACCCACCTATCCTGGAGGTGGCTCAGGTGCGGGATGTGGACCTCGCTCCACCTTCGGCGTCGCCCACTTCGGTGGCGCCGATAGCTGCACCGGGCAGACGGGCCACTCGGGCTGACCCTGGCAGACGGACCACTCTGGCGACTCCTGACAGGCGGGCAGCTCTGGCGACTCCTGACTGGCGGGCAGCTCTGGTGACTCCTGACTGGCAGGCAGCTCTGGCGACTCCTGACTGGCGGGCAGCTCTGGCGACTCCTGACTGGCGGGCAGCTCTGGCGACTCCTGACTGGCGGGCAGCTCTGGCGACTCCTGACTGGCGAGGCTGGGCTGATGCACTAGACGCCTGATGTGTGGGGCTGGTACTGGACGTGCCAGCCTGGAGACACGCACCTCCATGCTAGTGCGTATAGCGGGAAACACCGGACCGTATAGGCGCACTGGCGGTCTTGAGCGCAGGGTTGGCATCACCCCTTCAGGCTCGATGCTCACTTTGCCCTGGCACATGCGGGGTGCTGGTACAGGGCGGACTGGGCTGTGCGTTCGTATAGACGAGATAGTGCGCACCTCAGCAAAACATGGCGCCCTCCACCTCATACGCTCCTCCATGTAATCACGGGTAGCTGGCTTACGGCTCTTCCTTGGCCTAGCCAATCTACCCGTGTGCCCCCCCCAAAAAAAATCTTGGGGGTGCCTCTCAGGCTTCCTACCCAGCCGTGATCCATCATACCGCTGCCGTTGGTTCTTCTGTCCTCCTGCCTCCGCTCTTCTGAGTGCCTCCACCTGTTCCCATGGGAGGCAATCCCTTCCAGCCAGGATCTCCGCCCATGTGTAGGATCCCTTGCCGTTCAGGATATCCTCCCATGTCCATGAGTCCATAACGCTGTACTCCTGTGGCTCCTTCCTCCTCCGCTGCTTGGTCCTTTTGTGGTGGGTAGTTCTGTCAGGGCTGTCGTCAGGAATGGACCAAGGCGCAGCGGGAATGTGGATACTCATATTTCTTTAATAAAAAAACACGCAAAGCATCCACAGTGAAAACAATAAGCAATACTCACGATGACAGGAACAGTTTTGTAGGCACACAAATGCAGTGCAAAAACAACTACCCACAACCCCAAAGGAAAACACACACCTGTTTATAGGACTCCCAATCAGAGGCAACTAGAACCACCTGCCTCCAATTGAGAGTCCAACAACCAATCTACACATAACACAAAAACCCCTGCCACGTCCTGACCAAAACGAATACAATTGCTCCCTCTGCTGGTCAGGACGTGACAAATTGCCCTTTGCTAAGTAGCTATTATTGTACTTAATTGTTGCCCATAAATGATTTGATATTGAGATAAAAATGGCTGCATTGGATCCTTAATGAAGAGGCGTATATCCTGTATAGTACTGTGTATATCCTGTATAGTACTGTGTATATCCTGTATAGTCCTGTGTATCCCATTCCCTAGCCAGGAGGTTCACTTTATTAAACCATTTACAGAGCCAGTTTAGTTCACTGTGAAAGGGAGCACTAGGCTGATGAGAGCACTTTATCTGGAACACTTTCAAAGTGACTGAAATAGATTGGGTATATGGTTGGTGCTGGTAAGCTTTATCCAAAGCTGATTTTAAACCACTAAAATCTGTAGACACTTTTATGTTTCCCAACATTCCTCAGTTATTCACCAAATCATTATTCCTCCCTCCCACTCTCTCCATTGCTCTAGTCCACCTTCTCTCTCCATCTTTCTCTCTCTTCGCCCATAACCAGTAGATTTACAGTTCACTGCCAGGACTCTCCACTCTCCTTCCTCGTCTTCTCTCCCTTCCCTCTCCCTGCTAAGTTTACTGGGAAGGCCCGCTGAATGCTTCTCCTCCTGTTCTCTCCCTTCTGTCTCCTCCTCTCACCCCCTCTTATCTGCTGTTCTCTTCTGCTGTTCTCTCTGTGTTATTCAACCCCACAGCCAAACAACATAGGACAGCAGAGAGAGAGGGACCACAGAATCGACAGAGATGAGAAAGCAGAGGATGGGGGAGAGAGGGGAGAGAGGAGAAAGCAGAAGCAGACAGGAAAGACATCACTGCTCTCTTTTTTCCTTTTTTCATTTCTCCATAATGTTTCTCTGAACTCTGTATCACCTCTGCTCTACGGAACAGTCTCTGGATTTTCAGCTGTGAGCAGGTGTATCCCAGAATTGGCCTTTTGGTTCAAAACTCAAAACACTGTCTCGCTGTCACTATGATACACAGAATTAAAGAGAGAGTGGGGAGAGAGAGAGGCAGGAGAGAGAGGGTATGGTTACAGTAAGTTACAGAGTTATAGAAGTGTTGTAGTAGTCACATTGAGATTGAAGAGTTTTTGTTCAATTAATCCTGGATTTGAGTTTAATATTTTTAAACTATATTTTATTTTCCATAAGTGGTCTCTTATTATATATACAGTATGTTTTATGACTACTAAGACATGGTGCCCTTTTCCTGACATGGCCACATACAACTGAGAATGTTTTAATGGAATGGTTTTGGGGATTTTATTCAACAAGCTCTCAGTCTCACGTCAGAATTAGATGTTCATCCATGTTTCTCAAATGTCTAATCAACTAAACTGTCTGTCTGTCTGAAGCTACAATACAACAATTAGCTGCTGAAGGATGAAACAACCAACTAGCTCTCACAGTCTCACGTCAGAATTAGACGTTCATCCATGTTTCTCAAATGTCTAATCAACTAAACTGTTTGTCTGTCTGCAGCTGCGTCCAGCTTCAGTTTCTGCCGTGCATCCCTGGAGCAAACAGTGTCTGCAGAGGAGCTAGCCTACCAACTGCCTCGCCGGCCAGGGTCTAGTCTCACCTGGCATGATGGGAGGGGACAGATGAACACATACACACGCACCGTCAAACTGCTGCAGCAACCTGGCACAGAGGGCATACAGGTATAGTGGTCATAGAGTGGCTTTGGAAAATTTTCAGACCCCATGACTTTTTCAAAATGTTGTTATGTTACAGCCTTATTCTAAAATGGATTAAATTATAAAAAGTCCACAGCAATCTACAAACAATGCTCCATAATGACAAATACAGAAATCCATTATTTACATAAGTATTCAGACCCTTTGCTATGAAACTCGAAATTGAGATCAGGTACATCCTGTTTCCATTGATTATTCTTGAGATGTTTCTACAACTTGATTGGAGTCCACCTGTGGTGAATTCAATTGATTGGACATGATTTGGAAAGGCACACACCTGTCTATATAAGGTCCCACAGTTGACAGTGCACGTCAGAGCAAAAACCAAGCCATGAGGTTGAAGAAATTGTTCGTAGAGCTCAGAGACAGGATTGTGTTGAGGCACAGATCTGGGGAAGGGTACCAAAACATTTATGCAGCATTGAAGGTCCCCGCCGGCTGGCGGGCGTCGATGGCGGCTCCGGACAGGCGGGCGGCCCTGGCGGCTCCGGACAGGTGGGCGATCCTGGCGGCTCCGGACAGGCGGGCGGCCCTGGCGGCTTCGGACTGGCGGGCGGCCCTGGCGGCTCCGGACTGGCGGGCGGCTCTGGCGGCTCCGGACTGGCGGGCGGCTCTGGCGGCTCCGGACAGGCGGGCAATCCTGGCGGCTCCGGACAGGCGGGCGGCCCTGGCGGCTCCGGACAGGCGGGCGGCCCTGGCGGCTCCGGACTGGCGGGCGGCCCTGGCGGCTCCGGACTGGCGGGCGGCTCTGGCGGCTCCGGACTGGCGGGCGGCTCTGGCGGCTCCGAACTGGCGGGCGGCTCTGGCGGCTCCGGACTGGCGGGCGGCTCTGACGGCTCCGGACTGGCGGGCGGCTCTGGCAGCTCCGGACTGACCAGGATGGGGAGACCCACTGGAGACCTGGTCCGTGGAGGAGGCACAGGCTTGACCAGGATGGGGAGACCCACTGGAGGCCTGGTCCTAGGAGGAGGCACAGGACAGACCAGGATGGGGGACACACTGGAGGCCTGGTTCTAGGAGGAGGCACAGGACAGACCAGGATGGGGGGACCCACTGGAGGCCTGGTCCTAGGAGGAGGCACAGGATAAACCGGGCTGTTGGGGAGCACTGGAGTTCTAGTATGGACGCTCTTTACCCACATTCCAGGCTGAATGCCTACTTTGGCCCGGCACGGGCGGAGCGCAGGCATTGGGCGAACTGGGCCCTCCCAGCGCTCTGGAGACACAGTGCACAGCACCGGCGCAGGATAACCTGGACCGAGGAGGCGCACCGGAGACCAGACGCGCTGAGCTGGCACCATCCGCCCTGGCTCGATGCCTGCACTCGCATGGCACTTGCGGGGGGCTGGCCTATAGCGCACCGGGCTATGCACGCGCACTGGAGACACCGTGCGCTTTACCGCATAACACGGTGCCTGACCAGTACTGCGCTGCCTGCCGTAAGCACGGGGAGTTGGCCCAGAATTCCTTCCTGGTCCCGCCACACTCCCCGTGTGCCCCCCCAAAAAATGTTTTGGGGCTGCCTCTCGTGCCTGTTGCGCTCCCTCGCTTCGTACCAGCGCCTCTCAGCTCTCGCTGCCTCGATCTCCCACTGCGGGCAGCGATAATCCCCAGCTTGAGCCCATGGTCCTTTCCCGTCCAGGATTTCCTCCCAAGTCCACGAATCCTGAACGCTCCTCTCCTGGCGCTTCTCCTTCCTCCACTGCTTGGTCCGTTGTTGGTGGGTAATTCTGTAATGGCTGTCTTCGTTGTCAGATGAAACAGAGAAGTCATCGTCTGAGAAAGTGGACCAATACGCAGCAGAGTTAGTGTTCATCATTGAAGTTTAATTTACTAAAGAACACTACACAAAACAAAACAAGAAAACCGACAGTCAAACAGTCCTGTCAGGTGCAAAACACTAAACAGAAACAATTACCCACAAAACCCCAACGGAAAAACAGGCACTTATGTGTGACTCCCAATCAGCAACAACCAACAACAGCTGTGCCTGATTGGAAGCCACACGGCCAAAATCAATGAAACAGACAACATAGAAAATGAACATAGAACGCCCACCTAATGTAGCACCCTGGCCTAACCAAAATAAAGAACAAAAAACCCCTCTCTATGGCCAGGGCGTTACAGTAACCACCAAGACTCTTCCTAGAGCTGGCCGCCCGGCCAAACTGAGCAATCGGGGGAGAAGGGCCTTGGTCAGAGAGGTGACAAATAACCCAATGGTCACTGACAGAGCTCCAGAGTTCCTCTGTGGAGATGGGAGAACCTTCCATAAGGACAACCATCTCTGCACCTCTCCACCAATCAGGCCTTCATGATAGATTGGCCAGACGGAAGCCACTCCTCAGTAAAAGGCACATGACAGCCCACTTGGAGTTTGCTAAAAAGCACCTAAAGTCTCTCCGACCATGATCAACAAGATTCTCTGGTCTGATGAAACCAAGATTCAACTCTTTGGCCTGAATGCCAAGCATCACATCTGGAGGAAACCTGGCACCATCCCTAAGGTGAAGCATGGTGGTGGTGGAAGCATCATGCTGTGGAGGTGTTTTTCAGCTTCAGGGACTGGTCAGGATCGAGGAACAGATGAATGGAGCAAAGTACAGAGAGTTAAAAACCTGCTCCAGAGGGCAAGATTCACCTTCCAACAGGACAACGACCCTAAGCACATAGTTAAGACAGTGCAGGAGTGGCTTCTGGACAAGTCTCTGAATGTCCTTGAGTGGCCCAGCCAGAGCCCGGACTGGAACCCAATCAAACATCTCTGGAGAGACCTGAAAATAACTGCAGCGACGCTCCCCATCCAACCTGACAGAGCTTGAGAGAATCTGCAAAGAAGAATGGGAGAACCTCCCCAAATACAGGTGTGCCAAGCTTGTAGCGTCATACCCAAGAAGACTCAATGCTGTAATCACTGCCAAAGGTGCTTCAACAAAGTACTGAGTAAAGGGTCTGAATACTTATGTAAATGTTATATAAAAAATATTTTTTTAAGTTTTTGCTTCATCATTATGTGATATTGTGTGTAGATTAATGAGGCAAAAAACGAATCAATTTTAGAATGAAGCTGTAACGTAACAAAATGTGGGAAAAAATCAAGCGGTCTAAATACTTTGCTTTAATTTTTGTATTTTTGTAAAGATTAAATGAAGAATAGTGTGATGGGTGACAATATTAGCATATCACTTGTGATTTATATATTATCTCTTTGAATGGCAAACAGCGCATACTTTTTTTGTGTGACTTTTTCAAATCACCTCACGTAGCCCATAGGCCTATATGTTTTGATAAGGTTTGTATCACAACTAAAGTGGCCAAATAACTAAGGAAGCACATTAATCCGCTTTAAAAGGGGTGTACAGCCTAACTGGTACACACACGCAGCACGTGAGTTTCAAGTTTGGGGAAGATCATTTTCAACATAAAAATGCACATTTATAATGAAAGCATTACAAGCATAATCACATTTGTGGTCACTTTTGAGAATGGTGTTTTTCTGCTAGTGGAACATACGCACCTACTACAGTGTTCACTCCGTGCTGCGCTTATAATGTGAAAAAATAGCCTAATAGTTTATCAAAATGTTAAGCAAAACATTCTCATCTATTGTGTTAGGCTCATTGCTTAAAACAGATTTTCGATGGTAGTGATTGTATTAATTTGGGATCTATCGCATCCCACAACTGTCCCAGACTATGTTTTGGAATATTTATTTCTCGCAAAGAATAGGCCAACTTTTGAACTATGGGGGATTGACCTATGCTGTTGCTTTTGCTGTTTGTTAGGCCTACTCATCTTTTTGGCTGACAAAGTAAATGTGGACAGTTCTTCCAATATGCGCCTCGAAATTGGATAAGGAAGCACGCAGTTGCGTCCCCGACAGACATGTAAGAAAGACCCAATCACATGACTGAGAGCAATGTGAGTGAGAGGTGCTCCAGCCGGGGAGAAGTGTATTATAATGATTATATTCATCCCATGGGGCACAACGGCCACTGGCCGCAAAAGGCATGGATTTTTTAAGCGGGTGTTACGGCCACACAAAGGGGATGCAGCTGGGAAATTCAAGGCGTTATCAAGTGCTGGTCAAATTGTGAATGAGAGACTGATGAAGTGTGTACAGCCTGCGCAAAAAACAAAGCAGAGCTCATGCCTTTCATGCAACTATTTTCAAATCATCATTAGTCGCAACATGCAGCCTTAGAATGTACACTGCTCAAAAAAATAAAGGGAACACTAAAATAACACATCCTAGATCTGAATGAATGAAGTAATCTTATTAAATACTTTTTTCTTTACATAGTTGAATGTGCTGACAACAAAATCACACAAAAATAATCAATGGAAATCCAATTTATCAACCCATGGAGGTCTGGATTTGGAGTCACACTCAAAATTAAAGTGGAAAACCACACTACAGGCTGATCCAACTTTGATGTAATGTCCTTAAAACAAGTCAAAATGAGGCTCAGTAGTGTGTGTGTGGCCTCCATGTGCCTGTATGACCTCCCTACAATGCCTGGGCATGCTCCTGATGAGGTGGCGGATGGACTCCTGAGGGATCTCCTCCCAGACCTGGACTAAAGCATCCGCCAAATCCTGGACAGTCTGTGGTGCAACGTGGCGTTGGTGGATGGAGCGAGACATGATGTCCCAGATGTGCTCAATTGGATTCAGGTCTGGGGAACGGGCGGGCCAGTCCATAGCATCAATGCCTTCCTCTTGCAGGAACTGCTGACACACTCCAGCCACATCAGGTCTAGCATTGTCTTGCATTAGGAGGAACCCAGGGCCAACCGCACCAGCATATGGTCTCACAAGGGGTCTGAGGATCTCATCTCGGTACCTAATGGCAGTCAGGCTACCTCTGGCGAGCACATGGAGGGCTGTGTGGCCCCCCAAAGAAATGCCAACCCACACCATGACTGACCCACCGCCAAACCGGTCATGCTGGAGGATGTTGCAGGCAGCAAAACGTTCTCCACGGCGTCTCCAGACTGTCACGTCTGTCACGTGCTCAGTGTGAACCTGCTTTCATCTGTGAAGAGCACAGGGCGTCAGTGGCGAATTTGCCAATCTTGGTGTTCTCTGGCAAATGCCAAACGTCCTGCACGGTGTTGGGCTGTAAGCACAACCCCCACCTGTGGACGGCGGGCCCTCATACCACCCTCATGGAGTCTGTTTCTGACCGTGTGAGCAGATACATGCACATTTGTGGCCTGCTGGAGGTCATTTTGCAGGGCTCTGGCAGTGCTCCTCCTGCTCCTCCTTGCACAAAGGCGGAGGTAGCGGTCCTGCTTCTGGGTTGTTGCCCTCCTACGGCCTCCTCCACGTCTCCTGATATACTGGCCTGTCTCCTGGAAGTGCCTCCATGCTCTGGACACTACGCTGACAGACACAGCAAACCTTCTTGCCACAGCTCGCATTGATGTGTCATCCTGGATGAGCTGCACTACCTGAGCCACTTGTGTGGGTTGTAGACTCCGTCTCATGCTACAACTAGAGTGAAAGCACCGCCAGCATTCAAAAGTGACCAAAACATCAGCCAGAAAGCATAGGAACTGAGAAGTGGTCTGTGGTTACCACCTGCAGAACCACTCCTTTATTGGGGGTGTCTTGCTAATTGCCTATAATTTCCACCTGTTGTCTATTTCATTTGCACAACAGCATGTGAAATTTATTGTCAATCAGTGTTGCTTCCTAAGTGGACAGTTTGATTTCACAGAAGTGTGATTGACTTTGGAGTTACATTGTGTTGTTCAAGTGTTCCCTTTATTTTTTTGAGCAGTATATTAAAAATTACACATATAGCCCAACATTTGTATCACAACTAAAGTTACATAAATAACTCTAAATTAAGCATTCTAGGAGTAGCTGTTTCTTTGATAACCTTCCAAAGCAGAATAGCTGCATGTGCACACTCCCTCAAATCGTTTGGAGAAAATATCCTTTCTATTTTATTCAGCTATGTTCAATAGTATTCTTCATATTATAAAATAATATAAAATAATGCCATGGAATTCTAAGCAAATCTTGTCTGCTAAATTAACAAGTGTAGCCCACAGCCGTATGGCATAGCCAGATCAGGGCCTAACATAAGGACCCCGTTTGTGGTTCTATGATCAAAAGATACTTTATTCTGATTGGTCAAGAGGGTGTTCATTTTGGATCATCTGCATGCCTCAAGAGTTAATACATATCTGTTGTAGTTATCAAGAATATTTGATGAAGTTCCAACAAACAGATAGACCATCACCAACCAAGATCAATACACCGTGTCCACTTCTACATTCTGTCTGCTGACAACATATCACTGGGGTTCATTTGAGGGATCTAACTGTCCAATGGCAGGGAGAGAGAGAGAGAGGGGAGAAAGAGACAGAGAGAGCAGAACACAGCAGAACAGTGACCATATCCTCAACATCACAGCAGGACAGACAAATGAAGAACCCCAAGCCCAGGGGATCCCACACCTTCTGAGCACCTCCCCTGTCAGCCACCCTGATAGCCCTCCTGACAACCCCCCCACACCCACTGACGACATACACAAGACACAGATTGTACTCCTTATGGACTCAAACGGAAATATATACAAGAAAATAAATGTTTTCCCAAACACACAGTGTCTGAACTCTGGTGTCCAAACACCCAGTGCGCCCTAGACCTTCTGTCTGAGGACCACCTAGGTTCACCTAGCCACATAATAATACACACAGGCACGAACGAATCACTCAAGGGAGTGACTGAAAAAGCCACTTGTGTGTTGGGGAAAGTAGAAGAAGCTATCTCCACCTTGCGTGTAAATGCAAGTATTTACCGTGACTGTGCCTCAAAACCAAATGTTTACCTGGCCCCCCACTCCATCCTGGACTTGATTAGTCTTTACGAACAGGTCCCCCTATACAAGGCAGCAGTGCCCACCTTCTCCAGGACCCTAAAGGACATCGCCCTCAACCGCATTCCCAACACCTCACACAGGAGCAACAGATCAATAGACACCACGCCCAGGCCAGCGAGACACTCTTCCGGCGGGACCCAATTCGAGAGGACCTACATCCAGACCACAGCACCAAACAAGTCCACACCAACCCACCCCAACCAATCAACACTCCCCCAAGTCAACCATGCCCACAACCCATTTAGGCCCCCTCAGATCAGACCTATGCCCCTCCTGCCCACTCCATGTCCCCCACTCCTGCGAAGAGGGCCTCAACATGAAAGTCACACATATGCCCAGGCCGTGAACAGGCTAACAGGCCCAAACCCCACTCTTACACTAGCCCAAGTCATTGGCATGTACCTGATTCTAAGCAGGCTCTGCTCACACATACTGGTCTGAGGCCAAACCACACGGCTGACAACATTGGACACTTTATGGAACACAAAGCCTTCACTATCTCATCCTGGAATATCCAAGGCCGGAGGTCATCTGCCTTTGGCCTAAAGAGCAGGAACCTGGACTTCAAAGAAATCAGAATTACAGACATTGTCATCCTACAAGAAACATGGTATAAAGGATTTGAAACCTCTGGTTGCCCTCTAGATTACAGAGAGCTGGTAGTCCCATCCACTAAACTACCAGGTGTGAAATAGGCAGGGACTCAGGGGGTATGCTAATATGGTACAGAACAGACCTAACTTACTCTATTAAATTAATCAAAACAAGAACATTTTACATTTGGCTAGAAATTCAAAAGAAAATTCAAAAGGAAACATAGAAAAATGTCCTCCTGTGTGCTACCTATCCCCCCACTAGAATCCCCATACTTTAATGAAGACAGCTTCTCCATCCTGGAGGGGGAAATCAATAATTTCCAGGCGCAGGGACATGTATTAGTCTGTGGTGACCTAAATGCCAGAACTGGACAAGAACCTGACACCCTCAGCACATAGGGGGACAAACACCTACCTGGAGGTGACAGCATTCCCTCCCCCATATGCCCCCCTAGACACAACTACGACAACATAACCAGAAAAAATGGATCACAACTCCTGCAGCTCTGTCGCACGCTGGGTATGTACATAGTCAATGGTAGGCTTCGAGGGGACTCCTACGGTAGGTACACCGATAGTCTACAGTACTACTGCCAAGAGATGAGCTACTTTATCACTGACCTCAACCCAGATTCTCTCAGAGCGTTCACAGTCAGCCCACTGACACCCCTATCAGATCACAGCAAAATCACACTCTACTTGAACAGAGCAATACTCAATCATGAAGCATCAAAGCCAAAGGAACTGAATAATATTAAGAAATGCTAAAGATGGAAATAAAGTAGTGTGGAAACCTAACAAAAAACAATTAGGCAACAACAAATGCAATCCCTTTTAGACAACTTCCTGGACAAAACGTTCCACTGTAATAGTGAAGGTGTAAACTTGGCAGTAAAAAACCTAAACAGTATACTTGATCTCTCAACTTCCCTATCAAATCTAAACATTTCAAACAGAAATCCGAAGAAAATGAACAACAATGACAAATGGTTTGATGAAGAATGCAAAAACCTAAGAAACCTATCTTACCAAAACAATAGAGACCGAGAAAACCTGAGCCTAAGCCTTCACTATCGTGAATCACTAAAGAAAAAAAATATATTTAATCAAGTCAGTTAAGAACAAATTCTTATTTACAATGACAGCAGTGCAACAGATTTTTACAATGTCAGCTTGGGGATTCGATCCAGCAACCTTTCGATAATTGGCCCAATGCTCTAACCACTAGGCTACCTGCCGCCCCAAACAATACAGAAACACACTACGCAAAAAGAAGGAACAGCACGTCAGAAATCAGCTCAATGTAATTGAAGAATCCATACACTCTAACCACTCCTGGGAAAATTGAAAACACTAAACAATCAACAACACAAAGAGTTATCTATCCAAAATGGAGATGTATGGGTAAACCACTTCTCCAATCTTTTTGGCCCTATAGCAAAGAACAAACATAAAAAAATATACACGATCAAATACAAATCTTAGAAATCAACTATTAAAGACTACCAGAACCCACTGGATTCTCCAATTACATCGAATGAACTACAGGACAAAATACAAACCCTCCAATCCCAAAAAGGCCTGTGGTGTTGATGGTATCCTCAATGAAATGATAAAATATACAGACCACAAATTCCAATTGGCTATACTTAAACTCTTTAATATCATCCTTAGCTCTTGCACCTTCCCCAATATTTGGAACCAAGGCTTGATTACCTCAATCCACAAAAGTGGAGACAAATTTGACCCCAACAACTACCGTGGGATATACGTCAACAGAACCTTGGGAAAATCCTCTGCAATATCATTAACAGCCGACTAGTTCATTTCCTCAGTGAAAACAATGTACTAAGCAAATGTCAAATTGGCTTTTTACCAAATTACCGTACAACAGACCACGTATTCCCACTGCACACCCTAATTGACAAACAAACCAAAACAAAGGCAAAGTTTTTTCATGCTTTGTTGATTTCAAGAAAGCTTTTGACTGAATTTGGCATGAGGGTCTGCTGCACAAATTCATGGAAAGTGGTGTTAGGGGAAAAACATACGACATTATAAAATCCATGTACACAAACAACAAGTGTGTGGTTAAAATTAAAATTGGCAAAAAACAAACATTTCTTTCCACAGGGCGGTGGGTTGAGACAGGGATGCAGCTTAAGCCCCACCCTTTTCAACAAATATATCAACGAATTGGCAAGGGCACTAGAACAGTTTGCAGCACCCGGCCTCACCCTACTAGGATCTGAAGTCGAATGTCTACTGTTTGCTGTGTCAGTGTCCGTGTCCGTGTAGTGGAGATGAGAAATAGAGTCAATCGCAGGACACCGAACTGAGTAAAAATATACGTATTTACTCTAGGAAAAAACACATCATACAAAATCCACACAGGGATAAGCAATAACGACAAACATGAACAACAGTAAAACAATAATGCACAAAACATCATGATAACCAGAGGGTTTAAATAGGAAAATAATCATAACGAAATGGGAACCAGGTGTGAACAATCAAGACATAACAAATGGACTAAGAAACATGGATCGGTGGTAGCTAGAAAGCCGGTGACGATGACCGCCAAATGCCGCCCGAACTAGGAGAGGCACAGTACACCCCCCCCCCCCCCCCCACGGCTCCAGCAGTTCGACGACACCGGCTTCGGGGACGACCCGGAGGACGAGGCGCAGGGCGATCTGGGCGGCGACGGTGGAAATCCTGCAGCAAGGAAGGGTCCAGTATGTCTTCCGCCGACACCCAGCTTCTCTCCTCCGGACCGTACCCCTCCCAATCCACGAGGTACTGAAGACCCCTAGCCCGACGCCTGGAGACAATGATCGCTCTAACAGTATACGCCGGGGCCCCCTCGATGTCCAGAGGGGGCGGGGGAACCTCCCGTACCTCAGATTGCTGGAGAGGACCAGCTACCACCGGCCTGAGGAGAGACTCATGGAACGAGGGGTTAATACGATAATTAGTGGGAAGCCGTAACCTATAACATACCTCGTTCAGTCTCCTCAGGACTTTAAATGGCCCCACAAACCACGGACCCAGCTTCCGGCAGTGCAGGTGAAGGGGCAGGTTTCGGGTCGAGAGCCAGACCCGGTCTCCCGGTACATATACCAGAGCCTCACTACGGTGGCAATCGTCGCTCGCCTTCTGTCTCCTGATGGCCCGTTGCAGGCATACATGGGCAGCATTCCAGGTGTCTTCCGAGCGCCTAAACCAATCATCCACCGCAGGTACCTCGATCTGGCTCTGATGCCACGGTGCCAGAACCGGCTGATAACCTAGTACTCACTGAAATGGAGACAGGTTAGTGGAGGAGTGGCGTCGGGGTAGAAGATGTTTAGAAGCCTCTTGGACATAGACTTGGTGCTCGGGTACCAGAGAGAAGAGTTTATGACTGGGGTGGCTGGAGTCTTTGACAATTTTTAGGGCCTTCCTCTGACACCCCCTGGTATAGAGGTCCTGGATGACAGGAAGCTTGACCCCAGTGATGTACTGGGCCGTTCGCACTACACTCTGTAGTGCCTTGCGCTCGGAGGCCAAGGGGTTGCCATACAAGGCAGTGATGCAACCAGTCAGGATGCTCTCGATGGTGCAGGTTTAGAACCTTTTCAGGATCTGAGGACCCATAACAAATCTTTGCAGTCTCCTGAGGGGAGACGACTGTCTTGGTGTGCTTGGACCACGTTAGTTTGTTTGTGATGTGGACACCAAGGAACTTGAAGCTCTCAACCTGCTCCACTGCAGCCCCATCGATGAGAATGGGGGTGTGCTCGGTCCTCTTTTTCCTGTTGTCCACAATCGTGTCCTTTGTCTTGATCGCGTTGAGGGAGAGGTTGTTGTCCTGGCACCACACGGCCAGGTCTCTGACTTCCTCCCTATAGGCTGTCTCATTGTTGTCGGTGATCAGGCCTACCACTGTTGTGTCATTGGCAAACTTAATGATGGTGTTGGAGTCGTGCCTGGCCGTGATCACAGAGTGAACCGGGAGTACAGGAGGGGACTGAGCACGCACCCCTGAGGGGCCCCTGTGTTGAGGATCAGCGTGGTGGATATGTTGTTACCTACCCTTACCACCTGGGGGCGGCCCGTCAGGAAGTCCAGGATCCAGTTGCAGAGGGACGTGTTTAGTCCCAGGGTCCTTAGTTTATTGATGAGCTTTGAGGGCACTATGGTGTTGAACGCTGAGCTGTAGTCAATGAATAGAATTCTCACATAGACTACCATTCAAAAGTTTGGGGTCACTTAGAAATGTTTTGAAAGAAAAGCACATTTTTTCCCATTAAAATAACATCAAATTGATCAGAAATACAGTGTAGACATTGTTAATGTTGTAAGTGACTATTGTAGCTGGAAACGGCTGATTTTTAATGGAATATCTACATAGGCGTACGGAGGCCCATTATCAGCAACCATCACTCCTGTGTTCCAATGGCACGTTGTGTTAGCTAATTCAAGTTTATAATTTTAAAAGGCTAATTGATCATTCGAAAACCCTTTTGCAAATATGTTAGCACAGCTGAAAACTTTTGTTCTGATTAAAGAAGCAATACAACTGGCCTTCTTTAGACTAGTTGAGTATCTGGAGCATCAGCATTTGTGGGTTCACAGCAGCAAGATTTGTGACCTGTTGCCACAAGAAAAGGGCAACCAGTGAAGAACAAGCACCATACAACCCATATGTGTTTATTTATTTTCCCTTTTGTACTTTAACTATTTGCAGATCGTTACAACACTGTATATAGACATAATATGACATTTGAAATGTCTTTACTCTTTTGGAACTTCTGTGAGTGTAATGTTTACTGTTCATTTTTATAGTTTATTTATTATTTACTTCACTTGCTTTGGCAATGTTAACATATGTTTTGCATGCAAATTAAGCCCTTTAATTGAATTGAAATTGAGTGAGTGAGTGAGTGAGTGAGTGAGTGAGAGTGAGAGAGTGAGAGAGAGAGAGAGAGAGAGAGAGAGAGAGAGAGGATGTATTGGCATCTGATTAGTATAGTTTCCTCATTACTGACAGTCACTGACCTCCTGGGCAGCAGAAACAACATAAATAACACTTTTCCTTCAGAAAGGAACGTGAATGCATAGAGGAGAGAGAGAGTGTGTCCAGTTGTGTATATTGAGATGATGGTTGGTTTTATTCTTTATTTTTTGTAATTTCTCAGTTTGTAGACAGTTGAGACAGAAATAGGGCAGACAGAGAAAGAAAGAAGAAATAATCCCATCCAGCCCAAATGAAGTCTGCTCACATCCACTGAGATCATGGACATTTTACTGGCACTCAGTCCTTAGAGAAAGCCATTTGAGTATTACTGAGACAGGTTGCTTTGCAGGGACCCAGTCCTCTCACTCAATGGTGAAGGAGTCTGAATGAATATTGAAGTGAGCGCATGGATTCTGGAATGAGACGTGACATACTGTAAGGCTGCATGAAGCGTAATATAAAGGGAGGGATATATGAGGTGTCCTGTTGAAATAGGGACATATGAGCGATTCTGATACTATAGAAGAAGGGAGATAAGAATGGATGGAGATATATTATATTATATATGCTGGAGGAAGGGTATATGAAGGGTTATTGTGAGTGATAGAGGTAGGGGCTGTGGAGGTGTGAGGGGAAGTTAAGGATGGTGCGACACATGTCTGTCAAGGACTTTGGGGTGGAGAGAGATATTAAAGGGGTGATTGAATAATGACATGACAGTAACGGAGAGAAGAGGGAGGGAAAAGGAATGAAAAGGGAAGAGAGAGAGGAGAGACGGAGGCAGAGAAAGAGAATGAAAAGGGAAGAGAGAAAGGGTAGAGAGAGAGAGAGAGGAGAGAGGAGAGACGGAGGCAGAGAATGAGCGGAGAGAATAGAGAAGGTCAAAGATGAGGGTAGACAAAGGGAAGGGAGTGTGAAGAGAGAGTGAAAGAAGAAGAGCGACAGAGTGATAGCCAGAGGCAAAAGGGCAAGAGATGGGTTGCAGAGGGAGGAGGGGAATTGGGAGAGAGTGGTAACAGTGTTAAGAAAGCTGTGACATTGCTGTCTACCCTGCTTTGTAACACTCACACACACTCACACACACACCTCCAGGGCTTTCCTCTGCTAATTGGCTGAGCCCTTTTGATAAATGAGGGTGGGTGTGTGGGTGTGTGTCAGGGGGCAGGGGAGTGTGTCTACTGAGGTGCAGAGGGCGCGGGACTAGCAGGCTCTAGGGAGGAGGCTGAATATCTTATTGGTGGAGGTGGAGGGAGCCCTGGAATCCTCTGAGTCTGTTCTACTGATTCAGCGCCACTGGAGGACAGAGGACACACACACAGAAAGACCTGCAGTGGCAAAGACACAAACTTTCTCTTTCTCTCATACATACACCAGACAATCAGACAGACCGCTAGAAACTCAGAACTCAAGGTCGAGCTGCTGAGAGGAAAGGAGAGGAAAAAAGGTGCAGGAAGGGATATGGAGGGGAGAAGAGAGGGATGACAAGATGGAGGGAGGGGGAGAGGACAAGGAGAGTCAGAGGAGAGGGAGAGTAATGGACTTGATGGGGAATAGAGGAGGTGAAAGACATTAGAGAGCAAAATGAAAAGGAAAGGCATGAAGGAGAGGTGGGTGAAGGATAGGAACAGGGGAAGTAATATAGTCCAGAGAGAAAAGAGTGAGGACAGGGGAGAAAGATGGGAATAGATATTATTACAGGAACAAGGGGAACAAGGGAACACATCTAGGAAAAGAAATAAGCATGACAAAAGAGGGTGAGATGACAAAGAAAGATATAGAAAGAACTGATTATTGTTTGATAGAATGACTTAAGATCACACATTAACATTCCATTAGTATTCTACAATTGCTACCAATACTCATGGACCAGGCACAATACCATCAATAAAACAAGGAGCCCAGAGAGGATTGACATTATCTTTCATTTAAGATAATCATCCACAGAGGCATCTCTCTTTCACCCACCTGTCACGTATACTCCCTCTCCGGCCTCTAGGTCATCAGGCTGCTGATTTTCCTGCACACCTGTCACCATCGTCAAGCGCACCTGCGCCTCATGACCCTCACCTGGACTCCATCACCTCCTTGATTATCTTCCCTGTATCTGTCACTCCCCTTGGTTCTTTCCTCAGGTGTTATTGACTGTTTCATGTTGGTGCGTTTGTTTCGTGTTTATTTATTAAAACACTCACTCCCTGTACTTGCTTCCCGACTCTCAGCGCACTCATTACACCAGCGCTTCCCCTCTCTATCCTCTGACTGAGATAAACAGTCAAAGATGGCTTTTACATGGTTGAGATCCCACCCCTTCACACACACCTCCCCCTCCTCTCTTTCTGGTGTAATGAATGAGAGGTTCTGTGGTTTTAGAAGTAGGTATCTAGGAGTTAAGGGTGAGTGTTTACAGCACAGAGCTGGCTGAGGGGAGATGCAGCTTGATGAATGGCAATAAACCCAGAGTAGGGAAGGAAGGAGAGAGACAGGCAGAGAGACAAAAGATAAGAGAGGAGATAAAGCCTGATGGATGGTCATGGTATAAGAGGAGTGGAGAGAAGAGCAGGAGGGAAGGATACTGGACAGCATAGGGCTGGTGTGGTACACAGTGAAGGCTTCTCCTGGATGCAGCTGAAACACACTGTGTGTGTGTGTGTGTGTGTGTGTGTGTGTGTGTGTGTGTGTGTGTGTGTGTGTGTGTGTGTGTGTGTGTGTGTGTGTGTGTGTGTGTGTGTGTGTGTGTGTGTACAAGCAAATAACATCCCATCATGCTAAGAGTCATGTATAAAAATGCTGGGCAGGCCATTATTTTAGCCATTATTTTGGCTACCATGGCTATGCCCACATAGGATGACAATGGCCCCATCCACAGGGCCCGAATTGTCACTGAATGGTCTCAATCACCAGATCTCAACCCAATTGAACACCTATGGGAGATTCTGGAGCAGCGCCTGAGACAGTGTTTTCCACCACCATCAACAAAACACCAAATGATTAAATTTATCGTGGAAGAATGGAGTGGCATCCCTCCTATAGGGTTCCAGACACTTGTAGATTCTATGTCAAGGTGCATTGAAGCTGTCCTGACTTGTGGTGGCCCAACGCCCTACTAAGACACTTTATGTTGGTGTTTCCTTTATTTTGGCAGTTACCTGTATTTGGCAATATCAAATTGAGTGATGGTGGAGAGCCTTTTTAAAACTGTTTGTATGACAGATTTATGGAAATAAAGGATGTTAGCCGATTGCCTTGCTTCAACCACTGGGCCAATCACAGGCTGGATTAATGGGAGGCATGTATGAATATAATCCATGAATCCATCAGAGAGATGCTCTGGTCTGACCTTATTAACGGTCAATGGCCTTATGAATGGACATGTTAAACTTTGTAATTATGCCAGCTGAATAAAGGACTAGCAGTGTGTGTGTGTGTGTGTGTGTGTGTGTGTGTGTGTGTGTGTGTGTGTGTGTGTGTGTGTGTGTGTGTGTGTGTGTGTGAATAAAGGACTAGCAGTGTGTGTGTGTGTGTGTGTGTGTGTGTGTGTGTGTGTGTGTGTGTGTGTGTGTGTGTGTGTGTGCGTGTGTGTGTGTGTGTGTGTGTGTGTGTGTGTGTGCATGTGTGAGAGTGTTACAAAGCAGAAGCAGGGTCGACAGCAATGTCACAGCTATCTGAACAGTGTTAAGAAGGGGGGAAGAGGTGACAGACACTGTCAAATCTCACACAGCAGGGCCCACAGCCATCACACTGCTCGGAGTACTAAGGCAGCTGACCTGGAAGAGTCAAAGATAATACATAGGACACACACTCAGTCACCAGAAATAGTGTTCACAACCACTCAGTCACCAGAAAAAATGTTCACAATCACTCAGTCACCAGAAATAATGTTCACAACCACTCAGTCACCAGAAATAATGTCCACAATCACTCAGTCACCAGAAATAATGTTCACAATCACTCAGTCACCAGAAATAATGTTCACAATCACTGTCACCAGAAATAATGTTCACAATCACTCAGTCACCAGAAATAATGTTCACAACCACTCAGTCACCAGAAATAATGTTCACAATCACTCAGTCACCAGAAATAATGTTCACAATCACTCAGTCACCAGAAATAATGTCCACAATCACTCAGTCACCAGAAATAATGTTCACAATCACTCAGTCACCAGAAATAATGTTCACAATCACTCAGTCACCAGAAATAATGTTCACAACCACTCAGTCACCAGAAATAATGTTCCATGGTCTCTCACACAATGTAAACATATACTGTATACACACACACACACACACACACACACACACACACACACACACACACACACACTGTAACCCCCATACTCTGTGTGTTTCAGCTGCATCCAGGAGAAGCCTTCACTGTGTACCACACCAGCCCTACGCTGTCCAGTCTGTCCAAACCAGTGGTGCTGTGGACCCAACAGGATGTCTGCAAGTGGCTAAAGAAACACTGTCCACACAACTACCTGACCTATGTAGAAGCCTTCTCCCACCACGCTATCACAGGTAATGTGTGGCCTTCTCTCACCATATAATACCACAGCTAATGTGTGGACTTCTCCCACCATATAATACCACAGGTAATGTGTGTCCTTCTCCCACCACGCTATCACAGGTAATGTGTGGCCTTCTCCCACCATATAATACCACAGGTAATGTGTGTCCTTCTCCCACCACGCTATCACAGGTAATGTGTGGCCTTCTCCCACCATATAATACCACAGGTAATGTGTGGCCTTCTCCCACCACGCTATCACAGGTAATGTGTGGCCTTCTCCCACCACGCTATCACAGGTAATGTGTGGCCTTCTCCCACCACGCTATCACAGGTAATGTGTGGCCTTCTCCCACCATATAATACCACCATTGTTATGTTTGGAGGAAAAAGGGGGAGGCTTGCAAGCCGAAGAACACCATCCCAACCGTGAAGCACGGGGGTGGCAGCATCATGTTGTGGGGGTGCTTTACTGCAGGAGGGACTGGTGCACTTCACAAAATAGATTTCATCATGACGGAGGAAAATGATGTGGATATATTGAAGCAACATCTCAAGACATCAGTCAGGAACTTAAAGCTTGGTCGCAAATGGGTCTTCCAAATGGACAATGACCCCAAGCATACTTCCAAAGTTGTTGCAAAATGGCTTAAGGACAACAATGTCAAAGTATTGAGTGGCCAACACAAAGCCCTGACCTCAATTCCATAGAAAATTTGTGGGCAGAACTGAAAAAGTGTGTGTGAGCAAGGAGGCTTAGAAACCTGACTCAGTTACACCAGCTCTGTCAGGAAGAATGGGCCAAAATTCACCCAACTTATTGTGGGAAGCTTGTGGAAGGCTACCCGAAATGTTTGACCCAAGTTTGACTCATGCCGCGAAACATACCCTCGTAAAACTGACTGTCCTACCGATCCTTGACTTTGTCGATGTCATTTGCTAAATAGCCCCCAACACTCTACTCAGCAAACTGTATGTAGTCTATCAAAGTGCCATCCATTTTATACCCAAAGCCCCATATACACACCACTGCGACCTGTATGTTCTTGTTGGCTGGCCCTCACCTAATATCCATCGCCAAACCCACTGGCTCCAGGTCGTCTATAAGTTTTTGCTAGGTAATGCCCCGCCTTATCTCAGCTCACTGGTCACCATAGCAACACCCACCCGTAGGCGCTCCAGCAGGTTTATTGCACTGGTCATCCCCAAAGCCAACACTTCCTTCCCTTCCAGTTCTCTGCTGCCAATGACTGGAACGAATTGCAAAAATCTCATATCTCCCTCTCTAACTTTAAGCATCAGCTATCTGAGCAGCTTATCGATCACTGTACCTGTACACAGCCAATCTGTAAATATCACACCCGACTACCTCATCCCCATATTATTACTTACCCTCTTGCTCTTTTGCACCTCAGTATCTCTACTTGCACATCATCATCTGCACATCTATCACTCCAGTATTAATGCTGAATTGTAATTATTTTCACCTCTATGGCATATTTACTGCCTACTCTTCTACATTTGCACACACTGTAAATAGATTTTTAGATTTGTATTTTATTTTGTGTTATTGACTGTATGTTTGTTTATGTGTAACTCGGTGTTGTTGTTTGTGTCGAACTGCTTTGCTTTATCTTGGCCAGGTCGCAGTTGTAAATAAGAACTTTTTCTCAACTGGCCTACCTGGTTAAATAAAGGTGAAATATATATTTTTTTATTAAACAATTTAAAGGCAATGCTACCAAATACTAATTGAGTGTATGTAAGATGTCCATTAAAAATCAGCCGTTTCTAGCTACAATAGTCATTTACAACATTAACAATGTCTACCCTGTATTTCTGATCAATTTGGTGTTAGACAAAAAATGTGCTTTTCTTTCAAAAACAAGGACATTTCTAAGAGACCCCAAACTTTTGAATGGTAGTGTATATGCAGGCCTCAACCACTACCCTGAGAGCACTTGATTCAGTGTATCATGCAGCCTTCAGGTTCATTACAAATCAGAAACGTCTAACACATCATTGTGATCTCTACAGCGCTCTTGGCTGGTCGTCATTGACCTTGCATAGGCTTAAACACTGGTATTCACTGATTTATAAGGCCATATTGGGTAAAATGCTATTTTATCTCTGTTCTTTTTTAATCAGGTCGGTAAATAAATATAAATTACGATCCCATTCTCATTTGCTTTTAACTGTACCAAGAATTAGAACAGGTCATGGTAGAAATAGTTTTAGTTACTCAGCTCCGTGGTCCTGGAATTCTCTCCTGAACATTTAAAATTTGATGATCTAGTTTCGTTGGTGGAGTTTAAACACTTGATCGATGTATATATCATAGAAGAGTGTAATTGTCTTTAGCACAGCTGTTTTTTAACAAGACATTTTTTTTTACGTCATATGTAATTGTTGTACGTGTGTCTATAGTTTTGTTTAATATTGTGTTAGTTTATGTATGAAACTTTGTTCCCCCGGCTGCTATTGGACCAGGTCTCTCTTGAAAAAGAGATGTTACCTCAATGGGAAAAACCTGTATAAATAAAGGTAAAAAAACAAATAAAAAATAAATGAAGCTGGTTGAGAGAATACCAAGAGTGTGCAAAGCTGTTCCGGTTAGCATCAGAGAACAACGTCGACATACGCTGACTCGGTAAGTATGTTTACAAAGAAGTGCATTGGAGATGTTGTACCCACTGTGACTATTAAAACCTACCCTAACCAGAAACCGTGGATGGATGGCTGCATTCGCGCAAAACTGAAAGCGCATTTAACCATGGATAGAGGTCTGGGAATATGTATGAATATAAACAGTGTAGCTATTCCCTCCAAAGGCAATCAAACAAGTGAAATGCCAGTACAGGGACAAGGTGGAGTCGCAATTCAACGGCTCAGACACAAGACGTATGTGGCAGGGTCAACAGGAAATCACGGACTACAAAAACAACTCCAGCCACGTCACAGACACCGACGTCACACTTCCAGACAAACTAAACACCTTCTTTGCCCGCTTTGAGGATAATACAGTGCCACCGTCGCGGCCCCCTAACAAGGACTGCGCCCCTCGCTCTCTCCTTCTCCGTGGCTGACGTGAGTAAAACATTTAAACGTGTTAACCCCCGCAAGGCTTAACCCCCGCACGGCATCCCTAGCCGCGTCCTCAAAGCATGCGCAGACCAGCTGGCTAGTCTGTTTACGGACATATTCAATCGCTCCCTATCCCAGTTTGTGTCCCCACATGCTTCAAGATGGCTACCATTGTTCCTGTACCCAAGAAGGCAAAGATAACTGAACTAAATGACTACCGCCCCGTAGCACTCACTTCTGCCATCATGAAGTGCTTTGAGAGACTAGTCAAGGATCATATCACCTCCACCTTACCAGCCACCCTAGACCCACTTCAGCTTACATACCGCCCCAACAGGTACACAGACGACGCAATTGCCATCACACTGCACACTGCCCTATCCCATCTGGACAAAAGGAATACCTATGTATGAATGCTGTTCATTGACTACAGCTCAGCATTCAGCACCATAGTACCCTCCAAGCTCATCATCAAGCTGGAGGCCCTGGGTCTCAACCCCGCCCTGTGCAATTAGGGCCTGGACTTCCTGACAGGCCGCCCCCAGGTGGTGAAGGTAGGAAACAACATCTCCACTTCGCTGATCCTCAACACTGGGACCCCACAAGGGTTCGTGCTCAGCCCCCTCCTGTACTCCTTATTCACCCATGACTGCGTGGCCATGCACGCCTCCAACTCAATCATTGCAGACGACACAACAGTAGTGGGCTTGATTACAAACAACGACGAGACAGCCTACAGGGAAGAGATGGGGGGACACTCGGAGTGTGGTGTCAGGAAAGCAACCTCTCACTCAACGTCAACAAAACAAAGGAGATGATCGTGGACTTCAGGAAACAGCAGAGGGAGCACCCACATATCCACATCGATGGGACAGTAGTGGAGAAGGTGGAATGTTTTAAGTTCCTCGGCATACACATCACTGACAAACTGAAATGGTCCACTCACACAGACAGTGTGGTGAAGAAGGCGCAACAGCCCCTCTTCAACCTCAGGAGGCTGAAGAAATTTTGCTTGTCACCCAAAACCCTGACAAACTTTTACAGATGCACAATCGAGAGCATCCTGTCGGGCTTTATCACAGTCTGGTATGGCAACTGCACCGCCGTCAACCGCAAGGCTCTCCAGAGGGTGGTGCGGTCTGCACAACCTATCACTGGGGGCAAACTACCTGCCCTCCATAACACCTACAGCACCCAATGTCATAGGAAGGCCGAAAAGATTATCAAGGACAACAACCACCCGAGCCACTGCCTGTTCACCCCGCTATCATACAGAAGGCGAGGTCAGTACAGGTGCATCAAAGCTGACTGAAAAACAACTTCTATCTCAAGGCCAACAGAGGCTAAACAGCAATCACTAACTCGGAGAGGCTACTGCCTACATTGAGATCCAATCACTGGCCACTTTAATAAATTGATCTCTGGTCACTTTATACAATGCACACTAAATAATGCCCCTTTAATAATGTTTACATTTCTTACATTACTCATATCACATGTACTGTATATACTGTATTTTATACCATCTATTGCACCTTGCCTATGCCGCTCGGCCATCATTCATCCATATACTTACATGTACATATTCTCATTCACCCCTTTAGATGTGTGTGTATTAGGTAGTTGTTGGGGAATTGTTAGATTACTTGTTAGATATTACTGCACTGTCGGAACTAGAAGTACAAGCAATTCGCTACACTCGTGTTAACATCTGCTAACCATGTGTATGTGACAAATAAAATTTGATTTGAGCAGTCATCAAGGCAAAGGGTGGCTACTATAAAGAATCTCAAATATAAAATATATTTTGATTTGTTTAACAGTTTTTTGGTTACTACATATGTGTTATTTCATTGTTTTGACATCTTCACTATTATTCTACAATGCAACCTTGTCCGAGAAAGATTTACATGGTTATCACAACATCACGCCAGGCTAAGCCTACAGGAAACACAGCTCTTATTTTGAGTGTTTCTACAATTGCCTATGGGAGAAATGAATGGTGCAAAAATGATTGAAACCATTTCCCTGTTTGACCACTAGGTTTTATTGGTATTATTCTTGTTTCTCTAGTGGGGAGAGATTTGGATAAGCTGTTTTTGACATCACAATAGGTCAGTCCTATCAGGATCCGTGGGACGTCCCGATCCTAAACCCTAAACGTAACCTGTACCCTAACCTTAACCATAACCCTGTCCCAGCCCTAACCTTTTTATTTATTTATTTGATTTATTTCACCTTTATTTAACCAGGTAGGCTAGTTGAGAACAAGTTCTCATTTGCAACTCCGACCTGGCCAAGATAAAGCAAAGCACTTCGACACATACAACAACACAGAGTTACACATGGAATAAACAAACATACAATCAATAATACAGTAGAAAAATCTATATACAGCATGTGCAAATGAGGTAGGATAAGAGAGGTAAGGCAATAAATAGGCCATGGTGGCAAAGTAACTACAATATAGCAATTAAACACTGGAATGGTAGGATGTGTAGAAGATGAATGTGCAAGTTGAGATACTGGGGTGCAAAGGAGCAAGATAAATAAATAAATACAGTATGGTGATGAGGTTGATTGGATGGGCTATTTACAGATGGGCTATGTACAGGTGCAGTGATCTGTGAGCTGCTCTGACAGCTGGTGCTTAAAGCTAGTGAGGGAGATGGGAGTCTCCAGCTTCAGAGATTTTTGCAGTTCGTTAGTGAAGGAGAGATGGACAAAGGAAGAATTGGCTTTGGGGGTGACCAGAGAGATATACCTGCTGGAGCGTGTGCTACGGGTGGGTGTTGCTATGGTGACCAGTGAGCTGAGATAAGGCGGGGCTTTACCTAGCAGAGAATTGTAGATGACCTGGAGCCAGTGGGTTTGGCGACGAGTATGAAGCGAGGGCCAGCCAACAAGATCATACAGGTCGCAGTGGTCGGTAGTATATGGGGCTTTGGTGACAAAACGGATGGCACTGTGATAGACTGCATCCAATTTGTTGAGTAGAGTGTTGGAGGCTATTTTGTAAATGACATCGCCGAAGTCGAGGATAGGTAGGATCGTCAGTTTTGCGAGGGTATGTTTGGCAGCGTGAGTGAAGGATGCTTTGTTGCGAAATAGGAAGCCGATTCTAGATTTAATTTTGGATTGGAGATGTTTGATGTGAGTCTGGAAGGAGAGTTTACAGTCTAACCAGACACCTAGGTATTTGTAGTTGTCCACATATTCTAAGTCAGAACTGTCCAGAGTAGTGATGCTAGTTGGGTGGGCAGGTGCAGGCAGCGATCGGTTGAAGAGCATGCATTTAGTTTTACTTGCTTTTAAGAGCAGTTGGAGGCCACAGAAGGAGAGTTGTATGGCATTGAAGCTCATCTGGAGGTTAGTTAACACAGTGTCCAACGAAGGGCCAGAGGTATACAGTATGGTGTCGTCTGTGTAGAGGTGGATCAGAGAATCACCAGCAGCGAGAGCGACATCATTGATGTGTACAGAGAAGAGAGTCGGCCCGAGAATTGAACCCTGTGGCACCCCCATAGAGACTACCAGAGGTTCGGACAACAGGCCCTCCGATTTGACATACTGAACTCTATTGGAGAAGTAGTTGGTGAACCAAGCGAGGCAATCATTTGAGAAACCAAGGCTGTTGAGTCTGCCAATAAGAATGTTTTGATTGACAGAGTCGAAAGCCTTAGGCAGGTCGATGAATGCGGCTGCACAGTAATGTCTCTTATCGATGGCAGTTATGATGTCGTTTAGGACCTTGAGCGTGGCTGAGGTGCACCCATGACCAGCTCTGAAACCAAATTGCGTAGCGGAGAAGGTACGGTGAGATTCGAAATGGTCGGTAATCTGTTTGTTAACAGTCCCCTGTGGCTCGGTTGGTAGAGCATGGTGTTTGCAACGCCAGGGTTGTGGGTTTGATTCCCACGGGGGACCAGTACGGAGAAAAAATGTATTAAATGTATGCATTCACTACTGTAAGTCGCTCTGGATAAGAGCGTCTGCTAAATGACTAAAATGTAAATGTAAAATGTTAACTTGGCTTTCAAAGACCTTAGAAAGGCAGGGTAGAATAGATATTAACCCTTACCTTACCATTTTCAATTTCAAATTCAATGGGGTAGGGATGTCCAAAGGATCCCAAATAGCATGGACCCTTCACAGTAGGCATGCCCATAGCCTGTTTCCTCCTGAATCCAGTTTTGGATTAAGTTCAGTTTGATTTAGATTTCCTAAGTGAAATGCATATTTGTTCATTGTTTGTTTGTTTTTGTCAGTAATTTTTCAAGACATTCAAGTTGCATCCTAACCCCTGCTACCACCAATTTCAAGATAACTGTTGAAAAGTTTTTTTAAAAATGTGGGTGCACAAAATTGAATTTATAGCATATTGTTTACCAAGTTGTTAGTTGCTACTGGTGGTTGCCTACATGGGTTGTTAGTTGCTACTGGTGGTAGCCTACATGGGTTGTTAGTTGCTACTGGTGGTAGTCTACATGGGTTGTTAGTTGCTACTGGTGGTAGCCTACATGGGTTGTTAGTTGCTACTGGTGGTAGCCTACATGGGTTGTTAGTTGCTACTGGTGGTAGCCTACATGGGTTGTTAGTTGCTACTGGTGGTAGCCTACATGGGTTGTTAGTTGCTATTGGCGGTAGCCTACATGTGTTGTTAGTTGCTACTGGTGGTAGCCTACATGGGTTGTTAGTTGCTACTGGTGGTAGCCTACATGGGTTGTTAGTTGCTATTGGCGGTAGCCTACATGTGTTGTTAGTTGCTACTGGTGGTAGCCTACATGGGTTGTTAGTTGCTACTGGTGGTAGCCTACATGGGTTGTTAGTTGCTACTGGTGGTAGCCTACATGGGTTGGTAGTTGCTACTGGTGGTAGCCTACATGGGTTGTTGGTTGCTACTGGTGGTAGCCTACATGGGTTGGTAGTTGCTACTGGTGGTAGCCTACATGGGTTGTTAGTTGCTACTGGTGGTAGCCTACATGGGTTGTTAGTTGCTACTGGTGGTAGCCTACATGGGTTGGTAGTTGCTACTGGTGGCAGAGAAAATAGGAGAAAACTGAGGATGGATCAACAACATTGTAGTTACTCCACAATACTAACCTAATTGACAGAGTGAAAAGAAGGAAGCCTGTATATAATAACAATATTCCAAAACATGCATCCTGTTTGCAACAAGGCACTAAAGTATCACTGCATAAATTGTGGCAAAGAAATTCACTTTATGTCCTGGGGCAAATCCAACACTTCACTGAGTACTACTCTTGTAAGGTTCTGCTTTTCTTTTCTTAGTCAACCTTGTGTTCTTTTTCTTTGTGTTCTGGAACATAGCCCTGTTTCTTTGTGTTCTTGAACGTAGCCCTGTTTCTTTGTGTTCTGGAACATAGCCCTGTTTCTTTGTGTTCTGGAACGTAGCCCTGTTTCTTTGTGTTCTGGAACGTAGCCCTGTGTTCTTTGTGTTCTGGAACGTAGCCCTGTTTCTTTGTGTTCTGGAACATAGCCCTGTTTCTTTGTGTTCTGGAACGTAGCCCTGTTTCTTTGTGTTCTGGAACGTAGCCCTGTGTTCTTTGTGTTCTGGAACATAGCCCTGTTTCTTTGTGTTCTGGAACATAGCCCTGTTTCTTTGTGTTCTTGAACGTAGCCCTGTTTCTTTGTGTTCTGGAACATAGCCCTGTTTCTTTGTGTTCTGGAACGTAGCCCTGTTTCTTTGTCTTCTGGAACGTAGCCCTGTGTTCTTTGTGTTCTGGAACGTAGCCCTGTTTCTTTGTGTTCTGGAACATAGCCCTGTTTCTTTGTGTTCTGGAACGTAGCCCTGTTTCTTTGTGTTCTGGAACGTAGCCCTGTGTTCTTTGTGTTCTGGAACGTAGCCCTGTTTCTTTGTGTTCTGGAACATAGCCCTGTTTCTTTGTGTTCTGGAACGTAGCCCTGTTTCTTTGTGTTCTTGAACATAGCCCTGTTTCTTTGTGTTCTTGAACGTAGCCCTGTCTTTCATTTTTGTTCATTGATTTCACCTGTGTTAGTTACTCACCAGGTCTCATCAGTTCCCTATTTAGTTCAGTTCTTTCTGTTTGTACGGTTGTGAGGTATTGTTTGTTTTGGACTGCCTACCTGTGTTTGACAGTTGCATGCATGTGACCATGATTCCTGCCGTCTGTGAAGGCTTAATTAACATCTGCCGCGCTCTGTGCGTGAATCTATACCTTTTTCTCCCTGAGTATTCTTTACAACTCTTTATATTTTCAACCATGGTGGTGGGTGCATCTTGTTATGGGTATGCTTGTCGTCGGCAAGGACTAGGGAGTTCTTTAGGATAAAAAAAAATGGAATAGAGCTAAGCACAGTCAAAATCCTAGAGGAAAATCTGGTTCAGTCTGCTTTCCAACAAACACTGGGAGACCTTTCAGAAGGACAATAACCTGAAACACAAGGCCAAACGTAAACTGGAGTTGCTTACAACATTTAATGATCCTGAGTGGCGTACTTACAGTTTTGACTTAAATCAGTTTGAGAATCTATGGCAAGACATGAAAATGGCTGTGTAGCAATGAACAACAGAATCCGCTCGTCTGTTCCGCCCATCTCAGTCTTGCACTAACCGCACCTCCGCATGGCCCTGGTGAGATGTACGTTTTCACACTCCGTCTGTGACAGAATCATGTACAGCACGTGTCAAACTCAATGCCCGTAGCAGCTGGTTTGAGTAAAAACCGCAACAACAAAAAATCTGGAAAAAAACAATCTCAACCGACATTAAAATGACTGAAAAGAAATCGATAGTGTGTAGAAATCATCATGAACGTATATTTACAATATCTTCACTCTGTCCAGCTTGCTAATAGTCATCGAAACGAAAGCTAGACAGTCAGGGAGCATAGAAAATTCCAAAAGTGATGGTAACTATTTTTAGCTCATTTGGCGGGCGAGGAAATGTAACACATTTTAAGTGCGGCACCCCGGACCTTGAATGTGGCCCGCAGGGAAATACGTTTGACACCCCTGATGTACAGAATCTGTGTGTGTGTGATAGGCCTACCAACCCGGAGACACGGATTCGGACTCAGTCTAAGACATTTCAAACCAGACAGTACTTTATGTACAGTAGGCTACAAATGTCATATCTTAATTTGATCATTCTGTCATTCTGTCATTAAGATCCTACATCTGTAGGGAGAGGGGCCAACTGGTTTGATATTGTATGAAGCTGCCACACAGGGAATTTTATGGTCTCTTGAATTTGTAGTTAAGTGTCATTTTTGTGGCTGACATGATGGGAATGTCTCCCTTTTGCCCTCAGAACTTCTTTATCACCAATTAACTGTGTGGGTGGATTGAACAAGGATGTTTCTATAGAAACAGAAGAAAGTTCTTGGTTGTTCCACCAATTTGGTGCCTTTCGAGAAGTGTAACTTTTGATTTCACCTAATTTTAACATTCTGTCATAAAGAGCACATGTTCAACTTTGTAAACAAAAATGTTTTCCCATCTAAAAAAATGACTTTCGTAAAGTTCCTATTCAGTGCCAAATAAAGTACCAGGGTTGACTGTAACAGAATGAATGATTTCATCTTAAATCAGCCATTAATCCCCTCCTGACAGGGGGAATGGAAGACGTATAGGGACCCGCTCAGTTTTCCAGAATAATCCATGTGGCCTATATTAATAAAGGGCACTCAATTTAATATAACAGGCTTAAATTCAATATTGGTGCACAATTTCTACTTAAAATATCAAAGGACGCAAAAGGCACTGTTTTAGTGGGACACTTCTTCTATTTAGTGTTCTTTTCCCTTCTCTCTACTTCTGTCCTTCTATTTGAGGGGTATGCCCTGAAGGCCATTATTTGGCTCTGTATTAATTCTGTCGGAGGGGAATTGGATTGGAGCTCTTTTCATCTGCTTTGTCTCATTTGTACACAAAGAAACCAAGGGCAGCGCTTTTCTAGGACACCCCGTTTCTGGTGGCAGGAAGGAGAGACCCACTGGCTGAGGTGGGAGGGAGGGAGAGGGCTGTGCAGAGAGGTGTGTGTGGGCTGAAAGCACCTAAACTCAGAAAATACGTAGTTTAAAGAGGAACACAATCCCTCACATGGACATAGAGCAGGAACAATGCCCCTGACATACACACACACACACACACAGAGAGAGAGAGATGTATTATTTCTGGTGACCTTGCTGTTTGTCAAAGAAAATGTTTCCTGGAGGTACAGAGCAGCCAAACAGTGCTCTCTCTCTCTCTCTCCTTCTCTCTCTCCTTCTCCCTCTCTCTCTTAGTGTGGTGATTCAGCTCTTCAGAGGAGTGTGTGCATGCCACAGGGGTGCCCTAATTGGAGGTATTGTGTGTGCCCTCCAGCCATCCATCAGTATGTGGGTCAAGGACGTCTTGTCCTGGTCTGGCTGGTCCTGCTCTGGGGTCCCTTATAGAATGAGTGTTAGTAGAACAGTAAAAGGCTACCTGTGTTGCTTGTGTATAACGCTGACAATGGTGAGGAAGACAGGGAGCTGGTGTAAGTGATGTCATCAAGGGGATACCCAAGGCCTTGTCCAGTGTAAAGTGAGATAAGACAGAGAGAGAGGAGAGTGGTGGTTGGTTGGTGTGTTTGTTTGTTCTCCCTGGAGGAGCAGTGAGTGGCCTCCCCCTCCTATCAACTAGCCCGATAACTTCTATACTTCCTGAAATGGAGAGAAGTAGGTATGGAGGGAGGGAGAGAAGAGGAGAAGAGATGAGTTGGATGTATCTGCCAGCTCTGAGATCAGAGGCTTGTTTTTGTTTTGTATTGTCACTTGCTCGCAAGCCAGCGTGCAACTATGTGTGTGTGCCTGTGACTGTGTGTGTGTGCCTGTGACTATGTGTGTGTGCTTGTGACTATGTGTGTGTGCCTGTGACTATATGGGTGTGCCGGTGACTATGTGTGTGTGCCGGTGACTATGTGTGTGTGTGCCTGTGACTATGTGTGTGTGTGTGTGTGTGCCTGTGACTGTGTGTGTGTGTGTGTGCCTGTGACTATGTGTGTGTGTGTGTGCCTGTGACTATATGTGTGTGTGCCTGTGACTATGTGTGTGTGCCTGTGACTATATGTGTGTGCCTGTGACTATGTGTGTGTGCCTGTGACTATGTGTGTGTGCCTGTGACTATGTGTGTGTGCCTGTGGATGACTGTGTGTGCGGTTGTGTGGATGACTGTGTGTGCAGTTGTGTGGATGACTGTGTGTGTGTCTATGCTGGGTTTTTGCCCTGTGTCAATGTCCAGCGGTAAATGAAAATGGATGGATTGATTAGGAGAGCTAACAGTATGAGTAATGTGTCTAATTATCATGTAGACCTCACTCTGGGCTGCTACAGCTATGATGGATTCCCGCACTCTCTGAATGATTGAAGGACAATCCCCTACCGTTCGGAAGCGCGTGCCCACGCGTGTGTATAACGCATGTGTCATCTCTGGTCTGTGTGTTTGTCATCCCCTCTCTCTCCCTGCGTAAAGCGGGATGCTTACTGTGGTTAATGGTATGTTAAATGTGTGAGGCCCTGGGAGTCCAGCTCCTTGGTGCTCTAGTTGAGACGTCCTCAGTAAATCATCTGGCTGAAAAAACCTCATTGAGCTGTCCTGCTCGCTGTCATTAATTCAACGACTCGTGGGTAAAGCAGAGAAAACGCAGTTAACGCTTAGCTATACATCAGCAGGAATAACAGCACACACACACACACACACACACACACACACACACACACACACACACACACACACACACACACACACACACACACAGCACATGCATCTGCACTCCATTACACACACAAAGTAAAAGCACTGCCTACATAACAAATGTCACGCAGTGTGCTTAGCAAGTACCACTTCCTCCTGATTCTGGTACTGAGGCTCAAACCCAGGACCTTTGCCGTGCTAGCACACAAGACTGCCCTCCCAAAGCGTCTTGCCAGTCAGCACCACAGAAAAGCTAGCTATTTTGCAGTGCAAGTGGAGACAATTCAGGCTGAGGAGTGAGTTTCACACATCCACAGCTCAGTTTCGACTGCAGTCCCTTGGCAGGTTATTAAAAATAATGAAAATGTCAATACAGACAGACAATGAGCACATATAGAGCAACTAATGACAAGCAACACTTTTTATTTTGGATTTTATTAACCCCCCTTTTCAGAGGACACATCTTGTTTGTTTTTTTACAGCTTTTCTGCTACATATACATACATTTTACATACACATTTGACAGACATGGTACTTTTATATACAGCAATCACATAACAATAAAACATGACCAAACATAAGCTCTTTAATATCAACCCTCAGCCACTCTCAGCCCATCCCACCTATCACCATAGACCTCATTTGGCTTCCATGTGCCATATATTTTTCAATTGTGTTGTGATGTTTTACATCATTTTGAAACTTTATAATCGTATAGTATCCACAGATCCAAAGATCCCCAGATGTGAGCTAAAGATTAGAACCTTTCCTACGAGTGTTATTATATTAGTTATTGACTGACTATGGCTTTCCAAATCGCCCAACACTACTATTTGTAAAGTTAATTTTAAGTGCGTGTTGTGATTTTTTTTAACCATTCCTGAACCTGTGATCAGAAACAAGCTACATAGTGGCAATAACAGAATAAATGATCAAGTGATTCTGTCTCTTCACAGCAAAATCTACAGAGCTGAGATGGTTGTATGCCACATATATATAGCAATCTGTTGGTGGCAAGAATTTTGTATAATAATTTAAATAGAAAAACTCGGTGTTGTTTTTTACCAGTTCATAAACCATGTGCCATGGAATTGGTACATCGACAATCTCTTCCCATGTATTTTGTAACCTGTATGGTGCACCTGTCAACATTTTTTCTCCTGAAATGAAACGGGTATATTTTTCTATTTATGCCAGTTCCTTTCAACCAATTTGTATCTTTAATATATGGCAGGCAAACAAGTTCCCTACCTTCTCCCTCTTCCTCTTGCCTCCTCCATGTTTGTGGTAATGCTGCAATCAGTTGGTTGTAAGTTTGGATTGAGCAGACATTCACATGTATTTTCGATAGCTGCATATGTGACAAAACTACATTTATATTTGTAATATCATTAGTAAATATAATACAATAAAAATTAAAAAATTCATAAAGAATGTTTTTTTTTATTAATCAGTATATTTGAGTTGAAACATAGACAGATTTTAGAAAAAATGTTATCTTTTCTGGAGGATGAAACTGAATTGTAACAAACTCTGCATGACTTGTTTAAGAAAGAGGGATAATTTTAACAACATTTAATTTTTAATTAGTCATAAATGAGAATGTTTAATCTGTTAATTGGCAAAAAGGAATTTCTTTTACAAAGGATGAGCCTTTCTTAATTATCTACTGGAGAACCATTTTCGGTTTAAGTATAACTTATGTATGAGTGAAGCTTATAGTGAGAGGTTTAAAGCTTTAATATTTCCTCATTTTAGACCCCAAACTCATATGCCTGGCTTAGCATTCCAAATAAAATGAAATATTTTTGGCTCATATGATTTAAAAAAACGAGTCATCTGGAGTAGGCAGCGCCATTAGTAAGTAAACTGTGATAGGACCAAAGAGTTAATCAATGTGATTTTTCCATAATAGACAAGCATTTACCTCTTCATAGTTGCAGAATCGTATCTATTTTTTCAAACTTTCTATTGAAATTGATTGTGGTAAGCGCATTTATATTTTTTGAGATGTGTCTTTTAACGATCCAATACGTACAGTAACATGCAACAGCAATAACGACAGCAATAACATAAAAAGCAATCAAACAAAAAGACAACGTCTACACAGTTCAAGCTACAGACAACATGGAAAGCAGCTATAAACAGCTATAGATTGTGTTCACACACCTGATTGTCCTTTAGCCATGTCTTTGGGTTCTTTGTGAAAACGCGGAAGGTAGCGCAGTTACCTGTGTCTGAAGGCAGTGTGTAAGAGACATGGGAAGCTCTCACAGAGAAAGCCGTCTGACTGAAGATGCTTTTCCTTATTGGGAACTACAGTATCCATCACCTCTCATGGCAGACCTTGTGGATCTGCTGCCATGAATGTTCTGCTTGATGAAGGCACTAAGTGGAGGGGGAGCCAGGCCATATAGGATCTTGAAAACAAGACATGCGTCTGTATTTCACAAGACTTTCCCAGATCAGTAGCTCATGCTTTCATTTTATTATTTTTTATTTATTTATTTTGGACCCTTTTTCTCCCCAATTTTTGTAGGTATCCAATTGGTAGTTACAGTCTTGTCTCATCGCTGCAACTCCCGTACGGACTCGGGAGAGGCAAATGTCGAGAGCCGTGCTTCTTCTGAAACACAACCCAACCAAGCCGCTCTGCTACTTGACACAATGCCCACTTAACCCAGAATCTCTAGTGGCACAGCTAACACTGCGATGCAGTGGCTTAGACAACTGCGCAACTCGGAAAGCCAGCTCATGCTTTCTGAGGATGTTCCAATGGTGTTGGCTATTGGACTTTTTTATCAAGCACCTTGAGAGCATGTTTGTAGAAAGACTGAATTGGTTTCAATAATGTACAGCAAGCTTGGGCCCAACAACAGGTAACTGCCAAAATAAAGGAAACACCAACATAAAGTGTCTTAATAGGGCATTGGGCCACCACAGGCCAGAACAGCTTCAATGAACCGTGGCATAGAATCTACAAGTGTCTGGAAATCTATTGAAAGGAGGCGACACCATTCTCCCGAGAGAAATCCCATTATTTGGAGCTTTGTTGATGGGGTTGAGATCTGGTGACTGACACAGACACACCTACCAGCTCTCACCTCAGAATTAAACGTTCATCATGTTTCTAAAATGTCAAATATCAAAGTTGTTCCAAATGTCAAGCTTCTAAGTGTTTGATGTTATGTTTAGGCGTTACCTCCGAATGGTTTACGTAAGGGATTAAGGTTAGGGATAGGCTTAAAACAAAAAATGTCAAAAACAACTTTCTATTGCTGAATTCAAACATGAAACCTTTGGAAACAGAGGCAGATGCTTACGTCCATCTACCATGCCTTAGCAAAACCGAAACCTACCTAAAGGTAACAGCGCTCACTGTTGCCCCTAGTGGCCAGTGTCCACGTCGTCTCCCAACGTCCTCAGACATGGATGGACGTCAAACACTAACTTGTATTACGGGTGAGCTGGCTGCACACTCTTTAAACCCCCTATGCTCCTTTGGGACCCCTCTTTCAAAGGCGTTGAGATCTCTTGTTCTAGCTATGGTATCCAATGGGGTGCTCAGCCTTATGGGATGATAATTTCTTAATTAACTCAGAAGCTACACCTGTGTGGAAGCACCTGCTTTCAATATACTTTGTATCCCTCATTTGCTCCTTTATTTTGGCAGTTACCTGTAGTCAAGCAGTAGGGGAGAATGGGGTAGGTTGAGACATTTTTTACATTCAGCACCACTCCATCAAGGGAAATATAGTATTCTTTCTAACAAAGATACATACATATATTTCAGGATGTTGTGTATCCCTGGAAATAATCAGAATTCATGTAAACATGACAGTTTTGAAAACATAGCTTGTCCAAAGAAAGTGGTCTCTTGGCACAACCAGGAGTGCTGTAGCTTGAGTCGCGGGACAGGGTAAGTTGAGCCACCTACACATTTCCATACTGCATGAAAAATGATCACTACCTTTCTAAAACCATGTCTTAAGAGATAAGAGAGAGTGGAATCAATGATCCCCATGTGCTACACCTGTTCTAACATAGAGAGAGACTATCTCTCTTTCTTCCCTCCCCTCTCTCTCCAGGTCGTGCATTGCTGAGGTTATTCTAACATAGTCAGTCTCCCCCCCCCCCCCCCCAGGTCGTGCATTGCTGAGGTTGAACGGGGAGAAGTTGGAGAGGATGGGCATTGTCCAGGAGACACTGAGACAGGAGGTTCTACAGCAGGTCCTTCAGCTACAAGTCAGAGAAGAGGTCCGCAACCTGCAACTGCTCAGCAGAGGTGAGGAGAGTGTGTGTGTGTGAGCATGCGTCTGTGCACGTGTGTGTGTGTAATGTGTTCCATAAACACACTTATCCAGACATCAATAGTCAGCTACAGTCACTATGTGCTAACCTGGATTCAGCTGCTAATGACAGTCTGCTGGAGCTATAGAACACAGCAGTAGGCTGCTGTCTGTCTGTTGTTACCAACTAGACAATGTTAAAACCTCTCATCATTAGACAGTACACTGAGTATACCAAGCATTAGGAACACCTTCCTAATATTGAGTTGCATCCCAATCTTGCCCTCAGAACAGCCTCAATTAGTCGGGGCATGGACTCTACAAGGTGTCAAAAGTGTCCTACAGGGATGCTGGACCATGTCTTCCCACATTTGTGTCAAGTTGGCTGGGTGTCCTTTGGGTGGTGGACCATTCTTGATACACACGGGAAACTGTTGAGAATGAAAAACTCAGCAGCGTTGCAGTTCTTGACACAAACCGATGCACCTGGCACCTACTACCATACCCTGTTCAAAGGCACTTAAATTTTTTTGTCTTGCAAATTCACCCTCTGAATGGCACACATACACACTCATTAAAAACCCTTCTTTAACCTGTCTCCTCCCCTTCATCTACACTGATTGAAGTGGATTTAACAAGTGACATCAATAAGGGAACCTAGTTTCACCTTGATTCACCTGGTCAGTCTATGTCATGGAAAGGTGTGCTTAATGTTTTTTCTACACTCAGTGTACATGGTGAATGTCCGTAGCCAGATCTGTCCAATGCCAGATATTCTACACAGAGGGAGGTTCTACTGAGCTATCATATGGAAATGTTTTAAGAAGGTCATGGATCATTTAGCTATTTGATTTAGAATTTTAGGACCCCTGTAGGTATAAAAACACTTACTGCTATAGCCCATAGACATGCATTGAATTACACATTCATAAATGGCAAAATAGACAGTAAAAAAATAAATCATAAGGAATAAGGTTTTGAAGTATCTGTCCTATATCTAGGAGATATAAGAAAGCTCAGGAAATATTTTTGTTTTTTGGACACATTTAACCCCCTTTTTTGTTGGCACAAAGCTACCTTAATACCTACATTCATTTTTTTTTTTACCGGTACCAGGTTACCTTCAGACGAGTCCCCTGACACTTGTGAAGGTATTGGAGCAGAACAGAGAACGTGTTCGTGAGACTCTCATCTTTCCTTAACCGTTCGGATGCTACAGATGTTTTCGTGAGAAGACCGATTTTGAGGACGTCTCATGGTCTTAGAAACACCGCTGTAGCTCGGCCACCTTTCCCTGCAGATGTGGAAGGCCGACATAGGCCGATGTGGTGGATTGAGACGCAGCCCATGCAAAACAGATATATCTATCTCAAACTGACACATTTTGATGGGGATTTTTTTATTTTGTTACTTAGATTGACTCACAGGTGTGTCAATAGACTCTTAATTAATGAGAGAAAAAGAAGGGAAGAGAAGGAGAGGGAGACAGAGAGAGAGACATACAGGGGAAGAGATACAGGGGGAGAGAAGGAGCAAGACGGAAAGAGAGAGGGAGACGGAGAGAGAGACATACAGGGGAAGAGATACAGGGGGAGAGAAGGAGCAAGACGGAAAGAGAGAGGGAGACGGAGAGAGAGACATACAGGGGAAGAGATACAGGGGGAGAGAAGGAGCGAGAGGGAGACAGAGAGAGAGACATACAGGGGAAGAGATACAGGGGGAGAGAATGAGCAAGACGGAAAGAGAGAGGGAGACAGAGAGAGAGACATACAGGGGAAGAGATACAGGGGGAGAGAAGGAGCAAGACAGAGAAAGAGAGAGGGAGACAGAGAGAGAGACATACAGGGGAAGAGATACAGGGGGAGAGAAGGAGCAAGACGGAAAGAGAGAGGGAGACAGAGAGAGAGACATACAGGGGAAGAGATACAGGGGGAGAGAAGGAGCAAGACGGAAAGAGAGAGGGAGACAGAGAGAGAGATATACAGGGGAAGAGATACAGGGGGAGAGAAGGAGCAAGACGGAAAGAGAGAGGGAGACAGAGAGAGAGACATACAGGGGAAGAGATACAGGGGGAGAGAAGGAGCAAGACGGAAAGAGAGAGGGAGACAGAGAGAGAGATATACAGGGGAAGAGATACAGGGGGAGAGAAGGAGCAAGACGGAAAGAGAGAGGGAGACAGAGAGAGAGACATACAGGGGAAGAGATACAGGGGGAGAGAAGGAGCAAGACAGAGAAAGAGAGAGGGAGACGGAGAGAGAGATATACAGGGGAAGAGATACAGGGAAAGACAGTTCAACAGGCATTGACTGTGTCCTATCAGATAGCTAATTGAGTGGCCTCATAAAACACCTGATAACCAAGAGGGTGGTTGGGAGGAGAGGTGAGGGAGAGATGGGACAAAAGGGGATTAGGGATGGAGGTGAAAACGGCGTTAAGGGGAAGTAGGTGAGGGAGGGGTGATAGTGAGTGTTGGGATGAGGACAGGATAAAGTGGAGGGAGGAAAGTTGAGTGTAGGAGGTTTAACAGAGAATTTCAGCCTGGCGATTCATACACTGTAATTTCAGATTCATCTGACAGAAATGAACATGATATTTAACATTGATTGCTCTGTTACTTAAAGAGAGGTCGTTTTTAAGGTACAACGACTTGACTGAATGGATCTAGCTTGGGGTTTGTTAACACTACTGAGACATGGCTCTTTCTCTCAACTTCTTTGTTGTTTTTAGATTTGACCTCCAGTGTTTTTTAAATGTATGCCATACTCTCAGTTCTGCTTCTCTCACCTTTTCTGTCTTCCTTCTTATTCTCTCTTCTTTGAACTTCTTTTTCTCTCCAGACCGTTACCACCAAGTGTGCATGGGTAGGAGTTTGTTAACAAAAGCCCTGAGTAAACATTGTGTATTTGATTCAATGTTCATCCTCAGGCCTGCATACCTCCCTGCTTCCTGCTCCAGCCTCTGGACTCTTACAGCAGCAGCAGAGTAATCTATCTGTGGGAGGCTCAGAAATAAACTAAAAAAGAACATGACATTTTTACTCAAACACACATTTTCTCAGAAACCACTTCGTTCGCCTCTCCGCTTTCTCTCTTCTCCCTAGTCTCTGATGTGTTTATATCTGAGAGAAAGCACCTCTTTACCTGAACAATCTCAGGCCACCCCCTCAATCCCGTCTGCCTTTCTGTCTCTACCTGCTAACCCAGTCTCTCCCTGTGTCTCTGTCTCAGGGTGTGTTTCATTCCAATGCCATGTTTGATTGGGCCATGTCTTAGAGACAGGGGGGCTGTTATTCTCTCCATATCAGGGGAGGGATAACTCAAATGTCAAATGTCTCCTTTTTTGTTTTTTATTCCTCCGATATAAAATATAGTCTTCCGAGCGTCCTTTGTTGTCATTTGAGGCAGGGGCAAAAGTGTAGCTGTCACAGAAATCAACCGTTCATAGAGGTCAATGAGTTTGATATGAGAATGGTTTTAGGCACAGAGAGACTGTGAACCTGAGGTTCCACTCTACAGACTCCTGTTTCTGTGAACCTGAGGTTCCACTCTACAGACTCCTGTTTCTGTGAACCTGAGGTTCCACTCTACAGACTCCTGTTTCTGTGAACCTGAGGTTCCACTCTACAGACTCCTGTTTCTGTGAACCTGAGGTTCCACTCTACAGACTCCTGTTTCTGTGAACCTGAGGTTCCACTCTACAGACTCCTGTTTCTGTGAACCTGAGGTTCCACTCTACAGACTCCTGTTTCTGTGAACCTGAGGTTCCACTCTACAGACTCCTGTTTCTGTGAACCTGAGGTTCCACTCTACAGACTCCTGTTTCTGTGAACCTGAGGTTCCACTCTACAGACTCCTGTTTCTGTGAACCTGAGGTTCCACTCTACAGACTCCTGTTTCTGTGAACCTGAGGTTCCACTCTACAGACTCCTGTTTCTGTGAACTTGAGGTTCCACTCTACAGACTCCTGTTTCTGTGAACCTGAGGTTCCACTCTACAGACTCCTGTTTCTGTGAACCTGAGGTTCCACTCTACAGACTCCTGTTTCTGTAAACCTGAGGTTCCACTCTACAGACTCCTGTTTCTGTGAACATGAGGTTCCACTCTACAGACTCCTGTTTCAGAAAGAATTCTAAATGCAACCAGGTTGACAGAGTTTGAAGAGAGGTCATACGGAGGCAAGGGTTCTGGATGTGTGTGTGTGTGTGTTTGTGTGTGTGTGTGTGTGTGTGTTTTGGAATTGGGTATCAGGGTGTGAAAGACACCCAGTGATGCCCATCTAACCCCAACCCCACTGTTCCTTCTATCCATATCTAAATAATGAATTTGCCTCTCGATCTCTCTCCCTCCTGGCAGCCTCCTTTGGAAACCTTTCTTAGCTCATCCCTTTCTGGATCCCTTTTTCCTTCGCTGAAACAATACGTCACCAGTAGCTATGGGAGGACCTGCTCGCTCCAGATATGTGACAGCAGAACTGGGCTGTAAAAGGAGAGAACTGAAGAGGGGAGAGAAGAGTCTATTTTCTACATGACAAACAGACTGAAGGAGGATTCCCATTCAACAAGGCCAAACTGGTTTAAACGAGGAGCGACAGAGTGAGAGAGAGAGAACTGGAGAGAGAGACAATGAACTGCTGAATAAAAGAGCACAGACTGTGACATAGAGAAAAGATGTATGAACTGACGTTGACATTGTAGACAAATCAATTTGCAAGTTATATTATTATAACTACACGAGATTCCCCCTTTCTGGGTTTCTTCTTTCATTGTGGGTGCAGGGAGGAGAATTATTACTCATCAATCAATGTAGTACATTACAGTGGGTGGCTCATTCCAAGTTGGGTGGAGAGAAAATGGGACTACTGAATGTCAATGTCTCTGTATGATACTCACGTCATAACCCTGTTCACAATGTATCTTTTCCCCTCAGGATTTTCATTTTGGAATATCTATATAGTTTTGATAGATCTAATTCATACAGTATCAAGTACATCATTGCCTACATGAGCACCCTCTCCCCAAAGTATAGTCTCTTCCTTTCTTTTATAAAGTCATGACGATGTACAGAATGTCACCTCCCAGATCATCTCTTTGTACTGTCAATGAACCATGTCTACGACAAACATATATATATATATATATGAACGTTCTAGAGTAATATAGGCTGTAGAGCTGAATATAATGTAGATCTATCTATACATTTAGCTTTTTATAAACAAAGGGAATTGAGAGAACATGCTATGATTTGGTGTAAATGTTTTTGCCATAGCTGTATTTGATAAAGCAATAATCGGAACAGGATGTAGCTGGCCAGAAGGACTGGTTATTTTCTAGCAGAATGAGTCAAATGCCTACATCTCCCATGATTCAGTAATAGTATACTGTAGTTATAACTCTATTGTGTAAAAATAATACTTATCCTACATCTATTTTGTGTATTTCCCCTTAATATCAGGAGTGCAAAACGTTAGTCCTTGAGGGCTCCTATCCTGCTGGTTTTACCCTTGCTCTCTCTGTCTCTCTCTCTCTCTGTCTATCTCTCCCCCTGTGTCTCTGTCTCTGTCTGTCTCTGTCTCTCTATCTGTCTCTCTCTCTATCTGTCTCTGTCTCATTGATCCGTTATTGTAACTGATCAATAAGATATGTTCCACACACCTGGTTGCCCAAGTAATCAATTTGTCATTGAAAGGCAACAGGGTATATACTGTAGAGCTGGAACTGTTACTGTCACACTGTGAGTGCAGACATCCAAGCAGCCTACTGTTGTGCTGTACGGTGCTTCATAAACTAACTAGTAATCAGATAGAATTAGGATCCTTTGAAGAAAGAAGTATTGCCGATATATGTGGTTCTGTTTCACTCAGAAAACGGAGTTTCCCGTTTCAGAAACGATGGTAAAGGGGAGTAGGTCTTCTATGGTTGTGCACTGAACTGTCCTGAGGAACAGGCTGCCAAAGTCAGTACATTATGAAGATAGGCAGCAAAAACTGCTTCTCAAATAGAAATCCCCGATCACACAGGCGATGTCATGGCAAAGTTGGCTAGCTAAGCTCATGCGCAGAAACATGTCATTGGGTGTAGTAACATGTTCAACATTGGCTCGAATCTAGGTTGTGCCTTTAAATGAACAACAACTAAGAAATAATTTGTCTTATCTATTTTATCTCATTTAGAGCTGCTCTCTAACCCCAAACCTTGGCCTGGTCTGCTTTGCAAGCATTCCCCAGAGGTCTTGCGACGTTGTGCCTTTGGGTTTATAAACTCTGTGAGGCTACTCTCTCCATACCTCCTCCCCTCCCTCTATCCCTCCCTTCAGTTGACTTTGACTGTCTGAATGATGAAACAACTTGACTGTTAAATGGAAAATACACTAATACTTTTGTTTTTGATTTTGGAAATGCATACGGTAGATATGTACAGACACTTGCATTCTTTGTTTGTTTACTTTGTCATATCATGGATATGTTGTTTGTTTTCGATATGTTATGGAAAAGGGTTTTAAAGATATGATGTATTTACTTGCTGTACAAATATTAAGAAGAGATATGGAATATAAAGAATCTAGTTTTTAGATAAAGTAATGCATAATAATAGAATATCCATTGCTTATCATAATCTAAGTGTCACACAATTGCAGTTATACATACCTTCACTTTATCTGTATGAGACATACTGAATACACACCTTCTCGCATCCAGCGGTGCTGTGGACCCAACAGGACGTCTGCAAGTGGCTGAAGAAACACTGTCCACACAACTACCTGACCTTCTCCCACATTGTTAAAATCATAGGCAAATGAAGACTGCCTCAGTAGGAATGGGTACCTGGTAATTGGCTCCTCTTAGCTAACTAGAAATACAGTGAACTACAAAAGTATTGGGACAGTGACACATTTTGATGTTCTTTTGGCTCTGTACCTCAGAACCTGGATTTGAAATGATACAATGAGGTTAAAGTGCAGACTGTCAGATTTCATTTAGAAATTCCGTTTAGAAATTACAGCACTTTTTTTATACATAGTCCCCCCATTTAGGAGACCAAAAGAATTGGCACAAATTCACTTACTGTATGTGTGTATTAAAGTCGTAAAAAGTATTTGGTATTTGGTCCTATATTCATAGCACACAATGACTACATTGAGCATGTGACTCTACAAATTTGTTGGATGCATTTGCTGTTTTTTTGGTTGTGTTTCAGATTATATTGTGCCCAATAGAAATTAATGGTAAATAATGTATTGTGTCATTTTGGAGACACTTTAATTTAAATAAGAATAGAATATGTTTCCAAACACTTCTACATGAATGTGGATGCTACCATGATTACGGATAATCCTGAATGAATCGTGAATATTGATCGTGAATAAAATGATGTAGTCATTGTATCATTTCAAATCCAAGGTGCCGGGGTACAGAGCCAAAACAACTAAAGATGTATGGGTGCATTTCAAATCCAAGGTGCCGGGGTACAGAGCCAAAACAACTAAAGATGCATCACTATCCTAATACTTTTGGAGCTCACTGTATGTTTAAATGTATTAACAATCAGGGCTCTCCCTAGGATTTTCTGATAAGGTGATGCTGATGTAAGGGGGGAGGTCCGGAGGTCCAGTCAAATTCCCCCTCAGGAAGTTGGAGCATTTAGCATTTTTGAAAACCGTAACTGCCATTTCCTGAAGTCTAGAGTCTTAAATGATATCAAACAATGTAGCCAACAAAGAAGTGTTATGTTTGTCCCGTTATCTGGTGTTCTTTGGATATGGTCATGTTTCTTTGACAAGACCCCCTGCCCTCTTCCTTGTCCCTTTCTCTCTGCCTTCATCTCTCTCTGCCTTCATCCCTCCACAAGAACGAGGGATGCATAATGGTTAGCAGTGCTGTGTCTAGAGCAGAGAGGGACAGAAAAAGAGGATGGGAGAGATATGTACACAGAGAAGAGGAAGAGAGAGATGGAGAGTGGTAGAGAGTGAATGGATAGAATAAGTAAGACATCTAAAAAAGTATTAAAATAGATGGAGATATGGGGCTCCCGAGTGGCGCAGCGGTCTAAGGCACTGCATCGGGTGCCTGCAAGCTGACCTCGGTTGCCAGCTGGACAGTGTTTCATCCAGCACATTGGTGCGGATGGCTTTCGGATTAAGCGAGCAGTGTGTCTTGGCAGGGTCGTTTTTCAGAGGACGCATGGCTCTCGACATTCACCTCCCCCGAGTCCGTAGGGGAGTTGCAGCGATGGGACAAGACTGTAACTACCTATTGGGGAGAAAAAGGGGTAAAAGTACAAAAATATACATATAATAGATGAAGAGCAAAAAAAGAAACAGAGAAGAAGTGGGGGGAGAGAGAAAAACAGAGACTGGGATGGATATCACACCCTATCCAGACGAAGGTGCCTTCATCTGTCACTCAGTGGATGGGTCATGTAAGTGAATACCAAACAGTTCCCCCTGTCACCATCCTGTCTGCATGCCTGCATGGTTTACTGCTGGGAGACAATTACTGGGTGATATCAAGCAACTCCCTGCCTAATTACATGTAAATCCTTATCGTGTTGATGATTCTATGGTAAACAAGTCCGGTCAACAGTGTGACGGTCTCATTATGGGCAGAGGTAAAGGTGATGGAGCGTATAGCTGTGGAGCAGGTAGTTAGGGAGATAGGACTTAAAGTGTTTGTAACCTGTGATTATGTATTCATTTCTCTCTCACCTTTTCACTCTTTCTTATTCCAACACCTATGTTTTTTTCAAAAGTTGGCTTCTAGGACTCCACCTGACAGCTTTTATGAGCCATTAACCAGGCTTGTGCTTGCTCAGCAGAGACAGGGAGGAGTAAATCAATGCCTGTATTAGGGATTTATGGTCTGTCAACCAGGAGCCTGCCATAACCATTCATTAGGCTGAATTAAAACCCAGACCAGGGGAACAGCAGGAGGTAGCTTAAAATACTGGGACACTCCTCTACATCTGTGTGATGGATTGACAGCTATCACTTAGAACTGTGGTCTAATACAGGTAACTGCCAAAATAAAGGAAACACCAACATTTAGTGTCTTAATAGGTCGTTGGGACACCACAAGCCACCAGAACAGCTTCAACGCGCCTTGGAATAGAATCTACAAGTGTCTGGAACTTTATTGGAGGGATGCCACTCCATTCTTCCACGAGAGATTCCATAATTTGGTGTTTTGTTGATGGTGGTGGAAAACACTGTCTCAGGCGCCGTTCTAGAATCTCCCATAAGTGTTCAATTGGGTTGAGATCTGGTGACTGAGACAGACACACACCTACACCCTTTAAACCCCCTATGCTCCTTTGAGACCCCTCTTTCAACGTCACTGGGATCTCTTCTTCTAGCCATGGTAGCCAAAATAATGGCCAACTGGGCATTTGTATATATGACCCTAAGCACGATGAGATGTTAATTACTTAATTAACTGAGAAACCATACTTGTGTGGAAGCATCTGCTTTCAATATACTTTGTATACCTAGTTTACTCAAGTGTTTCCTTTATTTTAGCAGTTACCTGTATGTTGTAAGAGAGAAGGAAGATTGATGGATGGGGTAAAACCTCCCCATATGTTTGAGATTGAGGACTGCCAATTTCTGCTAATGAGCACTAAGATAACCTGCCTAAATTACTACAGACCCGTAGCACTCACATCTGTAGCTATGAAGTGCTTTGAAAGGCTGGTAATGGCTCACATTAACACCATTATCCCAGACCCCCTAGACGCACTCCAATTTGCATACCGTTCAAACAGATCCACAGATGATGCAATCTCTATTGCACTCCACACTGCTCTTTCCCACCTGGACAAAAGGAACACCTATGTGAGAATGCTATTCATTGACTACAGCTCAGCGTTCAACACCATAGGGCCCTCAAAGCTCATCGCTAAGCTAAGGATCCTGGGACTAAACACCTCCCTCTGCAACTGGATCCTGGACTTCCTGACAGGCCGCCCCCAGGTGGTGAGGGTAGGTAGCAACACATCTGCCACGCTGATCCTCAACACTGGAGCCCCTCAGGGGTGCGTGCTCAGTCCCCTCCTGTACTCCCTGCTCACCCAAACCTGCATGGCCAGGCACGACTCCAACATCATCATTAAGTTTGCATATGACACAACAGTGGTAGGCCTGATCACCGACAACGACGAGAGCTTATAGGGAGGAGGTCAGAGACCTGGCCGGGTGGTGACAGAATAACAACCTCTCCTTCAACATAATCAAGACAAAGGAGATGATTGTGGACTACAGGAAATGGAGGACTGAGCACGCCCCCATTCTCATCGACAGGGCTGTAGTGAAGCAGGTTGAGAGCTTCAAGTTCCTTGGTCTCCACATCACCAACAAACTAGAATGGTCCAAACACACCAAGACAGCTCTGAAGAGGGCACAACAAAACCTATTCCCCCTCAGGAGACTGAAAAGATTTGGCATGGGTCCTCAGATCCTCAAAAGTTTCTACAGCTGCAACATCGAGAGCATCCTGACTGGTTGCATCACTACCTGGTACGGCAACTGCTCGGCCTCAGACCGCAAGGCACTACAGAGGGTAGCGCGTACGGCCCAGTACATCAATGAGGCTAAGTGGCCTGCCGTCCAGGACCTTTACACCAGGCGGTGTCAGAGGAAGGCCCTAAATATTGTCAAAGACCCCAGCCACCCCAGTCATAGACTGTTCTCTCTGCTACCGGAGCGCCAAGTCTAGGACCAAAAGGCTTCTCAACAGCTTTTATCCCCAAGCCATAAGACTCCTGAACAGGTAATCAAATGGCTACCCGGACTATTTGTATTGTGTCCCACCACCCACCACCCGCCAACCCCTCTTTTACGCTGCTGATACTCTTTGTTTATCATCTATGCATAGTCACTTTAACTATACATTCATGTACATATTACCTCAATATGCCCGACTAACCGGTGCCCCCGCACATTGACTCTGTACCGTTACAACTTGTATATAGCCGCACTACTGTTATTTTCGCTGTCATTTTAGTTTTTTTATTTCTTTACTTATCTATTGTTTATCTAACACCTAGTTTTTACTTAAAAATTACACTGTTGGTTAGGGCTTGTAAGTAAGCATTTCACTGTAAGGTCTACACCTGTTGTATTCAGTGCACGTGACAAATAAACTTTGATTTGATTTAATGTGTATGGTGGGATATTCTCATCAGATGGCCTGGGGTCACCTTTGAGATATGAAAATATCTGGCAAAGTTCCATTTTGGAGTGAAAATAGCACTTCAACCTCCAAACATTAGTCATGTACACGTACATGTACACATTAGTCATGCCTTAGATAGCTCTTTTGTCCAACCCCCCACACATGTGGAGACCTCACCTGGCTTAACAGGTGCCTCCAGAGACACAACCTCTCTCATCGTCTCTCAATGCCTAGGTTTTACCTCCACTTTACTCACATCCTACAGGCCGCCCCCAGGCCGCCCCCCTTGTCTGTACATTTAGCCCTGAATCTATTGTAACATGCCCAGAAATCTGTAATATGCCCAGAAATCCTACTGGCCCCCCAACACACCTTCCAGCCGCATCTGGTCTCCCATCAAGGGACAGACCAGGACCAACCCTGCTTAGCTTCAGAAGCAAGCCAGCAGTGGGACGCAGGGGCGGCAGGTAGCCTAGTGTTTAGACAGTTGGACTAGTAACCGGAAGGTTGCAAGATCGAATCCCCGAGCTATATATCCCTATATCCCGATATCCCTCGGCCAACAGCTCTGCACTTCTCCTTCAACCAAATCCAGACAGCTGATGTTCTGAAAGAGCTGCAAAATCTGGATCCCTACAAAATATCTGGGCTAGACAATCTGGACCATACCCTACCTTCTCCACTATGCAATCTGGTTTCCGAGCTGGTCATGGGTGAACCTCAGCCATGCCTAAGATCCTAAACGATATCATAACCGCCATCGATAAAAGACAGTACTGTGCAGCCGACTCTGTCAATCACCGCATTCTTATCGGCAGACTCAACAGCCTTGGTTTCTCAAATGACTGCCTCGCCTGGTTCACCAACTACTTCTCAGTTAGAGTTCATTGTGTCAAATCGGAGGGCCTGTTGTCCGGAACTCTGGAAGTCTCTATGGGGGTGCCACAGGGTTCAATTCTCGGGCCGACTCTTTTCTCTGGAAATATCAATGATGTCGCTCTTGCTGCTGGTGATTCTCTGATCCACCTCTACGCAGACGACACCGTTCTGTATACATCTGGCCCTTCTTTGGACACTGTGTTAACAAACCTCCAAACGAGCTTCAATGCCATACAACTCTCCTTCCGTGGCCTCCAACTGCTTTTAAATGCTAGTAAAACTAAATGCATGCTCTTCAACCGATTGCTGCCCACACCCACCCGCACGACTAGCATCACTACTCTGGACGGTTCTGACTTAGAATATGTGGACAACTACAAATACCTAGGTGTCTGGTTAGACTGTAAACTCTCCTTCCAGACTCACATTAAGCATCTCCAATCCAAAATTAAATCTAGAATTGGCTTCCTATTTTGCAACAAAGCCTCCTTCACTCATGCCGCCAAACATACCCTCGTAAAACTGACCATCCTACCGATCCTTGACTTCGGCGATGTCATTTACAAAATAGCCTCTAACACTCTACTCAGTAAAGTGGATGTCATCTATCACAGTGCCATCCGTTTTGTCACCAAAGCCCCATATACTACCCACCACTGCGACTTGTATGCTCTCGTTGGCTGGCCCTCGCTACATATTCGTCGCCAAACCCACTGGCTCCAGGTCATCTATAAGTCTTTGCTAGGTAAAGCCCATCCTTATCTCAGCTCACTGGTCACCATAGCAACACCCACCCATACAACGCGATCCAGCAGGTATATTGCATTGGTCATCCCCAAAGCCAACACCCCCTTTGGCCGCCTTTCCTTATAGTTCTCTGCTGCCAATGACTGGAACGAATTGCAAAAATCTCTGAAGCTGGAGTCTTATATCTCCCTCTCTAATGTTAAGCATCAGCTGTTTGAGCAGCTTACCGATCACTGTACCTGTACACAGCCAATCTGTAAATAGCACACCCAACTACCTCCTCCCCATATAGTTTTTTGTTGTTGTTGCTCTTTTGCACCCCAGTATCTCTATTTGCACATCATCATCTACACATCTATCACTCCGGTGTTAATGCTAAATTGTAATTATTTCGCCTCTATGGCCTATATATTGCCTTACCTCCCTAATCTTACTATATTTGCACACACTGTACATAGATTTTTCTATTGTGTTATTGACTGTACGTTTGTTTACGTGTAACTCTGTATTGTTGCTTTTGTCGCACTGCTTTGCTTATCTTGGCCAGGTCGCAGTTGTAAATGAGAACTTGTTCTCAACTGGCCTACCTGATTAAATAAAGGTGAAATAAAAATAATTTAAAAAAAATGGTATTCTTCTCTGCCATATTCTAATGGAAAACACCTATGTTTGTTTCAAACGGCAACCCAAGAGATCCCAACCTGCCACTTTAGGAAGTTGTCTTTTAAAACTTTGTTGCAGGCTACTTAAGCGACTGGCATCTCGTCAATGGACAGCTGTCAACATAGCCACATTTATTGCAACAATAATAATAATAATAATATTAAACATCAATACAGGGACATTCCTGTGAATACAATGAAAATAGTAATAAAACACCAGGCAACCCCCCCCCCCCCCCAAAAAAAGCTATAATTCAGGACATAATTTATATGTGAGAAGGCAATGAGACATTAACAGACATGACTTCTAATCATTTTTCCAACTTTTTAAGTTTCACAAGTTTGAGGGATTTATAAAATTGAAACAGAATAATGAAAAAAAAAATGAAAGGAATTTTTCCACCCCATTTACATGTGTGAATATAATATTTGGCCAAGAGAATAACAATGGTAATAAAATAGTTATGATCAGAATTACAAGGATAAGGATAATGCCATTTAACCTGTTGGGGCTAGGGGGCAGTATTTGCACGGCCGGAACTGGTTACTACTCTTGCCCGGAAATGAGAATAGGCATATAATTAGTAGATTTGGATAGAAAACACTCTAAAGTTTCTAAAACTGTTTGAATGGTGTCTGTGAGTATAACAGAACTCATATGGCAGGCCAAAACCTGAGAAGATTCCATACAGGAAATGCCCTGTCTGACAATTTGTTGTCCTTCTGTTGCATCTCTATCGAAAATACAGCATCTGTGCTGTAACGTGACACTTTCTAAGGCTCCCATTGGCTCTCTAAAGCCGCCAGAAAGTGGAATGGGGTGTCTGCTGTCTCTGGGCAAAGAACAGCAGGAGAATTTGTGAGTGCTCAGCCTGGGGACAGTGACACTGGAGATGCGCGTTCACGAGAATTCTCAATTTTTTTCTTTCAGCCTTTGAATGAATAAAACATTGCCCGGTTGGAATATTATCGCTATTTTACGAGAAAAATCGCATAAAAATTGATTTTAAACAGCGTTTGACATGCTTCTAAGTACGGTAATGGAATATTTTGATTTTTTTTGTCACGAAATACGCTCGCGCGTCACCCTTCGGATAGTGACCTGAACGCACGAACAAAACGGAGCTATTTGAATATAACTATGGATTATTTGGAACCAAAACAACATTTGTTGTTGAAGTAGAAGTCCTGGGAGTGCATTCTGACGAATAACAGCAAAGGTAATCAAATTTTTCTAATAGTAATTCTGAGTTTAGTGAGTCCCAAACTTGGTGGGTGTCAAAATAGCTAGCCGTGATGGCCGAGCCATGTACTCAGAATATTGCAAAATGTGCTTTCGCCGAAAAGCTATTTTAAAATCTGATACCGCGATTTCATAAAGGAGTTCTGTATCTACCATTCTTAAAATAATTATGTATTTTGTCAACGTTTATCATGAGTAATTTAGTAAATTCACAGGAAGTTTTCGGTGGGTATGCTAGTTCTGAACATCACATGCTAATGTAAAAAGCTGTTTTTTTATATAAATATGAACTTGAACTTGATTGAACAAAACATGCATGTATTGTATAACATAATGTCCTAGGAGTGTCATCTGATGAAGATCATCAAAGGTTAGTGCTGCATTTAGCTATGGTTTTGGTTTTTGTGACATATATGCTTACTTTGAAAATGGCTGTGTGATTATTTTTGGCAGGGTACTCTCCTGACATAATCTAATGTTTTGCTTTCACTGTAAAGCCTTTTTGAAATCGGACAATGTGGTTAGATTAACGAGAGTCATGTCTTTAAATGGTGTAAAATAGTCATATGTTTGAGAAATTGAAGTTATAGCATTTTTGAGGTATTTGTATTTCGCGCCACGCGATTCCACTGGCTGTTGACTAGGGTGGGACGCAAACGTCCCACCTTGCCCAGGGAAGTTAATTTGTAAACTTGGAAAAGTGGGAACAACCTCAATATAACAAAGTGTTCTTGATAAGTCCAAGTAAAGGAAGTGGAATTGCTTTGTAAACCTTAATATATTCTCTCTGAGTAATATTAACCTTCAATTTACCAATGAACTCATCAAACGGCAGAAACTGTTGTCTAACAAATCACATACACAATGAATACCCTTGTTAACCTCTCTGGGCTAGGTGGGACGTAGAAAATGTCTTGATTCTGTCAATAGCCAAGGGAGTAGCCACCCTATCCTTTAGGAAAAGGGCAGTTCATCTGCAAATTGACTGATATTTATATCTTTACCAAAAATACAGATCCCTTTTAAATTCTCAGATTTTCTCAGATTTGCTAGTAAATCTGTGGCTAAAATAAATAAAAGAGGGGAGATTGGACAACACTGTCTAATTCTTCAAGCAAGAGAAACTAAGGGATGTTCCATTACTCATAGCCGCCAAACTTGAATATCATTATACATCATCCTTATTACTTTACAGAAATTCTCCCCAAACCTAAAAGCAGTGTTCTAAATAAAAAGTTGTGCTCTACAGTATCAAAATCCTTTAAAAAACAACATAAAGCCACGATCTTCCATTAACTCACTGTAATCTAAAACCAATCGTATTCGGTTATGAATACTCCTTCCTTTAATGAAGGCTGATTGACTTTCACTGATTATATCATCAAGGCCTTGTTTCAGCCTATTGGCATAGACATGGGGTACCTTATAGTCAGTTGCCAACAACGTGATTGGTATCCAATTGTCCAGGTAAAGAGAGTCCTTCTTTGGTTTGGGTATAAGAACCATGATAGTGTCATTTAATCCTATTCCTAGTTTGCCTACACTTCTCCAAATGAAAGAAATAAAATGCGTCAATCCATTTGGCCTTTGAACAGATGAAGGCACCCTTTGTCTTATCGTTGTATATGTCGTGCAGGCCACATTGGCATTTAGCAAGCTTGGCTTTTTCATCTTCCTTTAAATCAAGTTTATTGCTCAGCCTGTTAATATCAACAATAATATCCATCTGCTTGGAGAATCTTTTCTGAACTGGCATTTTACCAGTAATGATGTCAAGACATCGAAGTCAGAATTTAATCATTTACCATTTGTTACTATAAGAAAGAGCAGAAACGAGACAGGCTTCTCTGATAAGATCTTTAGACTGTAAACAAAATGACTCATTCTTTAAAAGAAAAGAGTTACATTTCCAGTATGCTTTAGGAGATCTCTTGTCATTGTCAAAACAAAAGTGTCACAAGGTGTATAGGAGGTGAAGTCAGGTGCAGGAGAGCAGGGTATAATGAACAGGCTCACTTTTATTATAGTTCCAAAACGAAAGCACTACATAAATCAAACGCGCTCAAAAAATGGAACATAAAAGTAAAGCGTGTAAATTAACACCACATAACATGAAACAATTACACACAAAACATGATGGGAAACAGAGGGTTAAATACAAGTAGCTTCATTGGGGAAATGAAAACCAGGTGTGTATGGAGACAAGACAAGACAAATGGACATATGAAAAATGGAGCGGCAATGGCTAGAAAGCCGGTGACGTCACTCGCCGAACGCCGCCCGAACAAGGAGAGGAGCCGACTTCGGCGGAAGTCGTGACCGAAAGAATAATGGAACAATGATCTGTCAGAGGAGCTGAAGAAATAGTACACTCACTGACAAGATTCATAAGATTGAAAGATACCAACCAATAATCAATTCTAGATTTGAATTGTCTGTCGCTTCTCCAGTGGTATGACATTCTGGCCTGTCTATATTTTAGTCTCACAAGTGTCACAACCCAGTATTGAGGCAACACTTCTCAATACTGGATATTTCATAGAGATGTAGGGTAGACAACAATCGTAGAGCAAATTAAGAAAGCTGGCAATAATTAAATGTAGCTACACACTCTAAAGCTCTGAGGCTATGACAGATGAAAGGAGGCAGGTTTTTGGTCATGTTACTTTCACTTTACAAACTATTTCAAATCAGTCCAGAAGAAGAGAAGCAGAGAAGGAAAGGTGATTACATTAAAACAGCATGCTTAATAATTCCTTCCTTGAGGCAGGCCTAACTGATTTAACATAAATTGACAGGTGAAAGCAAGGGCTCCGCCACATAGCTTTCACTGTCAAGTCATGTCTCATCAGTAAGCAGTGGTGTAAAGTACTTAAGTAAAAATACTTTAAAGTACTACTTAAGTAATTTTTTGGGTATCTGTACTTTACTTTACTATTTATATTTTTGACAACTTATTTTTACCTCACTACATTCCTAAAGACAATATTGTACTTTTTACTCCATATATTTTCCCTGACAACCAAAAGTACTCGCCACATTTTGAATGCTTAGCAGGACAGGAAATTAGTCAAATTCACACACTTATCAAGATAACATGTGGAGAACACAACAATCTCAGTGTTGGAGTGTGAACCTGGCTATCCGTACATTTTAAAAACAAGAAAATGGTGCTGTCTGCTTTGCTTAATATAAGGAATTTTAAGTGATTTATACTTTCACTTTTGATACTTAAGTATATTTAAAACCAAATACTTTTAGAATTTTACTTAAGTAGTATTTTACTGGTTGACTTTCACTTTTACTTGAGTAACTTTCTACTTACTTTCCTACTTACTTACTTTATTGTCCCCATGGGGAAATTTTGTCGTGGTGTCAAGTACACATTTAAAGTGGCGTTTAAATATAAAACAAAATTGACAATACAACTTTCATAACAATTACATACCAATAAAAAAATATAAAAAAAAGACTAACCTGCTGGCCTTACTGAGTCGATAGGAACATTAGCCCGAGCTATTTAGGAGGGATATCACACCTTCTATTAAGGTACCTATACTTTTACTCAAGTATAACAATTGGGTACTTTTTCCACCACTGTCAGTAACTACTTCAAAGAGTGGTGGAAAGTAGCATACATTTTACATCCATGACCCTGCTTGGGCTCTGATATTGCCCAGCCCTAAAACAAGTATACCCTGCCCTCTTCTGGGGGTTTAGGGGAACAGCCAGTGTACACAGATTACATCATTGTTTCTGATGTTTCCATTTATAGGAAATATTAGGTAATGCTGCCTGACACCAATCACACCCTGAGAGAGCTGAAGTCTCCTCTGGTTGTGTGAGCCCACTGTACGTGGCCATGATTCAGAGTGGATACAGAAGTAGGCCTACAGGCCACATACATTAGACCTACATATCATTATATTACAATTGGCGCATTCATCCCCCTCCTCTCCCCTGAAACTATTCCCCAGGTCGTTGCTGTAAATGAGAATGTGTTCTCAGTCAACTTACCTGGTAAAATAACGGTTAAATAAATAAATCAAAATTAACAGAGTAACATGGAGAACATTTAGCCACTCATACAGAAACTTGCTGACTTTAACAGAAATATAATAATAATGACGATGGTGACAATAATAATCATCATCATAAATAATCGTTTATTAGCGTGGAAAATAAGCGAAACTTTCAAGTGACCTTGGTTTTCGAAATTGATTTAGTTTGTTGGAATAAAATGACACCTCAGCAATGCTCAACCAAAATAGTCTTCTTATCATCTCGTAATTTATTTCACATTCTCTATCAAATTGATTGATCCGCTTCAGAGCTGAAATGCCAATTCAATTCTGTCCCAGTATCACTATGCAAGTTTTGATTGCTACGCTACCAGTGGTTTATTTTTTGGATTGACTGGCATGATACCCACGAAACAGCACAAAAACACATTACAATCTAGGGGCAGTTTTTGCCGAGCGTTCAGTTGGCTACCTGAAACTGCGCTTAACGATAAAAGCCGAATGTTTAGTAATATTAGGTGTACCTGATTAAAACGCTTAATCAAGCCTGGTTTTAAGAATTTAGCCTAACCCCTTTTCGTCATGACCGAACGGCGTTACGTCGGATGAGCCGTATCATACGGTCAGTTTTGTACCGGGTTTATTAGGCAGAAAGCCCGAATATTACATGCTCGATAACATTCATAATAACGCGAGAGTTTGTAAGTTGCCTGAAGACTGTAGTTACAACTGTCAAAGGTAGAGTGGGTACGCGCATAACCCAACACACTACTTACTATATTACTGTACACGGCCGCGAAGATAATATCCGTGTAAAAAAAATAACCCCGAGGTAAGGAACCGCAGACGGCAACGAATGCGACCGAGGTCGAATCTTTTCCTTCCTTTTTTCCTCAGGTTCGTTTTCTTTTACTCTAACTAACTCTCTTGCAGTTATCGAAAATTACCGCACTAAACATATTTTTGTGCCTCCCTTTGCTCCAGCCAGCGCAATGATTTGTTCTACTCCTCCTTCGTATTAAAGTCGCCATTTTGCTTCACTGCCTATATAAAACCTTGTATTTAAAATATTATCTTCAAGGAGTCGGAGACGGCTCTATCTTTCCTGCCTGCTGATTTCATGTTTGTTGAGTTTTCCAACGAGACGATTGAGGTTGAATACGTGCCTCGTGGTTGACATATTAATGCATGAGAGGGGGCAAGTGATGGCTGGAAAAAATGGTGAAAGTCTCTAGGATTTAAATTGGAATTTCCCTTTTCCTCCTCCTGCTGCTCCCTCTTCTTCATCGCCCCCTCCTCCTCTTTCCTCGGATTCACAGAGGGGGCTAAGGACCGACCGTGACGACTGTCAGTCCGCCTGCACCTACGCTCAAGACGGCAGGTGTGATTGCCATGTAACACCGGGAAAGGCGCATATACCGCGGGAAGTGTAGCTCTACCGCCTGACCCTTACGTGGGTGACCCGGGCCACCCAGCCGCTTGTGCTGGGTGACTCCGACATTCCAGGTAGGTGTGGTCTTCTGGAAGCCAACGTCCCGATGATATTCATCAACAACACTGTAAACATTGTTGCCAGTAGCGTTCAAATGCACAAATGTAGCACATTTCCATACGCAAACAATGTTGCTACAATGTAACCATCTAGAGTAAAACAGACGCAACTCAACCTGCCGTTTTCACCCAGATATGCCACATGTATCCTACGCGACCAAGAGGTGAATATGGCAGGTTGTGTTAGATTTTTGATTGACTGTGTGCCTGTGCAGCCTTCAAACATGTAAGTCTTAAATTCCCCAAATAGCTCCAACCTTTCACTTTGCTGCTGTTATTTTTGTTAATTCCCTAGTAGGCTTTAATTTTATTCCATTGCAGGCTTCTGGGTTCCTGCTTTGGTTGCAGCCATCTGTATGATGTCCTGGTTTCTAACTGTCATGAATTGGAAAGTAGGCTTACAAATGTAGGCAATACTACTAAAGTAGCAGTATAATGTAGCAGTAACAGTGTTGTATAACAGTAATACAGATAACTCAAACTGTGTGTGTGTGTGTGTGTGTGTGTGTGTGTGTGTGTGTGTGTGTGTGTGTGTGTGTGTGTGTGTGTGTGTGTGGCTTCTCCCCTTTGATCAGGTGTGTGTTCACCTCAAAAGTGTGTGTTCAAGGTGCACCACAAGTATGCCTGGTAGTCATAACAGTGCCTTGACTGTGTGGCACTTGTGTGTTCACTTCAATTGGGTGTAAAGTAAATGTGAATATAGAATATTCTATACTGTGAATTAGGGCTGGGCGATAAATCAATATCAATAATAGAGGTAATTATTTCCCTTAACGATTTCAAAACGTTTAGATACATTTTCGATAATGTCGATATAGAATAATTAGGTACAGCAGTCCATTTCACCTCTGTGACACAGCAGGAACGTGCGGAGAAGTGACAATATGCACGTGGAGAGGTATACGCCCACTAAAAACCACTTATCACCTCGAGTGATGGAGTAGCCACTATTAACCACGAAAAATGAGCGATGTAGGTGAAAACAGTGGCAGTGATAGCCATGGAGAAGGAGCAGCTTACGATTAAGAAATTATTGATAAAAAGGGTTAAACAGTTTCAGTAATTTGGAAGTGGTTTGGATTTTTGAAGTTCGACAAAGAGCAGAGCAATGTTCGGTGCAAGTTGTGCCGTAGACAGGTGGCTCCGAAGTCTGGTAATACAACAAACCTTTTTCAACATCTGAAGAAAAATCACTCTTTGGAACATGCAGAAAGTTTGAGTTTGCGCCACGGTATTGATAAACACCCCTCAAGCACCAGCCACCTAGGGATGTTCGCCCGAAGCAGTCAACACTGACAGCGTTTATGCAAACATCGAATAGACAAAGACATCACAAATGTTATTATGCATTGCATTGCTAAGGACATGCTACCAATTCGCACAGTCGAAAAGGAAGGGTTCAAGAGGCTTATCAATTTAATTGATCCCAGGTACGTGCTCCCTGGCCGCAAACATTTCTCTCACACCGCACTGCCTAAACTCTATTCCGAGTGTAGGGAAAAAGTTGAGGAACAGCTCAAGACAGATTTGACGTATTTTGCTACGACTACCGATCTGTGGTCTGGTTGCACGTCAGAACCTTATAGTAGCCTCACTGTCCACTATATTGACAGAGTGGAATCTTCAAAATAAATGCCTTTGTTTTTTTAGGCATTCTTGAGTCTGAATAAGATATGAACCTTTAAAAACATTATTTGATTATATCGTTATCTAATGAAATATGTGTGTGTGTGTGTGTGTGTGTGTGTGTGTATATGTATGTATATGTGTGTATATACTGCTCAAAAAAATAAAGGGAACACTTAAACAACACAATGTAACTCCAAGTCAATCACACTTCTGTGAAATCAAACTGTCCACTTAGGAAGCAACACTGATTGACAAATTTCACATGCTGTTGTGCAAATGGAATAGACAACAGGTGGAAATTATAGGCAATTAGCAAGACACCCCCAATCAAGGAGTGGTTCTGCAGGTGGGAACCACAGACCACTTCTCAGTTCCTATGCTTCCTGGCTGATGTTTTGGTCACTTTTGAATGCTGGCGGTGCTTTCACTCTAGTGGTAGCATGAGACGGAGTCTACAACCCACACAGGTGGCTCAGGTAGTGCAGCTCATCCAGGATGGCACATCAATGCGAGCTGCGGCAAGAAGGTTTGCTGTGTCTGTCAGCGTAGTGTCCAGAGCATGGAGGCGCTACCAGGAGACAGGCCAGTACATCATGAGACGTGGAGGAGGCCGTAGGAGGGCAACAACCCAGCAGCAGGACCGCTACCTCCACCTTTGTGCAAGGAGGAGCAGGAGAAGCACTGCCAGAGCCCTGCAAAATGACCTCCAGCAGGCCACAAATGTGCATGTGTCTGCTCAAACGGTCAGAAACAGACTCCATGAGGGTGGTATGAGGGCCCGACGTCCACAGGTGGGGGTTGTGCTTACAGCCCAACACCGTGCAGGACGTTTGGCATTTGCCAGAGAACACCAAGATTGGCAAATTCGCCACTGGCGCCCTGTGCTCTTCACAGATGAAAGCAGGTTCACACTGAGCACATGTGACAGACGTGACAGAGTCTGGAGACGCCGTGGAGAACGTTCTGCTGCCTGCAACATCCTCCAGCATGACCGGTTTGGCGGTGGGTCAGTCATGGTGTGGGGTGGCATTTCTTTGGATGGCCGCACAGCCCTCTGTGCTCGCCAGAGGTAGCCTGACTGCCATTAGGTACCGAGATGAGATCCTCAGACCCCTTGTGAGACCATATGCTGGTGTGGTTCAAATCAAATCAAATCAAATTTATTTATATAGCCCTTCGTACATCAGCTGAAATCTCAAAGTGCTGTACAGAAACCCAGCCTAAAACCCCAAACAGCAAGCAATGCATGTGAAAGAAGCACGGTGGCTGGGAAAAACTCCCTAGGAAAAACTCCTGAGAAAGGCCAAAAACCTAGGAAGAAACCTAGAGAGGAACCAGGCTATGAGGGGTGGCCAGTCCTCTTCTGGCTGTGCCGGGTGGATATTATAACAGAACATGGTCAAGATGTTAAAATGTTCGTAAATGACCAGCATGGTCAAATAATAATAATCATAGTAGTTGTCGAGGGTGCAACAAGCACGTCCGGTGAACAGGTCAGGGTTCCGTAGCCGCAGGCAGAACAGTTGAAACTGGAGCAGCAGCATGGCCAGGTGGACTGGGGACAGCAAGGAGTCATCATGCCAGGTAGTCCTGAGGCATGGTCCTAGGGCTCAGGTCCTAGGGCTCAGGTTGGCCCTGGGTTCCTCCTAATGCAAGACAATGCTAGACCTCATGTGGCTGGAGTATGTCAGCAGTTCCTGCAAGAGGAAGGCATTGATGCTATGGACTGGCCCGCCCGTTCCCCAGACCTGAATCCAATTGAGCACATCTTGGACATCATGTCTCGCTCCATCCACCAACGCCACGTTGCACCACAGACTGTCCAGGAGTTGGCGGATGCTTTAGTCCAGGTCTGGGAGGAGATCCCTCAGGAGACCATCCGCCATGTTTCTCATCAGGAGCATGCCCAGGCGTTGTAGGGAGGTCATACAGGCACGTGGAGGCCACACACACTACTGAGCCTCATTTTTACTTGTTTTAAGGACATTACATCAAAGTTGGATCAGCCTGTAGTGTGGTTTTCCACTTTAATTTTGAGTGTGACTCCAAATCCAGACCTCCATGGGTTGATAAATTGGATTTCCATTGATTATTTTTGTGTGATTTTGTTGTCAGCACATTCAACTATGTAAAGAAAAAAGTATTTAATAAGATTATTTCTTTCATTCAGATCTAGGATGTGTTGTTTAAGTGTTCCCTTTATTTTTTTGAGCAGTATACATTGCCTTGATCTTTTTCCACATTTTGTAGTGTTAAAGCCTGATTTCAAAGTGGATTACACAGTTTTCGTATCTCACCCATCTACACACAATACCTCATAATGACAAAGTGAAAACATGTTTATAGAAATTTTACAGAAATATTTAACTTACGTAACGTAAGTATTCACACCCCTGAGTCAATTCTTTGTCTAAGCACCTTTGGAGGCAATTACAGCTTTGAGTCTTCTTGGGTATCAGTTTTGCACATCCCATTTTTCCTTGCAGCTGGACTCCAATCAAGTTGTAGTGACATCTCAAGGACTATCAAAGGAAATTGGATGCACCTGGGCTCAATTTGGATTGTCATAGCAAAGGGGTGTGAATTCTTCTGTATTTCATTTTCATTTACGAAGCATGTGACAAATACAATTTGATTTGACCTCTGTTTACCCACACACACAGTTCACTTTCTTAGCAGCCTCCTACAGCATCATCACTCTACTCATTATATAATTCCTTCTCGCATTTACTGTGACCAGGCCAAACCTTCAATACCATAGCCGCTAAACGCTACACAGCCTACATTGTTGTCACCATATTAAGGTTAAAGTCAACAAACTAGAACTAACGCGTGAGTAAACCCACAATCCAATTAATGTGTACAATCACACAATACAGTGTACAGCAAGCAGTTTAGCAGTTACACCGGTGGGCCCCGTGGTTTTCAATGAATAAAACCGGAGCTTACCTTGACTTGGAAGAGTTGCAGTGTTGGATAGCCTTAGCCAGCTAGCTAACATAAATAGCATTCATCTCTGTTTAAATCAGGTTGTTGAATTGGCTAAATTAGCTAAGTAATTGAATGTTTAAAACAATAATTACAAGAATACAATGAAATATAGCTAGCGCTCCATCTATCTGCTGCTTCTCCTTCAAAACTGTTCAACTAGTGTCTTTCTCTCTTTGAGTCAACTACTCACCATACTTGATGCACTGCAGTGCTAGCTAGCTGTAGCTTATGCTTTTAGTAATATATTTATTTCTTTGATCCTTTGATTGGATGGACAACATGTCACCTCATACTGCAAGAGCTCCTATAGGTTGGAGGACATCCTCAGGAAGTCGTTATAAATACTGTGTAAGTATATGGAAGGGGTTGAGAACCATGAGCCTCCTAGGTTTTGTATTGAAGTCAATGTACCCAGAGAAGGACAGAAGCTAGCTGTCCTCTGGCTACACCATGGTGCTACCCTACAGGGTGCAGTTGAGGCTACTGTAGACCTTTGCAAAACTGTGTGTTTTAATCAGTTACTTGGTGGCGTGAATATATTTAATATAGTTTTTTCTAAGAAGGGTAACTTTTTCAATGTTTCACTATTTTAATTGGTATGAAATTCACTTAGTCAATTCACTTTATTGCCAGCAATATACCACCCTGCATCCCACTGCTGGCTTGCTTCTGAAGCTAAGCAGGGTTGGTCTTGGTCAGTCCCTGGATGGGAGACCAGATGGTGTTGGAGAGCCAGTAGGAGGCACTCTTTCCTCTGGTATAAAAAAATACCCCAATGCCCCAGGGCAGTGATTGGGAGACATTGCCCTGTGTAGGGTGCAGTCTTTTGGATGGATGTTAAATGGGTGTCCTGACTCTGTGGTCACTGAAGATCCCATGGCACTTATCGTAAGACTAGGGGTGTTAACCCTGGTGTCCTGGCTAAATTCCCAATCTGGCCCGCATACCATCATGGCCACCTAATCATCCCCAGTTTACAATTGGCTCATTCATCTCCCCTGTAACTATTCCCCAGGTCATTGCTGTAAATTAGAATGTGTTCTCTCAGTCAACTTACCAGGTAAAATAAATAGTAGGATGATCCTCCACTGGTCAGCAATATTTCATCATCTGTTAACCAGTGTGCTTTGGAGTGATGATGGCCAGAATCAACATGATATACTGAAGATCTTCCCTCAGAGACCAGGCCATTCCCCAAACTATTTAATAAAATGCCATATTGCATTCTGTCTTTGTGGTTAATTTTGTTAAGCCTGTACTTGATTCATCTGATTCCATGGACCAGGCATGAAGGCTACACTCCAGCCCACTAAACTTAATGCCCTCTAAATAGAATAAAAAATGCATTAAGAAGCTATAGATAGTGGAATGAGGTATTCCAGCCTAATATATCGATGCAATTCTTGATTTCAGTCCATGCTTGGACTTCTCTTCAACACAATGCTAACTTATTATTGTAAAGTGCTTAGAAATCAAAATGTGTCTCTTACTGCTAGTTCTTCTCTCTCTCTCTCTCTCTCTCTCTCTCTCTCTCTCTCTCTCTCTCTCTCTCTCTCTCTCTCCATGATGGTACATTGGCTCTGTACTACTGTACTCCACTCCCCTCTAAGTGGCTTACCATGGAGTTCAGTTCATATGTATCTGAAAGTATTGATTTTTAAATGAAACATGGAAGATCATGCTCTCATTTTACCTTAGGATGATGGCTTTGCCTCCATCTGGATAGCTTAAATACCACTTCCAGGGCTGGAAAAGTCATTTTACTGGATGTTGAGAGAGAATTGCAGAAAAATACTTTTAGCAAGGAAAATAATTTATGTTGATTAGATGTTTGTTACATTTAGTGTGTATCTAATATTGACCCGTTTGTAAGTTAGACTACCAAAGTTCCTGAAACTTCATATCATAGTTATGACACTGTGATTACAGATTAGTGTGTACAACTAGTCAACTGCAGACGACCATGGATGTGTCTGACTGAAACATAACTGTACCTATATATTAATCTCCCTCTCTTGTCCCCAAGCATGGAGACCCTCAGTATCCCCCGGCTGGCGAAGCTGTCATCAAAGGGTCGTCCTCCAAAACAGGCCCACCCCCAGGAGACTGCCAGGACCACAGCCACAGCCCCTGAGAACAACAAACACAGTAAGTGACCTCTGATCACAACCATGCACAGTCACTGTCTATGGGCTTTGTTTCAGCACAGCTCTCATGAGAGCAGTTGGAAGGGAGAAGGGCGTTCATTGACAGGGTTGAGTTGGGCGGTAAAAAGGGCTGAGTTAACAGGAAAAAAAGGAGGAAAGTGGAAGACATTATGAGTAAATATAGAGTGGGAGAGGCAACAAGCCTTCTAGAACATCTGATGAAGGATAAGAAGGTGCACAAGAAAAAAAAGGAGAAAAGTGGAACATGTTTTTAGTGAATATGGAATAGATGATCTCACAGAACTTTTGGAAGGGCTACAGAAAGAAATAGAACGTGAGGATGAAGTACCTGCGGTGAGCACCAGCCCTGTCCTGGTGATGACAAGGATGATTCTGGTCCAGTGGGAGTGAGATTTGTGGAGAGAATGGATCCTTGTATTCTGGCTGATCCATATGTGGTGTCAGGTTTGGTGGAGAAGAGATTGGGAACTTTTGAGTTGGTGTGGAGGATCAGCGGAAATGTAAGATTCCTGGTGTCAGTGCAGCCCACCATTTGGTGCGATGCACACCCAGTGGAGAGCGTGGTGAAACGGAGAAGACATTGTCTGTCTTGCTGAGTTTTGATGCAGAGTCTTTGCCCGACAAGGTCAAGTTAGGATGTGTCAGTTAACCCATGAGAGATTTTGTTCTGAAAATACTACTGTGTTTTAGGTGCCAAGCTTATGGTCATGTTGCAGGAGTGTGTAGGAGGAAGATTCTTAGATGTGAAAAGTGTGCAGGAGGGCATGAGACAAAGAAATATGTAGTATCTGTGGAGAAAGGTGTGTGTGTTAGATGTGGGGTTACCCATGTGGCTGGAGATCGGAGATGTCTGGTGAGAGAAAGGCAGGTTGAGGTTGCCTGGTCAGAGTATAGAGTATAGAAAGTGTTGTATGCTGAAGTAGTGAAGAGAATGGTAGAGGAAGATGGGTACAAGGTGAGGGATCCTGAGAGGATTTCTGTGAGTAGGCAGAGACCAATAGAGAGTGATGGGAATAATATGTGACCAACCGGCTCAAATCGGTCTTATGTAGCAAAATTTGAAATTGTGTTTTTTATGTTGGATAAAAGTAGAGACTCTGAGCTACAAAATCGTATATCATACACTACAGGGAAAGTAATTTTGCTTTGAAAGTTGATAAACTTGTAAACTCACTTTTGAGAAAATGGTCTTTAAATCTTTTGGTACTACTACTGGAAAGCCCTTCTTTGTCTACACCCATTCAGCATCGTTCACACCCTCTTAAGTTTCAGGTGGGTCCTATGTGGATATTCTATCAGTCAGTAACCTATCCAAACATACCAACAAACTGTCATAGCTAGCAATAATTGACTTCAGTAAAAATTCAAGCCGTTTGGACAGTGAGCAAGTCTGGATGGAGTAGACTGTGGAATCTAATTCCAATCTAATAAATCAAAAGATCTTGATGACTGCTTATACAATAAGACATACTTGGAAAACCAGGCCTTCTCTAATATGAACCAGTTGTTTGGTTGCTACAACACAGTGTCTCAGGCCAGACCAATGAGAGTCCACCAGGTTTAGCCTCCTACACGTTTCTGTGTTAATAATATTCAGCTTAGTGTGGATGTTTTACCCGTTGTGGTGTCTGTGTGTGTGAGCATGCTCCACATTATGTCTGACTGCTGTTTGCCATAGTGAGAGGTCTAATTTTGCAGGACAGATTTTACAATTGAAAGAAAAGGGAAAATTGTTTCCCTATGTATACGTGCAAATGTGTGTGTGTTGTTAACTTCAGCCAAAGCATTACAAAAATGTAGTGTATGGTCTTGGGTAGTAATTAGATGAATTTTCTTGATCATATGCAAGGCATTTAGAGGGGAGTGTGTGTGTGTGTGTGTGTGCGTTCGTGTTGCGTGTTTTTTTAGGCTTGGGCGATATACCGTATACCGAGGGGGCCATTCTTTTAACTATAAGTTAATTATAACTAGAAGAAATCTAAAATCTGTGAAATAAATGATATCAGCTCAGGGCTCCGCTATGCATTTTGTTTGCTAACTTGCTAGCTCACTGTCTAGATGTCAAGATCAAGCTTCTGGGTTACAACAGAGACATTCAATCCTCTCCTGGATCAAGATTGTTTTGTGCACCCCTTGTGTGCACATTGGGTTATACGTATTCCATGGTATGGTACAGAATTTGCATACTGCCCAACGCTACGTGTGTGTTTGGTAATAATGGCGTGTGTCATGAGAATGAGGCTGTTTGTCCTTGCCCCCCCTCCCTGGAAATATAATGTATAGTAAAATAAGCAGTGAATACAAATGATGGTTATGATAAACTCAGCAAAAAAAGAAAAGTACCTTTTTCAGGACCCTGTCTTTCAAAGATAATTCGTAAAAATCCAAATAACTTCACAGATCTTCGTTGTGAAGGGTTTAAACACTGTTTCCCATGCTTGTTCAATGAACCATAAACCATTAATGAACATGCACCCGTGGAACGGTTGTTAAGCCACTAACAGCTTATAGACGGTAGGCAATTAAGATCACAGTTATGAAAACTTAGGACACTAAAGAGGCCTTTCTACCGACTCTGGAAAAACACCAAAATAAAGATGCCCAGGGTCCCTGCTCATCTGCAAGAACCTGCCTTAGGCATGCTGCGAGGGGGCATGAGAACTGCAGATGTGGCCAGGGCAATAAATTGCAATGTCCGTACTGTGAGACGCCTAAGACAGCGCTACAGGGAGACAGGACGGACAGCTGATCGTCCTCGCAGTGGCAGACCACGTGTAACAACACCTGCACAGGATCGGTACATCCGAACATCACACCTGCGGGACACGTACAGGATGGCAACAACAACTGCACGAGTTACACAAGGAACGCACAATCCCTCCATCAGTGCTCAAACTGTCCGCAATAGGCTGAGAGAGGCTGGACTGAGGGCTTGTAGGCCTGTTGTAAGGCAGGTCCTCACCAGACATCACCGGCAACAATGTCGCCTATGGGCACAAACCCACCGTCGCTGGACCAGACAGGACTGGCAAAAAGTGCTCTTCACTGACGAGTCGCGGTTTTGTCTCACCAGGGGTGATGGTCGGATTCGTGTTTATCGTCGAAGGAATGAGCATTACACCGAGGCCTGTGTGCATAAGAGAGCTTATAAGAGCAGTTTATTCTTGTGGCAATGTGCAGGGTCAGGACTCATGAGTTTCTCATGTCCACATCCAGGAATATAACCCTGGGCCCTTGTTGTAGTTTATAACTAGTTCCCAGAGTTGGACCAGGAATATAACCCTGGGCTCTTGTTGTAGTTTATAACTAGTTCCCAGAGTTTGACCAGGAATATAACCCTGGGCCCTTGTTGTAGTGTATAACTAGTTCTCAGATTTTGTCCTGGTCAGGTCACATGGTCAGGAAAAATTCCTGACCCGTTGTTATGTGTTATGCACTGTTCTGTTTCTCTAACTCTCCCGTGACTGGTTAGTTAATGTTAAATTCCTTTGGCTGGACGAATGGTAACTGACACACCAGTTGACTGATGGAGACCTGGAGTGTTCCCAGTACTCAGCGTGCTATGGTTTATACGTTCCTGTCTTTATTTCTCATTAAACATCTGCATATAAATCACACAGGGCTCTATTTTAACAAGCCTAACGTATTGGTGAATCTAAGCGCTAGCGCTATAGTTCCAGGGGTGGGTCAGAAATATTTGAGCTATTTTCACAGCTGTTTTTTATGAGCACAAAAGCTGGTGGTGGCTCGAAAAGTCTGGGTTTTGATGAGTAAACAAGTTGGTGTAATGAGGGCTTGGCCAGGAACATGGTAGCCTCGCCTTGAGCTCCTACAGGTTTCTACTTTTCCTAGTATTTTTTTCTAGTGTTTTTCTCAAATTTTCTTACACAGTTAGTTTCTTGCATAACTTCATACATCTGGTAGAACTATTGGAATATGAATCACTGAGCACTAACCGTCCATCCAACATTCCCGAATTCCCAGAGATGGCGAAACAATGGTCCAGCCTCTTTGTTGAGGCACCCAATGGCCTTGGAGTCCTAACGGAGAGAAGGAAATGAAGATGCCGAAGGAGAGGCAGATGTGGAGTGGTCTCAGTGAGATTGAGACGTCGGGCAACCGGTCCTCCATTACCGAGCATACTAGTCGACAATGTTGAATCACTAGTGAATAAACTTGACAAACTCAGAGCGAGGATCTCCTTCTAGAAGGACATCAGATTCTGCTACATACTCTGGTTTTCTGATAATTGCCTTTCCTCAGACATCCAAACAGATTATATACAACCAGTAGGGTATACAATTGCTTTATTACCAATAACAAGTGGTGCGATGGGGGAAACGTATAGGAACTTGCGAGCTTCTGCGCTCCCAACTTGGAATACTTGGTCATCAAATGTTGCCCTTTTAACTTTCCGAGAGAGTTCTCAGGGATTATCGCCACGGCTGTGCACAACCCGCCCCAGGCCGACCCAAAAATGCTCTCAAAGATCTTCTTTGGGCCGTGAACGAACTGGAGACCGCAGACTTGGAGGCAGCGTTCATTGTCATGGGGGGACATTAACAAAAGTAATTTGAGGTCCGTACTCCCCGACTATTATCAACACATTGACTGTCTAACTCCGAAATTCTTGACCACTGCTATACACCTTTTTGAGAAGGTGTTAAGGCCCTTTCCCGTCCTCCTTTTGCCAAATCTGACCACAAGTCCTTTTTGCTCCTCCCCGCCTACAAAGACTCGAGGGAAGTTTAGGTGGTCACGTCTGTACAACGCTGGTTTGACCAATTAGAATCCATTCTCCTAGACTGTTTTGATCACATGGACTGGAATATATTCCATGGCATAACATCATTGAATATATCGACTCAGTCACCAGATTCATAAAAAAATGTGATATAGATGATGTCTTTCAAAACTTACACATCAAAAACCGTGGATTGATGGCAGCCTTGTCAGGAAACTGAAGGAGAGAGATGCTGCTTATAAACACGGCAAGGAGACTGCGAACAATTGTATCATTAAACAGTACAAATACAACTGACAGTACGCAGATCAATCAAGATGGCAACACATTGTAAGAATTAAGGGTAAAGTGGACGAGCAATTCAGCGGGTCGGACACGAGGCATATGTGGCAGGGACTTTTAACGATCAGGGGCTTCAAAACAACTTTTTCTCCCGCTTCGAGCATAACGACTCTGAGTTGCTTAGGAGAGACTCTGAGGGCAACAAGGTTACGTGCTTACGGTCACCATGGAGGATGAATGTAAATCATTCAACCGTGTTAAGCCTCGCAAGGCTGCCGGCCCTCAGAGCATGTGCAGACCAACTAGCTGTTGAGTTTTCAGACATTTTCAATCTCTCTCTAGCTCAAGCTGTTATCCTAAACTGCTTCAAGATGTCCACTTTCATCCCGTGCCCAAGAAAGGGAAAGTTGCTGAACTGAATGACCACCGACCCATAGCACTCACTTCCGTCATCATGAAGTGCTTCAAGGGGCTAATCAAAGACCACCTCCTCGACACACTCAACCCTCTCAAATTCGCCTACCACACTAACAGATTGACGGATGACGCAATCGCCATTGCACTGCACACTGCCCTCACCCACCTGGACAAGAGGAACGCATATTTGAGGATGCTGTTCATTGGCCTTCAATACCATAGTGCCATCTAAGCTCATTTAAAAAACTCACAACCCTGGGAATGAACTCCCTATGCAACCAGGTCCTGAACTTCCTGGACAGGCTGCCCCTGGTGGTAAAGGTAGGCAATGGTACCTTCTCCACCCTGATCCTCAACACGGGGGCCCCACAAGGGTGCGTCCTCAGTCCCCTCCTAAACCCACGACTGTCCCGAGAGCCCTCACATTGTTCTACAGGAGCACTATTGAAAGCATTCGGTCAGGCTGCATCACAGCCTTGTACGTCAACTCCACCGCCGCTGACCACAAGGCTCTGCAGAGGGTGGTACGCTCAGTCGAACGCACCATTGGGTGCTTACTGCCTGCCCTCCAGGACACCAGGTGTTGCAGGAAGGCCAAGAAAATCATCAAGGACCTCAGCCACCCGAGCCACAGCCTGTTCTCCCCGCTTCCATCACTCAGATGCGGATATTATAGGAGTATCATGGAAAAACTGGTCAGACTGGCCAATAGTTTCTACCCCCAGACAATCAGGCTGCGGAATAGCCACTAGGCAGCTACCTGCACCCCTGTCCCCTTCCTACCCCCCGGACTTCATACTCCTCCCCACTTGCTGCTCCCCCTATGGATATTCTACCACTACCCCACCTCCCCCCTCCCCAATTACCCTGCCCACACCCCCCAATGGACATTTATCTTTGTTACAGCTGAAAATATGTATCTATACACAGATTATTAGGTACAGCCATCTAGTACCGGGTCAAACCCCCCTTTCCCTCCAGAACAACCTGCCTGAATTATTCAGAGCATGGATTCTACAAGTCAGAAACGTTTCACAGGGATGTTCGTCCTTGCTGACGTGATGGCATCAAGCAGTTGCTGCAGATTAGACAACAGTACACCACTGCCACCAGCCTGTACCGTTGACCACAGGTAGGATGGGTCCATGGACTCAAGCTGCTTATGCCAAATCCTGACTCTGCCATCAGCATGAGGCAACAGGAACTGGGATTCGTCAGACCAGGTGTTGTTTTTCCACTCATCAATTGTCCAGCGTTGGTGATCGCCCCCTGGAGCTGCTTATTTTTATTTTTAACTGATAGGAATCAATCTGGTCGTCTGCTGTAATAGCCGATCCGTGACAAGGATTGACGAGTTGTGCATCCCAAGATGCCATTCCCCAAACCACTGTTGTACTGCGCTGCTATTTGTCTGTTTGTGGCCCGCTTGTTAGCTTGCCCGATTTTGCCATTCTCCTTCGACCTCTCTCATCAATAAGCTGTTGTTGACCACAGGGCTGCCGCTGACTGGATATATTTTGTTTGTTGCACTATTCTCAGAAAACCCAAGACACTGTCATGCATGAAAAGCACAGGAGGCCAGCTTGAAGTCGTTTAGGTCAGTAATTTTACCCATTCTAATGTTTAATCGAACAGTAACTGAATGCCTCGATGAATGTGTGCCTGCTTTATAAAGCAATCCACGGCCACGTGACTCTATAGGAGCGATAGATTTTTGTGAACGGGGTGGTGTACCTAATAAACTGGTCAACGAGTGTACACTACTGGTCAAAAGTTTTAAAACACCTACTCATTCAAGGGTTTTTCTTAATTTTTTACTATTATCTACAGTCGTGGCCAAAAGTTTTGAGAATGACACAAATATTAATTTCCACAAAGTTTGCTGCTTCAGTGTCTTTAGATATTTTTGTCAGATGTTACTATGGAAAACTGAAGTATAATTACAAGTGTCAAAGGCTTTTATTGACAATTACATGAAGTTGATGCAAAGAGTCAATATTTGCAGTGTTGACCCTTCTTTTTCAAGACCTCTGAAATCCGTCCTGGCATGCTGTCAATTGACTTCTGGGAAACATCCTGACTGATGGCAGCCCATTCTTGCATAATCAATGCTTGGAGTGTGTCAGAATTTGTGGGTTTTTGTTTGTCCACCCACCTCATGAGGATTGACCACAAGTTCTCAATGGGATTAAGGTCTGGGGAGTTTCCTGGCCATTGACCCAAAATATCGATGTTTTGTTCCCCGAGCCACTTAGTTATCACTTTTGCCTAATGGCAAGGTGCTCATCATGCTGGAAAAGGCGTCACCAAACTGTTCCTGGATGGTTGGGAGAAGTTGCTCTCAGAGGATGTGTTGGTACCATTCTTTATTCATGTCTATGTTCTTAGGCAAAATTGTGAGTGAGCCCCCTCCCTTGGCTGAGAAGCAAACCCACACATGAATGGTCTCAGGATGCTTTACTGTTGGCATGACACAGGACTGATGGTAGCGCTCACTTTGTCTTCTCCAGACAAGCTTTTTTCTGGATGCCCCAAACAATCGGAAAGGGGATTCATCAGAGAAAATGACTTTACCCCATTCCTCAGCAGTCCAATCCCTGTACCTTTTGCAGAATATCAGTCTGTCCCTGATGTTTTTCCTGGAGAGAAGTGGCTTCTTTGCTGCCCTTCTTGACACCAGGCCATCCTCCAAAAGTCTTCGCCTCACTGTGTGTGCAGACGCACTCACACCTGCCTACTGCCATTCCTGAGCAAGCTCTGTACTGGTGGTGCCCCGATCCCGCAGCTGAATCAACTTTAGGAGATGGTCCTGGCGCTTGCTGGACTTTCTTGGGCGCCCTGAAGCCTTCTTCTGAACCGCTCTCCTTGAAGTTCTTGATAATCCGATAAATGGTTGATTTTAGATACAATCTTACTGGCAGCAATATCCTTGCCTGTGAAGCCCTTTTTGTGCAAAGCAATGGCACGGTGGTACCAACACATCCTCCTCGACGGCACGGTGGTACCAACACATCCTCCTCGAAATCGTCCCACCTACTCAACAGCCAGTGGAATCCCGTGGCGCGATATTCAAATACCTTAGAAATGCTATTACTTCAATTTCTCAAACATATGACTATTTTACACCATTTTAAAGACAAGACTCTCGTTAATCTAACCACACTGTCCGATTTCAAAAAGGCTTTACAACGAAAGCAAAACATTAGATTATGTCAGCAGAGTACCCAGCCAGAAATAATCAGACACCCATTTTTCAAGCTAGCATATAATGTCACATAAACCCAAACCACAGCTAAATGCAGCACTAACCTTTGATGATCTTCATCAGATGACACTCCTAGGACATTATGCTATACAATACATGCATGTTTTGTTCAATCAAGTTCATATTTATATCAAAAACCAGCTTTTTACATTACATTAGCATGTGACGTTCAGAACTAGCAAACATACCGAAAGCTTCCGGTGAATTTACTAAAATTACTCACGATAAACGTTCACAAAAAACATAACAATTATTTTAAGAATTATAGATACAGAACTCCTTTATGCAATCGCGGTGTCAGATTTTAAAATAGCTTTTCGGCAAAAGCACATTTTGCAATATTCTGAGTAGATAGCTCGCCATCACGGGCTAGCCAATTTGACACCCACCAAGTTTGGCGTTCACTAAACTCAGAATTACTATAAGAAAAATTGGATTACCTTTGCTGTTCTTCGTCAGAATGCACTCCCAGGACTTCTACTTCATCCACAAATGTTGTTTTGTTTCAAAATAATCCATAGTTATGTTCAAATATCCTCTGTTTTGCTCTTGCGTTCAAGACACTATCCGAACGGTGACGCGCGGACGCATGTCGTGACAAAAAAATTCAAAATATTCCATTACTGTACTTCGAAAGCATGTCAAACGCTGTTTAAAATCCATTTTTATGCGATTTTCTCGTAAAATAGCGATAATATTCCGACCGGGAGACGTCGTTTTCGTTCAAAGACTGAAAGAAGAAAATGGACTCTTCATGTGCACGCGCGCACCTGTATCATTGTTCTCAGATCGACCACTATCCAAATGCGCTACTGTTTTTCAGCCAGGGACTGCAGAGTCATCATTCAACGTTCTGGCGCCTTCTGAGAGCCTATGGGAGCTGTAGAAAATGTCACGTTACAGCAGAGATCCTCTGTTTTCAATAAAGAGGCTATAGAAGGCCAAGAAATGGTCAGAGAGGGCACTTCCTGTACAGAATCTTCTCAGGTTTTGGTATGCCTTATGAGTTCTGTTACACTCACAGACATCATTCAAACAGTTTTAGAAACTTTAGGGTGTTTTCTATCCAAATCAAACAATTATATGCATATTCTGGGCAGGAGTAATAACCAGATTAAATCGGGTATGTTTCTTATCCGGATGTGAAAATACTGCCCCCTACCCTAGAGAGGTTAATAAGATTATTTCTTTCATTCAGATCTAGGATGTGTTGTTTAAGTGTTCCCTTTATTTTTTTGAGCAGTATATCAGATCACTCTTCATAACATTCTGGAGTATATGCACATTTCCATCATACAAACTGAGGCAGCGGACTTTGAAAATTAATATTTGTCTCATTCTTAAAACTTTTGGCCACGACTTTACATTGTAGAATAATTGTGAAGACATCAAGACTATGAAATAACTCGTATGGAATCATGTACTAACCAAAAAACTGTTAAACAAATCGATATACACTACCTTTCAAAAGTTTGAGGTCACTTAGAAATGTCCTTGTTTTTGAAAGAACCACATTTTTTTGTCCATTTTTAAAATAACATCAAATTGGTCAGAAATACAGTGTAGACATTGTTAATGTTGTAAATCACTATTGTAGCTGGAAATGGCAGATTTTTTATGGAATATCTACATTGGTGTACAGAGTCCCATTATCAGCAACCATCACTCCTGTGTTCCAATGGAACGTTCTGTTAGCTAATCCAAGTTTATAATTTTAAAAGGCTAATTGATCATTCGAAAACCCTTTTGCAATTATGTTAGCACAGCTGAAAACTGTTCGGATTAAAGAAGCAATAAAACTGTCCTTCTTTAGACTAGTTGAGTATCTGGACCATCAGCATTTGTGGGTTCGATTACAGGCTCAAAATGGCCAGAAACAAAGAACTTTCTTCTTAAACTCGTCAGTCTATTCTTGTTCTGAGAAATGAAGGGTATTCCATGCGAGAAATTGCCAAGAAACTGAAGATCTCGAACAACGCCGTGTACTACTCCCTTCACAGAACAGCGCAAACTGGCTCTAACCAGAATAGAAATAGGAGTCTGAGGCCCATGTGTACAATTGAGCAAGAGGACAAGTACATTAGTATCTAGTTTGAGAAACAGACACGTCACAAGTCCTCAACTGGCAGCTTCATTAAATAGTACCCACAAAACACCAGTCTCAACGTCAACAGTGAAGAGGCGACTCCGGAATGCTGGCCTTCTAGGCAGAGTTGCAAAGAAAAAGCCATATCTCAGACTGGCCAATAAAAAGAAAAGATTAAGATGGGCAAAACAACACAGACACTGGACAGATTGGAAAAAAATGTTATGTTTTATAGACAGACAAATTTAAGTTCAAGGGGTTCGGATCACAAAGAAAAACATTCGTGAGACGCAGAACAAATGTATAGATGCTGGGGGAGTGCTTGACGCCATCTGTCAAGCATGGTGGAGGCAATGGGATGGTCTGAGGGTGCTTTGGTAGTGGTAAAGTGGGAGATGTGTACAGAGTAAAAGGGATCTTGAAGAAGGAAGGCTATCACTCCATTTTGCAACGCCATGCCATACCCTATGGACGGCTCTTAATTGGAGCCAATTTCCTCCTATAACAGGACAATGACCCAAAGCACAGCTCCAAACTATGCAATTACTATTTAGGGAAGAAGCAGTCAGCTGGTATTCTGTCTATAATGGAGTGGCCAGCACAGTGACCGGATCTCAACCCTATTGAGATGTTGTAGGAGCGGCTTGACCATATGGTGCGTAAGAAGTGCCCATCAAGCCAATCCAACATGTGGGAGGTGCTTCAGGAATCATGGTGTGAAATCTCTTCAGATTACATCAACAAATTGACAACTAGAATGCCAAAGGTCTGCAAGGCTGTAATTGCTGCAAATGGAGGATTCTTTGATGAAAGCAAAGTTTGAAGGACACAATTTTTATTTCCAGAGGTTGACCGATTGTGATTTTTCAACAACGATACCGATTATTGGAGGACCAAAAAAAGCCGCTACTGATTAATCGGCCAATTTTTTTAACTTTTTTAAAACTTAAAAAAAAATTATTATTATTATTATTTATTTATTTTTTGTTTGTAATAATGACAGTTACAACAATACTGAATGAACACTTATTTTAACTTAATATACTGCTCAAAAAGATAAAGGGAACACTTAAACAACACATCCTAGATCTGAATGAAAGAAATAATCTTATTAAATACTTTTTCTTTACATAGTTGAATGTGCTGACAACAAAATCACACAAAAATAATCAATGCAAATCCAATTTATCAACCCATGGAGGTCTGGATTTGGAGTCACACTCAAAATTAAAGTGGAAAACCACACTACAGGCTGATCCAACTTTGATGTAATGTCCTTAAAACAAGTCAAAATGAGGCTCAGTAGTGTGTGTGTGGCCTCCACGTGCCCGTATGACCTCCCTACAACGCCTGGGCATGCTCCTGATGAGGTGGCGGATGGTCTCCTGAGGGATCTCCTCCCAGACCTGAACTAAAGCATCCGCCAACTCCTGGACAGTCTGTGGTGCAACGTGGCGTTGGTGGATGGAGCGAGACATGATGTCCTAGATGTGCTCAATTGGATTCAGGTCTGGGGAACGGGCGGGCCAGTCCATAGCATCAATGCCTTCCTCTTGCAGGAACTGCTGACACACTCCAGCCACATGAGGTCTAGCATTGTCTTGCATTAGGAGGAACCCAGGGCCAACCGCACCAGCATATGGTCTCACAAGGGGTCTGAGGATCTCATCTCGGTACCTAATGGCAGTCAGGCTACCTCTGGCGTGCACATGGAGGGCTGTGCGGCCCCCCAAAGAAATGCCACCCCACACCATGACTGACCCACCGCCAAACCAGTCATGCTGGAGGATGTTGCAGGCAGCAGAACGTTCTCCACGGCGTCTCCAGACTGTCACGTCTGTCAAGTGCTCAGTGTGAACCAGCTTTCATCTGTGAAGAGCACAGGGCACCAGTGGCGAATTTGCCAATCTTGGTGTTCTCTGGCAAATGCCAAACGTCCTGCACGGTGTTGGGCTGTAAGCACAACCCCCACCTGTCGACGTCGGGCCCTCATACCACCCTCATGGAGTCTGTTTCTGACCGTTTGAACAGACACATGCACATTTGTGGCCTGCTGGAGGTCATTTTGCAGGGCTCTGGCAGTGCTTCTCCTGCTCCTCCTTGCACAAAGGCGGAGGTAGCGGTCCTGCTGCTGGGTTGTTGCCCTCCTACGGCATCCTCCACGTCTCCTGATGTACTGGCCTGTCTCCTGGTAGCGCCTCCATGCTCTGGACACTACGCTGACAGACACAGCAAACCTTCTTGCCATAGCTCGCATTGATGTGCCATCCTGGATGAGCTGCACTACCTGAGCCACTTGTGTGGGTTGTAGACTCCGTCTCATGCTACCACTAGAGTGAAAGCACCGCCAGCATTCAAAAGTGACCAAAACATCAGCCAGGAAGCATAGGAACTGAGAAGTGGTCTGTGGTCCCCACCTGCAGAACCACTCCTTTATTGGGGGTGTCTTGCTAATTGCCTATAATTTCCACCTGTTGTCTATTCCATTTGCACAACAGCATGTGAAATGTATTGTCAATCAGTGTTGCTTCCTAAGTGGACAGTTTGATTTCACAGAAGTGTGATTGACTTGGAGTTACATTGTGTTGTTTAAGTGTTCCCTTTATTTTTTTGAGCAGTGTATAATACATCAATAAAATCAATTTAGCCTCAAATAAATAATGAAACATGTTCAATTTGGTTTAAATAATGCAAAACAATGTGTTGGAGAAGAAAGTAAAAGTGCAATATGTGCCACGTAAAAAAGCTAAGGTTTAAGTTCCTTGCTCAGAACATGAGAACATATGAAAGCTGGTGGTTCCTTTTAACATGAGTCTTCAATATTCCCAGGTAAGTTTTAGGTTGTAGTTATTATAGGACTATTTCTCTCTATACAATTTGTATTTCATATACCTTTGACTATTGGATGTTCTTATAGGCACTTTAGTATTGCCAGTGTAACAGTATAGCTTCCGTCCCTCTCCTCACTCCTACCTGGGCTCGAACCAGGAACACATCGACAACAGCCACCCTCGAAGCAGCGTTACCCATGTAGAGGAAGGGAAACAACTACTCCAAGTCTCAGAGCATGTGACGTTTGAAACGCTATTAGCGCGCACCCCGCTAACTAGCTAGCCATTTCACATCGGTTACACCAGCCTAATCTTGGGAGTTGACAGGCTTGAAGGGGTGGGTATAATTTGTGGAACGTTCCAAGAGGAATCTGTTCCAAAAAACATTAAGTAAAAGGTTGCCAACCAACAATGCATACAAAGTAGCAACGCATACAAACCTAGCTAACTAGCTGCCGAATAGGCATCAACTCACCACGTAGCTTATTCTTAATGTTTGTCCATAGGCAACCAGAGTGAGGACAGACATTTTTCAGAATAAACGTGATGAGTGAAAAACGCAATGAAATAGACCACTCACTACCCGGTATCTTATTCTGCCACTGTACAACTTTGTATGCGTTGTTTTTTTGGCAACCTTTTTATTTATGAAGTTTTTGGAATAGAATCCTGTTGGAACGTTCCACAAATTATACCCACCCAGCTTGAAGTCATAAACAGCTTGAAACACAGCGAAGAGCAGCTGGCAAAACGCACGAAAGTGCTGTCTGAATGAATGCTTACGAGCCTGCTGGTGCCTACCATCACTCAGTCAGACTGCTCTATCAAATCATAGACTTAATTATAACATAATAAACACACAGATATACGAGCCTTTGGTCATTAATATAGTCGAATCCGGAAACTATCATCTCATCTCGTGGAGTGCAATGTAAGGCAGGTGGTTAGAGCGTTGGACTAGTAACCAAGGTTGCAAAAACGAATCCCCCATGAACAAGGCAGTTAACCCCCGTTCCTAGGCCGTCATTGAAAATAAGAATGAGTTCTTAATCTAACTTGCCTAGTTAAATAAAGGTGTAAAAGAAAAAAAAAAGATATAAAAATCGGCAAATCGGTGGCCAAAAATACCGATTACCGATTGTTATGAAAACCTGAAATCGGCCCTAATTAATCGGCCATTCCGATTAATCGGTCGACCTCTAATTATTTCAATTAAAAATCATTATTTATAACCTTGTCAACGTCTTGACTATATTTCCTACTCACTTCTCATTTCCCCCCTGCTGCTCCCCCCAAGAACACTTACCCTGCCCCCAACCCAAAATGGACATTTATCATTTCTACAGTTGTACATGTGTATATTTTATTATTATATACTTCTCTTTGGTTTTGACCATCACTGTTGGAGCTCGGAGCAACAGAATATCAGTGTACCTGCGATTACATCTGCGACCCTGTGCATGTGACTAATAATCTCATGTAATTGAATCAAACAAATCTTAAATAGTTGCTATATCAGCTAATTGATCATTACTGCATAGCTTGTTGGCCAGTAAACGACTGGGACGATTACCATGGAAGTAGTGGTTGAGTCTTATTCACTGGATGTCAAATTATGCTCTCTGTCAGTTGCATAATTTTTTATAAAACCTTTGTGGCATCCCATAGAGTCCAAGGGTTGTTGACTGAATTTCTATTGATCATGATGAATTAATTTAGTTCAATTTGATCACAGAATGTAGGATGTTGTGGTATTGAAACGCCATCTTGTGGCTCTTTTAGCAGATTCTGACATTTTGAAGTTGGCACTAGTAAGCATGATGGTCAGACAAGCTCATATGTCACATTTTCTTGATGAAATAAAATAGAGGTGTAGGTAAGTATAAAATAGATTTATGAGAAAGATTTATGCCTGTTTAAGTAAAAAGTGTACTCTTTTGCTTTAGGATTTTGTGCCCGCCATGCATCAATGAGGTTGTAATCAGAGAGTATATGCTGGAGAGCCTTGGTTGCATGTGGATTGTAGTTTGTTTTATTACATTTGTCCCACATGTCCAAAATGTCATTCGTGTCTGTCCCAATAACCAGATGGAAATCAGTTAATCCTAACAATATGCTGTTCAGAGAGTCAAAAAATGTAGGATCATATGAATTTGGAGCATACACATTAATACAGGAAATGTTCTTTCCATTATGGATACATTTCAGGAAAGTGAATCTGCCTTCTTGGCCTTTACCCAGGAAGGTAGTTTCTTATGTATCATTATGATTACATCTTTCATTTGATTTGGGGCTAATGAAAAAGCAGAATGTTTTTACAAATAGTTCTTTATTTAGTGTTCGTCCTTTTGAAGCAGGTGTGTTTCTTGTAACATTTGCTATATCAATATGGTGTCTTGCTTGGCTATCAAGGCAGCTGGAATGTTTAATAGGTGGGTTTAGGCCTTTGAAATTCAAAGAGAGAATAGTTTATTTTTTACTTATCTGTTATTTTACCAGGTAAGTTGACTGAGAACACATTCTCATTTGCAGCAACAACCTGGGGAATAGTTACAGGGGAGAGGAGGGGGATGAATGAGCCAATTGTAAACTGGGGATTATTAGGTGACCGTGATGGTTTGAGGGCCAGATTGGGAATTTAACCAGGACACCGGGGTTAACACCTCTATGATAAGTGACATGGGATCTTTAATGACCTCAGAGAGTCAGGACACCCGTTTAACGTCCCATCCAAAAGACAGCACCCTACACAGGGCAATGTCTCCAATCACTGCCCTGGGGCATTGGGACATTTTTTTATTTTAGACCAGAGGAAAGAGTGCTGGCCCTCCAACACCACTTCCAGCAGCATCTGGTCTCCCATCCAGGGACTGACCAGGACCAAGCCTGCTTAGCTTCAGCAGCAAGCCAGTAGTGGGATGCAGGGTAGTATGCTGCTGGCAAGTTAGCGTTGTTAAGAAAAATAAAAGTATTATTAATGATGTATAATGATCTATAATTTAGCCCAAACAACTACCTCTTCCCCTACTGTATTTATTTATTTTGCTCCTTTGCACCCCATTATTTCTACTTTGTACTTTCTTCCACTGTAAATCTACCATTCCAGTGTTTTACTTGCTATATTGTATTTACTTTGCCACCATGGCCTTTTTTGCCTTTACCTCCCTTATCTCACCTCATTTTCTCACTTTGTATATAGACTTATTTTTCGACTATATTATTGACTATGTTTGTTTTACTCCATGTGTAACTCTGTGTTGTTGTATGTGTCAAACTGCTTGCTTTATCTTGGCCAGGTCACAATTGTAAATGAGAACTTGTTCTCAACTTGCCTACCTGGTGAAATAAAATAAATAAAAAATGTAATTGTTATTAATGCCATGGATGTGAAACAAAAACAAAGGGATTCCCTTTGTCGTTCCACACCCAGAAATGCCTTCATTGTGAGGAGCGGCGGCTATGCTTGGTTTTTAATCAAATGAAACGAAATGGGGGGAAAAAAACATGAATTTTTGTTTCCAAATACAAGGTTTACGGGCACACTAAAACACATCTCTTGTTCCATGTGCAAATGGACACTGTGCGTCACAGCTGGATAGGCTGCGCTTCCATTTTCAAAATCCATGCCATAAACAACTAGTTGGTCTTGAATATCCCCTCCAGCACATACAGAAATTGTCACTTTAGTATCTGTTTATAAGGACACGGCTCAGATATTGCCAAAACTCCCACCTCAGCGCAAGCATTTAAGACAGGTAAATTACGAATCCTGGCGCTAGGGTTAGAAAATTGGAGATCGGTGGCTTTAACAGTGCTGGCTTGACACTAGCCGAGAATATTGTGACAAGAGTCCCACACCTGGTAATCCCACATCACTGGGAATCAGAGCTAGAATGGGAAGGAGAAGGGGTGGAAGCTCGCGACACTAGTGAGGTTCAGTTTAAGTATTTTAATATGCAAAATGCGCTTATATCCGTAACTCTTTTGAGGTACTGTATGACCTCTCAGATAGGATAAGAACAGTACATTCCTTCCAAACGACCAAGGGTAAAAACAGAAAGAAAAAGTTAAAAGGGTAATTTAATTCACTAGTTCACTAGTAAGTAACAATGCTATTCCAGTATGTGGCCTGTGTTGTTAGCAGCCTGCAGCTAGCATCCTGCTAGTGGTTATATATTGGTTATTTTATAGGCCTTTCAGCAACAGGCCTGGGTCCTGTGTTGGCTATGTCACTTATTGTGACTTGAAAGTCCCCAGTGGGCTCCCGAGTGGCATTGCTAGAGGCGTCACTACAGACCCTGGTTTGATTCCAGGCTGTATCACAACCGGCCGTGATTGGGAGTCCCAAAGGGTGGCGCACAATTGGCCCAGTATCGTCCAGGTTATGGTTTTAGGTCAAATAAAAAGTGTTACCGCATGGTTTCTGTAGATTTCCTGTGAATACCAAGGGACATACAGTAGGACTGTAGAATAATACTGTATTAATGTCTTGAACACTACTGAACACTACTGTATACAGTAGCCAAGCCAATTGAACCTGTCTCCAGGTGAAGGTAAAGCGTTAAGTAAATGTCTGGAGGTGAAGGGATTGATTGAACCTCATTATACTCCTAACAGTGTTTCCTTTGATGTTCTCTCAGCTCTAGCTACTATAGTGGCTGTTCACAAACTGCTCTGGTCCCATATTCACTCTTATTGTCCCCAGGCACTAGCCTGGATACACACTGAATTGTTACATTTCACTGATATTGTGAAGTGAATTAGAACAGTTCGGATACAGGCTACCCGGACACACATTTTCCATTGTGTTGTCACATTTATATACAGGAAACAAATGTTTAGGACAAACCATCAAATAACGTCATACGTGCAGTATAGGGTGGGTGAGACATTCCATACACTTCCTATGTTTTCCCAGAGCCCCAGTGGTTTTCCACTTGTTTTTACACTGTAAATGTAAAACAAAGTGTGATTAATTTAGTAACAGAAGCAGCATGGAGCTCTCATCATCCTCACTGAGAATAAGTGGTGTGGCTGGGTTGTCACTCGGCCATACCCGAAACACAGCTACCAGGACAGGATGTGGTCAGAGAGGGTGTCTGTCTCGAATAGACTAGTGTGTGTGCCTGCATGCCAGAGTCATGAGAATAGGGTGTTAACCAGGGAAAAGGGTAGCGCCATTAGAGAGCTGTATAGCCATTAAGATGATGACATGCTATCATAGGATTACCTCAAAAGGCAGGGAGTCTGCTTTTTGGAAAGTATTTTAATAGTCTCCTGACTATGGGATAGAAGTTGCATTTAGGCACAGATCTAAGATCAGCTTTCCCTCACCAAATCCTAACCTTAACCATTAAGGTCAGGGAAGCAAAACTGTCATTAGATCAGCGTCTAGGGGCCACATCACCCTACTTCTAGGCCCCAGAGCAGACAGTCTGTCCGTCTGGTGCCCCCTGTGTGGTGGGACGCTGGTTATGCGGGGGTGGCAGTTCAACAGTGACAGGACTGTCAGGCTACCAACGGTGTAGACCCTCATCTCCAGCTCACCACACACAGACTCCATCTGCTGACTGAGCAGCTCTCTCTTTCTGCCCCTTAATATTTCCCTCTCTCTTTCTCCCTGTGTCTCATTATCTCTCCTTCTCTCTTTCTACTCTCCCTCATCTATCCCAAAGCCTTTCTCCTCTCAGCTCTCTTCCTGGTGAGAGCACAAAGCTCCAATCGATAGGAGTTATAGATTGGTAATGTTTGTTTTGGGGAGAAATGTAATTGTTGTCTGGTGTTGCTGAGTTTCTATGACAACCCTTTGTCTTCTCATAACACCTGCTGATGGCAAGATGAGGGGATGGGGGAATGGAGGGAGGATGATGTGTGAGCCTTATTCTAAAATGTATTAAATCAGGGGGGTTTTCCTCATCAATCTACACATAATACCCCATAATGACAAAGCACAACCAGGTTTTTAGAAATTGTAGCAAGTATACAGACCCTTTACTCAGTACTTTGTTGAAGAACCTTTGGCAGTGATTAGAAGCCTCAAGTCTTCTTGCGTATGACGCTACAAGCTTGGTACACCTGTATTTGGGGTGTTACTCCCATTATTCTCTGCAGATCCTCTCAAGCTTTGTCAGGTTGGATTGGAAGCGTCGCTGCACAGCTATTTTCGGGTCTCTCCAGAGATGTTCGATCGGGTTCAAGTCCAGACTCTGGCTGGGTCACTCAAGGACATTCAGAGACTTATCCTGAAGCCACTCCTGCGTTGTCTTTGCGGTGTGCTTAGGTAGGGCTGAGTGATAAATCAATATCAATAATAGAGGTAATTACTTCCCTTAATAACGATTTAAAAACGTTTAGATTCATTTTCGATAATGTCGATATAGAATAATTAGGTACAGCAGTCCATTTCACCTCTGTGATGCAGCAGGAACGTGCAGAGAAGTGACAATATGCACGTGGAGAGGTATACGCCCACTAAAAACCACTTATCACCTCGAGTGATGGAGTAGCCACTATTAACCACGAAAAATGAGTGATGTAGGTAAAAACAGTGGCAGTGATAGCCATGGAGAAGGAGCAGCTTACAATTAAGAAATTATTGATAAAAAGGGTTAAACAGTTTCAGTAATTTGGAAGTGGTTTGGATTTTTGAAGTCCGACAAAGAGCAGAGCAATGTTCGGTGCAAGTTGTGCCGTAGACAGGTGGCTACCAAGTCTGGTAATACAACAAACCTTTTTCAACATCTGAAGAAAAATCACTCTTTGGAACATGCAGAAAGTTTGAGTTTGTGCCACGGTATTGATAAACACCCCTCAAGCACCAGCCAATCTAGGGATGTTCGCCCGAAGCAGTCAACACTGACAGCGTTTATGCAAACATCGAATAGACAAAGACATCACAAATGTTATTATGCATTGCATTGCTAAGGACATGCTACAAATTAGCACAGTCGAAAAGGAAGGGTTCAAGAGACTTATCAATTTAATTGACCCCCAGGTACGTGCTCCCTGGCCGCAAACATGGAACAATTTTACTTAAATTATGTGAGATACACGTAAAAGTATACTTTGTTTTATGTATGTAACCTTTATTTAACCTTTATTTAACTAGGCAAGTGTCACAGGCGTCGTATTGAAGAGACCAAGGCGCAGCGTGTTGAGTGCTCATCTTTTACTTTTAATGACAGCACTTCACAAAGAAAAACAAACGACAGCCAAACAGTTCTGTCAGGTATACTCACACACTAAACAGAAAGCAACCACCCACAAAACCCAAAGGAAAACAGGCTGCCTAAGTATGGCTTCCAATCAGAGACAACAAAAGACACCTGCCTCTGATTGGAAACCATACTCGGCCAAACATGGAAAACGAAACATAGAAATAGAAAACTAGAACAAATTCCCCTAGAACCAAAAACCCCCAAAACAACCCTCCTGCCACGCCCTGACCATTCTACTATGGCAAATGACCCTTTTCACTGGTCAGGACGTGACAGCAAGTCAGTTAAGAACAACTTCTTATTTACAATGACAGCCTATCGGGGAACGTTGGGTTAACTGCCTTGTTCAGGGGTAGAACGACAGATTTTTACCTTGTCAGCTCGTGGATTCGATCTAGCAACCTTTTGGTTACTGGCCCAACGCTCTAACCACTAGGCTACCTGCTGGTTACTGGCCCAACGGTTACCTGCCTAGTGGTTTGTTCAGGCATTAGGCATTCTTGAGTCTGAAGCAGATATGCACCTTTTTAAACATTATTTGGTTAATATCTTGATAATAAACGTTATCAAATGAAAAAAATATAGATATCATGATAATTTATTTGCCATATCGCCCAGCCCTATTGGTCGTTCTCCTGTTGGAAGGTGAATCGTCGCCCCAGTCTGAGGTTCTGAGTGCTCTGGACCAGGTTTTCATCAAGGATCTCTGCTCCGTTCATCTTTCCCTTGATCCTGAATAGTCTCCCAGTCCCTGCCGCTGAAAAACATCCCCACAGCATGATGCTGCCACCACCATGCTTCACCGTAGGGATGGTGCCAGGTTCCCTCCAGATGTGTTGCTTGGCATTCAGGCCAAAGAGTTTAATCTTGGTTTCATCAGACCAGAGAATCTTGTTTCTCATGGTCTCTAGAGTCCTTTATTTGCCTTTTGGCAAACTCAAAGCGGGCTGTCCTGTGCCTTTGGCCAGATGGAAGCCATCCTCATTAAATCTACCATAAAGGTCTGATTGGTGTAGTGCTGCAGAGATGGTTGTCCTTCTGGAAGGTTCTCCCATATCCACAGAGGAACTCTGGAGCTCTATCAGAGTGACCATCGGGTTCTTGGTCACCTCCCTGACCAAGGCCCTTCTCCCCTGATTGCTCAGTTTGGCCATGCGGCCAGCTCGAGGAAGAGTCTTTCTGGTTCCAAACTTCTTACATTTAAGATTGATGGAGGCCAACGTGTTCTTGGGGACCTTCAATATGGCATAAATGTTTTGGTACCCTTCCCCAGATCTGTGCCTTGACACAATCCTGTCTCAGAGCTCTACGGACAATTCCTTCGACCTCATGGCTTGGTTTTTGCTCTGACATGCACTGTCAACTGTGGGATCTTATATAGACAGGTGTGTGCCGTTCCAAATCATGTCCAATCAATTGAATTTATCGCAGGTGGACTCCAATCAAGTTGTAGAAACATCTCAAGGATGATCAATGGAAACAGGATGCACCTGAGCTCAATTTCGAGTCTCATAGCAAAGGGTCTGAATACTTATGTAAATAAGGTATTTTTGTATTTTATTTTCAATACATTTGCAAAAAATGTATAAAATCTGTTTTCGCTTTGTCATTATGGGGTATTGTGTGTAGATTGACGGGAAAAAAAGTAATTGAATAGATTTTAGAATAAGGTAATGTAGAAAAAGGGAAGGGGTCTGAAAACGTTCCGAATGCACTGTATTGGAGTCACTGTATTAAAAATATATTTCAGTTGAAGTCGGAAGTTTACATACACACTTAGGTTGGAGTCATTAAACCTAATTTTTCAACCACTCCACAAATGTCTTGTTAACAAGCTATAGTTTGGGCAAGTCGGTTAGGACATCTAAGTAATTTTTCCAACAATTGTTTACAGGCAGATTATTTCACTTATAATTCACTGTATCACAATTCCAGTGGGTCAGAAGTTCACATACACTAAGTTGACTGTGCCTCTAAACAGCTTGGAAAATTCCAGAAAATGATGTCATGGCTTTAGAAGCTTCTGATAGGCTAATTGACATCATTTGAGTAATTTGAGTACCTGTGGATGTATTTCAAGGCCTACCTTCAAACTCAGTGCCTCTTTGCTTGACATCATGGGAAAATCAACAGAAATCAGCCAAGACCTCAGAAAAAAAATTGTAGACCTCCACAAGTCTGGTTCATCCTTGGGAGCAATTTCCAAATGCCTGAAGGTACCACGTTCATCTGTACAAACAGTAGTACGCAACTATAAACACCGTGGGAAAATTTTTACATTTCCTGAGCAGCCATCATACCGCTCAGGAAGGAGACGCTTTCTATCTCCTAGAGAGGAACTTACGTTGGTGCGAAAAGTGCAAATCAATCCCAGAACAACAGCAAAGGACCTTGTGAAGATGCTGGAGGAAACCGGTACAAAGTATCTATATCCACAGTAAAACGAGTCCTATATCTACATAACCTGAAAGGCAGCACAGCAAGGAAGATGCCACTGCTCCAAAACCGCCATAAAAAAGCCAGACTACCATTTGCAACTGCACATGGGGACAAAGATCGTACTTTTTGGATAAATGTCCTATTGTCTGATGAAACAAAAATAGAACTGTTTGGCCATAATGACCATGATTAGGTTTGGAGGAAAAAGGGGGAGGCTTGCAAGCCGAAGAACACCTTCCCAACCGTGAAGCACGGGGGTGGCTGCATCATGTTGTGGGGGTGCTTTGCTGCAAAGTCAAGGTATTGGAGTGGCCATCACAAACCCCTGACCTCAATCTTATAGAACATTTGTGGGCAGAACTGAAAAAGCGTGTGTGAACAAGGAGGTCTACAAACCTGACTTAGTTACACCAGCTCTGTCAGGAGGAATGGGCCAAAATTCACCCAACTTATTGTGGGAAGCTTGTGGAAGGCTACCCATAACGTTTGACCCAAGTTAAACAATTTAAAAGCAATGCTTCCAAATACTAATTGAGTGTATGTAAACTTCTGACCCAACTTCTGACTGGGAATGTGATGAACAAAATAAAAGCTGAAATAAATTATTCTCGTTACTATTATTCTGACATTTCACTTTCTTAAAAAAAGTGGTGATCCTAAGACAGGGACTTTTTACTAGAATTAAATGTCAGGAATTGTGAAACTGAATTTTAATGTATTTGGCTAAGGTGTGTGTAAACTTCCGACTTCAACTGTATGTATGTAATGAATAATAACCTGAACAACAGCTAGTTAAAGCCTTTTAGTCTTGATCCTAATAATGTAGTAGGCCTACTTGGTAAACGGTCTAGGAATTCCATCTCTCTCAGAGCAATGTGTTTTTTTGTTGCTTCAACAGCTCCTAAGCTTGGCTGTTTGTGGATTCTTGGCTCAAATAGAATGCTTTGTAGTGAACTTTGTGCTATCGAATAGAGAAGTGTGTGTGTGTGTGTGTGTGTGTGTGTGTGTGTGTGTGTGTGTGTGTGTGTGTGTGTGTGTGTGTGTGTGTGTGTGAACTTAACAGGGCCCTCAGCCAGAGAGGGAAAGGGAAAATGAATGTTTCTGGGCTAACTGAAGCGACTGTCTGAGCAGCTGTAATGTTCCTACAGTCTGAAAACAGGCCAGGGAGCAACAGAGATGTCATAGAGAAAAAAGGAGAGAGAGAGACAGACAGACAGACAGACAGACAGACAGACAGACAGACAGACAGACAGACAGACAGACAGACAGACAGACAGACAGACAGACAGACAAAATAGAGAGAGATGAGAGAAGGAGAGGGGGAGAAAGCAGTAGAGAGATGAGAGACAGGAGAGGGGGAGAGACAGACAGACAGAGGATTATTATAATATTTCAGAGGGAAAAGGAAGGAGATGGGGAAAGAGAGGATCAAGAGACTAGGCAGGTTTCCATGACCCAGGTTTATTTGACAAAAGAGATGTCGCAAAAAAATCCTAGCAACATGTGTAATGGAAACGGCAGATATAGGAGACATTTTCTGAAGATCACATTTTTATCCATTCGACGGGTGGATTTTTTTTGCCAAGCTTTCTTTATTGCAACAAATGATGATAAACTGTGTTTTTAGAATAAATGATTGACAAATAATTGTGAAGGTACACAGGGCACGTCATCCCAGAACTACAAAGTTCCATTCCACAGGTTATTCTACGTGCCTACTGCTAAATAAAAATGTTCAACTATAAAAATCCTGTTTCTTTGTAGGACAAAGATTGTCCTGACTTTAAATAATGGCTGAATTGCTTTGCCTGGCTTTTCTGATCAACAGGAGCGCAAGTTTCACCATGGCACGGAACGTGGCGATACGTGGCCACATGAGAATTATTAGAATATGGTATATATTTGTCATTTATTGCATTCTGTCCATGCTGGCTTTCACGGGCTACCTAAGACATAAAACAGATAGTTTGGAGGGCATGCGGACTGTCGACAATTTATTTATGCCCAATTTGCCTGAATGGTTAATGGAAAAACTTCAACCACTTGTTTTTAGGTATGACGTCATTAGGTCCAACTGTTTTTATCAACACGACAGTTCAATGGAAACGCACCGTACAAGGCAAGTTGTAGCATCTATTTTCTATGCAAACGTTCTAAATGTTGACGACAAGAAACATTTACTGGAGAAGTTCACGGAAACACATCTAGTGAGAGGAGGATTGCTAGAAGAGAAAGAAAGAGGAAGTGTATAAAAAGAAAGAAAGGGTGAGAGTGTGAAGAATTGGTGTCCAGCTGGAGAGAGAGCGAGAAGACAACTGTTAGGTCCAGCTGTTCCACACACCCTCATCACTATGTATCTAAAACACATGGGCTACAATGACTGACTGTACAGTAGAAACAGCAGATCCACATATGATTATAATGTACATGCATTGGTTGCAGATATGTTTTTTGCTGGGGTTGGGTGTGAGCATTTGTTCTAAACTGTCTGTGTGTCTGTTTACAAACTTCTGAGTCCAGACAGACAAAGGCTCCTATGTGTTAAAGGGAAAACAAATGGTTGCTTTCTGCTATAGCAGAGTGTTGCTGTGGTGTGTGTGTGTGTGTGTGTATTTCCTAGTCGCTGTGTTTTTAATTATTTATTGCACCGTAACAAGTCAAAGCAAACAGGTGTGTGTGTGTGTGTGTGTGTGTGTGTGTGTGTGTGTGTGTGTGTGTATTTCCTAGTCGCTGTGTTTTTAATTATTTATTGCACCGTAACAAGTCAAAGCAAACAGGTGTGTGTGTGTGTGTGTGTGTGTGTGTGTGTGTGTGTGTGTATTTCCTAGTCGCTGTGTTTTGAATTATTTATTGCACCGTAACAAGTCAAAGCAAACAGCTGTGTGTGTGTGTGCGTGTGTGCTCAGGGAAAGTGGTAGCAGGCGGCGTAACTAGGGAAACACGGGTTAATTGAGATCATAAGGCAGCAATACTCCTGGGGCATGAGTCCTTTTTTTCTCCTCCACTCCAATCTTGTCTTCTCTCATCTCCCCTCCTCCTCTCTGTTCATCCCTTCCCTTTTCTCCTCACTTCTCTTCTATCCTCTCTTCTCTCCAGAGAGGTTGAACAATGTGCAGCTGCAGCCTTAGACAGCTGGGAGGGTGGTGGGTGCACAAGTGTGTTTGTGTTTGCGTATGTGTGGGTGTCTGGTGTGTGTGTATATGCCAGTCATATGTTTTCGAGGGAGATTCAAAGAGAAAGTAGGCATTGTGTTTTGACGAAGATGGTGAGTGTGTTTGTATGTCAGTGTGTGTGTGTGTGTGTGTGTTTTAGCTCTGTCCTTGTATTTATTCTTACGTGTGTTCTTGTGCGTGTGTGTGTGTGTGGGGGGGGGGTTTTCATCAGGAAATGGTAATAGTAGCTAAGAGAGGTGGGTCTTATTCCCATAGCAACAGGAACATATCTTACCCAATAATGAAATTCATTAATTATTACTTTTTTTTAAGAGACCTTTATTTTCCAAGACAGCAATTAAAATGCACGCTCAATTTCCTCCCAGCTCAAGAGCTGCACCGTTTGAATGAATCACCTCTCCTGCTGCAAATGAGACAACTAATAGGCCAATGTCCTTCATATGTCTGAGGAATATTAATACACATCCTTTACACTGTTTATGTGAAGTGTGTGTGCGTATTTTACTATATACCGGTAGTGATGCACGGACCGGTTTGGGTTTTTCCTTTACCTTCTATAACGGTATTTGAATGTTTGGTTTGTTAAATATGATACGCCGTGTGTAACGTCCATCTTTATAGTTTACTCCGCTGCTCGAGTCTCTCCTGTCTCTCTCTCCACGCCGCTTTCCACACAGACCTAGTCCCACCCCCTGTCACTCAAGAGTGCATTTGTTGTTGCTTGACCACGAGATACTTTTGTTCAGTCTGCATGGTCAATGCAGCACATGCAACAATGTTGTTTCCAATTTGATCTTAATATAAATCCACAAGCGTTCAATAATTACAATATTCATTTGTGTTTCTTACATTTGCAAACTGCTAGTTTGTATTTTCTTAGCAAGTTAAGCTACATCGTGTTAGCCACTAATGCTAGTTAGCTGGCTAGAAAACTAACTAATAAAAGTACTGAGTCAGAGCAAACGTAGCGAGCTAATACAGCCTGATACCAGTGCTGGTGGAGGCCTAAATCAGCATGTTGTTTGTGCAACAGTATCTTCTATATCAAGGAGGAATAGGCAAAGCTTGAATTTGTTGGCTATATGAATAAAGATTTAATGTAGCCAAAGGTTATAGGGTCCCCTAGGAAACACTGAACATCACTTTGGTTTCTACCCTGTCACAATAACTCGTCCATGGCATTTTCATTCATTGTCATATCAAACAACACTGTATTCAAAGTGCCCACTGTTATTTATATTCTAACTATAGAATTATAATAAACGTTATATTTCCATGATTCCAAAAGTTCACCTAAGTGTTTTGATCTATATCGCAATTGCAACATTTGGTTAAAATAAGGCCTAGTATTTTTGCCCACATCGTGGAAATGATCTCAAATGAGTGCAGGAAATGCAGAAATTGATAAAAATGCAGGAAATTATTTTAGGTTGAAGTTGAACAGTATAAAACAATCAGAATGGAGAAAGACCCATTTGAAATAATTTAGAATATATGTGTTGCCACCCAATGGTCACACACTACTCATTAAGCAAATTTAGAACTTTTATTAATCAGAAACATAAAATAGCGTGCTATAATATTTTGTCCATATCGCCCAGCCCTAGGTGACTGGGTGTAATTGTCAGGATCTTTAGACTGGAACTAGCCTGGGACACGGTTCGATGGACATTCTCCATCCTCTCTTCCTTTTCCTCTACATCCTCCCCTCTGTCTCTTTCCTCACTGCCTCTACACTCTTCCCCATCTGAATGGTGGTGTATCTGTTAGAGTGCACTGTATAGGTCTCCCCCTTCGACCCCATCCTCCCCCTCCCTGCTCACCTCATAGTATAGTGTAGCATAATGGAGTGTAGTAGAGGGCTGATAGAGCAGAGAGGGGACTGTGGTGGAGAAAAGGAGAGACGTAATGAACCTGCCTGCCCTCCTTACCTAGGCAGAGAGGGAACTGTGGTGGGGAAAAGGAGAAACATAATGAACCTGCCTGCCCTCCTTACCTAGGCAGAGAGGGAAAGAGGGGGACGAGAGAGAAGGAATGAGAGTGTCGGGAGTGGGAAAAGAGAGATAAGGAGAAAGTGGTGTAAGCGGTATATGTTGAGAGAGAGAGAATCCTCTGTGTGCTTTGTCAGAGGTTGTGGTGATATATAGGGGATTTATTTGGCTCATCAAATGGCCTTTACACACACACACACACACGCTGATGAACGCACACACTGACATGCATGTATACGCACACACCCTCACAGCTAAACAGTCTTAATCCTGCTGCCATAGCTGCACACAGTTTTTTATATTTTGAGTTGTGACTATTGCTCTGTTGCTAAGTAGGTCTTTTCCAAGCATGTGAAAATTAATCTGTGCCCCTGTGACCAAAACTATCAAGTAGGGCTGAGAATGGCCAGGGACCTCAAGATTCTGATATTATTACGATACTTAGGTGCCAATACAATATTATTGTGATTCTCACACTTCTATATGTATTGCGATTCACTTCTGTGATTTTATTGCGATTCGATGTTCCAAACATTTTGCTCCCCATATGTTTGCTGCAGAAACGATAGAGCATGAGAAAACGAGTTTTGATCACTCAGGGAAATAAGTGTTGAAAACAAATTGGCTCCCTGTTTAAAAAGAGGATTGAGAACAAATTAGTAGTAGCACATTTTCTTGTCCATTAAAATAACTTGGTTGTGCACCCACTCCTCTTTCTATTCTAGTTGGAGACAGTTTGCCCTGTTCTGTGAAGGGAGTAGTACACAGCGTTGTACGAGATCTCCAGTTTCTTGGCACTTTCTCGCATGGAATGGCCTTCATTTCTCAGAACCGACGAGTTTCAGAAGAACCGACGAGTTTCAGAAGAAAGTGCTTTGTTTCTGGCCATTTTGAGCCTGTAATCAAACCCACAAATGCTGATGCTCCAGATACTCAACTAGTCTGAAGGACAGTTTTATTGCTTCTTTAATTGGCACAACAGTTGTCAGCTATGCTAATATAATTGCAAAAGGGTTTTCTAATGATCAATTAGCTAATCCAAGTTTATCATTTTAAAAGGCTAACACAACGTGCCATTGGAACACAGGAGTGATGATTGCTATAATGGGCCTCTGTACTCCTATGTAGATATTCCATTAAAAATCATCCGTTTCCAGCTCCAATAGTCATTTACAACATTAACAATGTCTACACTGTATTTCTGATCAATTTGATGTTATTTTAAACAAGGACATTTCTAAGTGACCCCAAACTATTTGAACGGTAGTGCAACTGGATCGATTTCCCCCCCATCACTACTATCAAGTGTTTTCCATCTATGTTCTACAGTAACTGGTACTGTAGGGGGGAGATATTTCCCCCCATCACTACTATCAAGTGTTTTCCATCTATGTTCTACAGTAACTGGTACTGTAGGGGGGAGATATTTCCCCCCATCACTACTATCAAGTGTTTTCCATCTATGTTCTACAGTAACTGGTACTGTAGGGGGGAGATATTTCCCCCCATCACTACTATCAAGTGTTTTCCATCTATGTTCTACAGAAACTGGTACTGTAGGGGGGGGAGATATTTCCCCCCATCACTACTATCAAGTGTTTTCCATCTATGTTCTACAGTAACTGGTACAAAACATACATGTTTGTGTGTGTGGGGGGGGGGGGGGGGGGTGTTATATGCCTGTGAAAGGAGGGAGTTGTGTGGTTTGTTAATTGAACCAATGATACAGTAAATATTTTTCCAACTAAACCCTGTTATCTATCTCCCCACCCCTCTCTTTTTTCTCTCTCTCAGGTACACCCTGTAGTGAAAGAGGGGAGGGAAAGAAGAAGGGGCGTCCCAGAGCTGAAGTGCAGGAGCTCAGGAGTATCCCTGTAAGTATCTACTATCCCTTCTAATCCCTACTTCCTATGTAGGCGTGTTTGAGATGAAATACACATGCCTTTCAATCTCCCTTTCTGCAGGCTAACATGATGGTCCAGTGGAAGGAGGAGTTTAAGAGGAGGTCCAGGGTAAAGTGTCCTGGTTCAGGCTGCTGGTTAGAGTTCCCCAGCATCTACGGTCTCAAATACCACTACCAACGCTGCCAGGGGGTAAGACACCACATCATCTCTCTCCTCGCCCTTTCTGCTCCCCCACATCGTCCCTCCTCACCCCCTCCGTCTTTTCCATCTGTCCCCCACTATCTTCAAGGGTGTCTATATATTTATTGTCAATGTGTACACCTGTTGAATTAGATTTTGTACTTTAGATGTATCAATATATTTCCCTTTCTCTATTTTACCTCCTCCCTCTTTATTTTTATGTCTCTCAGGTGACCCTAGTAGAAAAGTTGAGTCATGGCTGTCCGGACTGTAAGGCAGTGTTTGCCACTAAGGTCCGCCTCCAAAAGCACAAGCTGTGGAACCACCCCGAGAGGGCGACCATCGAGACCAAGGCTGAGCCCAAACTACATAAGACCCCCGTGAAGGGGACCGCCAAGAAAAGGTGACATGGGTCAGGGATTTTCACCGCAAGACATATAGCTTACCTACATACTGATTAGATTGTACCAATGTGTCTTCTCTGTCCAGGCCTATGGAGAACACTCCACCGTCGCCTGTGTTCTTCAAAGTCAAAAAGACCCAGGAAGTGTCTAGTCCCTCCCAGAATGGGGAGTGTGCCCCCCAGAGGGGAGAGAGGAAACAGCACCCACACCCCCAGCCCCCTCAGCAGCAGGCCTCCTCACCTGACACTTCCCCCAACACCCCGGGGGGCAGCGAGAGCGAAGATGAGGGGAGCAGCCTACCCCCACCATACCCCAATGAAGACCCTGAGAGGACAAGGCACAGTAAGATTAAAATATGATGAGGAGTAGGATCTTTTTGTTAGAGCCCGACCGATATTATCAGCCAATATTAGCCTTACACAGAAATATTTGTATCAGTCTTTATTCCACACATAAAATGCAGATATTATATATATAGAATGAACAAATACAAATACATTTGCTGTAATTCTTATAATATTTCAATGGTTTCTTGAAGAGGGCGCATTCATCTTAAGATAGTTAGGTGGGACAAGTAGCTTGCCACAGCCAGTGACAGCATATTTGAATGCGTAAATAATACGAAGTACACTTCACCAAGCAAGCAGCCCTGTTCTCATTACATTCTCACTTAGTTAACCCTTTGACGCGTACGATCACCTATTAGTGATCCCTGTTGAGTGGTCCATGCAGCGTACCATCTCAGTGAAACAGTAGCAGTAGAACGTATGATGTTTACTATCACCTATTAGTGATCCCTGTTGAGTGGTCCCTGCAATGAAAATGCCAGGGAGAAGTTATTGTGACAGGGTAGGAACTAAAGTGTTGATAAGCGTTTCCTAGGAGACCCTATAAGCTTTGGCTACATTGCGTGTTTTCTCTTAGCTAACTGTTACTTCATGTAGCTAACATTCTTGCTTTGCATATTCCTCTTTGATTTAGAATATACTGCTGCACAAACAACATGCTGACACTATCACTGGTATTATCAGGCTGTATTAGCTAGCTACGTTTGCTCTTACTCAGTACATTTATTAGCTAGCTAGCTATTAGCATTAGCGGTTAACAATTAGCGTCTCACAAGATTTAGGGCAACCTGCTAAGAAAAGACAAACTAGCTGTTTGTTGATGTAAGAAACAAAGTAATGATGGCATTATAGATGCTAGTGTATTTATATTAAGAAGCAAAGTGAAAACAGCATTGTGGTCATCAACATTGCATGTGCTGCATTGCCCATGCAGACTGAACACAAGTGTCTTGTGATTGAGGAACATCAAATGCGCTCCTTGAGTGACAGGGGGCGGGACTAAGTCTGTGTGGAAAGTGGCACGGAGAGAAAGAGAGCGGAGAGAGATGACTCAAGTAGTGAAGTAAACTATACTGCTCAAAAAAATAAAGGAAACACTTAAACAACACATCCTAGATCTGAATGAAAGAAATAATCTTATTAAATACTTTTTTCTTTACATAGCTGAATGTGCTGACAACAAAATCACACAAAAATAATCAATGGAAATCCAATTTATCAACCCATGGAGGTCTGGATTTGGAGTCACACTCAAAATTAAAGTGGAGAACCACACTACAGGCTGATCCAACTTTGATGTAATGTCCTTAAAACAAGTCAAAATGAGGCTCAGTAGTGTGTGTGGCCTCCACGTGCCTGTATGACCTCCCTACAACACCTGGGCATGCTCCTGATGAGGTGGCGGATGGTCTCCTGAGGGATCTCCTCCCAGACCTGGACTAAAGCATCCGCCAACTCCTGGACAGTCTGTGGTGCAACGTGGCTTTGGTGGATGGAGCGAGACATGATGTCCCAGATGTGCTCAATTGGATTCAGGTCTGGGGAACGGGCGGACCAGTCCATAGCATCAATGCCTTCCTCTTGCAGGAACTGCTGACACACTCCAGCCACATGAGGTCTAGCATTGTCTTGCATTAGGAGGAACCCAGGGCCAACCGCACCAGCATATGGTCTCACAAGGGGTCTGAGGATCTCATCTCGGTACCTAATGGCAGTAAGGCTACCTCTGGCGAGCACATGGAAGGCTGTGCGGCCCCCCAAAGAAATGCCACCCCACACCATGACTGACCCACTGCCAAACCGGTCATGCTGGAAGATGTTGCAGGCAGCAGAACGTTCTCCACGGCGTCTCCAGACTCTGTCACGTCTGTCATGTGCTCAGTGTGAACCTGCTTTCATCTGTGACGAGCACAGGGCGCCAGTGGCGAATTTGCCAATCTTGGTGTTCTCTGACAAATGCCAAACGTCCTGCACGGTGTTGGGCTGTAAGCACAACCCCCACCTGTGGACGTCGGGCCCTCATACCACCCTCATGGAGTCTGTTTCTGACCGTTTGAGCAGACACATGCACATTTGTGGCCTGCTGGAGGTCATTTTGCAGGGCTCTGGCAGTGCTTCTCCTGCTCCTCCTTGCACAAAGGCGGAGGTAGCGGTCCTGCTGCTGGGTTGTTGCCCTCCTACGGCCTCCTCCACGTCTCCTGATGTACTGGCCTGTCTCCTGGTAGTGCCTCCATGCTCTGGACACTACGCTGACAGACACAGCAAACCTTCTTGCCACAGCTCGCATTGATGTGCCATCCTGGATGAGCTGCACTACCTGAGCCACTTGTGTGGGTTGTAGACTCCGTCTCATGCTACCACTAGAGTGAAAGCACCGCCAGCATTCAAAAATGATCAAAACATCAGCCAGGAAGCATAGGAACTGAGAAGTGGTCTGTGGTCCACCTGCAGAACCACTCCTTTATTGGGGGTGTCTTGCTAATTGCCTATAATTTCCACCTGTTGTCTATTCCATTTACACAACAGCATGTGAAATGTATTGTCAATCAGTGTTGCTTCCTAAGTGGACAGTTTGATTTCACAGAAGTGTGATTGACTTGGAGTTACATTGTGTTGTTTAAGTGTTCCCTTTATTTTTTTGAGCAGTGTATAAAAATTAACATTACTTATGGCGAATCACATTTAACAAACCAAACATTCAAATACAGGTATAGAAGGTAAAGTAACAACCCAAACCGGTCCCTGCATCAATACCAGTATTTCATAAAATACGTTATACTGCCCAGCCCTAATTCAGAGCATTGTCAGTTTTTAAATTCAGACCGTTTCACTCTCCGGAGCGCACACTAGACGTCCGGGGTGAGGAGTAGGGTTGATTTTGAGTGTCCTGGCCTTACAACTGCAGTCAAGCACCCAAGCTAGTGTTGGCTAGCTTGCTAGCTACTTCCAGACACAAATAAGACCACTCTGACCATTTTACTCGCCCTAGCAGAGCTGGTTAGGCAGTTTTCGTGTTAACCAGAGCGTTGGTGACTGTGCTGCTGGAAACAATTTAATTACGCATTTTTGCCGACATTTAATGACACCAGTCATATTCAACAGGTGTTGAGTGCTGGTAAATTCATTATTCTGTGCTCTGGTTCACTCAGCCTAGAGTGCTCTGAAATCGGAGTAGATAGCCAGAGCGAATTTACGAAAGCACCCAAATGTTCATTGAGAATGCACGACGACTATACCATTTAGCTAAGAATGACGGGAATAACCAAGACAATAAACTTTGGGTATTTAGACAGCCTATAGTTAATATACTGTCAAGTTTGATGTATAACTACTAACGTTATGTAGATAGCTAACATACCGGTACATAATCAAATCAAATCAAATTTATTTATATAGCCCTTCGTACATCAGCTGAAATCTCAAAGTGCTGTACAGAAACCCAGCCTAAAACCCCAAACAGCAAGCAATGCATGTGAAAGAAGCACGGTGGCTGGGAAAAACTCCCTAGGAAAAACTCCTGAGAAAGGCCAAAAACCTAGGAAGAAACCTAGAGAGGAACCAGGCTATGAGGGGTGGCCAGTCCTCTTCTGGCTGTGCCGGGTGGATATTATAACAGAACATGGTCAAGATGTTAAAATGTTCGTAAATGACCAGCATGGTCAAATAATAATAATCATAGTAATTGTCGAGGGTGCAACAAGCACGTCCGGTGAACAGGTCAGGGTTCCGTAGCCGCAGGCAGAACAGTTGAAACTGGAGCAGCAGCATGGCCAGGTGGACTGGGGACAGCAAGGAGTCATCATGCCAGGTAGTCCTAGGGCTCAGGTCCTCCGAGAGAAAGAAAGAAAGAAAGAGAGAATTAGAGAGAGCATATTTACATTCACACAGGACACCGGATAAGACAAGAGAATACTCCAGATGTAACAGACTGACCCTAGCCCCCCGACACATAAACTACTGCAGCATAAATACTGGAGGCTGAGACAGGAGGGATCAGAAGACACTGTGGCCCCATCCGATGATACCCCCGGACAGGGCCAAACAGGCAGGATATAACCCCACCCACTTTGCCAAAGCACAGCCCCCACACCACTAGAGGGATATCTACAACCACCAACTTACCGTCCGAAGACAAGGCCGAGTATAGCCCACAAATATCACTACTGCTGTAGTGATATGCTATGTGGTTTGTAAGGACAGCGTAGCTAACAAATTGTCAGCCAACATAACGTGTAAGGTAACTTATTTGAAAAGTCATTACTTTATTACATTGAGTAGCAAGCTACCGCGAGGACGCGCTCTATCGATTCTGCGGCTTGACCATGCTTTTGGTGCACAGTTGATAGCGCGTTGGACTTCGGGCAAGAAGGTTGGGAGTTCGAAACCTGCTCCCTGCTTGTTTCATTTGAAGTCGTGCACAATTATCAGTTTATTATTTGGTTTATATTCCCTATTCATTGTCAGTTAGAGACAGTAGTGCATTGGGACCCAAAAGCATAATCAGTGCTCTAACTCCCCCTTGGTCGTTAAGGTAAATCTGGTCTGTGATAGGAGGGTGGTTTTTCACACCTAGCTCGGCTATTAGACTATTCTTTAGTAAAGGTTGAATAGTCAATTGTTCAGCTATTAGCCCCCCTCCCCAACTTGCAACAAATTGTTGTTACTCCCATCTCGTTCCTCGTCCTCTTCAACGAGTCATTCTCCGCCTGAGTAGCTTGCTTGAGGGCGTGCTGGCAGGACAAAAATATTTGTTATGAAAGAAACTTTTTTTCTTTTCAATCAAAAATAACTGTTATGAAATGAACTTTTTTTTTCAATCAATAAAGGATGAAAGAACATAATATGCCTGTCAGGGAATGCTATTCTGATATGTCAGATGAAGAGTTAGACCAGAAAGTCAGGGCCATTAAGGCAAGGATGCCCCATGCGGGCTTTAGAATGGTCAAAGGAAGTCTCCAAGCAATGGGCCATTGTGTACAATGGAGAAGAGTTAGGGAGTCTTTGTAGCGAAGAGTTAGGGAGTCTTTGTAGCGAAGAGTTAGGGAGTCTTTGTAGCGAAGAGTTAGGGAGCCTTTGTAGCGAAGAGTTAGGGAGCCTTTGTAGCGAAGAGTTAGGGAGCCTTTGTAGCGAAGAGTTAGGGAGCCTTTGTAGCGAAGAGTTAGGGAGCCTTTGTAGCGAAGAGTTAGGGAGCCTTTGTAGCGAAGAGTTAGGGAGTCTTTGTAGCGAAGAGTTAGGGAGCCTTTGTAGCGAAGAGTTAGGGAGCCTTTGTAGCGAAGAGTCAGGGAGTCTTTGCAGCGTGTAGATGGTGCAGGTATCATTGCCAGAATGATCCAGCTTCGTTGCATTGCTCGGCAAAAATACTCTGTTCCTGCTCCCGTCTCTCGTCTACATTGATACAAATCATAAATCGATAAGGTACTAAGATGTATAATGTCTCCATCAAATCTAAGAAGTTATTTGAACTTTTTTATTCTTCCTTAGTCATAGTTTTCTCACTTATTCAAATTTTCAATCATGTATGAAATGGGAGTTGTACTTCATCAACTGGTAATACATTAATAATGAAGCAGGTTAATAGGTTAAACATTTCACTTTTAATTCCAATGCTTTTTTTCAAGATACAACATTGTCATCTTTGGCGGTATAGAAGGATTTTCAAGGAAGGTAAGTATATCATTTTGTATACATATTGCATATTTCCCATCACCTAATGAACAACCACAATACCAGTCTGGTGTTAAGCTTTCTGTGCTGTATTGACGTATCCTGAAAATGACATCTGCTGCTTTAGATTGAACAGTCATATCTCAGTTATTGTTTTCATATCTACAAAAAATAAGCTATTTTCTTTACTTTCAGAGTGCGAGCTGATGAAGGGGTAGAAAATGTAGATATTGCCAGATGTACAGTTGAAGTCGGAAGTTTACATACACTTAGGTAGGAGCATTTCACAGAGTTGGAATAATCACCCTTCAAGTACAGAGGCGAACCTGACATCTCACCAGCTGTTGCCTTAGCACTACACAACTGATTCAAATGATCACGTCATCATCAAGCTTCAAGTGGTATTTACAGTTGAAGTCAGAAGTTTACATACACTTAGGTTGGGGTCATTAAAACTTGTTTTTCAACAACTCCACAAATTTCTTGATAACAAACTATAGTTTTGGCAAGTCGGTTAGGACATCTACTTTGTGCATGACACAAGTAATTTTTCCAACAGTTGTTTACATACAGATTATTTCACTTATAATCCACTGTATCACAATTCCAGTGGGTCAGAAGTTTACATACACTAAGTTGACTGTGCCTTTAAACAGCTTGGAAAATTCCAGAAAATTATGTCATGGCTTTAGAAGCTACTGATACGCCAAATGACATCATTTGAGTGAATTGGAGGTGTACCTGTGGATGTATTTCAAGGCCTACCTACAAACTCAGTGCCTCTGCTTGGCATCATGGGAAAATCAACAGAAATCAGCCAAGACCTCAGAAAAAATTTGTAGACCTCCACAAGTCTGGTTCATCCTTGGGAGCAATTTCCAAACGCCTGAAGGTACCACGTTCATCTGTACAAACAATAGTATGCGAGTATAAACACCATGGGACCATGCAGCCGTCATACCGCTCAGGAAGGCGTTCTGTCTCCTAGTGAGGAACGTACTTTGGTGCGAAAAGTGCAAATCAATCCCAGAACAACAGCAAAGGACCTTGTGAAGATGCTGGAGGAAATAGGTACAAAAGTATCTATATCCAGGGTAAAACGAGTCCTAATCGACATAACCTGAAAGGCCTCTCAGCAAGGAAGAAGCCACTGCTCCAAAACCGTCATAAAAAAGCCAGACTACGGTTTGCAACTGTACATGGGGACAAAGATCGTACTTTTTGGAGAAATGTCCTCTTGTCTGATGAAACAAAAATAGAACTGTTTGGCCATAATGACCATCATTATGTTTGGAGGAAAAAGGGGGAGGCTTGCAAGCCGAAGAACACCATCCCAAACGTGAAGCATGGGGGTGGCAGCATCATGTTGTGGGGGTGCTTTGCTGCAGAAGGGACTGGTGCACTTCACAAAACAAATGCCATCTTGAGGGAGGAAAATGATGTGGATATATTGAAGCAACATCTCAAGACATCAGTCAGGAAGTTAAAGCTTGGTCGCAAATGGGTCTTCCAAATGGACAATGACCCCAAGCATACGTCCAAAGTTGTGGCAAAATGGCTTAAGGACAACAATGTCAAGGTATTGGAGTGGCCATCACAAAGCCCTGACCTCAAGCCTATAGAACATTTGTAGGTAGAACTAAAAAAGTGTGTGTGAGCAAGGAGGCCTTCAAACCTGACTCAGTTACACCAGCTTTGTCAGGAGGAATGGGCCAAAATTCACCCAACTTATTGTGGGAAGCTTGTGGAAGGCTACCCAAAACGTTTGACCCAAATTAAGCAATTTAAAAGCAATGCTACCAAATACTCATTGAGTGTATGTAAACTTCTGACCCTCTGGGAATGTGATGAAAGAAATAAAAGCTGAAAAAAATAATTATTCTGACATTTCATATTCTTAAAATAAAATGGTGATTTTAGCTGATCTAAGGCAGGGAATATTTACTAGGATTAAATGTCAGGAATTGTGAAGAACTGAGTTTAAATTTATTTGGCTAAGGTGTATGTAAACTTCCAACTTCAACTGTAGATGATAATTACAATTATCAGTAATACACTGCTACTACTATAGGAAGAAAGTGTTATAAAGCCTTATATGAAGCAGACATTGCAGTATTGATACAATGAGTAGTGTAGAGAATAGCATAAAATTGCAACAATCAAATTCTAGAACAGCAGTATAGAATTCTGGTACCGCGTGCAAAAATAACTCGCACTGTAAGTGCCGTTATTAATATTTAGAACTTACGCATCAAAAGGTTAACGTTAGCTGTCTATCTAGCCAGCACTGTAGTTAGGCGCTGTCTATTTAGCCAGCAATGTAGTTAGGCGCTGTCTATTTAGCCAGCAATGTAGTTAGGCGCTGTCTATCTAGCCAGCAAGGTAGTTAGGCTCTATCTATCTAGCCAGCAAGGTAGTTAGGCTCTATCTAGCTAGCCAGCAAGGTAGTTAATCTAGTTAGCTAGCAATCTGTGCTACTTAAGTGCAAACACTGGACAGGCACCAAAGTGAACACTTATCCTTGATACAAAAAGAATGCCGTTACTGCCCGGCACATCCGCGGGAAGTAGCACCCCCTGATAAATCACAATTAAAAAATATATATACCTGAATATAAATAAAAATATTATGAGCCTAGCAAAAAACTCGTCAGCCTCCCTTAAATCGCTATCGGACCCAAAAATCCCATATCGGTCGGGTTCTACTTTTTGTTGCATTGTGAGGGTGAAGTTAGAAGCCCAGTGGAAATGGGGGCCCATGTGTTTGACGGTTTATTGCTCTCTGTTCTCCTCTTGAGCCAGGACGGAAGCAGAAAACTCCTAAGAAGTTCACTGGAGAGCAACCCTCTATCTCGGGGACATTCGGACTGAAAGGTAGACCCTCAGCCTCTCTCTTCTCACAGCATCTCTCACTCATGCTTGAAATAAAATTAGGGGGAACTCACTCACCAGACCACTACTGGGTCATTTTGATTGACTACACTCTTAGAAAAAGAGGTGCGATTGATAACCGCAAATGGGTTCTTTGACTGTCCCCATAGGAGAACCCTTTGAAGAACCCTTTTTGGTTCCAGGTAGAACCCTTTTTGGTTCCATGTAGAACTCTTTCCACATTGGGTTCTACATGGAACCCAAAATAGTTCTACCTGGAACCAAAAAGGGTTCTACCCGGAAACAAAAATGGTTATCCTATGGGGACAGCCAAAAACCCTTTTGGAACCCTTTTTTTCAAAGAGTGTAGGCATCTGAGAGTCCCCCATCCGCTTCGTTTGTCTTAGTGGTAGCGGCATCTCTCTCTCTCTGTCTCTCTGTGTGTGTTAATGTGTTTGAACTGTCAAGGTATTCATATCACGACTCAGTGAGTCAGTCTCATACTCTCATTCTGACACATTTTCTATCTTAACACCACTTTTCTCTAAGCTCAGTGACTCACACAGCACTGCATATTACATGACTCTCTCTTTCTATATGTTTCTCATATCCCAGCCTCATCTCTCATTACAACTCTCTCCCTCTTTTGTTCATTTTTATTTTTCAGGAATCAGCATTTCTCTTTATGTACTCCTCTTAGTCAGCATCATCCTCTCCCTCTCTTTCCCTCCCTCTCTCTATCATTTTACATCCACACTCATTTCCAACCATGAAATGCAGCTGATAAAGGGTATTACTCTGTAATTGTCCTGGTGTCATACTGCTCAGCCTAACTTAATCTCTCCAGTTCCAAGTTCTCTTTAACTTTAACTCTGACTGTAAATGTCATGAGCTCTGATTACCTTTTTCACTTCACTGAACCTGACCCATTAACAATTGCACTCATATATACACATGTGTGCGCACGTACACACCAGTGGAGGCTGCTGAGGGGAGGATGGCTGATAATAATGGCTGGAACGGAACAAATGGAATGGCATCAAAAACATTGAAACTATGGAAACCATGCGTTTGATGTTGTTGATACCTTTCCACCTATTCTTCTCCAGCCATTACCACGTGCCCGTCCTCCCCAATTAAGGTACCACCAACATCCTTTGGTACACTCCGTCACACACTCTGTATGTTTCAGGTATGAACAAGGTAGAGGAGAAGTTGAAGGCTGGTCGTGTGAAGAGATTAGAGGGGGGTCTGTTCAGCGAGGAGCCCCAGAGGAAGCACCCTGGTCCAGCCTCTAGGAGAGACCTAACACCCCTCACCTCTGGTACTAATATGGCTGTTCTGGACTACTTGTGAATTTATGTTTAGTGACAAGACAAATTCAATCTCCCAAATTATTCCCTGGTACACACGTGAGACCACTTTGTGTGATACATTTTCACAATATAAAGTATTGATCGATTGGTTGATTGATTGTAGGCCGTCATTGTAAATAAAGGTTACATTGATTGGTTGATTTATTGATATATCCTCCTGGTACTCCAGCAGAGGCCCAGTGGCAGTATGCCATCTCAGAGCGGGGGGAGGTGGTGTGTCCTACCTGTTCCATTGTCACAAGAAAGACCGTATCGGGCCTCAAGAAGCACATGGAGATCTGCCAAAAGGTGAGTCAATCAAAACAGAGGCTGTTTGGACCAGCGATCTAAATACATCTAAATAGTGACAATCTTTCCCTTTCATTTGAGATTGCAGCCTATATATTTATCTTACTGCTTGTAGCAGTATGCACACAATATACTGTCTTTGTTCAGCTTCTGAAGTATGAATACATTTGACATAACAGAGTTTGATTTAGGGTGAACTGTCTTTAGCCTCCCTCGTCACCATTTATATCCACTCCTCTAGACACAGTGCCACATCTGGCTTTCATTCCTCTAAATAAAGGATTGTGTTTCACACTCACTGTTGAAACTCTTAAACCCCAATATATCAGTTGACACTTGCCCTAAATAATAATCCATATTGCTAATTTTCTGTATAATATTATACTTGGTACTATGCCACATCTGTTCTTGATTCTAGCCCACTCAAACAATTGTGCTGAATACAAAAACTGACTTGCCCTCTGAGTCAATATCAGTTGTCATATGTTTTTATAGCAACATCAAGATCAGGGGTGTCAAACTCATTCCATGGAGGGCTGAGTGTATGCTGTTTTTTGTTATTTCCTTTCAATTAAGACCTAGACACTCAGGTGAGGGGAGTTCCTAACTAATCAATGACCTGAATTGATCAGTCAAGTACAAGGGAGGGGTGAAAACTTGCAGACACTCGGCCCTTGATCGAGATATTACTGTACCGTATATGCTGCTGTGTATAAGAACAATATATAACGTTTTGATGGCTTATATTTGATTCCAAAATGTTTTATGCATTTTTTTCATCTGAAATGAATGTTCATGGGTCCCTTTATACAGTTGAAGTCGGAAGTTTACATACACTTAGGTTGGAGTCATTAAAACTCATTTTTCAACCACTCCACATATGTCTTGTTAACAAACTATAGTTTTAACAAGTCGGTTAGGACATCTACTTTGTGCATGACAAAAGCAATTTTTCCAACAATTGTTTACAGATTATTTCACTTATAATTCACTGAATCACAATTCCAGGGAGTTAGAAGTTTACATACACTAAGTTGACTGTGCCTATAAACAGCTTGGAAAATTCCTGAAAATTATGTCATGGCTTTAGAAGCTTCTGATAGACTAATTGACATCATTTGAGGTGTACCTGTGGATGTATTTCAAGGCCTACCTTCAAACTCAGTGCCTCTTTGCTTGGCATCATGGGAAAATCAACAGAAATCAGCCAAGACCTCAGAAAAAACTTTGCAGACCTCCACAAGTCTGGTTCATCCTTGGGAACAATTTCCAAATGCCTGAAGGTGCCACGTTCATCTGTACAAAATAGTACGTAAGTATAAACATCATGGGACCATGCAGCCGTCATACTGCTCAGGAAGGAGACGCGTTTTGTCTCCTAGAGATGAACTTACTTTGGTGCGAAAAGTGCAAATCAATCCCAGAACAACAGCAAAGGACCTTGTGGAGATGCTGGAGAAAACAGGTACAAAGGTATCTATATCAACAGTAAAACGAGTCCTATATTGACATAACCTGAAAGGCCGCTCAGCAAGGAAGAAGATACTGCTCCAAAAACCGCCATAACAAAGCCAGACTACGGTTTGCAACTGCACAAGGGAACAAATATTGTACTTTTTGGAGAAATGTCCTCTGGTCTGATAAAGACCATCGTTATGTTTGGAGGAAAAAGAGGGAGGCTTGCAAGCCGAAGAACACCACCCCAACCATGAAGCACGGGGGTGGCAGCATCATGTTGTGGGGGTGCTTTGCTGCAGGAGGGACTGGTGCACTTCACAAAATAGATGGCATCATGAGGGAGGAAAAGTATGTGGATATATTGAAGCAACATCTCAAGACATCAGTCAGGAAGTTAAAGCTTGGTCGCAAATGGGTCTTCCAAATGGACAATGACCCCAAGCATACTTCCAAAGTTGTGGCAAAATGGCTTAAGGACAATAACGTAAAGGTATTGGAGTGGCCATCACAAAGCCCTGACCTAAATCCTATAGAAAATCTGTGGGCAGAACTGAAAAAGTGTGTACGAGCAAGGAGGCCTACAAACCTGACTCAGTTACACCAGCTCTGTCAGGAGGAATGGGCCAAAATTCACCCAACTTATTGTGGGAAGCTTGTGGGAAGGCTACTCAAAACATTTGACCCTTGTTCAACAATTTAAAGGCAATGCCACCAAATACTAATTGAGTGTATGTAAACTTCTGACCCACTGGGAATGTGATGAAAGAAATAAAAGCTGAAATAAATCATTCTCTCTATTATTATTCTGACATTTCATATTCTTAAAATAAAGTGGTGATCCTAACTGATCTAAGACAGGGAATTTTTACTAGGATTAAATGTCAGGAATTGTGAAAAACTGAGTTTAAATGTATTTGGCTAAGGTGTATGTAAACTTCTGTATGTGTATGAGTTATGTTTGTTCTCATACTTTTAAAACATTTACTTTCGAGGTGCTTTAAAGGGAAGCATTTTACAAGCTAATTTAAGTAAAACTATCTATACAAACCCCACATATATGATCAGTTTTTTTTCTCCATACAAACATTTCCTCTTTGAACATTTAGATTTTGGATGCTATGATTTTGTTGCTAATTTGGTGCCTCCATTGAAATTGCCATGGTAACAACACTAGCTGCAGCATCATTGACAGGACAGAATTATTTTGAACTTTGATTTAACCCTTGTGTAGTCTTAAAGGGTAAAAAAATGACCCGCTTTCAGTAAACCCCTAAAATAAAGTAGCTTAATTGAATTTTAAACCCCAAATCCATTTTTCATGAAGAAACAACCTGTCATTCATCAAACTTTGTGATTATCTGGGTTTTCCCTCTTCACAATGCAGAAAGACTGCATTTAATCGGTGGACACCACTAATTTTTATTACAACGCACCTGTCATAATTGTTTTCTTTACTAAAGTAGAGGTTTATTATTATTATTGCTAAAGGTACTGCATAAGTTTAGAAATGTATTTGTTGTTGCAAGAGATAGCACTTGTATAGCAGAAATGTGCAGAAAGTTGTTTTGAATGCATTTGATTGAAGGGAAACAATAAGTCTTTAACTTTTTTGGTAACATAGTGATATATTCTTATATACTGTACAATGATGAATTCAACTACAAAATACTAGTCTTCTCCCATTTTTTTAACCATTGCCCCCACCCATAAGGTGTATAAACAACAGCAATAAATAAGAATAAAATAGATACAAAACAAAAATGTGAAGAACATAAATCAATCACCTCTAATTAGCACATGTAGGACAGTATGCAGATGTATTTTGCAGATGTATTTCTCACATGTGCAGCACATAGTATTTGTTTTACAGTCCTTCTTTGGGGTGCAGAATTGGCATCTCCTCCTCTTGCCTGCCTCAGCTGCAGCCTCAGGTGGATCAGGACAAGATTCAGCCCCCTGAACAGCTTTCACAAGCGCTGCAGAGGCTGCTGTGCGAGGGAGGCGCTCCCTTTGAATGTGTGTGGTTTACAAGTGCCTTTCCCAGCTGCTCCAGGAACACCCTCTTCTTGTTCTGCTTATCAGGCATCCAGGTAGGGTTGATCTTGTTTCATATCACGAAGGAATTGTATAAGGACACATCAATGATATTATGGAGATGACCAGGGGCCAGCGGGCAATCATCTTCCTGCAGCTGTAAGTTCCAATCACCTTGTCCAGGTTGTCCACGCCTCCTTTGTTGTGGTTGTAGTCCAGGATGATGGCTGGCTTCCTGTCCTCACGATCACTGATCTCAGCCGTTTTGTGCAGTGTGCTCAGGAGGACCACATTCTTGTTCCTCTTTGGGAGGTAAGAAACTAGAGTGGTGGTGAAGGCAAACTTTGATGAGAAGGCCTCTCCCCCTTGTTGCGAGGAGTGCAGGAAGGAGCTCAGGCTTGTTCTTTCTAACTGTGCCAACCATAGTGATCTTCCTCTTCAGGAGCTGCTGGCTGAGTTCATTAGAGGTGAAGAAATTGTCACACGTGACATTGTGCCCCCTCAGTCCATCTGTCACATCAAGCACAACCCGCATCCCCTGGTTCTTTGTGGCACAGGAAATCGCCCTTCCACTCTCTGCATCCCAGAGACTACATGTAGCCTCGCCTCGGGACCTATACACACCCGCTAAGATTAGCAGCCCTATGTAGGCACGCAGGTCAATCTCATACATTCTTTTCCAGTTGTCTCCATATTTACGGAAACCCTCCAAATTTGTCATCTACAGGTTGATTTTTTTTTTATGGCTGCTGTGATGAACATGTAGAATGTGGAGGTGACATCCTGGGCATGGGCAACTGCATGTCTTGTGGGCCCTGGGGTCATCCTTATGACATTTTGTGCTGCCATCCTGCCCTGGTTGTCATATGGTGACAAGGACCATGTTATTTTTCTGTTCTTTGACAAAAATGTCTCTCTTTCAGCTTGGGGGATTTCTTCTTCCTCTGAAGATGATGCATCGTGCTCTGGGTTGTATTCTTCCCAATCTTCTTCTTCAGATACCTCCTCCTCTTCTAAATCATTGGTCTCTTATTCCTCCGGGACATCTGAAAAAATCTGATCTACGACCTGTTGGGCACTGAAACGTGAACTCCTGGCTTCAGCAAAGAGAGAACTGGGGGGACTGTCATCTGCAGCACCTTTATAGCCTCTGACTCCATTCCCCAGTAGTAAACAATGATTTCAATAAATTTGTATTTAGTCTGAAATTGTTTTTATTTTGTCTGTGAACTTGAGTCATGTGTGGGGTCCTGGAGGGGGGAGATGCTGCACGTGCACAATAAAGTTTTAGTTTTGTCTGTGTTCAATCAGTAGAACACAATCTCAATTTCTGTGTGTGTGTGTGTGTATGTGTGTGTGTGTGTGTGTGTGTGTGTGTGTGTGTGTGTAAATTATTTTATAACTGCCGTGTCAAAAATGACTCTAAGACAATCTTTGTACCCTGGTGATGTACAGCTTTCATGGAAATATGAACAAAGGCGTTGTTTCACATTTTCTAATGTTGGGGTCAATATACAAAAAGTAATCAAATTTCAAGTAGAAAAAATATCATTAAAAGGGTTTTCTCTGCTGTTAAACATAGTGGCGAGTCATTTTTGACCCTTAAGACAACACAAGGGTTAAGATTGCAGTAAAGGGAGTGAAAGCTTTCACTTCTCAATATTAATCAAAATTACCATGAAATGCAAGATATATTTGCATTGAACCCTTGATGTCCATTGTAGAATATAGCTAAGCCTTTTTAAACTTCAGAGTAGCCTAAACAATAGTCACTTTTATTATTGCAGTAACCTACCACTCCAGTAGGCTATTCATAGGTTGTACCTCCGTCACTCGGTCGCGTTATGCCATTGTTATGAACATTCTCAAGCCGCCATAGTGGTGCCCTAAAGTGGCTAACTACTATTTAGTCTAAATTACACTATAGTGCCTGGAAATACGATGACATTGCTAAAGTAGTCAAATATCTAGTAGGAAAACCCTGCCAGCATTATCATGACGTCAAATGTATTTCAGACAGATGGTAATGTTGTCATTAGCTAGCAAACTTTGTCAAAAATAGCTAGAAATGCTAACGTTAGCTAGCTAAAATCCAGTGCGCCCCCACCGAATCTTAGCTAGCTAGCTAACGTTATGCTACATCTAAACTCAATTTGGCAACATCAAAATGACAAAAGGCTTTCCTACTAATTATTTGCCTCCTTTTGAATGTCATAGTATTTCTAAGATACTTTAATGCACTTTTGATTAAAGCGTTTGTGGAAACAGACATTTGCAAGATTGTTCCATGATGTTACAATAACAAAAGCGAGTGCACGGCTTGACTAGTCAGATTGGCGACAATTTGATCAACCGTGGCACTATCTATAGTGATGAATCTCAGCTACTAGGCCTAAATTTCTTGTATGTTTGTTTAATGGAGAATCAGATATGTTCCCTGTGACAAAGTCACCACAATAAGCGGGTTATCATAAAGTAAAAACAGCCACAACTTTCCGAAATCCCCCTGCTAGCCAGGTGCAAGGGGAGAGAAAAGGGCCAACAAGCTGGCTGACATCTTTCAGTCAAAGGTAAGCTAAAACAAATGTAATTTTCACCAGGCTGTAGGCTAATAACCTATAGAAATAGTTTGGTGACGTTGACAGAACTTTGAGTTGATTTAAATTGTGATATATATACAACAACAAACCAAATAGATTCCAATCCCTATTTCTCCATTTACTGTGGTATAACCATATCAGATCCTGAATAACATAGCCTATAAGTGGCCATCAACAGGTCTCAGTGCAACCATTTACTCACATTTTGTGACACTATGGCTTGGTTGTGAGTTACATTTTTAATTGGTCACATCGCTGCGAGCTTAGCCGGTCACCTCAATCAAAGCTTTATATATTTGGGACGGCTGAATGTACTACTTAACTGACTGGGAAATGTTTGAAAGGAGAGAGTGCGCAATGGTGTGATAACATCTGATGGTGATGAATTTTTACATTTCCACAGTGACAGGATGCACCGGACAGGCAGGGATCATAGCCCAACTGATTCAAAATAGTTAGAAAACCATTAGAGAAATAGAATGACCTGCAAACAACTTGAGCAACAAGCATTACAGGCCATCACAAATCAACATTCCAAAATGTTTCTGTCTGTAATATGAACAAAATAAAAATGCAGATTTACAGTAAGCTGGTGTTCTAGAACCATTCCCCTTTCAAATGTGTTTCATACCAAAATGTGCAATATCCGGAACCATGTATTTAGAGAGTTGGGCTATTGCGTTTTCTGCATTATGATACTTTTCCATGACACTGCAATATTCTATTTTACACACTTAATCAAATCCTTTTTTAAGTTAACCCCTGGTCAGATGTGGTGATTGACAGCTGACACTCTCAGCTACTCGCGTTGGCTAGCTAGCGTTGCGTTAGCTTTGAGCTCTTGTGTATCATGGTCCTTTTGATTATGGATCGCTTCGACAGTTTATTGGAGCCTGGGGTATCTGTTCCTGTTGGCCCAAAGAGGAACATTTCTAAACAAGCTCATGACAAGGATAGAACCTAGATCCAGTGACACTTAGGTGAAGGGAAACAACCTAATAGCCTACCCACTGCAGACAAATATCAGGCTGTGTCACTCCAAAAATAAGAATTTTGCCACAAAACATGATTATTTGTCTCTTGAAAATAAAATTACCTTGCAATATATTTCAAACAAAATGATGTCTGTCTTTTCACCTTGCAATACAATATACCATGTCATGATGGAAAAATAATATCTCTTTCACATATTTTAATTCATGTCAATTTACCACCATTTCTGAAAATTGATATAGAGTGGAAGTCGGAAGTTTACATACATCTTAGCCAAATACATTTAAACTCAGTTTTTAACAATTACTGACATTTAATCCTAGTACTAATTCCCTGTCTTAGGTCAGTTAGGCTCACCACTTTATTTTAAGAATGTGAAATGTCAGAATAATAGTAGAGAGAATGATGTATTTCAGCTTTTATTTCTTTCATCACATTCCCAGTGGGTCAGAAGTTTACATACACTCAATTAGTATTTGGTAGCATTGCCTTCAGATTGTTTAACTTGGGTCAAATGTTTTGGGTAGCCTCCCACAAGCTCCCACAATAAGTTGGGTGAATTTTGGCCCATTCCTCCTGACAGAGCTGGTGTAACTGAGTCAGGTTTGTAGGCCTTGCTCACACACACTTTTTCAGTTCTACCCACAAACTTTCTATGGGATTGAGGTCAGGGCTTTGTGATGGCCACTCCAATACCTTGACTTTGTTGTCCTTAAGCCATTTTGCCACAACTTTGGAAGTATGCTTGGGGTCATTGTCCATTTGGAAGACCCATTTGCGACCAAGCTTTAACTTCCTGACTGATGTCTTGAGATGTTGCTTCAATATATCCACATACTTTTCCTCCCTCATGATGCCATCTATTTTGTGAAGTGCACCAGTCCCTCCTGCAGCAAAGCACCCCCACAACATGATGCTGCCACCCCTATGCTTCATTTACGGTTGGGATAGTGTTCTTCGGCTTGCAAGCCTCCTATTTTTTCCTCCAAACATAATGATGGTCATTATGGCCATACAGTTCTATTTTTGTTTCATCAGACCAGAGGACATTTCTCCAAAAAGTATGATCTTTATCCCATGTGCAGTTGCAAACCATAGTCTGGCTTCTTTATGGCGGTTTTGGAGCAGTGGCTTCTTCCTTGCTGAGCGGCCTTTCAGGTTATGTCGATATAGGACTCGTTTTACTGTGGCTATAGATACTTTTGTACCTGTGTTCTCCAGCATCTTCACAGGGTCCTTTGCTGTTGTTCTGGGATTGATTTGCACTTTTCGCACCAAAGTACGTTCATCTCTAGGAGACAGAACGCGTCTCCTCCTGAGTGGTATGATGGCTACGTGGTGTACAATTTTTTTCTGAGGTATTGTCTGATTTCTTTTGATTTTCCCATGATGTCAAGCAAAGAGGCACTGAGTTTGTAGGTAGGCCTTGAAATACACCCACAGATACACCTCCAATTTACTCAAATTATGTCACTTAGCCTATCAGAAGCTTCTAAACCCATGACCTAATTTTCTAGAATTTTCCAAGCTTTTTAAAGGCACAGTCAACTTAACTTCTGACCCACTGGAATTGTGATACAGTGAATTATAAGTTAAATAATCTGTCTGTAAACAATTGTTGGAAAAATGACTTGTGTCAAGCACAAAGTAGATGTCCTAACCAACTTGCCAAAACTATAGTTTATAACAAGAAATGTGTGGAGTGGTTGAAAAACAAGTTTTAATGACTCCAACCTAAGTGTATGGAAACTTCCGACTTCAACTGTATCATGTTTTGGGATAAAACTCTTAATTTGCTTTTTATTCATTTGGACTGCTTTCTTAAATACAGTTGTAACCTCTAGCGTTCAGACCACTAGCGTACTCTGGGGATGAGAATAAGTCAGGCACGCTGTTAGATGCTTCTCTCTGAGGACCACTCGGGCAGGTCCTAGGGGGCCATTAGACGCAGAGTATTGATTTGGAGGGCTGGAGGAATTATACTGTGGCTGCGTCTCAATACTCTGAAGTAGCTTCCTCTCCTTTAACTGTACCAATCTGAAAATACAGGCTGTAGGTCAAAACAATCAGGAAAGGACACAAGGAGAAGAAGCCAATTTAGACTATTGAGGTAATGTAGAGCTATGGCAGTAGGTGCTTATGGCCTGGTGGGCAATGTGACTATAAAAGAGACAGCCATTAAGGAGTCAGTCACTGTAAAATTAGCACAGGGGTCAGTCACTGTAAAACCTCTTCCTCTGCCAGATGGATCAATATTTGCTTCTTCATTAAAAGGGCTTCTTTCCAGTTATTGGTCTTGATGATACCTGACAAAGACCATTATAGGTGAAATGGTCCCGTGTCATTAACTCATGTGTGAAGGTCATGCTGGGGAACAGTGAGCAGAAAGACCAAGAACTTGACTGCCAGTGGATACAAGATATTTAGAAGTTAATAGGAATTAATGAGTTACTGTGTGACCTTTGTCCTTTAACCCTGCAGCTCCAGGATGCCCTGAAGTGCCAGCAATGCCAGAAACAGTTCAGGTCCAAGGCTGGACTCAACTACCATACAATGGCTGAGCACAGCAGCAAGGTAAACACACGCGCGCACACACAAACAATCACAAACACACACACAACCAAAGTTGATTGATATACTAGTCAGAAACTATCCGTTTTGAAAGTAACCGTTGGAGTTTAATTTGCAACATGTTACAGTGGAGGGAGCTCTGTTGTGAGTTCCTAGCAAGTAGGCGTGAGAGATTTATTTGGGATTGTGGGTGGTATGGCAGACAATTGAAGGGTCCTTCTCCTGACCTCTATTTTTTTGGCTGTTTTATAGCTCATTTCATGCTTTTGTTCACATTTTGCCATGAAGCTGAGAGAAAGCTTTGCAGTTTTAAAAGTAACTTCCTGCTAATCTACACATTTTGGAAAGGGGCCCCGGGGCATGTCCCCTGCATGCCCGTTTGATAATCCTGCCCTGGTCAAAGAGGTTACACCTCTGACCCAGTGACCTACTACACTACTACCTACCTAGAACTGTTGAGTGACCAATATAGACACCTCTGAACAACATAGACACCAAGGGCTCTGTTATCAGCTGGCATTAAGTATCAAACGGACATTCAATTTTCCAGCCCTAACGCCAGGTTCAGCAATTGACCTGTTTTATATCAGCTCACTTGCACTCACATGGGAGGGGTGGAAATATTTGAGGTGTGTCCTTAAAAAAACACAATCCAAAGTGATAATTTCAGACAGCGCTGGTTTTAGCGGTAACGCACAATGCTCATATTCACATGGAACAAGAGTAGCCTAATCTTCTTTTAGTGCATGTATACTTAGTATTTAGAAACATAAAAAACGAACTGTAAGAGGTGCGTAACTGGCTGCAGGGAAATCAGGCGCAGGAGAGCAGAACTGGGTAATAACCGAAGCAGTTTTATGAGGCAAAACCAACGGCACCCAGAACAACAACATATGGGTTGAAATAACCCGTCGCAACCAGTCAGAAGAGCACGTACACTTTACAACAAACAATTCCACACACAGACATGGGGGGAACAGAGGGTTATATACACGTCAAGTATTGAGGGGATGTAAACCAGGTGTGTGGGAAAACAAGACAAAACAAATGGAAAATGAAAGGTGGATCGGCGATGGCTAGAAAACCGGTGACGTCGACCGCCGAACGCCGCCCGAACAAGGAGAGGAACGGACTTCGGCGGAAGTCGTGAGAGTAACCCCCTTGACCGCGCGCCGACACCGGCCTCGGGGACAACCCGGAGGGCGAGGTGCAGGGCGATCCGGACGGAGACGGTGGAACTCCCGCAGCATTGAAAGGTCCAACACGTCCTCTACCGGAACCCAGCATCTCTCCTCCGGACCGTACCCCTCACACTCCACGAGCTACTGAAGGCCCCTCGCCCGACGCATCGAGTCCAGTTTAAATCGAACTGAATACGCCGGGGCCCCCTCGATTTCCAGAGGGGGCGGAGAAACCTCCCGCACCTCAGACTCCTGGAGCGGACCAGCCACCACCAGCCTGAGGAGAGACACATGGAACGAGGGGTTAATACGGTAATCGGGGGGAAGCTGTAACCTGTAACGCACCTCGTTCAGTCTCCTCAGGACTTTAAACTGCCCCACAAACCACGGACCCAGCTTCCGGCAGGGCAGGCGGAGGGGCAGGTTTCGGGTCGAGAGCCAGACCCGGGCGCCGGGCCTCACTGCGGTGATGGTCTGCGCTGGCTTTCTGGCGCAGCACGGCGCGCTGAAGATGAACATGGCGGCGTCCCATGTCTCCTCCGTGCGCTGGAACCAGTCGTCCACCGCAGGAGCCTCGGTCTGACTCTGATGCCAAGGAGCCAGGACCGGCTGATACCCCAGTACGCACTGGAAGGGGGAGAGGTTAGTGGAGGAGTGGCGAAGCGAGTTCTGGGCCATCTCTGCCCAGGGCACGAATGCCGCCCACTCCCCCGGCCGGTCCTGGCAATAAGACCGCAGAAACCTACCCACATCCTGATTAACTCTCTCCACCTGCCCGTTACTCTCGGGGTGAAAATCCTCAGGCACCCCGTAGTGCCGGAAGACGTGAGTGAACAAGGCCTCAGCAGTCTGTAGGGCCGTAGGGAGACCGGGCAGAGGAAGGAGACGGCAGGACTTGGAGAAACGGTCCACAACGACCAGGATCGTGGTGTTACCTTGTGAGGGGGGAGATCTGTGAGAAAATCTATCGACAGGTGAGACCATTGCCGTTGTGTAACTTAACTCTGGGCAGGTGCCTAGGAGCCTTACACTGGGCGCACACCGAGCAGGAGGAAACATTAACCCTCACATCCTTGGCCAAGGTGGGCCACCAGTACTTCCCACTCAAACAGCGCACTGTCCGACCGATACCTGGATGACCAGAGGGTGACGTGTGAGCCCAATAGATCAGCCGGTCACGGGCAGCAGACGGAACTTACAGACGCCCAGCGGGACGCTGGAGGGGAGCGGGCTCTGCACGTAACGCCTGCTCAATGTCCGCGTTCAGCTCCCATACTACCGGCGCCACCAGGCAAGAGGCCGGGAGTATGGGGGTGGGATCCATGGGCCGCTCCTCTGTGTCATACAGCCGGGACAGTGCGTCTGCCTTGACATTCTAGGAACCAGGTCTGTACGAAAGGGTGAAAACAAAATGGGTAAAACACATGGCCCACCTTGCCTGGCGTGGATTCAGTCTCCTTGCTGCCCGGATGTACTCCAGATTGCGGTGGTCAGTCCAGATGAGAAAAGGGTGTTTAGCCACCTCAAGCCAATGTCTCCACGCCTTCAAAGCCTTGATGACAGCCAACAGCTCCTGGTCCCCCACGTCATAGTTTCGCTCCGCCGGGCTGAGCTTCCTCGAGAAGAAGGCACAGGGGCGGAGCTTCAGTGGCGTACCCAAGCGCTGAGAGAGCACGGCTCCTATCCCAGCCTCGGACGCGTCCACCTCCACTGTGAACGCCAAAGAGGGATCCGGATGGGCCAGCACGGGAGCCGAGGTAAACAGGGCCCTCAGGTGAACAAAAGCCCTATCCGCCTCCGCCGACCACTGCAACCGAACCGGACCCCCCTTCAGCAGTGAGCTAATGGGAGCCGCTACCTGACCAAAACCCCTGATAAACCTCCGGTAGTAATTGGCAAACCCAAGAAAACGCTGCACCTCCTTTACCAAGGTGGGAGTCGGCCAATTACGCACGGCTGAAAGACAGTCACTCTCCATCTCCACCCCTGAGGTGGAAATGCGGTGTCCTAGGAAGGAGACGGACTGCTGTAAGAACAGGCATTTCTCAGCCTTGACATACAGGTCATGCTCCAACAGTCGACCAAGCACCCTGCGCACCAAGGACACATGCTCGGCGCGTGCAGCAGAGTATATCAGAATGTTATCGATATACACCACTACACCCTGCCCATGCAGGTCCCTGAAAATCTCGTCCACAAAGGCTTGGAAGACTGATGGAGCATTCATCAACCCGTACAGCATGACAAGGTACTCATAATGCCCTGAGGTGGTACTGAACGCTGTCTTCCACTCATCTCCCTCCCGGATACGCACCAGGTTGTAAGGACTCCTGAAATATAGTTTTGTGAAGAAGCGCGCCCCGTGCATTGACTCAATCGCTGTGGCTATAAGAGGTAGCGGGTAACTGTACTTCACAGTGATCTGGTTTAGAGCTCGATAGTCAATACATGGGCGCAGACCTCCCTTCTTCTTCTTCACAAAAAATAAACTTGAGGAGGCGGGTGAAGTGGAGGACCGAATGTACCCCTGATGCAGGGATTCGGAGACATATGTTTCCATAGCCAACGTCTCCGCCTGTGACAGAGGATACACCTGACTCCTGGGAAGTGCGGCATCTACCAGGAGATTTGTTGCACAATCCCCCCGACGATGAGGTGGTAATTGAGTCACCCTCTCTTTAGAGAAGGCGAGAGCCAAGCCGGAATATTCGGGGGGAATGCGCACGGCGGAGACCTGGTCTGGATTTTCCACCATAGTAGCACCAACAGAAACCCCTAAACACCTCCCTGAGCACTCTCGCAACCACCCGGTGAGAGCCCTCCATTGCCATGAAACAGTGGGGTCATAACAAGCTGACCAGGGTAGGCCTAGCACCATGGGAAATGCAGGAGAGTCAATGAGGAAGAGACTGATTCTCTCCTTGTGACGCCCCCATGCGTCACCATGCCCAGAGGAGCGGTGGCCTCCCTAATCAACCCTGACCCCAATGGTCGACTGTCTAAGGCATGAACTGGGAAGGGCATAGCCACTGGAACAATGGGGATCCCTAAACTATGGGCGAATGATCGGTCTATGAAATTCCCAGCCGCGCCTGAATCAACGAGCGCCTTATGCTGGGAATGCGGGGAAAACTCAGGAAAAGTAACAAAAACGTGTGCAACAGAGGGCTCTGGGTGAGAATGGTGCCGGCTCACCTTTGGTGATGCCAGAGTGCCCTGCCTGCTGCCTCGACCCCCAGAGGAACCAACCCGGCACCGACCGGCAGTGTGACCTCTGCGGCCACAGATGGTGCACGTGACGGAACCTCCTCTGGTCTCCCTGAGCGCAGCACCTCCCAGCTCCATGGGCATCGGAGCGGTGGTGCTGGGGGATGGAACTAACAGACCCCGCTCTGGATGTCCGTGGGTAGGCAGCAGGTTATCCAGCCGAATGGACAGGTCCACCAGCTGCTCGGTGGAAGGTGGTGTCGCTGCAGGCCAACTCCGATGGATGCCCCCGCGCAAACTGCAGCGATAATGGTCGATCAGGGCCCTGTCTTTCCATCTCGCGCCGGCGGCCATGGTCCGAAAGTCCATCGCGAACTCCTTGGCGCTCCTTGACCCCTGCCTCAGATGGAAGAGACGTTCACCCGCCGCGGGTGGTCGAAGACTGCCCAGAAGCGGCGGGTGAAATCCTCGAAATGGTCCAGCGCCGCATCTCCTTCTCCCCACACGGCATTGGCCCACTCCAGGGCTTTCCCCGAGAGGCACGAGACGAGCGCGGACACCCTCTCGCGGCCCGAAGGAGCAGGGTGGATGGTTGCCAGGAATAGATCCATCTGCAACAGGAATCCCTGGCAGCGTGCAGCCGTCCCATCGTCCTCCCGGGAAAGGGCGAGACGAATCCCACTGGGACCGGGTGAAGGGGGGGTGAGTAGTGGAGACCCTGGTTGTGCTGGGGGAGGCGCTGGAGGAACTCCCTGTCTCTCCCAGCGGTCCATGGTTTGGACGACGCGGTCCATGGCGGTGCTGAGATGGTGGAGCATTGCCGCGTGCTCCCGGACCCGCTTCTCGACCCCTATACCAGGGGCACCTGCTCCTGCTGACTCCATATTCAGGGTGTGGAATTCTGTAAGATGTGTGTAACTCGCTGCAGGGAAGTCAGGCGCAGGAGAGCAGAACTGGGTAATAACCGGAGCAGTTTAATGAGGCAAAACCAACGGCACCCAGAACAACAAAATATGGGTTTAAATAAACTGTCGCAACCAGTCAGAAGGGCACATACACTTTACAACAAGCAATTCCAACAAGCAATTCCACACACAGACATGGGGGGAACAGAGGGTTATATACACGTCAAGTAATGAGGGGATGGAAACCAGGTGTGTGGGAAAACAAGACAACACAAAACAAATGGAAAATGAAAGGTGGATCGTGACACTAATGTTTTTTCCAATTTTGTTTTATTGAATTTAAAACCAAGCATATCCTCTTCACCTCGCAATGAAGGCTTTTTTTTGTCCTGCCCAATGCAGTCGCGATGTAGTCAAGACTGTTGATAAAAGGTTTGACTCCTGAGAATGCTTGGAAATAAATCTTAATCACCAAAGCTTGATTAAAATATTACGTTTGAGAGGAGCAAAATAGTGAGCTGACATTCCCTTTTTATCTATGCATTTTAGGCAGGTCCACATTATGTTAGCCATGCAGAGACAGTTTTGGACATGCGTAAAACACCTTCCATGACGTCCATGCCCATCATGAAACGAGAGATGAGAACCTTGGTACCGGGGAACCTTGTTATTTTCCTGTGACAAATGCTTGTTCCGTTTCATATGTTCAAAACCCAAGCCCTCCCTTACTGTAGTCTTACTATAACAAAGGCTGGTTCAACAGCAATGCATGTCTTTTTTATCCCAGCAATTTTATAATATCATTACATTTTACATTTATTTATTGTTGCTGTTTTTTAAAATTGTGTTAATTTTATTACAACCAAACTTATTAAAATTATTCACCTTGCTTCCTGGTTTTATGGTGACAAATCCATGGCGCGCATGCAATGCAACTCCTGGAGATATGTGAATACGATCTGATCTGTAAAATGGTTCCGATTATATTCATAAAACATATTTGGGAGCTTTATAACGGTGAATGGACATTCTCCATTTCTCTTTATATTGAATCTATATTGGATCCAGCTACTGTGAAAAGTTTGGAGGTGAGTAAAACCCTCCATAGTCTGCATTATTTTAATATTATATGCCCACGGGGAGAAATGATGGGGCCTGTCAGTGTATTTAAAGCATTTAAACGTTTAAAAAAATATATATTTAGAATTTGATTAATTATTTGTTCTCTTTTTAGGCCTCATCATTAATTAATTGAATCTTGCTTTTTAATAATGTTTGGCATGTCCATGCTCAGCCATAATGAAATGTACAGTAGGCCTAGCCCTTATATCAGTGTGAATGCTATTGAAGCCATTCAATTACTTAGAACAATGTGGACTGTAAATGGGTTCAAGTTAACGTATTTAGCAAAGATGGGATAGGTCTACATTTTGATATTAGGTTTCTGTAGGCCATTTAACAAGCTATAATGAACATTGAGATTGGATTTGATTCCAAGGCAGTACATAAAAGACTGTAAATACACAACTTGAAGCAACCACATATTGCGCTTTGGAACACGTTCTGATTGGCCAGTGAGGGGCCAAGCCTCGACACACCCACAACTTGTTTATTCATGAATAACCAACCCTTTTGCACCAAGTGCCCCAATAATTGTAGTTGTGAAAATAGCTCAAATATTTCTGACACGCCCCTGAACCTATAGCGCTACCGCCTGCGCTTAGATTTACCATTGTGTTTGGTTTGTTAAGATAGAGCCCTTAGATTTACCATTGTGTTTGGTTTGTTAAGATACAGCCCTTAGATTTACCATTGTGTTTGGTTTGTTAAAATACAGCCCTTAGATTTACCATTGTGTTTGGTTTGTTAAGATAGAGCCCTTAGATTTACCATTGTGTTTGGTTTGTTAAGATACAGCCCTTAGATTTACCATTGTGTTTGGTTTGTTAAGATAGAGCCCTTAGATTTACCATTGTGTTTGGTTTGTTAAGATAGAGCCCCAAGTATCTACCAGACCCTAAAGTGGGTTTTCACTTCTGACCGATATGGACTTCAACACCCTACCGTGTGCATGTGTCTGGTTTCCCCTGTCAGAAAAAACACCTTGTTTCTTGTGATGGATGGATTGTGTGAAGGGATATAGTTTCAGGAATGAGCAATTTTAGACAGAGTCTCTTGAGAAGGCCATGTACCAAACAAATATAATTGTGGGTAAAAAAACAAGTACTTAAATGTTTATAAAACAAGGGTGTCAAACATACCGTCCATGGGCCGGATCCGACCTGCAAGTGGTTTGAGTAAAAACATTTTTATTTGTATTTTATTTATTTTTCTCAAGGAAATGTTTTATTAATGAACATTGAAATTACTCAAATTAACTTGAAACTGCGTAATAATGATATTGGACCCACATTATGGAGCTACGTTTTTAGTCACTCTGCCCAGCTTGCTAACGGTCATCAAAAGGAAAGCTAGACAGTCAGGGAGCATTGACAATTATAGCAGCGTTGGATAAATAACTATTTTTTGCACATTTTGACGGCAAGGAAATATATCGTAAAACTTCAATTAAATGCAAAGTCTCAAATAGCCACCTGTCCCTTTTAATAGCCGGGGATCAGCACACATTTCAGCAAATAAACTGCTGTTTCAAATAAATGCTATGTCTAAATGAATAGTTTATGAGTGAACTTCAGTGAGTACCGTAAAGATTTCAGCAAATAAACGGCTGTTTTAAATAAATGCTATGTCTAAATGAATAGTTTATGAGTGAACTTCAGTGAGTACCGTAAAGATTTCAGCAAATAAACAGCTGTTTTAAATAAATGCTATGTCTAAATTAATAGTTTGAGTGAACTTCAGTGAGTACCGTAAAGATTGTGCAAAAGAGGATAAAGTAGAGCAACATCATTGGATGAGACAGCAGTCTGGTTTGACATGGTTGGGGGGGATAAACATCTATTGGTGAGGTGAAGGTAGCCGCCAAGGGTTGTTAAAACAGAAAAAACATGACGCTTAAGCATAAAGTAATATGCGCTCACGTTGCCCCTAGTGGATGGTATTGAAGGCCTCTCTCGACGTCCTGGGGACCTCGACAAATGTCGAACAGTGAAGTCTATCTGCAGTGATCCCACTGCAACTACGGGGGATACAAGGTGCAACGAGGCGCAACAAATGAGAGAATGGTGCTGAAACTAAAATCGTGTGTGTATGATAGGCAGCCTAGTCTTTGCAAGTCTGATCTGCAATAGATGTGTTATGTTTATACTGGTAATACTGGTCACAATAAACATTGGTAGTCTTTTCAACATTTTATTGAGCAAAGGTTGTGTGCATTAAGTAAATAGACGCCTGGCTCAAATAGAAGCATGTCTCTTATAAGCAGCGCTTGTGTTCAGTGATTGAAGCGAATAAACTCTCGGGCTATTAATTGAAGTAATCAATTTAAAGTGCGGCCCTCCGAACCTCGGTGAAGACCGAATGCGGCCGTGGTCCAAAAGTAATTTGACACCCCTGTTCTAAAAGATGGATTTCTACTATTGTTCTTTTTGGCACAGCTGAAGTTCTGATTGTTCTGATGCACATTACATTATGGCGTTAACTTCCTCAGCGGTTTGTTAAGATATCAACATCCCTCCTGCATTAGTGGAATGCTGCGCCATTAAGTTTGTTAATAATTCAAAACTACTACCTCAAAGAGTATCATTTTACCTTTAGCAGAAACTCGTATCCAAAGCAATTAGGGTTAAGTGCCTTGCTCAAGTAGAGAGGCTTATTAATATATATTTTTTAAACTTAGTGGACACTGCAACTTCATTTGACAGATTTTTCACCTAGTCATCTCGGGGATTCGAACCAACAACTTTTCATGTTTTTCCTCCCGCCCCATCATAAAATATTAATGAATGAACATGTCCCAAACAGTCTCCTTTGTGTGTGTGTGTGTGTGTGTGTGTGTGTGTGTGTGTGTGTGTGTGTGTGTTCCATTCAGCCTTGCCATCATAGCTGATTTGTTTAAATCTAAGAAGAGTTATGCCCTCTGTACAACTGAAGTAAAACTGTTTAAGACCTTTGTCTTCAGTCTCTGCTCATTACATTCTGGTGCAGTAGAGACGTTCATTAAGATATCAACAAATCTATCCTTTGTTAGTGGAATGGCTCTCCAATTAAGTTTGTTGAATATTTCAAAACAACTATCTTAAAAAGTATAATAACATTTTAATGAACTAACATGTCCCAAACACTTTCATTTGTGTTAGTGCGTGTCGGTGAGGGTGTATGTGTGTGTGTTTGTGTTGTTCTGAATTACCTGCAGAAGTGGCATCGTTGCTAATCTGTACCCGGTGTGTGTCCTCTGGTCACATGGCTGAGCACCAGTGCAGCGTGGGAAAACACAGCAGCAGGATGACACAGTGACAGAGGTTGTTGTAACTGCCACTGTGATACACTACCTCTGATTTTTCTCTCTCCTCTCTATCCCTCTCTCTAGTACTCTCTTATTCCCTCCCCCTCTCTTTCTCAGTCTCTCTCTCCCTCCCTCTCTCTTCCTCTCACACTCTCACCACATTTCCATATCGTTCTTTCCCACTCATTCTTTCTCACCACATTTCCATATCGTTCTTTCTCTCTATCTATTTCTCTCTCATTCTCTCACCACATTTCCATATCCTTCTCTCTCATGTCTGATATAGGTTTTAAAAAGAAATGCTGGTGGTTCCGCTGTGTCCCCTGGTGAATCTAAGGCTGACGGGAGTGTGTGTTCTCTAGCCTCAGGGCCTGACTGTGACATGATTCGCTTTGCTTTGCTTTAGTGTGGGAATTACATGTATTCCTCTGATCTACCATCTTATCCCCCTCCTTTCCCTTGCAGACTAAGGATATATCTCAATAGTCTATAGATCTGTACAGATCTAAAAACACAAGAGAAACCAAAATGGTGTATGCTAATTTAGGCCATTAAGATGCACCCGAGCGTGTATCCACAGTTGCATTTCAATCCAGAGAGTTGTTCTCTCAATATCTGTGACCCACCACCTGGATTCGGACCTACAGTTGAAGTCGGAAGTTTACAAACACTTAGGTTGGAGTCATTAAAACTCGTTTTTCAACCACTCCACAAATGTCTTATTAACAAACTATAGTTTTGGCAAGTCGGTTAGGACATATACTTTATGCATGACACAAGTAATTTTTCCAACAATTGTTTAAAGACAGATTATTTCACTTATAATTCACTGAATCACAATTCCAGTGGGCCAGAAGTTTACATACACTAAGTTGACTGTGCCTTTAAACAGCTTGGAAAATTCCAGAAAATGATGTCATGGCTTTAGAAGCTTCTGATAGGCTAATTGACATCATTTGAGTCAATTGGAGGTGTACCTGTGGATGTATTTCAAGGCCTACCTATAAACTCATTGCCTCTTTGCTTGACATCAAGGGAAAATCAAAAGAAATCAGCCACCTCAGAAAATAAATTGTAGACCTCCACAAGTCTGGTTCATCCTTGGGAGCAATTTCCAAACGCCTGAAGTTACCACGTTCATCTGTACAAACAATAGTACGCAAGTATAAACACCATGGGACCACGCAGCCATCATACCGCTTAGGAAGGAGACACGTTCTGTCTCCTAGAGATGAAAAGTGCAAATCAATCCCAAAACAACAGCAAAGGACCTTGTGAAGATGCTGGAGGAAACAGGTACAAAAGTATCTATATATTCACAGTAAAACAAGTCCTATATCGACATAACCTGAAAGGCCGCTCAGCAAGGAAGAAGCCACTGCTCCAAAACCACCATAAAAATGCCAGACTACGGTTTGCAACTGCACATGGGGACAAAGATCGTACTTTTTTGAGAAATGTCCTCTGGTCTGATGAAACAAAAATAGAACTGTATGGCCATAATGACCATCATTATGTTTGGAGGAAAAAGGGGGAAGCTTGCAAGCCGAAGAACACCATCCCAACCGTGAAGCACCAGGCTGGCAGCATCATGTTGTGGGGGTGCTTTGCTGCAGGAGGGACTGGTGCACTTCACAAAATAGATGGCATCATGAGGGAGGAAAATTATGTGGATATATTGAAGCAACATCTCAAGACATCAGTCAGGAACTTAAAGCTTGGTCGCAAATGGGTCTTCCAAATGGACAATGACCCCAAGCATACTTCCAAAGTTGTGGCAAAATGGCTTAAGGACAATAAAGTAAAGGTATTGGAGTGGCCATCACAAAGCCCTGACCTCAATCCTATAGAACATTTGTAGGCAGAACTGAAAAAGCGTGTGCGAGCAAGGAGGCCTTCAAACCTGACTCAGTTACACCAGCTCTGTCAGGAGGAATGGGCCAAAATTCACCCAACTTATTGTGGGAAGCTTGTGGAAGGCTACCTGAAACATTTGACCCAAGGTAAACAATTTAAAGGCAATTCTACCGAATACTAATTGAGTGTATGTGAACTTCTGACCCACTGGGAATGTGATGAAAGAATTAATAGCTGAAATAAATAATTCTCTCTACTATTATTCTGACATTTCACAATCTTAAAATAAAGTGGTGACCTAAAACAGGGAATTTTTACTAGGATTAAATGTCAGGAATTGTGAAGAACTGAGTTTAAATGTATTTGGCTAAAGTGTATGTAAACTTCCGACTTCAACTGTATGTAGTAAAACTGGAAATGGTGTTTTTTACATTGGATAAAAGTATACACTCAGAGCTAGAAAATGGTATATCATACACTGCAGTTGAGGAATAATGGGAAAGTAATTCTGCTTTGAATGTTGATAAACTTGTAACCCCACTTTTGAGAAAATGGCCTGTGAATGTATGGTACACCTACTGGAGAGCTCTTCTTTGTCTACACCCATTCAGCATAGTTCACACCCTCTTAGTCTGTAGCCCCACCCATCTCTTTAAGAACTCACATGTGAGGCCATGTGCTAAACAGAGTGAATAATGTAGTGTAGTAAACAACCAAAGATTTAAAGACTAAAAGTGGTGAAAGTAGTAGAAAAAAGTTGCAGTAAAATCACACTTTATCTCGTCCTTAGCCTATATCCTAATCTGACTTTGGTGCAGGTCATGTTGCTCTTCACATTACCATCTCTGGTAAACACACACCATATAAAATAAAATCAACTTTTATTTGTCACATGCCCAAATTTGGCCCATGGGGGGTTTTATTTGGCCCCCTAAGTTTTCTGAGCAGCCAAACATTATCCGCGGCTGAATCTAGTTGATGATCCCTGGTTACTTGCATAGTGGAGTCTTTTGTTTAGACATATTGCTCGCTAGCTAACTAAACGATGAACCATAATCCCAACTCTAATGCCACGTTAAAAATGACTGGGAACTCAGAAATCTCTGACTTCTGACTTCAGTGAGTTCAAAACAACTGGGAACTTGGGAAAAAAACAAGCTCCGACTGGGGAAAAATACATTTGAACGGTTATCCAACTCGGAATTCCAATTCATGAACTCCGACTTTCCGACCTGATGATCACTGACATCATGATTTGACCAAGGCCTTTCCAAGTTCCCAGTTGTTTTGAACATGGCAATACTACCATGCATGAATCTGCAGGTAGCTAAAGCTATCAACTAGGTTCAATGCTAGCTAGCTAACATAAGGCTATAACTAGCAATGCAAATGTTTTTTTTGAGATACAAAAACTATTACTAGACAGATCATATGTAACTTAAGCTAGCGAGACAGCCAGCTAACGTTAGCTAGCTAGCTAACAATATGCTTTCACTTGCAATGAAAACGACTTTCTGACTAAATTAGAAACGTATAATATCTGAAAATGTAGCTAGACTCTTACCTGTATAAATTGATGAATGCTTATCCCTCTCTGTCATGGATGCCATGGTTGCCATTTTTTTGAAGATGTGATCCGGAGTCAGGTGTTTTATACAACAGCCTTCTGTGTTCTTTTTTCGACTCTTTATGCAGTTGGTAGTCATCTATCTGCTTCCACCGAGCATTCCATTGATTTCAAAACTCGGTCAACAACACTGTTGATCGCCGTTTCTTCCCCATCACTGTCATCAGAAGACCCTACAATGTCTGGTTCAGTGAAAATGTTTTTACCTAAATCAGGGATTTCCTCATCGTCTGATTCATTTTCAGAGTCAGCGACCGTCCTCCAGAAAGTAGTCCGTCACAACTTCAGGGTAGTAATGTTGAGAGCAGTAGCAACACTTCTTCATGATATTTTTCAAAAACAGCCGTGGTATAAAGGATTATCTACATATACTGAGCTGCTCATGTTATAGACAGAAGCATGTTACATGGCAGACCAATCCAAACTCATCTCTCGGCATGTCCAGCCCATCCATGATCTCAGCCAATCATGGCTAGCAGGAAGGTCCCTGTAATTTCCTGTGGCTTAAACAACTAGGCTCGTAATTGAACTATTTTATTTGTATTTACAGGTGGCATGCAAGTTTGTTATTAAGGCACATGAAGGTTCACATGATCCAGAAGACATTTCTGACAAAAAACGCATTTTGATAAAATAAAAAAAACAGGCCTCTCTTGTGAAGTAGTGGCATGTGACATACGCCTAGCTTCTTGAAACGAGTCACATATGCACTTAATCACTGCCCAAATCTGTAGCCCCCCCTCCCCTTTCCTCCTCTCTCTGGCTGTGCTGTGCTGTCAGCTGCTGTTTTTATCAGACATGTTTTTGGCACTGATAAACACCTTGGTGAAAACATTAGTTTGACAATTGTCATAACATGCATAGAGTAACGGGATTGCCATGAAACCGTTTAATGATTCTGGCATCACCCGAACGCCTCAGACGGAAATCACATTTTCCAGGCCTGGTTTAGGAGGGGGAGGTGTTTTGAGGGGACAGGACACTTGTCTGACGCTGTGTTTTCCCCCCCTCAGGCTTTGGGGAGCGAGGACCAGATGGGGGACGGGCAGGAAGAGAGAGAGAGGCTGCGCAGAGTGCTCAAACAGATGGGACGAATCAAGTGTCCTAGGGAGGTATGTACTCTCTCCTCCAACTGGGCACAGACGTCAGTTCAATGTCTAGTTTGGATTTACATTTGGTTGAGTTGTCAACTAATGTTAAATCAACTAAAATGTTCACCATGTCACTGGATTTAGGTTGGGTGAAAAAAAAAAAAAATTCCCTTTCTTTTTCAAATCCAATCAGTATTCCACGTTAATTCAACGTCAATTTTTTGGGGTTGAAGTGACATAGAATCGACGTTGATTCAACAAGTTCTTTCTTTCTCTCTCTTTTCTGTACCCCCACTTCTTTTGCTATCTTCTCCAATTGTATTCCATTTTCTTCTCTATTTCTGCTGAAAACTCCTCCATCTCCATTTACCCCTCTTTCTCTCCTTCCTTTTTCGCTCCCTCCTCTCCTCTGTCTTTCTTGTTATTCTGCCCAAACATACATCAACGCTCTGTTATCAATTCCTCACACTACAGTGCAGAGAGGGGAAGAGGGAGGGCTACAGAGACAGAGACATTTACAATAACCTCTCTTCGTCCATGGACATGTTCAATCTTTCCTCCATTTCTATCTCCATTCTTATGTCAAACAACCTCCTGAGAAAAATATGTTTATGTTAATTATACTATATAAAAAATGTTAGATGAATAGTAGACACAATGTGATGGTTGCCTTCGTTAGACAAATCCATACTCTGCTCCAACAACCTGATTTCCAGTCTAATGTGAATGTTCTATTTCTCCCTTTTTAAATGTTACACACACACACACACACACACACACACACACACACACACACACACACACACACACACACACACAGAGCTGCTCAGCCCATTTTTTCAGTCTGATGGGATACCAGTACCATCAGAAGCGCTGTGGCAGAGAGCTATCAGAGGAGGACAAAATTGTATTTCTGTGTCAGCACTGTGGGAAGACCTACCGCTCTAAGGCTGGCAGAGACTACCACCTCCGCACTGAACACCCCACCACTACCAACAATACCACCGGCAGAGGGGTACGAGAGAGCTGAACGGTTTTGTTTACTATTATATTATTATGACTAGTGTGTCTTGAAATGTCATATGCTGTTAATTATGGAAAAAACTTACATCTGGTTCGTTCAGCCATTCCTATGGCAGAAATGTATGTAGAAAGAATGGGGGTTTGGAATGAAAGACGAAAATAAGGTCAGGTTAACACAGGCTTAGGAGATATGTTTTGTTCTATGAGATAATATCAGTCAGTCAACATGACCTTTATGTTTTGTTCTATGAGATAATATTAGTCATTCAACATGACCTTTATGTTATGTTCTATGAGATAATATCAGTCATTCAACATGACCTTTATGTTGTTCTATGAGATAATATCAGTCAGTCAACATGACCTTTGTTTTGTTCTATGAGATAATATCAGTCAGTCAACATGACCTTTATGTTGTTCTATGAGATAATATCAGTCAGTCAACATGACCTTTATGTTATGTTCTATGAGATAATATCAGTCATTCAACATGACCTTTATGTTATGTTCTATGAGATAATATCAGTCAGTCAACATGACCTTTATGTTTTGTTCTATGAGATAATATTAGTCAGTCAACATGACCTTTATGAATGATGAAGCCTTCATGTGCTTGTTTTGATTAAATAAATGCACTGAATTCACAGAAAGTGACGTTATCTGATAAAGATGATCTCATAGAACAAAACGTATAAGATCTCCTGAGCCTGTGTTTACCACACACCTTATTTTCTGCATTTATCCCCATTGTTTTTGAAACCATTCATTCCCCCATAGGCTTTGGCCAACGAGCCATGGCAGAGTTATGCCTACAAAAAGTTACAATTGCTCTCCATTCCCTATCCTCTCGTCCTTTATTACACCCATAGTCATTGATTGAATTGCTGTGAATCCTCTTCTCATTGGTCTCTGACTGGGCTGTGTCCCTCCTCTCTTCCAGATGAGAACAGAGGAGTCACAGCCTGCAGGAAGGAGGGAACAGAACCACATGGAGAGAGAGAGGAAGGAAAAAGAAAAGTGTCAGGAGTTGTCTGCGGGTAGGGAGAAGGATGGGAGAGAGAGGGAGAGAGAGGGGCTGGGGGAGGACTTTGAGAGGACTCCTAGTGGTAGGGTGAGACGCCGGTCTGCTCAGGTAGCAGTGTTCCACCTGCAGGAGATAGCAGAGGATGAACTGGCCAAGGACTGGGGCACAAAGCGTCGCATCAAAGATGACCTGGTACCGGACAGCAAGAGGGTAAGACATAGACAGGTACACACACACACACACACACACACATACACACACACACACACTTAACATGTGGCCCCTGTCTTCCTCCCCCAGTTGAACTACACTCGTCCTGGTCTTCCCAAGTTCAGTCCCAAGCTGCTGGAGAGCTGGAAGAACGAGGTCAAAGAGAAGGGCTTCATCTGCTGCTCCAACGGAGTAAGAATCTCTGGACAACCTGTTCTGTACATTAAACCCCTCTCAGATAAATCCTGTATTTTAAGTAATCCAGTTGCTTTTATACATTTCAGCGCTGTAAATTTTGAGCTTAACAGTCTCTAAAAATGAACAAGTTTATGTTTAAAAGGCAGAGTTTCCTATTGTTGTGTCTCAGTTATTGTTCCTCTCTGTTTTTAGAGCTGTGAAGCTGTTTACTCCAGTGTGTCCGGACTCAAAGCTCATCTAGCCAACTGTAACCAGGTAGGACCATCAGGACCTTAAATGGATAAAAAAATATCTGACCCTGTATCACCCTGTTGAGTTCAGGGACAACTTGTTCCTTCACTTGACTGGGGTATGTTTCTGTGTGCTGCAGGCAGAGGGCGATGCAGGGAAGTACACCTGCTTACTGTGCCAGAAGGAATTCAGCTCAGAGAGTGGTGTCAAATACCACATCAGCAAGACCCACTCACAGGTGAGACGAACATACAGTCCCTTACAGGTGGGCCTGATATACCCACTCACAGGTGAGACGAACATACAGTCCCTTACAGGTGGGCCTGATATACCCACTCACAGGTGAGACGAACATACAGTCCCTTACAGGTGGGCCTGATAGACACACTCACAGGTGAGACGAACATACAGTCCCTTACAGGTGGGCCTGATAGACACACTCACAGGTGAGACGAACATACAGTCCCTTACAGGTGGGCCTGATATACACACATTTTAAAACACACAGGTGGATGTCATACACCTGTAGTAACATGCAGTTGAATGTTTTCCCCTCAACATTATCATATGTTACAGAACTGGTTCCGAGCCTTCAGCCACATGGTGCCCAGCAGTAGCAGCAGCAGACCGCCAGACAACCAAGAGAAAACGGAGGTTAAGAACGGAGCCACCATGGGAAAGAAGAGAGGCCGCAAGCCAAAAGAGCGCCCCCCTGAGGCTACCCCCGTCCAAACAAAGACTATTTTCAGCACCACCCAAAACTCAGCCCCCATCCTGAACATGGCTCAGGCCCAGAACCCGGTCCCGACAGAGAGAGGGAACCCAGGGAGCCTGACGCTTAACAGACAGCCCAACCAACCCACCACACGGAGGAGTAAGCTCAAGTGGGTGCCCCCTCCCTCCGAGTAGCTCTGCTTTCAACCCAAGAGCCAGAGAGGCTATGTCTATCTATCCACATTACGCCAGTAAGCTCAAGGATGTTTTGGATACCTCAAGGATTGGCGGACAGAGAACAAAACTAAAAACGACTGCACTCAGATCTTTGTGTTTTAACATTAAATATACTGTATACAGTTTGTCTACTGGTATATGTTGATATGACAGTCATTTTATTTAGTTTCCTCCATTCCATTTCCAAGCATCATTTCAGTTAACTATTGACAACAGGGGTTCATTGTAATCAAAGTTATAATCCTACTCTGTGTAAAAATATATTTTTCTAAACAAAAGTAGTATTTCAAATTAATGTTGGCATATTCCCTCTACATGTCTTTAGATTCATGTTGTGTTTGAGAGATTTTTCAAAGGATATTCTATTAGGATAGTGAGGTGCTGCTAGTGATTATTTTAATGGATATACTGTGTACTGTGTATATATACTATATCTATCTATTTACAGTATATACTCAAAGCAATGACGTCATCCCTCTTTTTTTCAACGCAGGAAGGTCAAATTTGGTCTAAAGCGATCACACTCCTTTTAATTTTTGTTGTTTTACACTTTGGCATCTTTTGTTTGTTTTTATTGTGGCAGCTGAATGTCGGATTAGAGGTTTTTTGATCAGACTGCAGTGCAATATACTAATTTGTTTTTGTCTCTGTTTTCTTTGGCTTTTCTTTTCAAAGTAGTGAAAGACCACACTAACGCATACATCAAATTATTTACTGTGTCTGATGCTCTGGCTAAGCTACGTAGTTAGTCTTTGTTTCAACTACACTGAAATGTAGGAAATTAGCAACATTTTCACAATATGATATGAGATTTTATCGAATTTTGGTGACAGTAATTAGACCTTGGTGGGGCATATGATTGGGGATGTTAACGCAAACATTTCTACACTAAAATCTATATCTACACCCAAGCAATGTAAACAGCATATCCACAAAGTTTGAAGATGTGTAGATTTTGTTTAATATAGGTTTCGCCATTGGAGCTCATAGTCTGAATTAAATGTGGGAATGTTGTCGTAATAGGTTCCCATTAAAATGGACAAAAATTGCTTTTTTGCAACAACAACAAAAATTCTCAAGCTACAATTTTCCTAGGACTGTCTGGGAGTCGGGAGGGGAAAACTGAGAGGTGTGGAACTCTCTTTGTTAGTGGTGTATTAACCAATTTACCCTTAACCAATTTAGCCTGGTGATGTCACCAGGCAAGCCGAAACTCCCGCCCATGCAAACCTGCTGATTAGAAGGTCCTGTGTAGATTGAATTTTCGAACAGTAACTATCAGGAAATAACACTGATCAAATGTTTTTCACACATTTACAGTGTTAGTTTCATCAGCTGTGGTACAATATGATACAAAACACAAGAGGAAGTGAATTTTGACTGCACTAGGCCTTTAAATAATTCAGAAAAGGGAGCTGCAGTTGACTTTTTTTAAATAAAAGTTTAACTTAGTTTAATCTTTTATGAAACGTAAAAAATAAAAACCTAAAATGAAGGCTTAGATGTAGTTATATATAAGGACATATTCCCGGTCATTAAAACACTTGTCTTGCACTTTAACCCTAACCCCTTTCCTCTCTTTCCCCCTGTTTTGTCTTTTTGCACATGAAGAGCAAAGAAAAAAAAACTTTATGCTCCGGGAAGAAGATGCCCTTAGACACAGATTTATAATCAGCCCTGCCTAAATTTTTACCTTAAGAATTATGGGTAAAGACACAAAACTGACCATAGATCAGCTTCTAAGGGGCAGCTTCACCCTACTCTAACCTAAACCTCCTATATCCAGGACTGTAAAATAAAAATGTGATGTCCAGAAATAAGTACATTTAGATCTCTGTGCCCCGCTTTCCGACAGGATTCAATGAGTAGATAACAGGGCCACCTCAGTGAATTCAAAACCCTAACTAAGCCATAACTGATCCTCAGAAATGCTAAACATTTTAGGCTGTTCTGCCAGTCAACTATTTCAGCGTAAAAGGAAATTACGTTTAAATTAAATGTCTTTAATTTATGAAAATGCTAATGTGCAATCAGCTCATTTTAATATTTTATCTATAATAAATACTTAAAGTAGATAACTTGAATTCACAAAACAATTGTAATCATTTGATTTAAGTCAAATTTTATGAAATGTTTAATGTATATTTATATGAATAGAGCAGAATAGCTTGCTCTCTCAAAGCGGCAGATCTATTTGATAATCACTTGTGTATATTATCTAGTTAATCTGAAAGTAGTGGGAGTTTGTGAAAAGTTTATGGTTACATGGTGCAATTTACTCTGCTTGTTCATCCAGCACAGTTTTTCCAAAAATATATTATTACTTTATAATATGTCCTACAAATACAGGTGCTAAACTCGATGAATCTTAACCATTATGTAAAAATAACATATCACATTTACATAAGTATTCAGACACTACTCATTACATTGAAGAACCTTTGTCAGTGATTACAGCCTCGAGCTTGGCACACCTGTATTTGGGGAGTTTCTCCCATTCTTCCCTGCAGATCCTCTCAAGCTCTGTCAGGTTGGATGGGGAGTCTCGCTGCACAGCTATTTTCAGGTCTCTCCAGAGATGTTTGATCCAGTTCAAGTCCGGGCTCTGGCCGGGCCCCTCTAGGACATTCAAAGACTTGTCCCGGAACCACTACTGCGTTGTCTTGGCTGTGGGCTTAGGGTTGTTGTCCTGTTGGAAGGTGAACCTTCGCCCCAGTCTGAGGTCCTGAGCACTCTGGAGCAGGTTTTCATCAAGGATGTCTCTGTACTTTGCTCCATTCATCTTTCCCTCAATCCTGACTAGTCTCCCAGTGCCTGCTGCTGAAAAACATCCCCACAGCATGATGCTGTCACCGCCATGCTTCACTCTAGGGATGGTGTCAGGTTTCCTCCAGACGTGGCGCTTGGCATTCAGGCCAAAGAGTTCAATCTTGGTTTCATCAGACCAGAGACTCTTGATTCTCATGGTCTGGATAGTCCTTTACATGCCTTTTGGCAAACTCCAAGTGGGCTGTCATGTGCCTTTTTCTGAGAGGCCACTCTACTATAAAGGCCTGATTAGTGGAGTGCTGCAGAGGTGGTTGTCCCTCTGGAAGGTTATCCTATCTCCAGAGGAACTCTAGAGCTCTGTCAGAGTGACCATCGTGGTTCTTGGTCTCCTCCCTGACCAAGGCCCTTCTCCCCCAGGCGCTTCCTACGCGTCTTGGTGGTTCAAACGTCTTCCAATTAAGAATGATGGAGGCCACTGTGTTCTTGGGGACCTTCAATGCTGCAGACATTTTTTTATACCCTTCCCCAGATCTGTGCCTTGACACAGTCCTGTCTCGGAGCTCTACGGACAATTCCTTCAACATCTTGGCTTGGTTTTTGCTCTGACATGCACTGTCAATCAAGTTGTAGAAACATCTCAAAGATGATCAATGGAAACAGGATGTACCTGAGCTCAATTTAGAGTCTCATAGCACAGGGTCTGAATACTTATGTAAATAAAGTATGGCTGTCATTACTTTTAATAAATTAGCAAAAAAAATTCACTTTGTCATTATGTGGTATTGTGTGTATATCCATTTTAGAATAACACAGTAATGTGACAAAATGTGAAAAAAGTCAAGTGGTTTGAAAACTTTCAAAGGCACTGTATCTAATATATATACACACACACACACACACACACACACACACACACACAGTACCAGTCAAAAGTTGAGACACCTACTCATTTCAGGGTTTTTATTTTTACTGTTTTTACATTGTAGTATAGTAGTGAAGACATCAAAACTATGAAATAACACATGAAATCATGTAAAAACCAAAAAGGTTTTAAACAAATCTAAAATATTTTATATTTGAGATTCTTGAAAGTTGACAGCTTTGCACACTCTTGGCATTCTCTCAACCAGCTTCATGAGGTAGTCACCTGGAATGCATTTCAATTAACAGGTGTGCCTTGTTAAAAGTTCATTTGTGGAATGTCTTTCCTTGTTAATGCGTTTGAGCCAATCAGTTGTGTTGTGACAAGGTATGGGTGGTATGCAGAAGATAGCACTATTTGATAAAAGACCAAGTCCATATTATGGCAAGAACAGCTCCAGTGGAAATGGAATGGAATGGAACATTTCAAGAACTTTGAAAGTTTCTTCAAGTGAAGTCACAAAAACCATCAAGTGCTATGATGAAACTGGCTCTCATGAGGACCGCCAATGGAAAGGAAGACCCAGAGTTACCTCTGCTGCAGAGGATAAGTTCATTAGAGTTACCAGCCTCAGAAATTGCAGCGCAAATAAATGCTTCACAGAGTTCAAGTAACAGACACATCTCAACATCAACTGTTCAGAGGAGACTGTGAATCAGGCCTTCATGGTCAAAATGCTGCAAAGAATTCACTACTAAAGGACACCAATAAGAAGAAGAGACTTGCTTGGGCCAAGAAACAGGAGCAATGGACAATAGACTGCCGGAAATCTGTCCTTTGGTCTGATGAGTCCAAGTCTGACATTTTTGGTTCCAACCGCCGTGTCTGTGAGATGCAGAGTAGGTGAATGGATGATCTCTGCATGTGTGGTTCCCACCGTGAAGCATGGAGGAGGAGGTGTGATGGTGTGGAGGTGCTTTGTCGGTGACACTGTCTGTGATTTATTTAGAATTTAAGGCACACTTAACCAGCATGGATACCACAGCATTCTGCAGCGATACGCCATCCCATCTGTTTTACGCTTAGTGGGACTATCATTTGTTTTTCAACAGGACAGTGACCCAAAACACACCTCCAGGATGTGTAAGGGCTATTTGACAAATAAAGAGAGTGATGGAGTGCTGCACCAGATGACCTGGCATCCCCAATCACCCGACCTCAACCCAACTGAGATGGTTTGGGATGAGTTGGACCGCAGAGTGAAGGAAAAGCAGCCAACAAGTGCTCAGCATATGTGGGAACTCCTTCAAGACTGTTGGAAAAGCATTCCTCTTGAAGCAGGTTGAGAGAATGCCAACAGTATGCAAAGCATCATCATGGCAAAGGGGGGCTACTTTGAAGATATAAAATATTTAGCACTTATTTATTTACTATATGATTCCATATGTGTTATATCATAATTTTGATGTCTTCACTATTATTATACAATGTAGAAAATAGTGAAAATAAAGAAAACCCCTTCAATGAGTACAGTTGGTGTGTCCAAACTTTTGACTGGTACCATATATTCATCTCACCCTTTACTATCAGTCTTCCGAGATGATGTGGAAAACGCATATCCTGTTTGAGCCAACATAGAATACAGCAGCAACTGCAACAATATGTTTACACCATATTTTGTTGTAATTTACTCATTTAATGGCACATTTTTATAACCTACCCTATCCCTATCCCGTTTGTTTGCTTAAGAAATAGTTGTTTGTTTTTTTTCTCAGTGAAAAAAATTGTCAAGTTGAAGTCCATCAAATGTTATGGGATGTTGAAATACGTTGTTTTAACAAGTTTGATAATGCACATTAAATGTTGATTTTCAGGACACAATTATTGAGAATCCATTTGTCTATCTAAGGATCAACAAGGAGGCGTGTGTATCTGTGTTTGTTTCTGTATTTAGTGCACTTACTACCCCTTGAAATAGGCTTGAATTAGGAGTGTTGTCGCTTTTTAGTAGTCTGGACTGTGTGTGCTGTGCCTTTTGTACCTGGGGAGTCCATAGGCTAAGCCGTCTTCCTTTTCTTCACAAATTCTACTTTCCCGCTTTAATGTATTATCTTTCAAACATTTACCATTTCAACAAGCTTTAGATAAATCTTTGTTTAGAAAACTGACCATTTATAGAGTGGATGCAAAACGTTTGGTGATTGGTTATGTTGAGGAGAATACTTAGTTTGATTATGTTCTGAATGAGACAATGTTTTTCCTATGTTGAAGTTGGTCTGATCTGAAGCTATATCCTAACTAGGGAGGCACCACACCTTTTGAATCTGAACTGTTAAAAAAAATGTTTTTTAAGTGTTGTTTTACCTGTGCATTATTACCCCTCAATTAATTAATAAAAATGTTGTTGACTAAGTTTGACTGTTGCCATTATATATACAGTACTACACAATTCTAAATGTGTTATTTCATAGTTTTGATGTCTTCACTATTATTCTACAATGTAGAAAATAGTACAAATAAATAAAACCCTTGAATGAGTTGGTGTGTCCAAACTATGGACTGGTACTGTATATAATACTGTACATGCAGTAAAGTTCATGTGAACTGACAGAATTATTGGAGCTGATACAATCCATTTTAAGGTTCACATTTCATTATCATAAGTAGGATGACATTAGATTTTGTTGGTTTAATATTTGAATCACATGACATCACAGTGTCATGTACCTCAACCAGTAATACGTGGCCATCACATATTTTATTCCCTGCCACCAGTGGTGTAAAGTACTTAAGTAAAAATACTTTAAAGTGCTACTTAAATAGTTGTTTGGGGTATCTGTACTTTACTATTTATATTTTTGACAACTTTTACATCACTACATTCCTAAAGAAAATTGGAATTTTTACTCCATACATTTTGCCTGACACCCAAAGTACTAGTTACAATTTGAATGCTTAGCAGTACAGGAAAATGGTCCAATTCACACACTTATCGTTGGGTGGGGTCACAGTGTCTCCCGACCCCTCCTGTCTCAGCCTCCAGTATTTATGCTGCAATAGTTTGTGTCAGGGGGCTAGGGTCAGTCTGTTATATTTGGAGTATTTCTCCTGTCTTATCTGGTGTCCTGTGTGAATTTAAGTATGCTCTCTCTGATTCTCTCTTTCTTTCTCTCTCTCGGAGGACCTGAGCCCTAGGACCATGCCTCAGGACTACCTGGCCTGATGACTCCTTGTTGTCCCCAGTCCACCTGGCCGTGCTGCTGCTCAGAGTTTCAACTGTTCTGCCTGCAGCTATGGAACCCTGACCTGTTCACCAAACATGCTACCTGTCCCAAACCTGCTGTTTTCAACTCTCTAGAGACAGCAGGAGCAGTAGAGATACTCTGAATCATCAGCTATGAAAAGCCAACTGACATTTACTCCTGAGGTGCTGACCTGTTGCACCCTCGACAACCACTGTGATTATTATTATTTGACCCCGCTGGTCATTTATGAACATTTGAACATCTTGGCCATGTTCTGTTATAATCTACACCCGGCACAGCCAGAAGAGGACTGGCCACCCCTCATAGCCTTGTTCCTCTCTAAGTTTCTTCCTAGGTTCCGGCCTTTCTAGGGAGTTTTTGCTAGCCACCGTGCTTCTACACCTGCATTGCTTGCTGTTTGGGGTTTTAGGCTGGGTTTCTGAACAGCACTTTGAGATATCAGCTGATGTAAGAAGGGCTTTATAAATAAATGTGATTTGATGAGTTATCAAGAGAATGTCGCTGGTCATCCCTACTGCCTCACTTCTGTTGGACTCACTATACATAAATGCTTCCTTTGTAAATTATGTCTGAGTGTTGGAGTGTCCACCTGGCTATCTGTAAATTATGTCTGAGTGTTGGAGTGTCCCCCTGGCTGTCTGTAAATGATGTCTGAGTGTTGGAGTGTCCCCCAGGCTATCTATAAATTATGTCTGAGTGTTGGAGTGTCCCCCTGGCTGTCTATAAATTATTTCTGAGTGTTGGAGTGTTCGCCTGGCTATCTGTAAATAATGTCTGAGTGTTGGAGTGTTCCCCTGGCTATCTGTAAATGATGCCTGAGTGTTGGAGTGTTCCCCTGGCTGTCTGTAAATGATGTCTGAGTGTTGGAGTGTTCCCCTGGCTGTCTGTAAATAATGTCTGAGTGTTGGAGTGTTCCCCTGGCTATCTGTAAATGACGTCTGAGTGTTGGAGTGTTCCCCTGGCTATCTGTAAATGACGTCTGAGTGTTGGAGTGTTCCCCTGGCTATCTGTAAATGACGTCTGAGTGTTGGAGTGTTCCCCTGGCTATCTGTAAATGACGTCTGAGTGTTGGAGTGTGCCCCTGGCTGTCAAAAAAAGTACTAAAAAAGGAAATTGTGCCGTCTGGTTTGCTACATATAAGGAATTTGATGTATAGCATTTACTTTTACTTTGTACTTTTACTCAAGTATGACAATTGAGTTATTTTTCCACCACTGTACTTAAGTACATTTAAAATCAGATACTTTTAGACTTTTACTCAAGTAGCATTTTACTGGGTGACTTCCACTTTTACTCAAGTAGTATTTTACTGGGTGACTTCCACTTTTACTCAAGTAGTATTTTACTGGGTGACTTTCACTTTTACTCAAGTAGCATTTTACTGGGTGACTTCCACTTTTACTCAAGTAGTATTTTACTGGGTGACTTCCACTTTTACTCAAGTAGTATTTTACTGGGTGACTTTCACTTTTACTCAAGTAGTATTTTACTGGGTGACTTTCACTTTTACTCAAGTAGTATTTTACTGGGTGACTTCCACTTTTACTCAAGTAGTATTTTACTGGGTGACTTCCACTTTTACTCAAGTAGTATTTTACTGGGTGACTTCCACTTTTACTCAAGTAGTATTTTACTGGGTGACTTTCACTTTTACTCAAGTAGTATTTTACTGGGTGACTTTCACTTTTACTCAAGTAGTATTTTACTGGGTGACTTCCACTTTTACTTGGGTCATTTTATATTAACGTATCTTTACTTTTACTCAAGTATGACAATTGAGTACTTTTTCCACCTATGCCTGTAAATCACTTTCCACAAATGTAAATCACCAATCCACAAATGTAAATCACCAATCCACAAATGGAAAGTGCACAAATGTAAATTACCAATCCACAAATGTAAATCACTTTCCACAAATGTAAATCACTATCCACAAACAAACACCTTTTGATTTGTATCTGTAAATCGAGGGCCTTAAGTAAAATGACTATCATAAAGATTTGCACACAGGGGAGAGATGTGCAAACATGACAGATATGGCAGACCTGCAACTCCATATATTGAAGCCGTTAGGTCACCTGACTTTTGGCAGGGATTTGACGACAAGAAAAAGACGAAGTTATCACGCATAGAAAGCCATTTGTATTCATAATAAAAACGTTTGTACCCATAGAAAGCGTTTTCTATAAATCGCTGGTAGCCTCTCGTTCGGCCATGTTGATGCCTGCCATTCAATGCTGCAGAAATTATAGCATGGTAACCATAATATGTTAACCATATGTGTAACCATAGTATGTATGTCCAACGTAAATAATCGAAACCCGAGATTACTCTATATTTGCAACACTATTGTGGTGTACACCCGTTCATCACCCAAATAGTTGAATTTGATGGCAAGTGTGATAGCACCACTAAATGTGAAGGATATGTCATACATTGTAAGTGATTATAATCCATCCGCTGTCTCATGTTGCACAGACTATGGGCATTAAGGAGACAAGTATTCCTGAGGCCTCTAACCGTTTCTCCAGGACAGGCATGTAAAAGGTAGAGGACGGGTCTAGGATATTAGATCAGACTTTGTAACAGTATTGCTTCCATCCCTCCCCTCGCCCCAACCTAGGCTTGACCCTCTGCACACGTCGACAAGTCACCCTCGAAGCATCGTTACCCATCGCTACACAAAATCCGCTGCCCTTGCAGAACAAGGGAAACATCTACTTCAAGGTCTCAAAGCGAGTAAAGTCACCGATTGAAACGCTATTAGCGCGCACCGTTAACTAGCTAGGAATTTCACACCAGTTACACTCACCCCCTTCTTTCCTGCAGCAAACATTGATCCGGGTCAACGGCATCAATGGGATTTTATGGGATCAACTATTTTTCTGAGACACGTGAGAACTTCTTTTATTTTATTTTTTATTTTGTTTTTCTATTTCCAACTGGACATTTAATTGTATTTTACAAATGGTAACACATACAGTATATAATGAATGTAAATGTACAGTTGAAGTCAGAAGTTTACATACACTAGGTTGGAGTCATTAAAACTTGTTTTTCAACCACTCCATGAATTTAAAAAACTATAGTTATAGCTAGTCGGTTAGGACATCTACTTTGTGCATGACACAAGTAATTTTTCCAACAATTGTTTACAGACAGATTATTTCACTTAAAATTCACTGAATCATAATTCCAGTGGGACAGAAGTTTACATACACTAAGTTGACTGTGCCTTTAAACAGTTTGGAAAATTCCAGAAAATGATGTCATGGCTTGAGAAGCTTCTGATAGGCTAATTGACATCATTTGAGTCAATTGGAGGTGTACCTGTGGATGTATTTCAAGGCCTACCTTCAAACTCAGTGCCTCTTTGCTTGACATCATGGGAAAATCAAAATAAATCAGCCAAGACCTCAGAAAAAGAATTGTAGACCTTCACAAGTCTGGTTCATCCTGCCCAAAACTGCCATAAAAAGCCAGACTATGGTTTGCAACTGCACATGGGGACAAAGATCGTACTTTTTGGAGAAATGTACTCTGGTCTGATGAAACAAAAATTGAATTGTTTGGCCATAATGACCATCGTTAAGTTTGGAGGAAAAAGAGGGAGGCTTGCAAGCTGAAGAACACCATCCCAACCGTGAACTACGGGGGTGGCAGCATCCTGTTGTGGTGGTGCTTTGCTGCAGGAATGACTGGTGCACTTCACATCATGAGGCAGGAAAATGATGTGGATATATTGAAGCAACATCTCAAGACATCAGTCAGGATGTTAAAGCTTGGTCGCAAATGGGTCTTCCAAGTGGACAATGACCCCAAGCATACTTCCAAAGTTGTGGCAAAATGGCTTAAGGACAACAAAGTCAAGTTATTGGAGTGGCCATCACAAAGCCCTGACCTCAATCCTATATAAAATGTGTGGGCAGAACTGAAAAAGCGTGTGCGAGCAAGGAGGCCTACAAACCTGACTCAGTTACACCAGCTCTGTCAGGAGGAATGGGCCAAAATTCATCCAACTTATTGTGGGAAGCTTGTGGAAGGCTACCCGAAACGTTTGTCCCAAGTTGAACAATTTAAAGGCAATGCTACCAAATACTGATTGAGTGTATGTAAACTTCTGACCCACTGGGAATGTGATGAAAGAAATAAAAGCTGAAATAAATCCTTCTCTCTATTATTATTCTGACATTTCACAATCTTAAAATAAAGTGGTGATCCTAACTGACCTAAGACAGGGAATTTTTACTAGGACTAAATGTCAGGAATTGTGAAAAACTGAGTTTAAATGTATTTGGCTAAGGTGTATGTAAACTTCCGACTTCAACTGTAGATGTGTTGCCATTGTCAGTGAGACTGAATCACATGAGATGAGTAATGTTTATAGCAAGCTCTCTCACCTGCCTGGGTGGTTTACTAGGTTAAGCGGAATGGGAACACAGATATATTTTATTTTAATACAGTTCAAAACAGATACAAAGGTGACTGTTGTGAACTGTTTAATTTTGTCCTAACATAAACAACAACAACATATCCCATAACGCCTTTCTGTGTCTCTCCATATGGTCACCATATCAGTGTTTCCTGTAGCTGTGTTCTATGCAGCACTTTATGTGTAGTATATGCAGTTATTTTTAGTTTCTTGTTCTGAAGTCCAACAGAACATATACTGGTATTGTGATAACAATTCTCAAACTTTGAGCTGTCATTTCAAATATGATATTCACACATTCTGCGTCTTACAGGGATAGTATGCCCCAGAAGCATGTCAGTTTTTTGGAATTTACATATGTTGCTCTTCTGTCTCATTTCCTGTGTTTCAGCGGGGTTGGAGACGGCTCCCCAGACAGGCTCCTTCCATCCGTCAGCTCTGGGCTGGCACCATGGAAACGGACCACCAGCCAATGAAAGTCAGAACCGCCCCTGCTGCCGACCTCCAAACGGACCATCTACACAGCTGGCCTCCCACCATGGTACAACGAACATGGAACCCAGTCCAAAGATGCCTTTGTCATAGGTAGGAACCTTCAGGAGTTAGTAGAAAAATGCTTTATTGTCTGTTTTTATGTAAGAGAATGAAGTGTCTTCTGCTTCCCAACCCCTCTAAGACACAGCAGCAGGGTCATCCGCAGCCCTCTGTCCAAGCTCTTCTCTGTCCTGGCGCCCCAATGGTGGAACCAGCTTCTCCTTGAAGCTCGGACAGCAGAGTTCCTGCCCATCTTCCGAAAACATCTGAAACCCTACCTCTTAAAAGAGTATCTTAAATACTCCCACTGCACCCACCCTCGTTTAAGAAACCCGGCATTTCCCACCTCCTGACTTGTTTATGCATTTCTGTGAATGATTTAGTTTAGTAAATAAATGATTTTAAGACAATTTATGTATGGACGACTCATAGTGAAGACTGGGTTCGTGCAGATAACCAACAATTTACGACGTTTGGAATGAGATTGACGTGAGGTAAAGAATACATCATTAAATCAGAAGACTAATCGATCAGATATTATAATATCTGAAAGTTATATTAGGAAAATTATAACTTTGTAATCTGAATATTTTCCTTGGTGCCCCGACCTTCTAGTTAATTAGTTACACGATTAATCAGTTTAATCGCATAATAATAATTACAGAGAGTTATTTGATAAACATGTCTTCAGTTTAATGATGCCAAAGACACGACAACTGGCACAAGGCTTGTTTTTCCTTTGGCACCAATAAGGAGTTGATTCATTGTACTTTTCTCTCTGTATTGGACTATGGTGATACTATTTATGTGCAAGCCTGAAGCTCTACACTGAAGGCTCTTAACTCTGTGTACCATGCAGCCCTTCGTTTTTGTCACCAATCAGATCTATACAGTGCTGTTGGGTGGACATCACTAGCACCCCGCAGGCTCCAACACTGGTATGTTCTATTTGTAAGGCCATTTTAGAAAAACTGCAATTTGATCTATCATCTCTTCTAGCTTGAAATGAAAACACATACAAGCTCAGATCTCAGTCTTGTTTTATGCTAAGAGTCCTGAAGAATTAGAACCGAGCATGGGAAAAGGTCCTTTCATTACTCAGCCCCTTGGTCTTGGAATTCTCTCTATCTTTCTACCCTGAGTGACCAGGCTTTTAAAGAGAGAAAAGCGATAGAGACATGCAAGGATCCATGATGAGGATAAGAGGGCAGATGTCAAATGAGAGGGGGAGAGACGGACATAAAATACGCTAAATGTGGGCGTGTAAGGACAATAGGAGAGAGAAATTGGCCAACCAACCACCATTGAAATAGTCATCAGCCTCCCCTTCCTGTGTTATGTAACAGAGTGACAGCCTGACTTTACTGCAGCTCTACCAGCTTTACTGTAGGTCACTGCCTTTACCAGTCCCCTTTGGATCTTAACTAATACCCCTTTAAGATACCAAATACCAGCTGTCATTAGTTAACAACCAAACACCATTATCATTTATAACATCAGAAGCAGCGGTAGTTGCCATTAATCACAGATCTAGGTTCAGTTTACCCTTCCCCAAATCTTTACCTTAACCATTAGGGAGATTTCAAAAATGACTGACCAAGTAACAGTGATTTGGGAAAACTTAGTCAAACTCATGCTCAGTCCAATATCCATGGATATCCACGCTGCGATATCACACCTCTCATTATGGCTTCCCAGGCCGCATCTTGGCTCTAGAGTAGCACTGAACTGGCTGAATATCTATGACACTGTTAATTATAAAGTGCTTATGATTGGACCACGAGAGGAGGGGGTGGGAGAGTGCCAAATACCAGGGCTGGAGCTTTATGTGTACACACACACACACACACCTCCTGGCACAGTCCTCACAGGAGGGTCACAACATTTCCTTCCCGCCTAAAGTTAGTCAAGCTAATTCGAGAGGCACTCCACTAGGTGGTGTGCACATGCACATTCACGTCTACAGTACCAGTCAAAAGTTTGGACACACCTACTCATTCCATGGTTTTTCTTCATTTGTATTATTTTCTACATTGTAGAATAATAGTGAAGACATCAAAACCATGAAATTACACATATGGAATCATGTAGGAAAACAAAAAAGTGTTAAACAAATCAAAATACATTTTATACTTCAGATTCTTCAAAGTAGCCACCCTTTGCTTTAATGACAGCTTTGCACACTGTTGGAATTTTCTCAACCAGCTTCATGAGGTAGTCACCTGGAATGCATTTAAATTAACAGGTGTGACTTGTTAAAAGTTAATTTGTGGAATTTCTTTCCTTCTTAATGCATTTGAGCCAATCAGTTGTGTTGTGACAAGGTAGGGTTGGTATACAGAAGACAGCCCTATTTGGTTAAAAAACCAAGTCCCTATTATGGCAAGAACAGCTCAAATAAGCAAAGAGAAATGACAGTCCATCATTACTTTAAGACATGAAGGTCAGTCAATCCGGAAAATGATAATTAAGAACTTTGAAAGTTTCTTCTAGTTCAGTCGCAAAAGCCATGAAGCACTATGATGGAACTGGCTCTCATGCGGACCACCACAGGAAAGGAAGACCCAGAGTTACCTCTGCTGCAGAGGATACGTTCATTAGAGTTACCAGCCTCAGAAATTGCAGCCCAAATAAATTAGTTCAGGTAACAGATACATAATAATAAATAGTTCAGGTAACAGATACCTCTCAACATCAACTGTTCAGAGGAGACTGTGTGAATCAGGCCTTCATGGTCGAATTGCTGCAAAGAAACCACTACTAAAGGACACCAATAATAAGAAGAGACTTGCTTGGGCCAAGAAACACAAGCAATAGACCAGTGGAAATCTGTCCTTAGGTCTGATGAGTCCAAATTTGAGATTTTTGGTTCCAAACGTTGTGTCTTTTTTTGACACAGAGTAGGTATGGTTCCCACCGTGAAGCATGGAGGAGGTGGTGTGATGGTGCTTTGCTGGTGACACTGTCAATGACTTATTTAGAATTCAAGTCACACTTAACCAGCATGGCTACCACAGCATTCTGCAGCGATACGCCATCCCATCTGGTTTGCGCTTAGTGGGACTATCATTTGTTTTTCAACAGGACAATGATTCAACACACCTCCAGGCTGTGTAAGGGCTATTTGACCAAGAAGGAGAGAGATGATGTGTTACATCAGATGACCTGGCCTCCACAATTACCCGACCTCAACCCAATTGAGATGGTTTGGGATGAGTTGGACAGCAGAGTGAAGGAAAAGAAGCCAACAAATGCTCAGCATATGTTGGAATTTCTTCAAGACTGTTGGAAAATCATTCCAGGTGAAGCTGGTTGAGAGAATGCCAAGAGTGTGCAAAGCTGTCATCAAGGGAAAGTGTGGCTACTTTGAAGAATCTCAAATATAAAATACATTTTGATTTGTTTACCGTTTTTGGTTACTACATGGTTCCACATCTGTTATTTCATAGTTTTGATGTCTTCACTATTATTCTACAATGTAGAAAATAGTAAAAATATATAAAACCCTTGAATGAGTAGGTGTTCTAAAACTTTTGACTGGTACTGTACACTCTCACACACTCAGACCTTCAGGAGTTCCACTTAAATCAAATGTTGACTTAGTCCCCAAAACCATTATAATTGTACACACTTAATATCATCACTGTCTAATGTCACTTCCTCTTCCTGTATGTTTCATATCCTGGAAGGAGGAGGCAACATGGTAGCCATAGACCAGATCGTACAGCACGTATAGAGGATGTAAGAGTTCCTCCCTGCACTCTCTGTATACTTCTCCAGCTTGACTGCCCTACATTTAACCAGAGTAGGACCATTTGACAAACCGGTACTAGCTCCACTGCCTCCTCTAGTGGAACAATAAAGCATTTTCTCTAAAAGTGTTTCATGATTTCCTGAGAAAGATTAAACAAAATTAAGTATTAACATGTTGAGCATGACCAGGGGCTTATTCAAATAAATGGCAGTTTTCAATTCATCTTCTAAAGTTGACCAAATTTAAATGGAATTGCTTCCATCCCTCATTACCAACGAAGGCATGTGTTGTTGTTGTGTTACCTATTTGACATGGTACTATTGGCCTTGCTCCACCTCACTGCACACGGACCACTCTACTCCTCCCTTCATCCCTCTATCACACACAGCGCGAGCTCAGCGTCAGGTAGAGTAACACAACTGTTTACTGTACCGCCGAAGCCCACCCACACACACAACCGATTTAGTACCTAAATCATTAACACAGGGTCAGGTATTGTTATCTGTTCCCAGATGTGGTATACTTCGAAGCTACGGGATATTAGTATTCCATTACAAATAGCATTATCAATAGTAACTGGCGTATCAACACATGTGACACTTCATTCGCTATTGAGCATACAGTACAAAAACAGCTATGAGTGAGCAGAACTTTGAGACACAATCTGCCCTTTGACATCAGACATGCCACACATCAGTTGTGTGTTTGACAGTTGAGTGAAGATGAATGCAGTTCTAGGTGCAGCAGGCAGCTGATTGGAGGATGTTGGTTTTCCCTCTACCTTAAATACTTGATGGCTCCAACACACACTGCATTCTGTGTCTAAAAATAATCTACTGAGACATCCTTACTGACCCCTCCTCTCAGCCCCAGAGAGAGACAGAGAGCTATTGTCACAAATCTCAAACCGCAGAAAAGGTTTCTGTATCTACTACAAAAGGCTGAGTTTTTCCATTGAGTTTGTCGGCCCCAGCAGATGAGAGAGAGAGGAAGTGCGTTTGGTATCTCTCTTTAGACACAGGATGTATTGGGGTCTCTATTGAGTCTTACCTCTGTGCTTTACCTCTGTATTGTAGAGACACAATGAAGGTGTGACAGCCACCACCAATGTGAGAGCAGCCTGTGTGTACACACAACACACAATGGTGCAACCACTGACTGAATTACTGTAACATTGTTACTGAATAGACTAACGTGGTTGAACTATTATTTGTAAATTGATCAAAAATATTATTTGGCAATTTTACATGGGAAATTTTGTCTTGGTCTGAGGAATTGTGAGGATTGCTCACAGCGGGTTCAGCAGTCAAACACATCATTGTCTCACATAATCATACCATTATACATCCCTTTATTTACCGTATGTTGTCTGTTTGTTTTTATTTTCTTCCTCTTTTCTGTTGTTGTTGTCGTCGTTGTCATTCTGCCTCTGTCGCTATGTCTCGTTGTGTTTTGTCCAAACCATCTACTCTCCATAGAGGAAATTTCGCTGGGATATGTGTGATTGATTTGCATATGATTTCTCTGCGTTTGCATTTTTTTAAAGTTCGATATCTAATAGGAGTTTTTATTTATTTTTATGAAACTGTATCACAGCTTGTTTTTTGTAGCTTAAGAGTGGGGTTTTAATGTAATATCACTCAACTCAAAGCTTGCATGACCTCAATTCTAATCTTTGGCAAGACCAGAACAAATTGTGCTGTATGTTTTGAAGTCAGATTCTAGCCAAAGACCAGGCCAGGTCTGGGCTAAGCCCTCTAAATACTAACAATTTTTCTTGAAATCAGCCTGTGTGTGGATTTGAATTGAGAAGTTAGGCTTTCTTTGTGTGTGTGTGTGTGTGTGTGTGAATCACATAGGATTATAACAACACAAAGAGAACAATTTAAGAGAAAATCAGTGTGCTTGGGCCACCATTAGTAGCAAAGGATATTTGATCCAAAGTTTCCTGACTAGTTTCAGTTGAAATGATTGCTCATTGATCTATGTTGAATGAATTACCCTTTCAGCTGTAGAATCCAACTGAATTTGAACCAAAACTGTAGCTAAGAATCATCAAACGTTCTCGGTGATTGTCTCTTGAAGCTGTTGTATATTCCACACAAGGCAGACACTACCTTAGATGTTCAGTGCTGCTAACTGACCTGGATCTATCTGCTCTTCCTATTTTAATCTGGTGTGTTTCAATGTGTGTTTTCTAGAATCCTACCTAGCCACTAATCAATATTAACACCAGTGTGATGATACTGTTTAAAAGTATGTGTGTGTGTGTGTGTGTGTGTGTGTGTGTGTGTGTGTGTGTGTGTGTGTGTGTGTGTGTGTGTGTGTGTGTGTGTGTGTGTGTGTGTGTGTGTGTGTGTGTGTGAGAGCTGGTGTTTTTCAAGCCTGTGACTGGATGTATGCAACCTACCACCCATTCCAGTGCTCTCAGGCCATCAGACTGTTAAACAGCAATCACTAACACAGAGAGGCTGCTGCCTACATACAGACTTGAAATCATTGGCCACTTTAAATGGATCATTAGTCACTTTAATAATGCCACTTTAATAATTCCACTTTAATAATGTTTACATATCTTGCATTACTCATCTCATATGTGTATACTGTATTTTATTTCATGTATTGCATCTTGTCTATGCCGCTCTGTCATTGCTCATTCATATATTTATATATATTCTTATCCCATTCCTTTACTTAGATTTGTGTGTTAGGTAGTTGTTGTGGAATTGTTAGATTACATGTTAGATATTGCTGCACTGTCGGGAACTAGAAGCACAAGCATTTCACTACACTCGCAATAACGTCTACTAACCATTGGGTATGTGACCAATAACGTCTGCTAACCATGGGTATGTGACCAATAACATCTGCTAACCATGGGTATGTGACCAATAACATCTGCTAACCATGGGTATGTGACCAATAACGTCTGCTAACCATGGGTATGTGACCAATAACGTCTGCTAACCATGGGTATGTGACCAATAACATCTGCTAACCATGGGTATGTGACCAATAACATCTGCTAACCATGGGTATGTGACCAATAACGTCTGCTAACCATGGGTATGTGACCAATAACGTCTGCTAACCATGGGTATGTGACCAATAACGTCTGCTAACCATGGGTATGTGACCAATAACGTCTGCTAACCATGTGTATGTGACCAATAACATCTGCTAACCATGTGTATGTGACCAATAACATCTGCTAACCATGGGTATGTGACCAATAACGTCTGCTAACCATGGGTATGTGACCAATAACATCTGCTAACCATGGGTATGTGACCAATAACATCTGCTAACCATGGGTATGTGACCAATAACGTCTGCTAACCATGGGTATGTGACCAATAACGTCTGCTAACCATGGGTATGTGACCAATAACGTCTGCTAACCATGGGTATGTGACCAATAACGTCTGCTAACCATGGGTATGTGACCAATAATGTCTGCTAACCATGGGTATGTGACCAATAACATCTGCTAACCATGGGTATGTGACCAATAACGTCTGCTAACCATGGGTATGTGACCAATAACGTCTGCTAACCATGGGTATGTGACCAATAACGTCTGCTAACCATGGGTATGTGACCAATAACGTCTGCTAACCATGGGTATGTGACCAATAACGTCTGCTAACCATGGGTATGTGACCAATAACGTCTGCTAACCATGGGTATGTGACCAATAACGTCTGCTAACCATGGGTATGTGACCAATAACATCTGCTAACCATGGGTATGTGACCAATAACGTCTGCTAACCATGGGTATGTGACCAATAACATCTGCTAACCATGGGTATGTGACCAATAACGTCTGCTAACCATGGGTATGTGACCAATAACATCTGCTAACCATGGGTATGTGACCAATAACGTCTGCTAACCATGGGTATGTGACCAATAACATCTGCTAACCATGGGTATGTGACCAATAACGTCTGCTAACCATGGGTATGTGACCAATAACATCTGCTAACCATGGGTATGTGACCAATAACGTCTGCTAACCATGGGTATGTGACCAATAACGTCTGCTAACCATGGGTATGTGACCAATAACATCTGCTAACCATGGGTATGTGACCAATAACGTCTGCTAACCATGGGTATGTGACCAATAACGTCTGCTAACCATGGGTATGTGACCAATAACATCTGCTAACCATGGGTATGTGACCAATAACGTCTGCTAACCATGGGTATGTGACCAATAACATCTGCTAACCATGGGTATGTGACCAATAACGTCTGCTAACCATGGGTATGCGACCAATAACATCTGCTAACCATGGGTATGTGACCAATAACATCTGCTAACCATGGGTATGTGACCAATAACGTCTGCTAACCATGGGTATGTGACCAATAACGTCTGCTAACCATGGGTATGTGACCAATAACATCTGCTAACCATGGGTATGTGACCAATAACGTCTGCTAACCATGGGTATGTGACCAATAACGTCTGCTAACCATGGGTATGTGACCAATAACGTCTGCTAACCATGGGTATGCGACCAATAACATTGATTTGACTTACGTCCTTCCTCCCTTTCTCTCCCTGGTTGCTATGGTTACACGGCAGCCCTTGACTCCGCCCACCAGGTCCAGACCCTGAGTGTTCTGGGAGTACACCTTAGGTCAGGGGCATGCACACCATCGTCAGGTACAATACACACTACACACTACATTTGCTGTTATTCTGGCAGCACTTTTTGACGTGACTGTAAGTTAGCCGTAGCTGGCTAGCAAGCAAGCAAAGGATAAGAACGTTGCCAGCCAGTATGGTAATGGAACATTTAGACCGAACGGCTGGGCCGCGTCTCTAGCAACCGAACCGATAGAACGAACAACCAGCCAGCTTAGGTAGAAACCCTAGATTTGTGCCGGGACTATATCAAGTGGAAAGATGAAATAGTTTGAAAAAATAATGTTTTCAATGAAAATATATTATTTGAATATGTTGGTAACCCGTTGTATAAAAGTGATAATGCCGTCGAAGCCGGTGTTAGGAGGATATATTGGCACGCTTTGCCGGCCCTTGACTTTGTCTTGAGCCTAACAACACCATGCCAATACGTCCTCCAAACACCGGATTCGACGGCATTATCACTTAAATGCCCCAGGTCAGTAGCATGCACACCATCACCAGGTACAGTACACTGGAGCCATATATTAAGAGATTTTGGTTTTAGAACGGATACCACGTTAGCTGGTATCTATTCTCAAAATGTTGGTGAAGTAACAATACGAGACCGCCTCCTCCTTATGAAATGAGCCGCCGTTAGCAAGAAAAGCAGAGCAGCGAATTAAACCAGCATTTCATAGAGTAGTATTTGGGATAATAATGTATATCCAAGTCGGTACTGTGTTGTGGTGTTAACAAATTCCCTATCTGCTTTTACTGGACATCGTCATAGGTTTTGAAAATGATCAGAGGTCAATGCCCCAGGTCAATGGCATTCACACCATCACCAGATACCAGCAATAATCACTGTACTACTCATTACTGTACTACTCAGTATAACGACTCACTGACATAGAGTCAGATCATGACACAGGCAGGTCAATGAGATGCATGTAGAAAACATGAACTTCCACAATGTGGGTTGATGTGACTACATGGTCCATAGGGTCTCTGTTTATCTGACTGACCCCTAACTGTCCTACTTCGTCTGCCCAGAAACAAAGAGACGAGCAGGGATGAATTTATCCTCTACTCTAAGAGACTGATGTGTCTGCTGATTGAAAGAGCTCTCTCCTTCCTCCCCTCACAGGTATGTATGTGTGTGAGAGAGAGAGAGAGAGAGAGAGAGAGAGAGAGAGAGAGAGAGAGAGAGAGAGAGAGAGAGAGAGAGAGAGAGAGAGAGAGAGAGAGAGAGAGAGAGAGAGAAAGAGAGAAAGAGAGAGAGAGCGGGGGCGGGGGAGATGGAAACAGAGTGTAAGAGATGGAAAGACAGCATTAGAGGTCAAGATTGAGAGATGTGAGAGAGAGAGAAAAAGAAGAGAGAGAGCGGAAGGAAGAGAGAGACTGGTCTCTGGAGCATGGAAACTGTCAATCCACCGCAGTGGAAAGTTCTCACAAACCAAAAAGACACACACATACAGCAACTGCACAAACACAGCACCTAACTTGAATCGCACAGCAACTACATTGTGCTAAAGTATGGTGTGTATGTACCACCTACTAGAGCTATAGGTGTTAGAGTAAATAAGTGTTTTATTGACCGAGTTCACCACTGACCATCAATTTGATGTAGTTTAGTGTGGCCAACTGAAAACGCACCATGGGTTTGTTGTCTTCAGATCTGTACACACATCTGAGCTCATCCTCCCTCTCTCTCTCTCTCTGTCCACAGAGACAGACAGTTTAGACACCACAGGGACCATGAAGGCAGAACTTTCCATGGGAAGAGGGTTAGTACAGATTTCTTTATTTCTCTTCCTGTCTCTAACTTTCTCCTACCCATTCACTTGTTTCCCCTCTCTCCAGTTCAGTCATCTAGTTCCCTCTGAACAGAAAATCTCTTTATCATCTAAATTAGCTCCCTATAACCAGGTTTCCATCCAACCTTTTTATGCGAGTAAAGTATGTCGGATAAAAAATGTATGACAGGCCAAATGTCCAGAAAACAAAATACGCTAGACAAGGAGCCATCTTTTTGTGTCGGTAAAATGAATAATGCGAGAAATGTCGGTGGAAATACTTTTATGCGCAAATATTGATATAATAACAATCATACTGAAGTAAAGTTGGAGTCGCGAGGTTGACATGTTCGTGTGGTCCTCCCACTACGACTAGTCAGGAAACCATGCAGTTTATTAGGCTACAGAAGAAATAAGTGATGAACTTCACAGGGTGGTGAAAATGCAAGGTGATGAGCTTGATGCTCCTTTCCAATAAATATTGGTCTTCTTCGGGTGACATGAGCATCGATGCTTGGCTGCTGTTTGACAAATATAAATAATATCGCTCTTTTGCTCATAATAATGTCATCATGTAGGCTACACAGTACGCATGCTTTAGCAAACAGCGAGCAGATACTGCATATTGATGGTGTCACGACTTCGGCCGAAGTTTTGTCAGGTTGGCACGCTTCTGGCTGGTGTGCGCCGGGTTTTGTTTTGTACCCGTGCTTTGTGGCAGCCGGTACTTTGTACTTGGTTGTGTGTACTTTGTGCCGCCTCACTTGTTTTTTGGGCATTTGCTTTTGTGACGCGGTTGCGTTATATTCAATATTGCCTTAGTAAAGTGCTTTGTCCACTCATCTCTGCTCTCCTGCGCCTGACTTCCATGCACCAGCTACACCCACCGTTTGACAGAATTTCACACCCACAATATGGAGTCAGCAGGAGCAGGTATAGGGGTCGAGGAGCGCGTCCGGGAGCACGCGGCAATGCTCCACCATCTCGGCACCGCCATGGACCGCGTCGTCCAAACCATGGACCGCTGGGAGAGACAGGGAGTTCCTCCTGCGCCTCCACCAGCACAACCACGGTCTCCACTACTCGCCCCCCCTGCACCCGGTCCCAGTGGGATTCGTCTCGCCCTTCCCGGGAGTACGATGGGACGGCTGCACGCTGCCAGGGATTCCTGTTGCAGATGGATCTATACCTGGCAACCGTCCACCCGGCTCCATCGGGCCGTGATAAGGTGTCCACCCTCGTCTCGTGCCTCTTGGGGAAAGCCCTGGAGTGGGCCAAAGCCATGTGGGGAGAAGAAGATGCGGTGCTGGACCATTGAGGGTTTCAGTCTTTGACCACCCGCCCGAGGGTAGAGCAGCGGGTGAACGTCTCTTCCATCTGAGGCAGGGGACGAGGAGCGCCCAGGAGTTCGCGATGGACTTTCGAACCCTGCTTTTGGTGAGAAGTATCTTTTTTTTTTAAATGTTTTTATATATAAATGAAATCTTGTTTCTCATTTAATTTTATTGAAGAAATGTCCACCCATGTTCTATTAAAGCGGGATGGAACGACAGGGCCCTGATCAACCACTATCGCCGCAGTTTGTGGCCGCAGAGGTCACACTGCCGGTCGGTGCCGGGTTGGTTCCTCTGGGGGTCGAGGCAGCAGGCAGGGCACTCTGGCACCACCCCAGGTGAGCCGGCACCATTCTCACCCAGAACGTGTTGCACACGTTTTTGTATGTTACTTTTCCTGAGTTTTCCTCACATTCCCAGCATAAGGCGCTAATCGATACAGGCGCGGTTGGGAATTTTATAGACAGATCATTCGCCCATAGTTTAGGGATCCCCATTGTTCCAGTGGCTATGCCCTTCCCAGTTCACGCCTTAGACAGTCGACCATTAGGGTCAGGGTTGATTAGGGAGACCACCGCTCCTCTGGGCATGGTGACGCATGGGGGTCACAAGCAGAGAATCAGTCTCTTCCTCATTGACTCTCCTGCATTTCCCGTGGTGCTAGGCCTACCCTGGTCAGCTTGTTATGACCTCACTGTTTCATGGCAATGGAGGGCTCTCACGGGGTGGTTGCGAGAGTGCTCGGGGAGGTGTTTAGGGGTTTCTGTTGGTGCTACTATGGTGGAAAGTCCAGACCAGGTCTCCACCGTGCGCATTCCCCCCGAATATTCTGACTTGGCTCTCGCCTTCTCTAAAGAGAGGGTGACTCAATTACCACCTCATCGTAGGGGGGATTGTGCAACAAATCTCCTGGTAGATGCCGCACTTCCCAGGAGTCAGGTGTATCCTCTGTCACAGGCGGAGACGTTGGCTATGGAAACATATGTCTCCGAATCCCTGCATCAGGGGTACATTCGGTCCTCCACTTCACCCGCCTCCTCGAGTTTATTTTTTTGTGAAGGAGAAGGAGGGAGGTCTGCGCCCGTGTATTGACTATCGAGGCCTAAACCATATCACTGTGAGGTACAGTTACCTGCTACCTCTTATAGCCACAGCGATTGAGTCCATCCACGGGGCGCGCTTCTTTACCAAACAAGATCTCAGGAGCGCTCAAAACCTGGTGCGTATCCGGGAGGGAGAATAGTGGCAGATGGCGTTTAGTACTACCTCAGGGCATAATGAGTACCTTGTCATGCCGTACGGGTTGATGAATGTTCCATCAGTCTTCCAAGCCTTTGTAGATGAGATTTTCAGGGACCTGCACGGGCAGGGTGTAGTGGTGTATATTGACAACATTCTGATATACTACGCTGCACGCGCCGAGCATGTGTCCCTGGTGCGCAGGGTGCTTGGTCGACTGTTGGAGCGTGACCTGTATGTCAAGGCTGAGAAATGCCTGTTCTTCCAACAGTCTGTCTCCTTCCATTCTGGAGATGGAAAGTGACCGCATTTCAGCCGTGCATAATTGGCCGACTCCCACCACGGTAAAGGAAGTGCAGTGGTTTCTAGGGTTTGCCAATTACTACCAGAGGTTTATCTGAAGTTTTGGTCAGGTAGCGGCTCCCATTACCTCACTGCTGAAGGGGGGACCAGTGCGTTTGACAGTTGGCTAGAGCGCATGTGCCAATACTGGAATGGGCACATGAGAAAACATGATGGCAACCCATTCATTTAACCGCAAACTGTATTTTGATGTGCACTACGTCATAGACTACCTTTTATCTGCAACAAGTCAATTTGATGGGAATATCTCTGGTGGGAAAATGCGCATATTGTTTTTATGCAGATGTTTTATGCAGGTGTTTTTTATTATTAGGTGTGAACGCAATCCTGTTTATTTGTCAGCCAGTGTTGTCATAATGAACAGTATAGTATTGCTATCTTGTACATGTTCTTGTTCTTAAATGTATTTACTGTACTCAGTTGTCAGTCAGTGTGTTAATACAGTTGAAGTCGGAGGTTTACACACACTTAGGTTGGAGTCATTAAAACTCGTTTTTCAACCACTCCACACATTTCTTGTTAACAGACTATAGTTTAATGAACAAATTAACCAGACTTGTGGAGGTCTACCATTTTTTTCTGAGGTCTTGGCTGATTTCTTTTGATTTCCCCATGATGTCAAGCAAAGAGGCACTGAGTTTGAAGGTAGGCCTTGAAATCCATCCACAGGTACACCTCCAATTGACTCAAATGATGTCGATTAGCCTATCAGAAGCTTCAAAAGCCATTACATCATTTCTGACATCAATTTTCTAAGCTGTTTAAAGGCACAGTCAACTTAGTCTATGTAAACTTCTGTCCCACTGGAACTGTCATACAGTGAATTAGAAGTGAAATAATCTGTCTGTAAACAATTGTTGGAAAAATTACTTGTGTTATGCACAAAGTAGATGTCCTAACCAACTTGCCAAAACTATAGTTTGTTAACAAGAAATTTGTGGAGTGGTTGAAAATGAGTTTTAATGACTACAACCTAAGTGTATGTAAACTTCCGACTTCAACTGTACATCTCTCCTGGTTTTCCGTAGATCACAGGAGTGTCCATCCTGCAAGCGGGAGAGACCATGGAGCCAGCGCTCCAGGCGGTGTGTAAAGATGTCCGCATCGGGAAGATCCTCATCCAGACCAACCAGGACACAGGAGAACCAGAGGTATGAAGAAGATCCTCATCCAGACCAACCAGGACACAGGAGAACCAGAGGTATGAAGAAGATCCTCATCCAGACCAACCAGGACACAGGAGAACCAGAGGTATGAATCTTACTCCCAGCTGCACTATCTGCGTCTGCCTAAGAACATCAGTGAGGACCATGTGATTCTGATGGACTGCACCGTGTCAACAGGAGCTGCTTCCATGATGGCCGTACGAGTCCTCCTGGTGGGTGAACACATTAGGGGTATACTTTATTTTACTCTGTGCTATTTACCTGGTATTAACTGTCATAGAACAATGGTAATTATTAAGGTGACGTCCTATGTTGAACATAATAAACGGCTCTCTATCCACCGGATGTGTACCAAACTCACTAAAAGTGGCAGTAATAAAGCCTCTCTTGAGAAAGCCAAACATTGAGCCAGAAAATATAAAAAAACTATCGGCCTATATCGAATCTCCCATTCCTCTCAAAAATGTTAGAAAAAGCTCTTGCGCAGCAACTCACTGCCTTCCTGAAGACAAACAATGTATACGAAATGCTTCAGTCTGGAATTAGACCCCATCATAACACTGAGACTGCACTTGTGAAGGTGGTAAATGACCTTTTAATGGCGTCAGACCGAGGCTCTGCATCTGTCCTCGTGCTCCTAGACCTTAGTGCTGCTTTTGATACCATCGATCACCACATTCTTTTGGAGAGATTGGAAACCCAAGTTGGTCTACACGGACAAGTTCAGGCCTGGTTTAGATCTTATCTGACGGCAAGATATCAGTTTGTCTCTGTGAATGGTTTGTCCTCTGACAAATCAACTGTAAAATGCGGTGTTCCTCAAGGTTCTGTTTTAGGACCACTATTGTTTTCACTATATATTTTACCTCTTGGGGATGTCTTTCGAAAACATAATGTTAACTTTCACTGCTATGCGGATGACACACCGCTGTACATTTCAATGAGGCATGATGAAGCCCCAAAATTTCCCTCGCTGGAAGCCTGTGTTTCAGACAAGGAAGTGGATGGCTGCAAACGTTCTACTTTTAAACTCGGACAAAACAGAGATGCTTGTTCTAGGTCCCAAGAAACAAAGAGATCTTCTGTTGAATCTGACAATTAATCTAGATGGTTGTACAGTCGTCTCAAATAAAACTGTGAAGGACCTCAGCATTACTCTGGACCCTGATCTCACTTTTGACGAACGTATCAAGATTGTTTCAAGGACAGCTTTTTTCCATCTACGTAACATTGCAAAAATACAACATTTTCTGTCCAAAAATTGATGCAGAAAAATTAATCCATGCTTTTGTTACTTCTAGGTTAGAGTACTGCAATGCTCTACTTTCTGGCTACCCGGATAAAGCACTAAATAAACTTCAGTTAGTGCTAAATATGGCTGCTAGAATCCTGACTAGAACCAAAAAAATGGCTTCCTGTTAAGGCAAGGGCTGATTTCAAGGTTTTACTGATAACCTACAAAGCATTACATGGGTTTGCTCCTACCTATCTTTCTGATTTGGTCCTGGCATACATACCTACACGTACGCTACGGTCACAAGACGCAGGCCTCCTAATTGTCTCTAAAATTTCTAAGCAAACAGCTGGAGGCAGGGCTTTCTCCTATAGAGCTCAATTTTTATGGAATGGTCTGCCTGCCCATGTGAGAGACGCAGACTCGGTCTCAACCTTTAAGTCTTTATTAAAGACTCATCTCTTCAGTAGGTCCTATGATTGAGTGTAGACTGGCCCAGGAGTATGAAGGTGAACGGAAAGGCACTGGAGCAACGAACCACCCTTGCTGTTTCTGCCAAGCCAGTTCCCCTCTCTCCACTGGGATTCTCTGCCTCTAACCCTATTACAGGGGCTGAGTCACTGGCTTACTAGTGCTCTTCCACGTCGTCCCTAGGAGGGGTGCGTCACTTGAGTGGGTTGAGTCACTGACGTGGTCTTCCTGTCTGGGTTGGCGCCCCCCTTGGGTTGTGCCGTGGCGGAGATCTTTGTGGGCTATACTCGGCCTTGTCTCAGGATGGTAAGTTGGTGGTTGTGCTTTGGCAAAGTGGGTGGGGTTATATCCTGCCTGTTTGGCCCTGTCCGGGGGTATCATTGGATGGGGCCACAGTGTCTCCTGACCCCTCCTCTCTCAGCCTCCAGTATTTATGCTGCAGTAGTTTGTGTCGGGGGCTAGGGTCAGTTTGTTATATCTGGAGTATTTCTCCTGTCTTATCCGGTGTCTTGTGTGAATTTAAGTATGCTCTCTCTAATTCTCTTTCTTTCTTTCTTTCTCTCTCGGAGGACCTGAGCCCTAGGACCATGCCTCAGGACTACCTGGCATGATGACTCCTTGTTGTCCCCAGTCCACCTGGCCGTGCTGCTGCTCCAGTTTCAACTGTTCTGCCTGCGGCTATGGAACCCTGACCTGTTCACTGTGATTACTATTATTTGACCATGCTGGTCATTTATGAACATTTGAACATCTTGGCCATGTTCTGTTATAGTCTCCACCCGGCACAGCCAGAAGAGGACTGGCCACCCCTCATATCCTGGTTCCTCTCTAGGTTCCTTCCTAGGTTTTGGCCTTTCTAGGGAGTTTTTCCTAGCCACCATGCTTCTACACCTGCATTGCTTGCTGTTTGGGGTTTTAGGCTGGGTTTCTGTACAGCACTTTGAAAAATCAGCTGATGTAAGAAGGGCTACATAAATAAATTTGATTTTAAATTTGATTTTGATCTGTCTGTCTGTCCTGTCCTGTCCTGTCCAGGAGGATAAAATCTTGCTGGTGTCTCTGTTGCTGGCAAAGTTAGGGGTTCATTCTGTGGCCTACCCCTTCACTCAGGTCAAAATCATCACCGGCATAGGTGAGAGACATAGTTTTAGTGTGTGTGTGTGTGTGCGCACGTGCGCCACTGGACAGCTACGTGCACCCCCTCATTTTGGGGACCCAAGAGGACACCCTGGAATACTAGAGCTCCTTGAATTTCACTGAGCAAGAGAAAATGACATTATATACATTCATAGAGTATGTTTTATGTTTCTAGTTTTTTTTATGACAATGTAGTTGTGGACGGTTGTAATATAAAATGTAATCTTTTTGTAATGAGAATGTTGGTTTGGTAAAATGTTTATGTTTGTCGGCTTTTTGGAGGTTTTCAGCAAGTCTGATGTTTTGAAGAATGTATGTACCTTGCCTTAAGCATTTTAACCTGTTGACGACACCACTGTATATGAATTTAAAGTTAATAGCTTAGTTAACCTTTCAGAAAGCAAGCCATAGAAACACACAGACATAGTGTTAATTCTCTCTGTTCACAGAAACACACAGTCATAGTGTTAATTCTCTCTGTTCATGGAAACACACAGCCATAGTGTTCATTCTCTCTGTTCATAGAAACTGCTTTCTTTGAAGGACCACTTCATCAGTAAAGTGTGTAGGCGTAACTATTTTCTTTGACTCTCCCATTCTCTGCTTTGTAGCTACTGGCCAAACCACAGTGTTGTAGCATGTTAGTACTTGGTCCTCTTTTTACAATGAGGCTTTGTTTTGATCTGTGGACATGCATCTCCCTCACCTAAAGTACATGCCCTTGCTAAGGCTAGCAGAGACACATGCTTTCCTGCTGAGTCGCTAGCCATCTTTATACACACTGCTTGTATAGAAAAACAGACTGCTACAAACTGGTTATGTTCAATGTATAAGAACATGCAATCCCACAACATGCACATGCAACCCAGTATGAATGGACACACTCAATTACAAATGGTATTTTGTCAAAAGGAGATGTGTGAGTCTCTTTGCGTTAGTCTTTTGTTTTTACAACGCTCGACAGAATTGATTGTACAACCACAAATGGCTACAGATAATCATCTTAAACACCAGGGTTGAGAGCCTTCACTTGTGATAAGACAGTACAGGGCTAAGGATGTCATATATAGTATTGTTGCCTAAATACAGTGCCTTCAGAAATATTCATACCGCTTCACTTGTGTTACAGCCTGAATTCAAAATGGATTAAATATACTTTTCTCTCACCCATCTACACACAGTACCCTATAACGACAAAGTAAAAACACAGTTTAAGAAATGTTTGCACATTTATTGAAAATTATGTACAGAAATATCTCATTTACATACACTACCGTTCAAAAGTTTGGGGTCACTTAGAAATGTCCTTGTTTTCCATGAAACATAATTTTTCAACTCATATGAAATGATTAATAGGAAATATAGTCAAGACGTTGACAAGGTTATAAATAATAATTGTGTCCTTCAAATTTTGCTTTCGACAAAGAATCCTCCATTTGCAGCAATTACAGCCTTGCAGACCTTTGGCAGTCTAGTTGTCAATTTGTTGAGGTAATCTGAAGAGATTTCACCCCATGCTTCCTGAAGCACCTCCCACAAGTTGGATTGGCTTGATGGGCACTTCAAGCTGCTCCCACAAAAGCGCAATAGGGTTGAGATCCGTTGACTGTGCTGGCCAGTCCGTTATAGACAGAATAACAGCTGACTGCTTCTTCCCTAAATAGTTCTTGCATAGTTTGGAGCTGTGCTTTGGGTCATTGTCCTGTTGTAGGAGGAAATTGGCTCCAATTAAGAGCCGTCCATAGGGTATGGCATGGCGTTGCAAAATGGAGTGATAGACTTCCTTCTTCAAGATCCCTTTTACCCTGTACAAATCTCCCACTTTACCACCACCAAAGCATCCCCAGACCATCACATTGCCTCCACCATGCTTGACAGATGGCATCAAGCACTCCTCCAGCATCTTTTCATTTTTTCTGCATCTCACGAATTGTTCTCCTTTGTGATCCTTTGTAAACCTCAAACTTAGATTCGTCTGTCCGTAACACTTTTTTCAAATCTCCCTCTGTCCAGTGTCGGTGTTCTTTTGCCCATCTTAATCTTTTCTTTTATTGGCCAGTCTGAGATATGGCTTTCTTTGCAACTCTGCCTAGAAGGCCGGCATCCCGGAGTTGCCTCTTCACTGTTGACGTTGAAACTGGTGTTTTGCGGGTACTATTTAATGAAGCTGCCAGTTGAGGACTCGTCTGTTTCTCAAACTAGACACTAATGTAATTGTCCTCTTGCTTAGTTGTGCACCGGGGCCTCCCACTCCTCTTTCTATTCTGGATAGAGACAGTTTGCTCTGTTCTGTGAAGGGAGTAGTACACAGCGTTGTACGAGATCTTCAGTTTCTTCGCAATTTCTCGCATGGAATGGCCTTCATTTCTCAGAACCGACGAGTTTCAGAAGAAAGTGCTCCAGATACTCAACTTGTCTAAAGAAGGCCAGTTTTATTGCTTCTTTAATCAGGACAATAGTGTTCAGCTGTGTTAACATAATTGTAAAAGGGTTTTCTAATGATCAATTAGCCTTTTAAAATTATAAACTTAGATTAGCTAACACAACGTGCCATTGGAACACAGGAGTGATGGTTGCTGATAATGGGCCTCTATACGCCTATGTAGATATTCCATAATAAATCAGCCATTTCCAGCTACAATAGTCATTTATAACATTACCAATATCTACACTGAATTTCTGATCAATTTGATGTTATTTTAACAGACAAAAACAAGGACATTTCTAAGTGACCCCAAACGTTTGAACGGTAGTGTAAGTGTTCACACCCCTGTGTCAATACTTTGTAGAAGCACCTTTGTTAGCGATTAAAGCTGTGATTCTTTCTGGGTAAGTCTCTAAGAGCTTTCCACACCTGGATTGTGCAACATTTGCCAATTATTATTTTCAAAATTCTTCAAGCTCTTTCAAATTGGTTGTTGATCATTGCTAGACAACCATTTTCAGGTCTTGCTATAGATTTTCAAGTATATTTAAGTCAAAACTGTAACTCGGCCAGTCAGGAACAGTCACTGACTTCTTGGTAAGCAACTCCACTGTAGATTTGGCCTTGTGATTTAGTTTGTCCTGCTGAAAGGTGAATTCATCTCCCAGTGTCTGGTGCCAAGCCGACTGAACCAGGTTTTTCCTTTACCGTAAATGTTTTATCCTGTAAAAACTCCAGACCTTAACGATTACAAGCATACCCATAACATCATGCAGCCACCCCAATGCTTGAAAATATGGAGAGTGGCAATCAGTAATGTGTTGGATTTCCCAACACAGTTAAATTGCATTGCAAAGGTTTTTGCAATATTACTTTAGTGGCTTATTGCAAACAGGATGCATGTTTTGGAATATGTTTATTCTGTACAAGCTTCTTTCTTTTCACTCTGTCAATTTGGTTAATATTGTGGAGTAGCTACAATGTTGTTGATGCATCCTCAGTTCTCCTATCACAGCCATTAAACTCAACATGGTGAAATCCGTGAGCGGTTTCCTTCCTCTCCGGTAACTGAGTTAGGAAGGACGCCTCTGTTGTGACTGGGTGTATTGATACACCATCCAAAGTGTAATTAACTTCACCATGCTCAAATGGATATTTTTTTTTTTTTTTACCCAGCTACCAAGTGGTGCCTTTCTTTTTAAGGCATTGGAAAACCTCTCTGGTCTTTGTGGTTGAATCTGTGTTTGAAATTCACTGCTCGACTGAGTGACCTTACAGATAATTGTATGTGGGGTACAGAGATGAGGGAGTCCATGCAACATGTTAAGTACATTTTTACTCCTGAACTTATTTCGGTCTGCCATAACAAAGGGGTTAAATACTTATTGACTAAAGACATTTCACCTTTTTATTTTAAATTCATTTGTAAAAAAAAAAAAAATTGGGGGAAAATTCCACTTTGACATTATGGGGTATTGTGTGTATGCCAGTGACCCCCCAAAAAAACGATTTAATTATAATGACAAAAGCCGAGACCCAGATGCAGACACAGGAAGCAGATGGTTGGCAAGGCATTCCCTGCGGCTCAGTTGGTAGAGCATGGTGTTTGCAACGCCAGGGTTGTGGGTTCGATTCCCATGGGGGGGCCAGTACTAAAAAATAAAATTAAAAAAAATGCACAAAATGAAATGTATGCATTCACTGCTGTAAGTCGCTCTGGATAAGAGCGTCTGCTAAATGACTAAAATGTAAAATGTTGGAGTCTTACAATGTTTAATAATCCAAAAGGAGTAGGCAAGAGAATAGTCATGGACAGGCAAAAAGGTCAAAACCAGATCAGAGTTCAGGAGGTACAGAGTGGCAGAAAGGCTCGTGGTCAGGCAGGCACAGAGTCCGGAATAGGCAAGGGTCAAAACTGGGAGGACTAGAAAAAAAAAAAAAGAGACTAGCAAAGGCAGGAGTACGGGAAAAACGCTGGTTGACTTGGAACATACCAGACAAACTGGCACAGAGATAAATACACTGGGGAAAACAAGTGACACCTGGAGAGGTGGAGACAATAACGAGGACAGGTTAAACTGATCAGGGTGTGACAGTACCCCCCCCCCCAGGGACGCCACCTGGTGTCCTACCTGGGCGCATACCTGGTCGACCGGGGTGTCGGCGGTGAGGGCTGGATCCAGGATGTCTCTAGCGGGAACCCAGCACCTCTCCTCCGGGCCGTAACCCTCCCAGTCAACCAGGTACTGGAAACCCCTGCCCTGTGGTCGAACACTCAGGAGACGTTTTACGGTGTAGGCCATCAATGACATGGGGGTGGGCCTGACAAAAGAACAGTGAGACACAGGCTTAATCTTAGACACATGGAAGGTAGAGTGAATACGGAGGGTACGGGGTAACACAAGACGGACAGCAGTGGAACTCAGGATTCTGGAGATGGGAAAAGGACCAATGAAACGAGGGGGCAGTTTGCGGGACTCTACCCGAAAGGGCAGGTCCCGTCTGTACCCTCTGCGGTAGTGGGGAGCTGGGGTCCGGCGACAGTCCGCTTGTCGACGATACCTGGAGTTGGTCTTGAGAATAGCCACCGTGAATCTTCTCCAGGTACGTCGACAGCGGTGGACAAACATCTGGGCCAAGGGTACGCTGACCTGCTCTTGTTCCAGGAAGAGTGGAGGCTGATACCCCATGGAGCACTCAAAAGGGGAGAGTCCCGTGGCAGAACCGGGAAGAGTGTTCCGGGCATACTCCACCCAGACCAGTTGATGGCTCCAGGTAGTGGGGTTGGTTGAGACCAGGCACCTTAAGGTGGTCTCCAGGTCTTGGTTGGCTCGCTCCAACTGACCGTTAGTTTGGGGATGGAATCCGGATGACAAGCTGGCTGACAACCCAATAAGGGTGCAGAATGCCTTCCAGAACTGAGACGAGAACCCCGATCGGAGACCATGTCTACTGGGAGTCCATGGATCCGGAAGACATGCTACACCATAAGCTGGGCTGTCTCCTTGGCAGATGGTAGTTTGGGGAGAGGGATGGAATGGGCGGCCTTGGAGAACCGGTCAACTACCATCAGAATGACAGTGTTGCCAACAGACGGAGGGAGCCCAGTGACAAAGTCCAGAGATGTGATATCAGGGACGATGAGGAACAGTTAGTGGCTGCAGGAGGCCAGAAGGAGCTTGCCGTGGAGTCTTGTTTTGAGCACACACAGTGCATGCGGTGATGAATGCAGAGACATCAAGGACCATTGTGGGTCAACAGAAACGTTGTCAAAGGAAGGCTAGTGTACGACAGGACCTTAGATGACAGGTCAGCCTGGAGGAATGAGCCCATTCCAGGACCGGACTGAATTAGCCGGGCCCCCTTCAGGTCCAGGCTGGGAGCGTTGTGCCTCGCGGACCAGGTTCTCAATACCCCAATCCACAGTGGCAGCAAGGCATGAGGTAGGGAGAATGGTTTCAGAGGTTGAGGGTGTGGCAGAGGAACTGTATAGGCGTGAGGGCATCAGGCTTCACATTCTTTGACCCTGGGCGGTAGGAGATGGTGAAGTTATATCTGATGAACAGGAGGGCCCACCGGGCCTGCCTGAAGTTGAGGCGCTTGGCTGTACGGAGATATTCCAGGTTATGGTCAGTCCAGACCAGGAATGGCTGTTCTGCTCCTTCCAGCTAATGTTTCCACTCTTCCAACGCCATCTTCACCACCAGGAGTACTACAGTACTTACTATATAATTTTGTAGTAAACTGTAGAATACTATCCTACACACTGTAGTATCCCTCGATCATGTGTAGAAATTACTATAGAATGTTCACTATGACGTTTAGCCTACATGGTGGTGTGTTGTGTCCTGCTGTTTACCTTTTCCGTTGCGTGGGAATTTCATATAAAATAAAATAGTAGCCCACTGGGCACAAACGTCAATTCAACATCTGTTCCATGTCATTTCTTTGAAATTGTCACTATTGTCTAAAGGAGTAGACCAAGGCGCAGCGTACTTAGAGTTCCACATGTTTAATAAATATGAAACTCACCAAAACAATACAGATGAAAACGAAGCGTGCCGTTCTGGGCTGCTCACAGGCAGCTACACAAACACAAGATCCCACAAAGCACAGGTGGGAAAAGGATGCCTAAGTATGATTCCTAATCAGGGACAACGATAGACAGCTGCCTCTGATTAGGAACCATACTCGGCCCAAAACAAAGAAATACAAAAACATAGAAAAAGGAACATAGAGCGCCCACCCTAGTCACAACCTGGCCTAACCAAAATAGAGAACAAAACCCTCTCTATGGCCAGGGCGTGACAGAAATGACGTGAAACAATATTGATTCAACCAGTGTGTGCCCAGTGGGAATTGCAATACATCAGTGATGTGATTTCCGCTCAAGGAATGACTGTTGGCAAGTTTGTTCACTGTTCGCAACCTTGATTTTAGGCAGATTTTTACACCCTCAGCTGTTATTTTCTCACAAATGTTTAAATAATTCTAGTTAGTCTGGTCACTATCAGTTTAAAGTTTTAGCTTTTTGGTTGTGTCTACTAACACTTACATGCGACTTCTGCTATCAGAATACGAAGATCGTATTGAAAAATCACTTTGTGGTCTGATTGTGTTCAGATCTGGCTAACCACTTCAGGAGGTGGTCAGGGATGCATTGTGTACGGATTTCTTCTCAGTCTGGACTGGACACAGTCAGGCTATCGAAAGTGCAAACAGTGGGAAACTTCATCAGCACTCCTCCCACAAGACTCCAGAAAACTTGTTTTGGGACCGAGAGGCACCTTTTCATTATAGCGTTGGAGGAAATATGTTCCTAGCGTTTGAGGAAGGTGTTTTTTCTGGCCTCTTAAATGCCAGCCAGCTAGCTAATATGTACAAACAAAAAATTTAGTTTGGCTAGAGTTATGCTAACCCGTTTGCAATCCCTTTAGCATTGCTTGCTAGCTTGCTGGCTAGCTACAGAGGTTAGCTGGCTAGTTACCTAAAGAAATTGTTGTGTTATTATCATATATTGCCTATACCACTGTTTGTAGAATGCATACTGGCATTTCAATATAGCGTGGGAAAAGGGAATCCGGACACACTGTTGACATGGTAGACACATTTATATGTAGGTGTAGATGCATGACGTGTTCAGAATTCCATGATCAGAACACAATGATCAGAATACTAAAGCTGCATGAACAGTTAATTCTAGACACCGCCTTAGACTAGCCTACTCTCTTCTTTTTCTTCCAAGATTGTATTGGCGGACTTGCTGCCACCTACTGGGTGGGGTAAAAATGGAGATACTTTAACGAAAATATGCCTCTGCTTAGCAGACCTCCTCGACAGCCTTGATCCTTCCTACTTTGACGTCCTTCACCCTAATAGGGCACTCAGGGAACTCTACGATTCCCATCCCAATTGCAACACTGTGCATCCTCAGACTCTTCAACAATGATATTCGGTTTGCAAACACTTGACAGGTGTCCAAACCTTTTACATTTATGACACTGAAGTGGCTTTGGTACATAAGCTCACACCGCATAGCTCATATATCCCAGCTTTACATGGGTTGGGAGAACTTCTTCATCAAACATCAATAATACAGAATGGCTTTTCTAGCCTACTCTCATTCCCACATCCTGATCGACCTGCTAGCCTACCAAGCCCCACGGAGCGGTTAGTCAAAAGATAGGCAGAAACTGCTTCTCCAATTGAAATAAATCATTGATAATGTTTGTAGTCAATGTTATGGCGACATTAGCTAGCTAAGCTCATGCACAGAAAATCTAATGCACATTGCGTGCCGAACTGCGCATGTGCAGGTCGTCAAATCATTGGCACTCCTTCAATAAAACATATTTTTTGTTGAAAAGGAAAACGTGTCAGTTTGTCACTTTCACGAGGTTGTAGTAATGACAGTTTCAGCTACTTAAGACATTGGCTCCAATCTAGGTTTTGCATTTAGATTGAGAAAATTAACTACAAAGGACACATTTTTCTCTTCTCCCATTGACATGCCAAACCCCGGTCTGGTCTCACGATGTTACGCATCTGGGCTGGTTTTGTCAAGAACATATACAGCTTTAGTCAAATTGACTTTTCGTAGCAGTTTGAGGAGAACTTACGTAACTGGTTAGGATAATACATGTAGCAGGTTGTGAGAATTAGGTTAAGATTAGGAAAAGGGTTAGGGTAAGTGTTAGTTAAAATGCAGCAAAAAAACATTGCTGATGTTTCACCCCACCTGGTGTGAGAGGCGGTGCATTTAGCTAAAATGCAACAACAAAAAACATAGCAACTTGTGACAAATTTGACAAAAGCTGTATCCCCTCTAAACATGACCCTCTGGGTTTAGAAACTCAGTGGGTTATGCTGCGTTCAAACCACTGGGAAGCTGCAACTGGGAACTTGGAAATCTCCGACTTCTGACTTCAGTGCGTTCAAAACAACTGGGAACTCTGGGGGGAAAAAAGAGCTCCGACTGGGAGAAATCGATTTGAATGGTCATCCAACTCGGAATTCCAACTTGGGAGCTCTGACTTTCTGACCTGAAGACCACTGACATCATGATTTGATTTTTCAGAGTTCCCAGTTGTTTTGAACGCGGCATGAGTCCTCAAACTTGTGGTCGTTTCTATTGCCCTGGGCACCACCTCTCACACAAAATCAGCACTTTATTCATGAAGGTTCTTCTTTCTGGGAAGGATTCTAGGCCTACTGTATGCTGGCTATCATGTTGAGACCATTACAACTGTTGTTGTCATGCTTAATTAGTGCGGCTTATTGTACCAATTATTTCAAACTTTTTATTATTATTCTTTAGAAATGTACTCCTCTTACACTTTTAAACTATGCAGACTGTTCTGAAAAAGTTGTGTCACACAACACAATGCCACAGATGTCTCAAGTTTTGAGGGAGCGTGCAATTGGCATGCTGACTGCAGGAATGTCCACCAGAGCTGTTGCCAGAGATCTGAATGTTAATTTCTCTACCATAAGCCACCTCCAATGTTGTTTTAGAGAAGTACGTCCAACCGGCCTCACAACCGAAGACCACATGTATCCACGCCAGCCCAGGACTTCCACATCTTATTTCTTCATCTACGGGATCGCCTGAGTCCAGCCACCTGGGCAACTGATGAAACTATGGGTTTGCACAACTGAAGAATTTCTGCACAAACTGTCAGAAACCGTCTTAGGAATGCTCATCTGCTTGCTTGTCGTCTCACAGGGTCTTGACCTGACTGCAGTTCGACGTTGTAACCAACTTCAGTGGGCAAATGGTCACCTTCAATGGCCACTGGCATGCTGGAGAAGTGTGTTCTTCATGGATGAATCCTGGTTTCAACTGTACTGGGCAGATGGCAGACAGCGTGCATGGCGTCGTGTGGGCGAGCGGATTGCTAAAGTCAACGTTGTGAACAGAGTGCCCCACGGTGACGGTGGGGTTATGGTATGGGCAGGCATAAGCTATGGACAACAGACACAATTGCATTTTATCGATAGCAATTTGAATGCTCAGCGATACCGTGATGAGATCCTGAGGCCCATTGTTGTGCCAATCATCCACCTCCATCACCTCATTTTTCAGCATGATAATGCATGGGCCAATGTCGCAAGGATCTGTACACAATTCCTGGAAGCTGAAAATGTCCCAGTTCTTCCATGGCCTGCTTACCCACCAGACATGCCACCCATTGAGCATGTTTAGGATGCTCTGGATTGACGTGTACAACAGCGTGTTCCAGTTCTCACTAAGAATCAGCAACTTTGCACAACCAATGAAAAGAAGTGGGACAACATTCCACAATCAACAGCCTGATCAACTTATATGCAAAGGAGATGTGTCACGCTGCATGAGGTGGTCATACCAGATACTGACTGATTTTCTGGTCCATGCCTCTACCTTTTTCAAAGGTATCTGTGACCAACAGATGCATATCTGTATTCCCAGCCATGTGAAATCCATAGATTAGGGCCTAATGAATTTATTTCAATTGGTTGATTTCCTTATATGAACTGAAACTCAGTCAAATCTTAGAAATTGTTGCATGTTGTGTTTATATTTTTTCAGTGTATCTTCTAACAATCAAAAGGCTGTTTCAGTAACCACCTCAACTTCTTTTCATCTCAACTTTTACAAACTGACATTTGTACCACTTTCCCAGCACTTTAGACAAAAACGTAGAGGGTATTACATCTTGGTCTACTTCTCTGCTATTTAAATCTGAATCAGAACAGAATGATCTACTACCAGTTGTTTTAGTAACTGTATCAACTCATTTAGCTAGCTTCTCAAATCAAATTGTATTGGTCACATACATGTTATTGCAGGTGTAACGAAATGCTTGGACCTTTTCAGAACTTTCAAATTCTAACGATGGGGGAGCACATAAGATTTATGCCACACAGCTCACTCCAACCCACTAAACTAACCTACCACTGTTTGTCTACATGTAGTTATCGTTTACCTTTAGTACTAGTCTGTCGGCTGCCTTGCACAGTAGTAAACACCCATCCAGCTTGCAGCGCTGATGTGAAATTCTGTGATCGCCACCCACTAGATTTCGACTATCACACAGAAGTAGGATTGGAGACGACTAGGGCTGTGGCGGTCATGAGATTTTGTCAACCAGTATACAGTGGGGAAAAAAGTATTTGATCCCCTGCTGATTTTGTATGTTTGCCCACTGATAAAGAAAGGATCAGTCTATCATTTTAATGGTAGGTTTATTTGAACAGTGAGAGACAGAATAACAACAAAAATATCCAGAAAAACGCATGTCAAAAATGTTATAAATTGATTTGCACTTTAATTAGGGAAATATGTATTTGACCCCCTCTCAATCAGAAAGAGTTCTGGCTCCCAGGTGTATTTTATACAGGTAATGAGCTGAGATTAGGAGCACACTCTTAAAGGGAGTGCTCCTAACCGCAGCTTGTTACCTGTAAAAAAGACACCTGTCCACAGAAGCAATCAATCAATCAGATTCCAAACTCTCCACCATGGCCAAGACCAAAGAGCTCTCCAAGGATGTCAGGGACAAGATTGTAGACCTACACAAGGCTGGAAAGGGCTACAAGACCATCGCCAACAGCTTGGTGAGAAGGTGACAACATTTGGTGTGATTATACGCAAATGGAAGAAACACAAAAGAACTGCCAATATCCCTCGGCCTGGGGCTCCATGCAAGATCTCACCTCGTGGAGTTGCAATGATCATGAGAACGGTGAGAAATCCGCCCAGAACTACACGGGAGGATCTTGTCAATGATCTCAGTGCAACTGGGACCATAGTCACCAAGAAAACAATTGGTTACACACTACACCGTGAAGGACTGAAATACTGCAGCGCCCGCAAGGTCCCCCTGCTCAAGAATACATATACATGCCCGTCTGAAGTTTGCCAATGAACATCTGAATGATTCAGAGGACAACTGGTGAAAGTGTTGTGGTCAGATGAGACCAAAATGGAGCTCTTTGGCATCAACTCAACTCGCTGTGTTTGGAGGAGGAGGAATGCTGCCTATGACCCCAAGAACACCATCTCCACCGTCAAACATGGAGGTGGAAACATTATGCTTTGGGGGTGTTTCGCTGCTAAGGGGACAGGACAACTTCACCGCATCAAAGGGATGATGGACGGGGCCATGTACTGTCAAATCTTGGGTGAGAACATCCTTCCCTCAGCCAGGGCATTGAAAATGGGTCGTGGATGGGTATTCCAGCATGACAATGACCCAAAACGAACGGCCAAGGCAACAAAGGAGTGGCTCAAGAAGAAGCACATTAAGGTCCTGAAGTGGCCTAGCCAGTCTCTAGACCTTAATCCCATAGAAAATCTGTGGAAGGAGCTGAAGGTTCGAGTTGCCAAACGTCAGCCTCGAAACCTTAATGACTTGGAGAAGATCTGCAAAGAGGAGTGGGACAAAATCCCTCCTGAGATGTGTGCAAACCTGGTGGCCAACTACAAGAAACGTCTGACCTCTGATTGCCAACAAGGGTTTTGCCACCAAGCACTAAGTCATGTTTTGCAGAGGGGTTAAATACTTATTTCTCTCATTAAAATGCAAATCATTTTATAACATTTTTGACATGCGTTTTTCTGGAGTCTTTTGTTGTTATTCTGTCTCACTGTTCAAATAAACCTACCATTAAAATTATAGACTGATCATTTCTTTGTAAGTGGGCAAACGTACAAAGTCAGCAGGGGATCAAATACTTTTTTCCCCCACTGTATGTCATGCAAATAACTACAGTCTCACGGAAATTGAGCGTTAATTAACATAAACATGTTTAGCATCTCCGGACTTCCACTCAAAGACTACAAGCATATGATGTAGACCTTTGATGTAGACCCTCTACATTTTAAAAAGTCTAATAAATCCATTTAATATAGCCTAGACCATCACAATATTCTGTGTTGATTGTTTGGTTGATTTGATTGACAGTTGATTGATATTTTGTGTTAACAAAGTGATCATTTGAAACAGGTCCTCCTATATGCTTAATTTAGAGCTATTTATCCTCTAGAGGACCCCTTCGAGATAAAATCCCGTTAACGGGATTGGTTGGACAACAACCAGTGAGATAGCACGGTGCGAAATAAATAAATAAAAAAATCTCAAAATTAAAATTCAAGTATTATACTGCATTTTAAAGATACTCGTTAATCCAATCACATTGTCCGATTTCAAAAAGGCTTTACGGTGAAAGCAAAACATTAGATTATTTTAGGATAGCACATTAGCAAAAAGCATGGATAGCCGTCACAAAACCAGATATACAGCTAGAATTAAGCACTAACCTTTGACAATCTTCATCAGATGACACTCCTAGGACATCATGTTAGACAATACATGCATTTTTTGTTCGATCAAGTTCATATTTATATCCAAAAACCCAAGTTTTACATTGGCGCGTGACGTTCAGAAAATGTTTTCTCCCCATAACTATCGGTGAATAGGCACATTTAATTTACAGAAGAACTCATAAACGTTGACAAAATTTACAACAATTATTTAAAGAATTAGAGATAATCTACTCCTTTATGCAACCACTTTGTCAGATATCAAAATAACTTTACGGAAAAAGCACATTGTTCAATATTCTGAGTACAGAACTTAGCCTTCAATGCTAAGCTATACAGTTAGCCTACAACCACGGCGTCGACAAATCTCTAAAAATATGTTTGAAATATTTTCTTACCTTTGCTGATCTTCGGTGGAATGCACTCGGAAGGGCACCCACTTCCACAAGAAATGTTCATTTGTTCTGCAAAGTCCATCATTTTTGTCCAAATACGTCCGTTTTGTTGACCCATATCCTGAAAGGCCGCTCAGCAAGGAAGAAGCCACTGGCTCCAAAACCGCCATAAAAACGCCAGACTACGGTGTGCAACTGCACATGGGGACAAAGATCGTACTTTGGCATATTACATAATTTATGCAGCAGCATACAATACATTTTTTGGACTCACCTTGGTGTGCTGTGCTCACTTGAACAGGAAGCTGGCTTGGCGGTCCTTCTTGGGCAAATTTTGTCAACAAAGTCTGGCATTCTCTGGATTTATGGTGCTTTCAAAACAACTGGGAACTAGGGGGAAAAAAACAAGGTCGAATCAATATTCAGGTCGTAGCTCTAGACCAGGGGTGGGCAACTCCAGTCCTCAAGAGCCTGATTGGTTTCACACTGTTTCTCCATCCCTAGCAAACACAGCTGATTAATCAAATTGCATTCTAAACTGAAGATCATAATTAGGTGATTATTGGAGTCAGGGGCAAAGCTGTGTCACCAATCAGGCCCTCGAGGACTGAAATTGTCCACCCCTGCTCTTGAAAGTGGCCGGATTTACAACTCCGAGTTGGATGATCGTTCAGAACTTATTTTCCCAGTCGGAGTTCGTTTATTCCCGACTTCCCAGTTGTCTTGAACTCACTGAAGTCAAGTTTTTGCAGTTCCGAGTTAAGTTGTTTTGAGCACAGCACAAATCATGCTTCATTGACAGCATGGCCAATGTTGAATATTTATCATTTTAAATTTGGAAAAGAGCCCCTTAATACCAGACCACATAGCCACTCCACTGAATAGCAGGCTAGTGATTGCTTTGCAATGCTTGCAGTTAATGTTAGCCACTGTCACTAATTCCTTCCAAACCACTCATTGTTGAATTTGCGAATGTCCAACTTGTTGTGTAATGTTTATGTACAATGGCCGATGAGCACCGATATGTTTTATCTGTACTTTCTCTTCATATGACAAGGATTTAAAAGGATTTGCCAGTAGATTGTCGACTTGATTCATGATGACTGCTAGTTAAGATTTTGAAAGTATGATGTTGACATGATCAGTCCAATCAAAGCTACTGTACGTATAACATGATTTGAAATCATTTTATCTGTGGCCAATGACCTTGAGCCTTCTTGGATGGGCACTTCTAATGTAAGTTTATGGCAGCAGGCTTGCGTTTTCTAGCACTCCACTTAGACTTGGCAGTGACGTAACGTAGTGTCCCCATGAGTGACAATCACGGCGCAACTAGAAAACATTACTATCCCCTACATATTTTCTGCTGGCTTTCCCCACACCCACAGAAAGCACTGAGCTAGGCTGAAACACCTGCATTTTGGAGCTGCCTTACTCAAGAAAACAAAAAAGTGACAATTTTTGTACGCTGTAACGGCTGTCGTAGAGAGGGGACCAAAGCGCAGCGTGTTGATTGCTCATGATGAATATTTATTTTAACTCAGAACACTAAAGAAAAAATAACAAAGAGAAAACGAAAGCGCACAGTTCTGTCAGGTACAGAAAACTAAACAGAAGACAACTACCCACAAACACAGGTGGAAAAAAACCCTACTTAAGTATGATCTCCAATTAGAGACAACGAGGACCAGCTGCCTCTAATTGGAGATCATCCCCCCAAAAAAACATAGAAATAGAAAACTAGAACTTAAACATAGAAATACAAAACATAGAAAAATACAACACCCCCTGGAGCATCGCTGCAGGCTCCGGACAGGGGAGCGTCGCTGCAGGCTCCGGACTGGGGAGCGTCGCTGCAGGCTCCGTGCCATGGATCATCACTACAGGTTCCGCGCCATGGATCATCACTGGAGGCTTTGTGCCATGGATCATCACTGGAGGCTCCGGCCATGGATTATCACTGGAGGCTTCATGCCATGGATCATCTCTACAGGCTCCGGGCCATGGATCATCCCTACAGGCTTCTTGCCATGGATTATCCCTACAGGCTCCAGGCCATGGATTATCAGTGGAGTCTTCTTGCCATGGATTATCCCTACAGGCTCCGGGCCATGGATCATCACTGGAGGCTTCGGACCATAGATCATCACTGGAGGCTTCTTTCGTGGAGCTGGAACAGGTCTCACCGGACTGGGGAGACACACTGGAAATCGGGTGCGCAGAGCTGGCACAGGGTATACTGGGCCATGGAGGCACACTGGAGGGAGAGTGCGAGGAGCAGACACAGGACGTACTGGGCTGTGGAGGTGCACTGGAGGGAGAGTGCGAGGAGCAGGCTCATGCTCACCACGATTAGCACGGGGAGTTGGCTCAGGTCTCTACCCTGACTCTGCCAATCTACCCGTGTGCCCCGCCCCAAAAAAGTTTTGGGGCTGCCTCTCGTGCTTCCCCGGCAGGCTTCTGTATCTGTCCAATACTTGCCCCCAAGTCCAGTCTATCCTCTCTCGCAACTCCTCCAGAGACCAGGAATCCATCTCCTCCCGGGCACGCTGCTTGAGCCAGTCGTGGTGGGTAGTCCTGTAACGGCTGTCGTAGAGAGGGGACCAAAGCGCAGCGTGTTGATTGCTTATGATGAATATTTATTTTAACTCAGAACACTAAAGAAACAATAACAAAGACAAAACGAAAGCGCACAGTTCTGTCAGGTACAGAAAACTAAACAGAAGACAACTACCCACAAACATAGGTGAAAAAAAAAAATACTTAAGTATGATCTCCAATTAGAGACAACGAGGACCAGCTGCCTCTAATTGGAGATCATCCCAAAAAAACAACAACATAGAAATAGAAAACTAGAACTTAAACATAGAAATACAAAACATAGAAAAACACAAAACACCCCCTGTCACGCCCTGACCTACTCTACCATAGAAAATAACATTTTACTATGGTCAGGACGTGACATATGCAGCATTATTAACCCAATGATATATATATATGTTTTTTTACATTGTTTGCAAACTGATACGTGACACGTATTAATGCCAAAATAACATGCAAAAAATGTGGGGCTCAAAACAGGTCGGCCCTGAATGACGGGTCACCACTAGTCATATTTACCAAGAACAGCTGCAAATTCCCCAAAATTTACATCACTTTCCTTGCTTTTTCTAACAACACTGTCATGAATCTATCAAATAAATGTTCTGGGTCAGAGTGCATCATTTATTTAGCACAAATATTTCTTAGAATGTTTCTCACACTGGCTTTAGCGCAATGGAGTTGCCTAGCAACACATGCCTTGGAGGAAGACAACATCTGCATGGCACAAAAAATTCCCATGATTTGTGAATCTGTTCGGAGCGAACAGCTAGCGTGACAGCTTAAATGGCTTTTAAAAAAAGATTTCAGCTAATAGGGAGAAATATCTAGCAAAATAAATACATTGTGGCATTCACTAATCATAAACTATTAACATATAATAGACATTTGTGAACAAAATTCGAACATACTCAACCTTTAACTTTGACTATATTTTTATACTTCGCTCAAGTAAAACATTTTTTATCTTCTTCAACTATCACATTTTTTAACACTAACAAACTTTTAAACTTCTTGCACTAGATGCACCATCATATTTATCTAACCAAATTATAGCCTTAAACTTTTCTAATTACTTATGAGTAAAATTGGAGTAGGGGAGAACTGGGACAAAGGTAACATTTTGAGTTTTTTCCTAATTACTCAGAGATCGCTAGAGAAACCATATTTTATGGCAAACAACTTAGGGTATATACAGTGCCTTCGGAAAGTATTCAGACCCCTTGACTTTTTCCACATTTTGTTAGGTTACAGCCTTGTTCTAAAATATATCAAATCGTTTTTTCCCCCTCATCAATCTACACACAATACCCCATAGTGACAAAACAACAGCAGTTTTGTAGAAATTTTTGCAAATGTATAATAAAAAAAGGAAATATTACATTTACATAAACATTCAGACCCTTTACTCAGTACATTGTTAAAGCATCTTTGGCAGCGATTACAGCATTGATTCTTCTTGGGTGTGACGCTACAAGCTTGGCACACCTGTATTTGGGGTGTTTCGCCCATTCTTCTCTGCAGATCCTCTCAAGCACTGTCAGGTTGGATGGGGAGTGTCACTGCACAGCTATTTTCAAGTCTCTCTAGAGATGTTCGATCAGGTTCAAGTCCGGGCTCTGGCTGGGCCACTCAAGGACATGCATAAACTTGTCCTGAAGCCACTCCTGTGTTGTCTTGGCTGTGTGCTTAGGGTTGTTGTCCTGTTAGAAGATGAACCTTCACCCTAGTCTGAGGTCCTGAGAGCTCTGGAGCAGGTTCTGGATCAAGGATCTCTCTGTACTTTACTCCTTTCATCTGTCCCTCAATCCTGACTAGTCTCCCAGTCCCTGCCGTTGAAAAACATCCCCACAGCATGATTCTGCCACCCCCATGCTTCACCGTAGGGTCCCAGATTTCCTCCAGACGTGACGCTTGGCATTCAAGCCAAAGAGTTCAATCTTGGTTTCATAAGACCAGAGAATCTTGTTTCTCATGGTCTGAGAGTCTTTAAGTGCCTTTTGGCAAACTTCAAGTGGGCTGTCATGTGCCTTTTACTGAGGAGTGGCTTCCACCTGGACACTCTACCATAAAGTCCTGATTAGTGGAGTGCTGCAGAGATGGTTGTCCTTCTGGAAGGTTCTCCCATCCCCACAGAGGAACTCTAGAGCTCTGTCAGAGTGACCATTGGGTTCTTGGTCACCTCCCTGACCAAGGCCCTTCTCCCCTGGGTGGCCAGCTCTAGGAAGAGTCTTGGTGGTTCAAACTTCTTCCATTTAAGAATGATGGAGGCCACTGTGTTCTTGGGGACCTTTAATGCTGTAGACATTTTTTGGTACCCTTCCCCAGATCTGTGCCTTGACACAATCCTGTCTCGAAGCTCTACGGACAATTAATTCGACCTCATGGCTTGGTTTTTGCTCTGATATGCACTTTCAACTGTGGGACCTTATATAGACAGTTGTGTGCCTTTACAAATCATGTCCAATCATTTGAATTTACCACAGGTGGAAACCAATCAAGTTGTAGAAACATCTCAAGGATGATCAATGCAAACAGGATGCACCTAAGCTCAATTTCAGGTCTTGTAGCAAAGGGTCTTAATAATTATGTTAGTAAGGCATTTCTTTTTTTAAATGTTTATAAATTTGATAACATTTCTAAAACCTGTTTTCGCTTTCTCGTTATGGGATATTGTGTGTAGATTGCTGAGGATTTTTTTTGATTTAATCAATTTTAGAATAAGGCTGTAACATAACAAAATGTGGAGAAAGTCAAAGGGTCTGAATACTTTCTGAATGCCCTGTATTTCAGGCTTCTGTAATTTATATAGAGTGTAGTATTAGGTTGCAAACTCAAAATATAATATGTTTCATTTCTATATCTGACATGGTACAGGTGTCTTCTTTTCTTTAAGCTCATAACCATGTGTGTGAGGTGTATACTTTTGTTTCGCAGTAGGTGTGTTTAAGACTACCAAGAAACACTGGGACCCTGATTTAACTGCAGCAAAAGGTGAAATTAAGAGATTTAAGAAATTATTTGATAATTTTAAAGGTAGCACAGGCCTTTAATATCACCATTGTTCAGTTTACGGAGGTTATGGAATGGAATGGTTTTTTACTTGTTGTAGCTTACATTGAAATGAATTTATTGGAATGGAATTCATTGAAATGATTAAGCTTTTAAAACGTTGTTTCATAATGATTTAATAATTCTGCACAACACATTTAAAGTAAATAAATATGCATGCATACCAGTCATTTAGTTGAAATATGTCCTTGTGTAAATATTTGCAGATTACGAACATTCAGCATCTATTGGCCCCTGATATTGAGATGTCATGGAAAATATACCACAACCAGAAACAGTCACAAACAGGAAAGAGAGGTGTGTGCGTGTGTCTGTGGGTGTGTGTCTGTGCATGTGTGCGTGTGTGTGCATGTGTGTGTGTTTGTGGCGGGTGTTTTGTGACCCAACTGGCAGGGCAGGGCCCTGATGAGTTCACAAAAGCAGTAGCAGGGTTTCTGTTAAGACCTCATAGCTAACCTGTGAGTCTACTCTCCTGTCTTCAACTGTTGCTTTCATTATAGTCTTTGCAGTCAAACTCTAACCTGGCAAGAGTTCAAAAGAAAAGACAGTGAGTAGAAAGTGATTAAAACATTTCTGAGATAAGGAAGGCATAGTGATTTGTAAAGTCTGTGTCGATGGTTATAGCAGTAGGCTAGCTGTCCATCACAAGGGCTGTCTGGGGTTCCTCTCTGTCTGGGGATCCAGGAGTCAGATGGTCTGCCATGTGGGTAAGTAGGGGAGTAGGGAAAGTCTTAAAGCCTTGACTTGGCACACTAATCTTTTTTCTCCATTTGTTCTAATGGTAAAAGGGGAGAGTTCGAGGGGGAAACAAATAAAGGGACTTTTATGATTGTTGTTAGTTGCGTTAATGTGTTAGCTGGCAGGGTGTTTGTGTCTGGGTGGCTAATGCTAAAGTGGTGCGGTGAGGGTCTGTGAGACGATGTCCAGAAAGTAAATTATTTATACAGCTAGATATTTCTGATTTCATTTGGCTTGAACAGACAAGAGTGTTATTTGTCCTTTTGAGTGGTTTGAATGCGCAATAACACAGAGCCTCTCTACCAACCTGTCCTTTCTCCTCCAATACCAAATGACTCTCTGATACAGAGATATATACTCATAGTACTGTCTACCTGTGTATTGGTCTGTCTGTCAGTAGCTTAGTGTCTCCATTATGAAAGCATGAAGGACTGTACATACCTACAGTATCTACAGTTTCATTTGAATAGCTCATAACATTCATTGTAATTCTAAATGATTAAAATGTAGGCAGAAAATGTTTTCTCACTTATATAACTGGACCAGCTGTTCCATCTCCATGGCAGTTTCTAGATCCCATTTTGGACCAGTTACACCATACATCGCCAATGCTGTATCTGGAGCGGCGCTTTCCAGGACTGTCCAACCTGAGAATGGTGACTTTAGGCTCAATCTCAGGTTCGTCAGCCCATGAAACACTGTCTCACATCGGCCTAGTATTGTGGAGAAAACCAGAAAAATCAGCAACGCCTTTGCTGTTCTTAGACCAGCCCAGACTGGTACAGACCAGTTCAGACCGGATCAGGCCAGATCCAGAACAAGACGATGGGACAGCAGCTGTAAGAATATAATTTATCAACATGTGTATGTAAATTCAGCAGAATATTGCTAGCAAATTATTAGTATTAACTATTGTTTTAGTAAGCATCCACATGTTATAACACAAATGTATGGTTTTAATGCTCCTACATAGTGTACACTAATTATAAGTACTTTATGTTGAGACAAAACACAAATAAAGCAGAATGCATTGAACCATAAATAGCCTAAAAATGAAGATGTTTCTTTTCATGTTTTACATCAAGTCCTATAACCTAGAATTCTATCCTCTTTATCTGACTACGGTGAAGTTCTTTACATCAAGTCCTATAACCTAGAATTCTATCCTCTTTATCTGACTACGGTGAAGTTCTTTACATCAAGTCCTATAACCTAGAATTCTATCCTCTTTATCTGACTACGGTGAAGTTCTTTACATCAAGTCCTATAACCTAGAATTCTATCCTCTTTATCTGGGTAGGCGGAGTTCTACCTTCAGACACATGAAATGGTTCAAAATCTGATGACTTTGCCTTCCTGGCGTTAGGACTGCTGAATCAAGTGCACCTACTGCCAACAGCGTGAAACAAAGAAAAATAATAGGAATGCAAGGCTTTATCGTTGGGTTTTTTACAGAAATGTTTGGTGATCGACTAGAAATGCCTTGGAGATCAACCAGTCGATCGCGATTGACCGGTTGGTGACCACTGATTTAGTGTATCCATCCTCTACTCTGCAGAATAGATGTACATTGTCCTTTACACCTCTAGAGGGGGCCGTTTTACCACTAATCTGAGTGAGTGACACTGGACAGGAGGCAACTGTGGTTGATTAAACAAAACGGGCACCAACGGTTCTGCTAAATTATACATTTAAAATACTTAATTTATGTAAACAGATATATAAATAAATAGATGAATGCAGAAATAAATATTAGGTTGAAAATAGCTGTTTTAAATTAATAATAAATACATAAAAATGTACATGTGAATCCAGAAGGGGTGGCAGGTAGACTAGTGGTTAGTGTGTTGGGCCAGTAACCAAAAGGTTGCTAGATCGAATCCCCAAGCTGACAAGATAAAAATCTGTTGTTCTACCCATGAACAAGTCAGTTAACCTACTGTTCCTAGGCTGTCATTGTAAATAAGAATTTGTTCTTAACTTATTGGCATAGTTAAATGAAAAAATAAGCCTTTGTGAATGGCAGCTTAGTGAGTCAGGAGTATGAAGGGGGTTTCCATACTCTAAAAAACACAACATGATTAGTTAATCTGTAGTGTCAGTTGGCCTGAGCTGAAGATGGTGACCCTCAGATAGCACTGGTGATCTTGTTCAGAGCAATAAGAATATATATCAACAAAACAATTATGTAAAATAATACATCAAAAAAAGGTAATAAACTGAAACAATTGATATATTAAATCAGCTATTGTCTCTCACATTATGACAGTCCAGGACACAATCTGCAGCAATATCTACTGTCTCTATGTTTTCTCCTAACAAAATGAAGGTTTTCTCCTCAACAGGCAGTTCAAGATCTACTGTCTCTATGTTTTCTCCTAACAAAATGAAGGTTTTCTCCTCAACAGTCAGTTCAAGATCTACTGTCTCTATGTTTTCTCCTAACAAAATGAAGGTTTTCTCCTCAACAGGCAGTTCAAGATCTACTGTCTCTATGTTTTCTCCTAACAAAATGAAGGTTTACTCCTCAACAGGCAGTTCAAGATCTACTGTCTCTATGTTTTCTCCTAACAAAATGAAGGTTTTCTCCTCAACAGGCAGTTCAAGAAACCCTGCCATTGCTTCTTTCATTTTCAGGAGAGGAATACCTCTGATTGAGTCATATTGGGAGCAGTGGAGTAGGAAATGCTGCTCATTCTCTACATCAGCCGACCCACAGGGCTTAGTCTTTTTTTTCTGCTTTTTATACCACCTTCCTCTCTCTCCCTCCCTCAGCCTTTCTACCCTTACCTCTTTCTTTCAATCTCTCTCTCTCTCTTTCCCTGATTACCCCACCCCTATTTTCCTGCCTCACTCCTGACCCTGGCAGCTAATCATAATCTCTGATCTCATGTGTGTCTCTCTGTGTGTGTGTGTGTGTGTGTGTGTGTGTGTGTGTGTCTCTCTCTCTCTCTGTGTGTGTGTGTGTGTGTGTGTGTGTGTGTGTGTGTGTGTGTGTGTGTGTGTGTGTGTGTGTGTGTGTGTGTGTGTGTGGTTTTGCTATCCTTGTGGGGACCAGACGTTCTCACAATGATAGTAAAACAAGGACATTTCGCTGGTCTCCACAAGGAAAAAGGCTATTTTAGGCTTAGGGGTTAGGTTTAGGGTTAGGCTTACAATTACGGTTAGAATTAAGGTTAGGGTAAGGGGTTAGGGTTAGGAGTTAGGGTTATGGGTTTGGGGTTAAAGTTAGGGATATGGGTTAGGTTTAGGGTTAGGGTTAGGCTTACAATTACGGCTAGAATTAGGGTTAGGGTAAGGGGTTAGGGTTAGTAGTTAGGGTTATGGGTTTGGGGTTAAAGTTAGGGATATGGGTTAGGGTTAGGCTTACAATTACGGTTAGAATTAGGGTTAGGGTAAGGGTAAGGGGTTAGGGTTAGGAGTTAGGGTTATGGGTTTGGGGTTAAAGTTAGGGATATGGGTTAAGTTTAGGGCTAGGTTTACAATTACGGTTAGAATTAAGGTTATGGTTAAATTGAGGGGTTAGGGTTAGGAGTTAGGGTTAGGTATAGTTTTAGGGGTAGGGGGTTGGGGTTAATGTGAGGGTTAAGGTTAGGGTTATGGTTAGGTTAAGGGTTAGGGCTAGCTTTAGGGGTTAGGGTTAGGAGTTAGGGTTAGGTATAGTTTTAGGGTTAGGGGTAGGGGGTTGGGGTTAATGTGAGGGTTAAGGTTAGGGTTATGGTTAGGTTAAGGGTTAGGGCTAGCTTTAGGGGTTAGGGAAAATAGGATTTTGAAAGGGAATAAATGTTTTGGTCCCCACAAGGATAGTAAAACAGATCAGTGTGTGTGCGTGTGTGTGTGTACTGTAGTTGCTTGTGTTTGTGTGTGTGTGAATCCCTTAAAATATTCAGGGTTATTAGGTTGTGCTTTCCTAACAATGGTGTTTTAACACTGATGGGCTTTTGTGAAAATGCACACATGCACGCACACACATACTGAGAAGCCAACACACCCAATACTATGAAGACAGGTTGACCATTTGGTTGTGTGTGTGTGTGTGTGTGTGTGTGTGTGTGTGTGTGTGTGTGTGTGTGTGTGTGTGTGTGTGTGTGTGTGTGTCTGTGTCTGTGTCTGGTTGTGTATGTGTGGGGTGGGGTGGGGGTTACACAAAATTAAGTAATTTAAAATAATTGTTATGTTTTTTGTGAACGTTTATCGTACAACGTGACAGATCGGGAGTATTTTATGTAGCATTATTAGGCCTACTTTACAGTATTGTAGGCTACTGTACCTGTTCATTTTCCCGGGATTTCGCGTTCGGCTTAACACAGGCATCTGATCATAGTGTTTGCGAATAGCACTCTCCGTGACCAAATCCCGAAGTCTGCCAGTGTTTTGGGAATTGATTCCACAACAAAACCTAATATCTAACAAATTCCACAGCAAAACCTAATACAAACAATCTAGTAAAGGAATGGGATAAGAATATATGAATGAGCAGTGACAGAGCGGCTAAGATACAATAGATAGTAAAGAATAGATAGTGAAGGATACAGTATACAGTATATACTTATGAGAAGAGTAATGCGAGATATGTAAACATTCTTAAAGTGGCATTATTAAAGTGACTAATGTTCCATTTATTAAAGTGGCCAATGATATCAAGTCTGTAGGTAGGCAGCCGCCTCTCTGTGCTAGTGGTGGCTGTTTAACTATCTGATGGCCTTGAGATAGAAGCTGTTTTTCAATCTCTCTGTCCCAGCTTTTCATGCACCTGTACTGACCTCACATTATGGATGGAAGCGGTGTGAACAGGCAGTGGCTCGGGTGGTTATTGTCCTTGATTATCTTTTTTGCCTTCCTGTGACATCAGGTGTTGTAGGTGTCCTGGAGGGCAGGTAGTTTGCCCCTGGTGATGCATTGTGCAGACCGCACCACCCTCTGGAGAGCCCTGCGGTTGTGGGCAGTGCAGTTGCCATACCAAGCGTTGATACAGCCCGACAGGACGCTCTCAATTGTGCAACTGTAAAAGTTAGTGAGGGTTTTTGGTGACAAGCCAATTTTTTTCAGCCTCCTGAGGTTGAAGAGGTGCTGTTGCGTCTTCTTCACAACACTGTCTGTGTGCTTGGACCATTTCAGTTCGTCTGTGATATGTACACAGAGGAAAATAACATTTTCCACCTTCTCCACTGCTATCCCGTCGATGTGGATAAGGGGGTGCTCCCTTTCCTGTTTCCTGAAGTTCACGATCATCTATTTTGATTTGCTGACATTGAGTGAGAGAGTTATTTTCCTGACACCACACTCCGAGGGCCCTCATGGCCACGCAGTCGTGGGTGAACAGGAAGTACTGGAGGGGGCTGAGAACGCACCCTTGTGGGGCCCCAGTGTTGAGGATCAGCGGAGTGGAGATGTCGTTTCTTACCTTCACCACCTGGGGGCAGCCCGTCAGGAAGTCCAGGACCCAGTTGCACAGGGTGGCGTTGAGCCCCAGGTATTCTCAAGCTTAATGATGAGTTTGGAGGGTACTATGGTGTTGAATGCTGAGCTGTAGTCAATGAATAGCATTCTTACATAGGTATTCCTTTTGTCCAGATGGGATAGGGCAGTGTGCAGTGTGACGGCGATTGCATCGTCTGTGGACCTATTGGGGCGGTAAGCAAATTGGAGTGGGTCAAGGGTGATAGGTAAGGTGGAGGTGATATGATCCTTGACTAGTCTCTCAAAGCACTTCATGATGACAGAAGTGAGTGCTATGGGGCGATAGTCGTTTAGTTAAGTTACCTTAGATTTCTTGGGTACAGGAACACTGGTGGCCAACTTGAAGCATGTGGGGACAGCAGACTGGGATAGGGATTAATTGAATATGTCCATAAACACACCAGCCAGCTGGTCTGCGCATGCTCTGAGGATGTGGCTAGGGATGCCGTCTGGGCCAGCAACCTTGCAAGGGTTAACACGTTTAAATGTTTTACTCATGTCGGCCACGGCGAAGGAGAGCCCACAGTCTTTGTTAGCGGCACTGTATTGTCCTCAAAGCGCGCAAAGAAGTTGTTTAATTTGTCTGGAAGCAAAACGTTGATGTCTGCAATGGGGCTGGTTTTCTTTTTGTAATCCGTGATTGTCTGTGGACCCTGTCACATACGTCTCGTGTTTGAGCCGTTGAATTGCGACCCCACTTTGTCTCTATACTGACGCTTTGCTTGTCTGATTGCCTTACGGAGGGAATAACTACACTGTTTGTATTCATCAATGTTTCCAGTCGCCTTGCCATGATTAAATGCAGTGGTACATGCTTTCAGTTTTGCGCGAATGCTGCCATCAATCCGCGGTTTCTTGTTACGGAAGGTTTTAATAGTCACAGTGGGTACAACATCTCCTATACACTTCCTTATTAACTCGCTCACCGAGTCAGAGTATATGTCAATGTTATTGTCTGAGGCTACCTGGAACATATCCCAGTACACGTGATCGAAGCAATCTTGAAGCGTGGAATCCAATTGGTCAGACCACCGTTGGATAGACCTAAAGTCGGGCGCTACCTGTTTTAATTTCTGCCTATAGGAGCGGAGCAACAAGATGCAGTCATGGTCGGATTTGCCAAAAAGAGGGCGGGGGAGGGCCTTGTATGCATTGCGGAAGTTAGAGTAGCAATGGTTGAGCGTGTTACTAGCTCGTGTACAGCAATCGATATGCTGATAGAATTTAGGTAGCCTTATTCTCAAATTAGCTTTGAAAAAATCCCCAGCTACAATAAATGTATTCTCAGGATATATTGTTTAAGTCCAGTGATATAAGTCCAGTGAAGTTCCTTGATGGCCGTCTTAGTATCCACTTGCAGGGGGATATACGCAGCTGTGAAGATAACCAAGGAGACTTCTGTTGGGAGATAATACGGTCTGCACTTGATTGTGAGGAATTCTAGTTCAGGTGAACAAAATGATTTTGTATGTTGTTACAATTACACTATGAGTCATTAATCCTGAAACATACACCCCCGCACTTCTTCTTACCGGAGAGATGTTTATTCCTGTTGATGCGATGCACTGAAAATCCCGTTGTCTGTACGGACTCCGACAGCATGTCCCCATTTAGCCATGTTTCCGTGAAACAGAGTATGTTACAATCCCGGATATCTCCTTGGAAAGCAACTCTTGCCCTAATTTCGTCGACTTTGTTAACTAGGTACTGGACATTAGTGAGTAATATACTGGGAAGCGGTGGGTGGTGTGCGCGCATCCGAAGCCTCACTAGAAGACCACTCCGGCACCCTCTCCTCCGGCGGCTTTGTTTTGGGTCGGCCTCTTGAATCAGTTCAAATGCCCTGGGAGGTGCAGACAAAGATTCCGCTATGGGAAAGTCGTATTCCTGTTCGTAGTGCAGGTTGTGCTGGTAAGTTGACGTCTCTCTGATATCCAATAGTTCTTCCTGGCTGTATGTAATAACACTTAAGGTTTTCTGGGCTAACAATGCAAGAAATAATACATTAAAAAACAAAATACTGCACAGTTTCATAAGGACCAGAAGCGAAGCTGGCATCTCTATCGGCACCATCTTGCCACCTTGCAATTAGGGAGTGGAAATATTAGGATTATTTTGCTCTTACTGTAGTACCGTAGCCTACTCCCAACCGGTCACGATGTACAGCACCATTATGGGCTATTAGCAGGACAATAGACTCTTGCCATGAAGGAGGGTAGGGGGAGAATTGTATCGTCAAATGTATTTCTTAGTTAGGTTAGCTGTATCACAACTGGCCGTGATTGGGAGTCCCTTAGGGTGGCACACAGTTGGCCCAGCGTTGTCCAGGTTTGGCCGGTGTAGGCCGGCATTGTAAATAAGAATTTGTTCTTAACTGACAGTCGCACACCGGGCCAGTGCAAACAAAGCTACTGCCAGTGCAACAAAGCTACTGGCCCAAATAAAAATACGATCTGATGCAACAACCAGCAGCTTCGGGAATCCATTTATTTTTAATCAATTATATAGCCTAGATTAAAAATAGCATTATTACAATATTCATTTCACTGGCCCAAGCGGACTACTTGGGAACAATTGACTGGCCTGGAGTGTTTTCAAAACCTCCCCGGGACAACCCTGTATGTCTAACCCTGACCACACAACGTGCCATTGGAACACAGAGTGATGGTTGCTGATAAGGTGACTGTGTAGATGTTCCATTAAAAATCTGCCGTTTCCAGCTACAATAGTCATTTACAACATTAACAGTGTCTAAACTGTATTCTGATCAATTTGATGTTATTTTTATGCTAAATAATGTGCTTTTCTTTCAAAAACAAGGACATTTCTAAGTGACCCCAAACTTTTGAACAGTAGTATATATACTGCTCAAAAAAATAAAGGGAACACTTAAACAACACATCCTAGATCTGAATGAAATAAATAATCTTATTAAATACTTTTTTCTTTACATAGTTGAATGTGCTGACAACAAAATCACACAAAAATAATCAATGGAAATCCAATTTATCAACCCATGGAGGTCTGGATTTGGAGTCACACTCAAAATAAAAGTGGAAAACCACACTACAGGCAGATCCAACTTTGATGTAATGTCCTTAATACAAGTCAAAATGAGGCTCAGTAGTGTGTGGCCTCCACGTGCCTGTATGACCTCCCTACAACGCCTGGGCATGCTCCTGATGAGAAACATGGCGGATGGTTTCCTGAGGGATCTCCTCCCAGACCTGGACTAAAGCATCCGCCAACTCCTGGACAGTCTGTGGTGCAACGTGGCGTTGGTGGATGGAGCGAGACATGATGTCCCAGATGTGCTCAATTGGATTCAGGTCTGGGAAACGGGCGGGCCAGTCCATAGCATCAATGCCTTCCTCTTGCAGGAACTGCTGACACACTCCAGCCACATGAGGTCTAGCATTGTCTTGCATTAGGAGGAACCCAGGGCCAACCGCACCAGCATATGGTCTCACAAGGGGTCTGAGGATCTCATCTCGGTACCTAATGGCAGTCAGGCTACCTCTGGCGAGCACATGGAGGGCTGTGCGGGCCCCCAAAGAAATGCCACCCCCCACCATGACTGACCCACCGCCAAACCGGTCATACTGGAGGATGTTGCAGGCAGCAGAACGTTCTCCACGGCGTCTCCAGACTCAGTCACGTCTGTCACGTGCTCAGTGTGAACCTGCTTTCATCTGTGAAGAGCACAGGGCGCCAGTGGCGAATTTACCAATCTTGGTGTTCTCTGGCAAATGCCAAACGTCCTGCACGGTGTTGGGACGTAAGCACAACCCCCACCTGTGGACGTCGGGCCCTCATACCACCCTCATGGAGTCTGTTTCTGACCGTTTGAGCAGACACATGCACATTTGTGGCCTGCTGGAGGTCATATTGCAGGGCTCTGGCAGTGCTTCTCCTGCTCCTCCTTGCACAAAGGCGGAGGTAGCGGTCCTGCTGCTGGGTTGTAGCCCTCCTACGGCCTCCTCCACGTCTCCTGATGTACTGGCCTGTCTCCTGGTAGCGCCTCCATGCTCTGGACACTACGCTGACAGACACAGCAAACCTTCTTGCCACAGCTCGCATTGATGTGCCATCCTGGATGAGCTGCACTACCTGAGCCACTTGTGTGGGTTGTAGACTCCGTCTCATGCTACCACTAGAGTGAAAGCACCGACAGCAATCAAAAGTGACCAAAACATCAGCCAGGAAGCATAGGAACTGAGAATTGGTCTGTGGTCCCCACCTGCAGAACCACTCCTTTATTGGGGGTGTCTTGCTAATTGCCTATAATTTCCACCTGTTGTCTATTCCATTTGCACAACAGCATGTGAAATTAATTGTCAATCAGTTTTGCTTCCTAAGTGGACAGTTTGATTTCACAGAAGTGTGATTGACTTGGAGTTACATTGTGTTGTTTAAGTGTTCCCTTTATTTTTTTGAGCAGTGTATATAGAAACTACAATCTATCTACAATATTAAAGCTGATCTATAATAATAATAATGATAATAATAATGAAACCTACTTGAAGCGCTCACTGTAGCCACTAGTGGTTTCCACTTCATCTCCCAACAAACTCAGACATGAATGGATGTTGAATACTGTCTTGCATCACGGGTGACCTGCCTGTACAAAAGGCCATTCTGAAGGACTCCCATTAAAACACAATCACACATAGTTTCTGTTTTTCATTTTGTAAACTAGTCTTTCTGTCTTCTCAGCAACCTCCTTGTTGATGCATGCTGGGAAAGCTCTTAGACACTCCCTCCCCAGGTCACTGCCTCTGCTTGTCCTTCCCCTCCTCCCCCTATCCTCTCCTGTCCTCCTCTCATTTATTTCCCCTCTCCTCTGCCTCTCATCTTCGCCTGACCAGCTCCTCTAATTTGGTTTCTAATTTTCTCTGTACCTCATCCCCTCTCCTTGCAGCTGGCTGTGTGGGAGTAGGCCTACAGTCTAGCCCTGGGTGTGTGTGTGTGTGTATGTGTTTGTTTAACTATCCAGAAGTCCTTACAAGGATTGTAAAACAAGGAATATTCGGACAAGTGGGGACATTTCGCCGGTTCCCAAAAGGAAAAATGCAATTTTAGGGTTAGGTTTAGGGTTAGGAGTTAGGGAACATAGGATTTTGAATGGGAATCAATTGTTTGGTCCCCACAAGGATAGCAAAACAAGCATGCATGCATGCGTGTGAGTGTTTGTGGTCTGGAGATGGGTTTGGGAAGTGTGTGTGTGAGGGGTCAGGTTCAGCCCTCTGTGGTTGGAGTCTTTGCTCGTAGGGGGCAGTGTGTGTGTAGCGGCAGTGAGGCCATCTGGACATAGAGGCTGGGGAAGGAAGAAAAAGGGAGAGAGAGAGACCGTATATAACATATGCTGTATAATATGCCATCAATAGTATACATTATGGCATATACACATATTGTATGTTTTAATTTCTTCAGGGACAAGGCCAAGTGTCCTTGGTTGCTCTCTGACTCCCCCGTCTCTTTGTTCCATCTCCCTCCTCAAGCCTGACCCCCACACCTCTCCTGGCTTCGGTAAGCAGGGGTTAGCTCATGACTCCCCACTCTCTTCCCCCTCTCTCCCTCTCTCTCTCCATATCCCTCCCTTTCTCCATCCCTCTCCCTCCCTCTCTCTATTTTCTCTTTCTTTCTTTCTCTCTCTCTCTATCCATCTATCTCTCTGACCTCCAATTTACCGTCAATTCTCTGACTCTTCCTCCCTTTCAGTGTTTCTTCCCCCTTTCAGCATTTCTTCCCGCTCTTCTATCTCTCTCTCGCTCTCGCTCTCTCTCTCTCCCTCTCTCTCTCTCTCTCTCTCGCTCTCTCTCTCGTTCTCTCTCTCGCTCGCTCTCTCTCGCTCTCTCTCGCTCTCTCTCGCTCTCTCTCACTCTCTCTCTCTCTCTCTCTTGCTCTCCCCCCTCTACTCTTTGTTTCCCCCAGTGTATAGTTCTGCTTAAGTCTGTTTAATCACTGTGTGTTTGTGTCTATCTATCTGCTGCTTTCTTAAACGACCCGCACAACGCATGCACGGAGACATGCGTGAATGCACACAAACACATCCAAATGCAAGCCTGCCACACACACACACACACACACACACACACACTCACACACACACACACACACACACACACACACACACACACACACACACGCTCAGTCTGACTGTGTTGGCTTCTCAGTATTTGTGTGCGTGCGTGTGTGCATTTTCCCAAAGAACCATCAGTGTTAAAACACCATTGTTAGGAAAGCACAACCAAAAACCCTGAGTACTTTAAGGGAATTTACGCACGCACGCACGCACGCACGCACGCACACACACACACACACACACACACACACACACACACACACAGGGCTGGGCTAGTTTATAGGCCTACTCCCACCACAGCCAGCTGAAAGGAGAGGGGATGAGGTACAGAGAAAATTAGAAACCAAATTAGAAGAACTGGTCAGGCGAAGAGGACCGTCAGAGGAGGGGGTGGGGGGGGGGGGGTGAAGGAGAGGAGGACAGGAGAGGATAGGCGGAGGAGGGGAAGGACAAACAGAGCCAGTGACCTGGGGGCTTTCCCAGTGTTCATCAACAAGGAGGTTGCTGAAAGGACAGAAAGACTAGTTTACCAAACAAAAAAGAGAGACTGTGTGTGTTTAGTGTGAGCCCTTTTTGTTCATGCAGTATTCGACATCCAATGTTGGGAGACGTGGAAACTGGCCACTAGGGGCAACAGTGAGCGCTGTTACCTTCAGGTAGGTTTTGGTTTTGCTAAAGCATGGTGGATGGGTGTAAGCATCTGCCTCTGATTCAAAAGGTTTCATGTTCAAATCCAGCAATACAATTTTTTTTTTTATATTCCCACTGCTAGAGGCGTCACTACAGACCCTGGTTCAATTCCCTTGTTTGATTCCAGGCTGTATCACAACCGGCCTAGATTGGGAGTCCCATAGGGCAGTGCACAATTGGCCCAGCATCGTCCAGGTCCAGGTTAGGGTTTGGCCGAGGTAGGCCATCACTGTAAATAAGAATTTGTTCTTTAAAAAAATGTGGAGTTCATGCGTAACCTTAAACACTTTTTACGTATGGAACAACTATGAAATGTTACGTTTGAGAAACATGGATGAATGTCTAATTCTGACGTGAAACTGTGAGAGCTAGTAGCTTGTGTAAGTCATTAGCAGCTCTCACATACGTGCACGTTTATTGTCATGCAAAAGACTGCCGGTCTCACGGTAACACGTTTAGCATCTCCAGGATTCCACGCATACAAGCCGCTGGAACGTCTACATTTAAAAAAAAGTCTAATAAATCTAATTTAATTTAATGTAGACCATCACAATAAATCCATTATTTATTTTAGTCAGGTCTAAAAAACTATTTTGTTTTGAAGAAAATATATTTTAGAAAGAACAGAATATGAGTTTGCCTACTCTGTTATCTGGCTATGCCATGTCATATGCTGTAAGCTTGTTCATTTAGTGGACAAGATATGCATATAAGTCACGTGCCATTATTTTATATTATATGGTTTTATAGTAAGAAGAATTGAACTTAGCTGAATAAAATAGAAAGGATATTTTTCCCATTCTGGAGTGAGTGTGCATATGAAGTGGCTATGTTGAGCATAAAAGTAATTATTTGAAACAGGTCCTTTACGCTAGATTTAGAGTTATTTGGCAATTTTAGTTGTGAATGATACAGACCTTAAAATGCCTTAGAAATCAAAACATATATGGGCTTCATGATGCAAATATAGGCTATTTATGATTTGAGAAAGTCGCAGAAAAAGCTTGTGCTCTGCTTAAGGCTGCACCCACTGTTCCCTCATCAAGTGATCATACAATACATGACCAAAAGTATAAGGACACCTGCTCGCCTAATATCTCATCCCAAAATCATGGACATTAATATGGTGTTGGTCCCCCCTTTGCTGCTATAACAGCCTCCAGTCTTCTGGGAAGGCTTTCCCATTTCTGTGGGGACTTGCTTCCATTCAGCCACAAGAGCATTAGTGAGGCGATTAGGCCTGGCTTGCAGTTGGCATTCCAATTCATCCCAAAGATTTTCAATGTGTTTGAGGTCAGGGCTCTATGCAGGCCAGTCAAGTTCTTCCACACCAATCTCGACAAACCATTTCTGTATGGGCCTCGCTTTGTGCATGGGGGCATTGTCATGCTGAAACAGGAAAGGGCCTACCCCAACCTGTTGCCACAAAGTTGGAAGTACAGAATTGTCTAGAATGTTATTGTATGCTGTAGCATGAAGATTTCCCTTCACTGGAATGAAGGAGCCCACAGTAACGGACCATGAAAAACAGCCTCAGACCATTATTCCTTCTCCACCAAACCTTACAGTTGGCATTTGCATTTGGGCATGTAGCGTTCTCCTGGCATCCCCCAAACCCATATTGGTCCTTTGGACTGCCAAACACACTCCAGAGAATACGTTTTCACTGCTCCAGTCCAATGGTGGCAAACTTTACACCACTCTAGCCGACCCTTGGAAATGCGCATGGTGATGATAGGCTTGTGTGTGGCTGCTCGGTCATAGAAACCCATTTCATGAAGCTCCCGACAAACCGTTCTCCATGCTAATGTTGCGGTAGTGAGGACAAACGATTTTTTACGCGTTTCTGCACTTGGTGGTCCCGTTCTGTGAGCTTGTGTGGCCTACCACTTCGTGGCTGAGCCGTTGTTGCTCCTAGACATTTCCACTTCACAATAACAGCACTTACAGTTGACCATGGCAGCTCTAACAGGGCAGAAATATGATGATCTGACTTGATGGAAAGGTGACATCCTATGACGGTTCACATTTGAAAGTCACTGAGCTCATCAGTCTGCCTATTCTACTGCCAATGTTTGTCTATGGAGATTGCTTGGCTGTGTTCTCAATTGTATACACCTGTCAGCAACGGGTGTGGCTGAAATAGCCAAATCCACTAATTTGAAGGGGTGTCCACATACTTTTGTATATATAGTTTATTTTTACCCATCAGACTATTCTTAATGTAATCTTTATTAATTTGTCAAATTTGTTTTGATTTAGAATGGCCCATTATCAAATGGGCAGGAACAGGGGCAGGTGAAAAAATATATTGAATATATTTTTCAATCATGCTAGGTAGGCTACTCCACTTATTTTACTCCATGTTTGAGGAGCATGCAGCCTCTCAATGCGCGACAGGTGATATTCCGCCCAAACTCTGTAAGCCAATTCTGTTCCTGCAGTTACCCAGTGCTTCATTTGCGAAACCAAGTGAAATCCTAACGAGTGGCACAGCGGTCTAAGGCACTTCATCTGAATGCAGTGCTAGAGGCATTACTACAGACCCAGGTTGATTTCTCGGGCTGTGCCACAACCGGCCGTGGCCAGGAGTCAAATAGGACGGTGCACAATTGGCCCAGCGTAGTCAAGGTTAGGGAAGGGTTAGGCCGGTGGGGCTTTACTTGGCTCTTCGCTCTCTAGCAAATCCTTGTGGCGGGCCTGGAGCCTTCGGGCTGACCCCATTTGAACGGTGTTTCCTCTGACACGTTGGTGCTTCTGGGTTAAGCTGGCGGGTGTTAAGGAGCGTGGTTAGGAGGGTCATGTTTCGGTGGATGCATGACTCCACCTTCGCCTCTCCAGAGCCTGTTGGGGAGTTGCAGTGATGAGACAAGATTGAAAAAGGGGGTAAAATACAAGTGAGATATTCTGTAGCCCATTAAATATGAAATTGGCCTATACTATGGCTATTCAAAATCTAATTCAATTGCACTGTAATTGTAGGCTACTGTAAGCCGCCCTGCACAATCAACGAGCCAACAGCATCACCTAGGGATATAAGTTCTCTCCCAGACTCATGGGTAGAAAGTTTGGAGCGTAGCATAAGGTAACCAGTCCATCCAGTAGGCATAATAATACATTACACACTCAAATGCGATTACTAGAATTTGTTTAATTTTGGAGTATGGGCTTAACCAACTATGTACCAAAGACATCTAAATATGTTTTTTTCTAATGTTTTTCTGCTGTGCGCAATAAGTAGTAGACTATGTATTATAAACTCAACTGTGTTTATTTTCAGCAAACTTAACATGTGTAAATATTTGTATGAACATAACAAGATTCAACAACTGAGACATAAACTGAACAAGTACCACAGACCTGTGACTAACAGAAACGGAATAATGTGTCCCTGAACAAAAGGGGGGGAAAAAATCTAAAGTAACAGTCAGTATCTGGTGTGGCCACCAGCTGCATTAAGTACTGCAATGCATCTCCTCCTCATGGACTGCACCAGATTTGCCAGTTCTTGCTGTGAGATGTTACCCCACTCTTCCACCAAGGCACCTGCAAGTTCCCGGACATTTCTGAGGGGAATGGCCCTAGCCCTCACCCTCCGATCCAACAGGTCCCAGACGTGCTCAATGGGATTGAGATCCGGGCTCTCCACTGGCCATGGCAGAACACTGACATTCCTGTCTTGCAGGAAATCACGCACAGAACGAGCAGTATGGCTGGTGGCAATGTGATGCTGGAGGGTCATGTCAGGATGAGCCTGCAGGAAGGGTACCACATGAGGGAGGAGGATGTCTTCCCTGTAACGCACAGCTTTGAGATTGCCTGTATAATGACGTGGCCCTTTCTGGGTATAGATCATGGCTTCCCACTCTCTCCTACACCCAGGTTCTGTTATCTCAGGTCGTAAATTCCTGGTGGAGACTCTCTCCCCCTGGCCATGCAGAAAGAGAGAAACAGAGAGAACAAAGGATTTCACATGGCAAACACCTAAATCCCCAAAATGAGAATATGAAACAAAATGTCCACTTGTGAGAAAGTGGGAATTGTTCGTGGACACTTAAGGGACAGGTATGACGAGTGTGTTTCGTTTGGTGACCTCAGAGAGGACAGAAAACACACATAACTATATCTCTCAATGTGTACATTTCTCAATTATTAGGTTTGCGTCTAATTGTTGTATAAAATGAATGAGTAAAGATGAAACTCTTTGTGAAATGATGTAATGTGATGTTAAACCTTTAATGTGAGAGAATTGTATTTCCTTGAAAGTTTAACTAAGTCATTGGCCCACCCCCATGAGCACAGACATGATCAGGCGTCATAGAACCACCTTTTTTATTGTTACGAATAAAACCCCCTCCTGAGGAAACCTCTTCAGACCACGCATACCTAGGTGTCAGCTGAGGTGGCACAGGTTTGAGAACCAAGACTGAGAAAACCCACAGCGTGAGCTGTGATTGCGAATAGTTATTGAATTCCTAATCATACCACGTGGAGAATTGGCTACACAGCTGGAAATGGTTAAACTCTGAGACTATCGATCCCTACAGAATAAGAGCAAATCTTGATACTAATTACTAGTCTGCAGCTAGAAATTATGTAAACCTGGGATGCAATTACCGACAACCGCTGAAACATCTATTCTATGAGAACATTTCTGAATGGTACCCTGAAATATCCATTCTAACCACGAAAGACTTTGATCTTCAGGGAAGCAGAGAGAGAGAAAGAGACACGGATGAACTGACTCTCCAGCAGACGGATCGGATTCCAACAGAAAAGATCATGACACATGGGCGTAAATATATATATTGATGGTAATTATTCCCAAATGAGTGAGCCTTCATGTGCAAAGGATTAGCATTTCAATTAATATAATTATAGTAGTACTGTGGGAAGTGATCCCTCTGGTCTTTCCGGCTCTCGATCAGTCCACACCCATTTCCCTTTGTCCATCAAGCCGTCATATTGGCTCAGCCGACTAGGGAACCTCCCCTATCATTTCCTTGTAACCATATCTACTGTTTGTTTGTTTATGCATTTCTGTGATTATTTAGTTAGTTAGTAAATAAATGATTAAGCCAATTGATGTATGGATGATTCATAGTGAAGGCTGGGTTCGTGCAGATAACCAACAATTTACGACGGTTGGAATGAGACTAACGTGAGGTAAAGAATAATTCATTAAATAGAAGACTAATTGATCAGATATTAAAATATCTGAAGAGTTATATTAGGAAAATTCTAACTTCGTAATCTGAAGATTTTCCTTGATGCCCCGACTTCCTAGTTAATTACATTTACATGATTAGTTTAATCACGTAATAATAATTACAGAGAATTGATTTGATAAAATAACATTCTTCACTTTTAATGATGCCAAAGACACGACACCTGCAATGACAACAAGCTCAGTCCGATGATGCTGTGACACACAGCCCCAGACCATGATGGGCCCTCCACCTCCAAATCGATCCCGCTCCAGAGTACAGGCCTCGGTGTAATGCTCATTCCTTCGACGATAAACGCGAATCCGACCCTCACCCCTGGTGAGACAAAACCGCGACTCGTCAGTGAAGAGCACTTTTTGCCAGTCCTGTCTGATCCAGCGACGGTGGGTTTGTGCCCATAGGCGACGTTGTTGCCGGTGATGTCTGGTGAGGACCTGCCTTACAACAGTCCAGCCTCTCTCAGCCTATTGCGGACAGTCTGATCACTGATGGAGGGATTGTACATTCCTGGTGTAACTCGGGCAGATGTTGTTTCCATCCTGTACCTGTGGTGTTTGGATGTACCGATCCTGTGCAGGTGTTGTTACACATGGTCTGCCACTGCGAGGACGATCAGCTGTCCGTCCTGTCTCCCTGTAGTGCTGTCTTAGGAGTCTCACAGTACGAACATTGCAATTTATTTCCCTGGCCACATCTGCAGTCCTCATGCCTCCTTGCAGCATGCCTAAGGCACATTCGCGAAGATGAGCCGGGACCCTGGGCATCTTTCTTTTGGTGTTCTTCAGAGTCAGTAGAAAGGCCTCTTTAGTGTCCTAAGTTTTCATAACTGTGACCTTAATTGCCTACCGTCTGTAAGCTGTTAGTGTCTTAACGACCGTTCCACAGGTGCATGTTCATTAATTGTTTATGGTTCATTGAACAAGCATGGGAAACAGTGTTTAAACCCTTTACAACGAAGATCTGTGAAGTTATTTGGATTTTTAGGAATTATCTTTGAATGACAGGGTCCTGAAAAAGGGATGTTTTTTTGTTGTTGCTGAGTTTTAACCGCACAATCATTATTTTAATTTAGGTTTTTTTCTAGGGCTCAATGCATATGATTGTTTTGAATGTATCATCACCTTAGAAAGCGCTGTCCATTTAGTTGTGTTAGGCTTCAGCATGCACAACGATAATTTTTTTCAGTCAGTTTCAACTTGTTGAACTTCTTTCTTCCAATTGTTCAATCACAGTGAGGTGAGTTTTAAAAGCACAATACTATTTTGATAACAAGTTTTCATGAGATTTCCAATTGAATTTGTATTGATGTCAAAGTGGTTAGAGAGACAATAGAGCCCTGAGTACCAGGCCATTAGGACCTGATGGTCGTTAGTGAGTTGGCGACTACCAAAGATTACCGTGACTCAACGTTCACATGGAATGTTACTGCGGTCATGACTCATGACTGCCAGTGTGGCGGTAATACGGTCACCGCCACAGCCCTACACACTGAAAGCCATCTCCCAGCCAGTGCATCCCATGCCTTCCCATCATGCCTCTCCCTGCGCCCGGAATCTGGGAATATTTGAACCCTTTCCGTCTATCCTGGCCCGGGGAGTCAGCATACACACATACACACTGAAATGTACAGACAGGGTCCAATTATCCCCTGGACTTTTTCCCCTGGCATACATCTTACCCTCAAACTTCACACATGCCATACAACTAGCTAACATCTTTATATATTCAACAGCAAGACAAACATACAATCAAAAACATATTACATCCTGATCCTCCTACCACCATGACCCCCCACCCCTGCATCCTACATATCTCTTTCTCTCTTTCCCGCTCTCTCTTTCTCTATCTTGTGTAAGTAAGCGGCTTAAACACCTACAGGATGTGACATCAAGGCCCATGCGCCTCCAACTGCTGTCAGAGAAGGCGGGAGAACGCAGTGCTGTAAAGGAGAGAATTTTATCCCTCTATTCTCTCCTTCCCTCTCTTCCTGGCGTCGCCAGCGTGAGTTTGGTTAACAGATAGCTAAGGCTGTCCCCTCACATTAGTCTGGGCTGAGCCAGACAAGCTTTGATCCCCCCTTTCTCTCATATTCCGCTCCTCATCCCCCTCTTTCCTCTCCTCTTCTCAGCTCTGCCATCAGCGCAGGTCCACAATCTCCAAGGTGATTTTGACAAAAACGAGCGTTTCCCCGGAGACAAGGCCATAACAGAGGGAGAGGGAGGGTGGGAGGGAGGAAGAGATGGAGAAAAAGAGAAACACACTGCAAGGGGCAGCTATGATGTAACAGGGAATTTTGTCTGTTAGAGACAGAGTGTATTGTATTGGATTTTTTCTGTTGGGTTATCAGCCTATGGGGAAACCATTAATGTCCCAGTGTTTGTGTAACAGACATCATGAAGAGCAGATCTTTCCCGGGCAAATGCCAGTAAAATAATTATAACGTTTTTACTTTAGCCATTACAAACTCTCTGGGTTGTTTGTTATGTCAGTGACTAAATTGCCCCATTTCCCTTTGTGATCATAAAACTACTAGAAAAGATTTTAAAATGAAAAGAACTACCCGACATGGAACTTGATATTCAGGAATAGAAAACTAAAAGAGATTGATAGATATATGATATGACTCTCGTGGCTAAACCTAACCTTTTACGCAGGGGTCAAATGTAATTTGTTTAGGTGCAAGATGGGGTCGTGAGGTCAAATCAAACAGGGTCGTGAACTGCATGAGGTCATTAAAGAGAGGGAGGGAGAGAGAGAGAGAGAGAAAGAAAGAGAGAGAGAGAGAGAGAGAGATTATAGGATTTAACACTTTCCTGTCCTTCCCCAGAGCACTATGGATTTAACCCTTTCCTGTCCTTCCCCAGGGCACTATGGGTTTAACCCTTTCCTGTCCTTCCCCAGGGCACTATGGGTTTAACCCTTTCCTGTCCTTCCCCAGGGCACTATAGGTTGGTAAGGAAAGAAATAAGTAAATGTGGAGAAGAGAGGAGAAGAGGAGGAGGAAAGATGAGAGGTTGGATTATTGTAGCATAGCAACCCAGGTCTCAGTGTGGGTTGAGGGAGAAGTAATAAATAATATTGCTGAGAGGTTGTATCGCTTAGAACAACCTCTCAAAATGAATGTGGAACAAGAGGAGCACTTTCTTTGAGGGGGAGGGGAGGTGGGAGGAGGGGGGTGGGGGTCAGGGGGTTAGCAGTGAGTTGGTAGCAGCGAAATCTCTCTCGCTCTCACCCTCTCTCTACCACTCTATCTCTCTTTCTCTCTCTGCTCCTGTGCATCATTAAAACAAGCATAGTAGTGTTCAGTGCTCAGGGCTGCACAGAGACAGTGACCTCCACAATAAGAAGATGCTTTTGCTTCAGGGAAGAGAAGGTCGTTTTGTACTCCACTCTTTTTTCTGACTACTTCCAAGGGAGTAAATGAGATTTAGAGGGGGTAGAGCGGGGGAGGGAGGGATGGAAGGGCGAACGGGGTAGAGAAACAGAGAGAATGAGAGGAGGAGAAAGAAAGAGAAAAGGCAGTTCTCTGATATGATTCGTAATGTTGAAATGGACAGAATAGTCATGTTATTTTACATTTTACAGGTAAAAAAAGACAGTGGGGGAGAAAGAGGCAGGGTTTGAGTCAATTAGAGAGGGAGAAAGGAAGAGCGGGAGATAGGGCTTCATTAAGGTCAAACACGTCTGAGTCTGTCCATCTCTACTGGAGGAAGGTCAACTCTGGCCTGGGAGTTACAGGGAGAAATATAGCCCTAGTGCAAGCTGGCCAATGGGGGAAAAGTGTGTGTGCATGCATGACATGTTCATGCGTGTGTGGGTGCTAATGCATGTGTGTCAGCTCCACAGATGGTGGTGGGCAGCCAAGGCTATTCCCCTTCAAAGGAGAGCGGTATCTTTAGGGGTGGGCTAATCTGTAGCCCAGTCCAGGAGCATCTTGCCAACACATCATGAAGGACTTGTTCATAGAATGGCAGGGGTACAAAACCATCAGGGAAGCTCCTAGGGGTGGGATGGGGACAGGGAGTGATGTGAATACCGGGCTGGTACCACAACCACTTTATAGCCACAAAATCAATATGTCCTTCTAGATTCTCTCCATCTCTTTGTGTCTTCCCCCCAATTTATGTCTTTCACTCTCTGTGCATTACCAACCTCCCCCTCCCCTCCCTGACTATACGTTTCATTTTCCTCCCCCTCGTTCCTTACGCTGCGTCCTTCCTGTCTTACATTCCTTCATTCGCAGTTCCCCCACACTGTTGTCTGGTTTTCACTTCTGTTTGTTCTTTGTCGTCCAAGGGAAGGGGCCTTGAAAGAGGGCCCACAGTTGTTTTTGTCAGACGTTATTATCGTTGAGCTGCACCTTTGCACGTACTGTACTGTAGAAATACACCTGGTGCCAAATATCCTCTCTTTGGAGCCCGCTCCATTCTCTTCTGGCTGCACCTGGTAGTGATAGAGCTCTTTCAGCGCCAGGCTTCACTTTGCATACAAGTCTCTCTAGGATGGCAGAGACACAGACACAAAGTACACAGCTGGGCTCCATTCTGATAGTGAAGAGTAGTGATGGGGCTTTGAAAGCATCCTGTGCTATTTTTATGACAGTTGTATATTTATTGTGTCGTTTTATTCGACGTGACCAATTATGGCACTGCGTTCCGCAGCAGGGGTGCTTACTGGGGAACAGTTAATGCTCCACTTCACAAAGTTTCCCAGATGTGCGTTTATGTACCTCCTCCCTTTGTCGTGGTTCAAACACAAGCCATCATGAGGAGGCTCAGGCTCACTTCCTGCACTGGATATGATGTGTGTTCTTATGGCCTCAATAACAACGTTTTACAGTGGCAACAACACGCTAGCTCTCGTTTAGCAAAAGAAAAGTCATGTTTGTAACTGGTGGCAAAGAGGCCCAAGGCATCATGGCTGCTGTCTCTTAGGGGTAATGTGTGCACTTTGCACCATACATGCTGGGTAACCAGCACACACACACACACACACACACACACACACACACACACACACACACACACACACACACACACACACACACACACACACACACACACATAGTGTCTATGTCTTTTTGGAAAATGCTCCTATGGAATAATAACATAAAAAGACAGAACAACTTCACCATGAACCTGACTTTAAAGTGTTCGCCATATGACTGAATAAATGTGTAAGTGACCTAATGAGTCCTAAAACATGAGAGAGAGGGGAAGAGGGAGGGTGTGAGAGGAGGGAGCCGAGCAGATGGACAGACAGACCGAGACAGATAGACAGAAAGGCAGACAGAAACATAGAGAGAGGGGAAGAGGGAGGGTGTGAGAGGAGAGAGCCGGGCAGATGGACGACAGACCGAGAGACAGATAGACAGAGAGACAAATAGAGAGATATATACAGTGAAACAGAGAGACAGAGATGTACTGAGAGGGAGGGAGGAGGTTGGGGTAGGGAGGGTCAGGCAGATTGGAGCGGCCATGTTAGCGTGAGGCAGTGAAGCTTTGAGTAAAGCAGCTTGTTCATCAAATCTATTTTTATTGGTAGCGTACACAGTGTATCAGATGTTATGGCGGGTGCAGTGAAATTCTTATGCTCCTAGTTCCTATAAATCAATGCAATAAATGTCAACAAGCACAAAATCATCAAATGTTTAGTACAGAGGTACATACTGTATATACACTGATTATAGCAAACATTAGGAACAGCTTCCTAATATTTAGTTGCACCCCCTTTTGCCCTCAGAACAGCCTCAATTCGTTGGGGCATTGACTACAATGTGTCAAGAGGAAAAAAAATATATGAAAAAAAATCCCCAGCAGCGTTGCAGTTCTTGACACAAATCGGTGTGCCTGGCACCTACTACCATACCCTGTTCAAAGGCACTTAAATATTTGGTACTACCCATTCACCCTCTGAATGGCACACATACACAATCCATGTCTCAATTGTCTCAAGGACTACAAATCCTTCTTTAACCTGTCTCCTCCCCTTCATCTACACTGATTGAAGTGGATTTAACAAGTGACATCAATAAAGATCACCTGGTCAGCCTGTGTCATAGAAAGAGCAGGTGTTCTTAATGTTTTGGATGATCAGCTTAAATAGTATGTAAATATTATTAAAATGACCAGTGTTCAATGACTATGTACATAGGGCAGCAGTCCCTAAGGTGCAGAGTAGAGCACCTGGTGGTAGCCGGCTAGTGACAGTGACAGAGGGGCAGAGTAGAGCACCTGGTGGTAGCCGGCTAGTGACAGTGACAGAGGGGCAGAGTAGGGCACCTGGTGGTAGCCAGCTAGTGACAGTGACAGAGGGGCAGAGTAGGGTACCTGGTGGTAGCCAGCTAGTGACAGTGACAGAGGGGCAGAGTAGGGCACCCGGTGGTAGCCGGCTAGTGAAAGTGACAGAGGGGCAGAGTAGGGCACCCGGTGGTAGCCGGCTAGTGACAGTGACAGAGGGGCAGAGTAGGGCACCCGGTGGTAGCCGGCTAGTGACAGTGACAGAGTGACAGAGGGGCAGAGTAGGGCAGCCGGTGGTAGCCGGCTAGTGACAGTGACAGAGGGGCAGAGTAGGGCACCCGGTGGTAGCCGGCTAGTGACAGTGACAGAGGGGCAGAGTAGGGCACCCGGTGGTAGCCGGCTAGTGACAGTGACAGAGGGGCAGAGTAGGGCACCCGGTGGTAGCCGGCTAGTGACAGTGACAGAGGGGCAGAGTAGGGCACCCGGTGGTAGCCGGCTAGTGACAGTGACAGAGGGGCAGAGTAGGGCACCCGGTGGTAGCCGGCTAGTGACAGTGACAGAGGGGCAGATTAGGGCACCCGGTGGTAGCCGGCTAGTGACAGTGACAGAGGGACAGAGTAGGGCACCCGGTGGTAGCCGGCTAGTGACAGTGACAGAGGGGCAGAGTAGGGCACCCGGTGGTAGCCGGCTAGTGACAGTGACAGAGGGGCAGAGTAGGGCACCCGGTGGTAGCCGGCTAGTGACAGTGACAGAGGGGCAGAGTAGGGTACCCGGTGGTAGCCGGCTAGTGACAGTGACAGAGGGGCAGAGTAGAGCACCTGGTGGTAGCTGGCTAGTGACAGTGACAGAGGGGCAGAGTAGGGTACCTGGTGGTAGCCGGCTAGTGACAGTGACAGAAGGGCAGAGTAGAGCACCCGGTGGTAGCCGGCTAGTGACAGTGACAGAGGGGCAGAGTAGGGTACCTGGTGGTAGCTGGCTAGTGACAGTGACAGAGGGGCAGAGTAGGGCACCTGGTGGTAGCCGGCTAGTGACAGTGACAGAGGGGCAGAGTAGAGCACCTGGTGGTAGCCGGCTGGTGACAGTGACAGAGTGGCAGAGTAGAGCACCTGGTGGTAGCCGGCTAGTGACAGTGACAGAGGGGCAGAGTAGGGCACCTGGTGGTAGCCGGCTAGTGACAGTGACAGAGGGGCAGAGTAGAGCACCTGGTGGTAGCCGGCTAGTGACAGTGACAGAGGGGCAGAGTAGGGCACCTGGTGGTAGCCGGCTAGTGACAGTGACAGAGGGGCAGAGTAGGGTACTGGGCAAAGGGCAGAGTACTGGGTGGAGGCCATCTAGTGGTGACTGTTTAACGGTCTGATGGCCTGGGAATAGAAGCTGTTAATCAGTCTCTCTGTCCCAGCTTTGATGCACCTGTACTTTCTCCGCCTTCTAGATGGTAGCAGGGTGAACAGGCCGTAGATCGGGTGGCTGAGGTACTTGATGATCTTCTTGGCCTTCATGTGACACCGGGTGCTGTAGATGTCCTGGAGGGCAGGCAGTGTGCCCCCGGTGATGCGTTGGGCTAACCCCACCACTTTCTGAAGCCATGTGGTTGGGGACGGTGCAATTGCCTTACCAGGCGGAGATACAGCCCGACAGGATGCTCTCAATGACAACAAATTCTCACAGTCTCACTGCAGAATTAGATGTTCATCCACGTTTCACAAACGTCCAAAATTTGAAGTTGCTCCAAACGTCAAATTTCAATGTGTTTTGTTGCTCCTGCTGCTCTGTTTTGTTCCATTTCTCCAAATGTCAAGTTAAGAGTTATGTAAGGCACTCCGAATGGTTAAGGTAAGGGTTAAGGTTTGGGATAGGGTTAAAATCAGAAATTAAAAAACAGTGTCCACAACTAGAATTGAACACACAACCTTCTGATCCAGAGTCATGGGATTACACTCATCCACTGCACCCTAGCAAAACCCAAGCCTAGTTGATGTTAATAGTGCTCAGTTTTGAAGGCATTTCCCGACATCCTCAGGACATGTATAGACGTCCAATTTCCACATCAATCTTGAACAACCTGGCTGGTCAATGTTGCATCTGTAGAAGTTTGTGAGAGTCTTAGCGACCAAGCCCAATTTCTTCGGTGTCACGTGTGCTCCCTCTCCAGCCTCTAGGTCATGAGGCTGCTCGTTATGGCGCACACCTGTCACCATATGGCGCACCTGCGCGTCATCAGACTCACCTGGACTCCACCACCTCCCTGATTACCTTCCCTATATATGTCACTCCCTTTGGTTCCTTCCCCAGGTGTTATTGTTTCTGTTCCTGTGTCATGTCTGTGCGTTGTTTGTGTTTCTTGTTTTGTATTATGGTGTGTTTATTTATTAAAACACTCACTCCCAGAACTTGCTTCCTGACGCTCAGCGCACATCGTTACATTCAGCCTTCTGAGGTTGAAGATGCGTTGTTACGCCTTCTTCACCACACTGTCGGTGGTCAAGGGACCATTTCAGGTCCTCAGTGTGCGCACCGAGGAACTTAAAACTTTTGACTCTCTCCACTGCGGCCTGTGGATGGGGGCATGCTCTCGCCACAATCAGCTACTTCATTTTGTTGAAGTTGAGGGAGAGATTGTTTTCCTGGCAACACTACCTAGCCTCTCAAAGCACTTCATGAAGACAGAAATGAGCGCTACAGTGCGATAGTCATTAAGTTCAGTTACAGTGCTTTGCAAAAGTATTCATCCCCCTTGGCGTTTTTCCTGTTTTGTTGCATTACAACCTGTAATTTAAATGGATTTTTATTTGGATTTCATGTAATGGACATACACAAAATAGTCCAAATTGGTGAAGTGAAATGAAAAAAATTACTTGTTTCAAAAAATTCCAAACGGAAAAGTGGTGCGTGCATATGTATTCACCCCCTTTGCTATGAAGCCTCTAAATAAGATCTGGTGCAACCAATTACCTTCAGAAGTCACATAATTAGTAAATAAAGTCCACCTTTGTGCAATCTAAGTGTCACATGATCTGTCACATGATCTCAGTATATATACACCTGTTCTGAAAGGCCCCAAGAGTCTGCAACACCACTAAGCAAGTAGCACCACCAAGCAAGTAGTACAATGAAGACCAAGGAGCTCTCCTAACAAAAGTTTTGTAGAAGTACAGATCAGGGTTGGGTTATAAAAAAATAGCAGAAACTTTGAACATCCCACGGAGCACCATTAAATCCATTATTAAAAATGTGAAAGAATATGGCACCACAACAAACCTGCCAAGAGATGGCCGCCCACCAAAACTCACAGACCAGGCAAGGAGGACATTAATCAGATAGGCAACAAAGAGACCAAAGATAACCCTGAAGGAGCTGCAAAGCTCCACAACAGAGATTGAGGTATCTGTCCACAGGACCACTTGTTGCCGTACACTCCACAGAGCTGGGCTTTATGGAAGAGTGGCTAGAAAAAAAACCTTTGCTTAAAGAAAAAAATAAGCAAACACGTTTGGTGTTCGCCAAAAGGCATGTGGAAGACTACCAAACCATATGGAAGGAGGTACACTGCTCAGATGAGACTAAAATTGAGCTTTTTGGCCATCAAGGAAAACACTATGTCTGGCGCAAACCCAAACACCTCTCATCACCCTGGGAACACCATCCCCAAGCATGGTGGTGGCGGCATCATGCTGTGGGGCTGTTTTTCATTGGCAGGGACTGGGAAACAGGTCAGAATTGAAGGAATGGTGGATGACGCTAAATACAGGGAAATTCTTGAGTCTTCCAGAGATTTGAGTCTGGGACTGAGGTTCACCTTCCAGCAGGACAATGACCATAAGCATACTGCTAAAGCAACACTCGAGTGGTTTAAGAGGAAACATTTAAATGTTTTGGAATGACCTAGTCCAAGCTCAGACCTCAATCCAATTGAGAATCTGTGGTATGACTTAAAGATCGCTGTACACCAGCGGAACCCATCCAACTTGAAGAAGCTGGAGCAGTTTTGCCTTGAGGAATGGGCAAAAATCCCAGTGGCTAGATGTGCCAAGCTTATAGAGACGTACCCCAAGAGACTTGCAGCTGTAATTGCTGCAAAAGGTGGCTCTGCAAAGTATAACAAAGTAAAACATATTTTGCATCTTCAAAGTGGTAGGCATGTTGTGTAAATCAAACCCCCCAAAAATCAATTTTAATTTCAGGTTGTAAGGCAACAAAATAGGAAAAATTCCAGGGGGATAAATACTTTCGCAAGTCACTGTTCCTTCGCTTTCTTGGGTACAGGAGCGATGGTGGACTTCTTGAACAACAGACAGGCGTAGTAGGAAATTGAATTAATCTGTCAACACTACAGCCAGCTGGTCTGCACATGCTCTGAGGATGCAGCTTTGGATGCATTCTGGGCCTGCGGCCCAAAACGCAGCCCAGAACGCTTAAATGTCTTACTCACATCGGCCACAGAGATCGGGAAGACACAGTCCTCGTGAGCGGCCTGGGCACACATCACCGGTTCGGTGTTGTTTTCTTCAAAGCAGGCGAAGAAGGTGTTTAGCTTTTCTGGAAGCGGGCTGTCAGTGTTCGAGACGTGGCTGGCTTTCTCTTTATAATCCGGGATTATCTGGAGTCCCTGCAACATGCGTCTTGTTCCTGGCAGAGATTGTGTTTGCAGCCACAGCCACCAAACATCAGCATTACACTGACCAACCGGAGGGATAGGAGAGAGAGAGAGAGAGAGAGAGAGAGAGAGAGAGAGAGAGATAGATAGACTGGGTGACATACATACTTAATCCACATCGCCCAACAACCTCCCTGATCCGGCCCTCGGCTCCCAGCCCGATGAAGAGTGCTTCTTACCCCCTGCTGTGACACACACACACACACACACACACACACACACACACACACACACACACACACACACACGCTCACACGCTGTCTCATTATCCTTACTTCCTCTTCACACATACAACACACACACCTGCCTCTCCTCACTTCCTCTAAACAACATAGACTTCATCTGCTTCCACCCATTGCTCTCCCTGGCATAACACACCTCATCTGTCCTGTCCTGCAACTCTCCCTACATCCCCAAGACACTCCGGACCTCATTCTGAGAAGTTCACAAATGTTCTGTCTGTCTGTGCTATAATATCAGATTTAGCAATGGGACAAGCTTGGGTGAGGGCACTGAATTGCTCCAAAAAGAAGGCTTAACATCTGATTGTGATAGATATTGAAAAGATCAGTGGATGTAAAAAAACAAAACAAACATATAATCTACAATTGACATGGATGTCATTTTTTTGATGTAACTAATGTCTTCTTCAATTTGAGTAAGCATGATATAATTTGTGTATTTTGTTTTGAAGGGTTGCCCAACAGGTCCTTTACCATCTGTCTGACTTCTGGATGGTTTCCTGTTTAACCACAAGAGGGTGTAGCTTGGTCCTTGCCTTTCATTCAAACCACACAGAGTGGACAGAGCTTGTCTTCTGTTCTCACTAACACCCACATACTGTAGATCATGCACTCATGTTTAGACCCCTGGTGTTATGCATAAATGTATAGACAAGCACGTACTTCTCCATGTAATAGCCTACTCACTGAGCCATTAAATATGGAAACTCCCGCAGAAACTGAATTACCATGAGATTTTCTCAATTCAAATAAAACACTCTTTTACAGCAGTATATATTTATTGAAGAAACTCTTGAATACGATACAGATACTGTAGATATAGGCAGATCAATGCATTTCATGTCTATTATTGCACGTTATAATGATATGATATCACACATTACACACACTATTACATTTCTATTGTTGTCCTGTCCATATGACAACCCAGTTAAGCATAATAATAAAAATATGAATAATAATACATGAATACTATTACTCTTGTTATTATTCATGACACACTGAACACACACCAGAAATAGCCTGCTATTTTCTTTATTTCATGATTTCACGTCGTGCTACTCAATTACAATAATGACACTAATATTTATTTGAGCTGTCAGATATGCGGGAGAGTGTCTGGGGGGTTGGTCGCTGATAGAACGGTGTGTGTGTCGTTCATGTTGCCTCATTTCCTGAGTCTGCCCAAAGACAGGGAGATACGGGGACACAGAGCCAGTGAGAGAGCGCCCTGGGGAAAGAGAGGGAGAGAGACAGACAGACACAGAAGGGGAGGCTGGTTCCTGATACCAAGACAAGGAAAAGCAAGGGAGGAAAAGAGAGAGAAAAAAGGCTGGCGGAGACCGGGAGAGAGGGGGGAGAAAACAGGGGAATAACATTCAGAGACACCGAAGGCGTAAGGGAGGAAAGAATAGAATACTGTGTTCTTCTGAACACCCCCCTTTCTTTCTCTCTTTCGCGCAGTCACACCAGATTGGACTCCAAAGACTCTACACCGCGTCTACCCCAGACCCCATGGGTTAACAGGTAGGTTATGTCTGCCGTGCTCTTTCATTGTATTTCCTTCATCACCGCTTCCGTTTCAATTCAATATTGTCAATAATGTTGGTTTCATACGGTGATGCTCTCAAAAGGTTTATGTGTCTCCTTTTACAACAATTTAATGTGATTACTAGTTTTTAGCTGAGACGGTGAGCGTTGCTGCGCGCCCATTATAACCATTGCACAATGTAACTCTTCTTAATGAATGTCACAAGTTGAAGCGATGTGTCGTGACTTATACCATTAACGGGTGGTTTTCGGTGTGTCTGTATCATGTCACGGTATCATGTCATAAGTGTGTTTTGACAGCTCCTCTGCGCGATACATTAGAGCGACATGCTGGAAGTCCAGTCCGCCTACCTTTTTTTGTGTTGCCGAGATACGTGACAAGCCAGATGTCTACTTACGTGAATGTTTCATGTTGTTGTCATTATGAGATGCTGTCATTTGCTAATGTGCATTTGGGTAGGGTTTGGGAAAACAAGATATAGGCTAAAGGCACATTTATTTCATAGTGCAGAATAAAACCCTCTAATCACATGGCTATTCGTTTTCACTGTATACAGCCCTCTGTCACCGAATGTATCCATAAACCCTGAATATTGAGGTAACTGTCAAAGTTTTGACCTCAATATTAGGCTTTAAGGGATTGTCACCCCACTGGGGAAAAAACGGGTTGAATCAACGTTTCCACGTCATTTGAGCAAAAACATTCAATGTGATGATGTTGAATCAACGTGGGGAAACTGATTGGATTTGCAAAAAGAATTTCATCTATTTTTTTTTTACTTAACTTTGAACCCAAATCCAAAAACACAGTGACATGTTTGGTTGATTTCACGTTGAATTCACATTAGTTGACAACTCAACCGAATGTAAATCAAAGATAGACGTTGAACTGACTGGGCGCAGATAGCTGTCACTGATCGTGATGCCCAGGTTGTAGTATCCGTTCTTTGAGGTCAGTCTTGGGTATTTAAAATGAAACGCTAGCAGCTTGTAACCCCTCTTCTCCCACTACTCCTCCCCTTGGTTAACCTCTGAAAGGGCTTTTCTCCAGCTGGACATTTCTGCTGTGTCAGTACCAGACGAGAGAGGGGGATATCAGGTTTTTGGGGAACCTTGTAGCGCTATGCGATATGAATCTGATCCGTCCGCAGGCGCTTCTTGAGTTGAGTGAATGTGTGGCGTCAAGTGTTTTCCTTTGATGCTGAAAGAAACTAAAATGCCAAGCCAAACTGCTGATATGCTTTGCCTGTCTCTCTTTGCCTGTTATTGTGTATGTCTCCCTCTCTGTCTGCCCCCTCAAAGTGGTTAGTTCCTTCTTCCTCCATTTTCTACTGTGCTCAGAAAATGAAAGGGGAACAACCCCACTTTATTCATACGCTGACAACAACACAATGGTCGCGTTCCCCTGCGCAGTGGCCGTTTACACTAGGAAGCACGGCAGAAGCCACTCACTTTCAACGGAAGGAAAACGAGAGAAGCTGAGTCGGCTGGGGGCCGTTGAGTGATGCGAGTATGGGCAAGGGAGCTAAAAACGGGGAAAGCTGAATTTTATTCAAATCCTCTGCGATATCGCGATATGAGTGACCAATTGAAGCTCACCATAGCTTCCAGTGACGTGCAGTCAGGGTTGAAAGGATAGGCAGTGCTTACCCTGTGTTAATCTAAAAAGCTGTTATGAAAAGCCAAATAAAAAAATTACATTATATAAACGATTGTCATTCTTTTTTGTATCCAATTTTTTTCTTCTTCAATTATTCTGTTGGTTTTTATGCTCAAAAGCTCAATATTTGCTGAAACTGCCAGGAAAGGCGGAAAGGCGCCAAAGTATATTCATGCCTTCCTTTCCATCCATTCAAATCCATTCAAATTGTTTCCTGACTCCAGTCACTGTTAATGGACAGGGTCAGCATCAGCCTTGCTGTTTTGCCTAGCTGACATTTGTTGCATTGAGCCGATTTCATATTTTGCGCATGCGTATTACCTAAACATATTGTGTGGGTGAGCCTGGGATAAGCCCTGCACATTTGGGCGTGTTTACATAACACACCCAAATGCTGAACTAAGCTAGCTAGCTAGCCAAAACAACCTGACAAACTATTTCCCAAGTTGGATTTCCAAGGAACACTAAGTATAATTCAGAGAGGGAGACCAACACCTGCGCTTCCTTCCAGAGGAAAGGACAGAAAGTCATATGATTGAATGCACCACACTCGACCTGACAGACACAGCAGCCTGGAGCAGACAGCCCATCACAGAGGAGAGGATAGTTTTACAACATTTTGGTCAATATCAGTGTTCAAATGAAAGCTAGATTTGATTGTTTTGTCATCCTTGGCCCTACTTCGCTGTCACCGAGAGGTTCAACCTGATGGACGGACGAATGGACTGTATTTTCCTTTGCAATTTGCGGATTAGGCTACTGCTATGCTTCCATCGTTTTATGCATGAATGTAAAGGAGTTCCATCTCAAAAAGTTGCTTGAATGGTCTAAAAACGTACGGTAGCCAGGGGACTAATAAAGAGAGAGAACAAACAATATCAATAGCCTATAGAAACATGGAATGAGAAGTTTCCAATAACCTATCCTCATATTAGGCCTATCGTAACAGCTTAAAGACAAGTTGAAGTGTAAATAGTAGCTTATTTCCCAAATATTCTATCCTAAGGTGTTGTCCTAATGTTGCCGCTTTCAAAAATAAGAAGAAGGAAAGTCTATTGCCTAAGACTGGGCATAGGCTATTCTCAATCACGAATAAACATGAGAATAGACAACATCCCTTGCTAGAATTTCGTTTTGATGAGACACTTTAGAGCAGTGTTCAGAACAGTATAGAACAAAGGGAAGCACAGCCGTGAGCTTCCCAGTGACACAAGCCTACCAGACAAGCTAAATTACTTCTATGCTCGATTCGACGCAAGCAACACTGAAGCATGCATGAGAGCATCAGCTGTTCTGGACGACTGTGTGATCACGCTCTCCGTAGCCGATGTGAGTTGTACCTTTTAAACAGGTCAAAATTCACAAGGCCGCAGGGCCAGACGGATTACCAGGATGTGTACTCCGAGCATGTGCTGACCAACTGGAAAGTGTCTTCACTGACATTTTCAACCTGTCCCTGACAGAGTCTGTAATACCAACATGTTTCAAGCAGACCACCATAGTCACTGTGCCCAAGAACACTAAGGTAACCTACCTAAATGACTACCGACCTGTAGCACTCACGTCTGTAGTCATGAAGTGCTTTGAAAGGCTGGTCATGGCTCACATTAACACCATTATCTCAGAAACCACATGATGCAATCTCTATTGCACTCCACACTGCCCTTTCCCACCTGGACAAAAGGAACACCTATGTGAGAATGCTATTCATTGACTACAGCTCAGCATTCAACACCATAGTGCCCTCAAAGCTCATTACTAAGCTAAGGACTGTGGGACTAAACACCTCCCTCTGCAACTGGATCCTGGACTTCCTGACGGGCTACATCCAGGTGATAAGGGTAGGTAACAACACCTCTGCCACGCTGATCCTCAACACGGGGGCCCCCAGGGATACGTGCTCAGTCCACCCTTGTACTCCCTGTTCACCCATGACTGCATGGCCAGGCACGACTCCAACATCAATATTAAGTTTGCCGACTACACAACAGTGGTAGGCCTGATCACCGACAACGATGAGACAGCCTAATGGGCGGAGGTCAGACACCTGGCCGTGTGGTGCCAGGATAACAACCTCTTCCTCAACGTGATCAAGACAAAGGAGGTGATTGTGGATTACAGGAAAAGGAGGACCGAGCATGCTCCCATTCTCATTGACAGGGCTGTAATGGAGCAGGTTGAGAGCATCAAGTTCCTTGGTGTCCACATCACCAACAAACTATCATGGTCCAAACACAACTAGACAGTCGTCAAGAGGGTACAACAAAACCTATTCCCCCTCAGGGAACTAAAAAGATTTGGCATGGGTCCTCAGATCCTCAAAAGGTTCTACAGCTACACCATTGAGAGCATCCTGACTGGTTGCATCACCGCCTGGTACGGCAACTGCTCGGCCTCCGACCACAAGGCACTACAGAGGGTAGTGCATACGACCCAGTACATCACTGGGGTGAAGCTTCCTGCTATCCAGGACCTCTACACCAGGCGATGTCAGAGGAAGGCCCTAAAAATTGTCAAAGACTCCAGCCACCCTAGTCATAGACTGTTCTCTCTGCTACCGCACGGCAAGCAGTACCGGAGCACCAAGTCTAGGTCCAAAAGACTTCTTAACAGTTTCTACCCCCAAGCCATAAGACTCCTGAACAGCTAATCAAATGGTTACCCAGACTACTTGCATTGACTCTGTACCGGTACCCCCTGTAGCCTCGCTACTGTTATTTTACTGCTGCTCTTTAATTATTTGTTATTTTTATTTAAAAAATATATTTATATTTTTACCTAACACTTATTTTTCATAAAACTGCATTGTTGGTTAAGGGCTTGTATGTAAGCATTTCACTGTAATACCTGTTGTATTTGGCGCATGTGAAGAATTTTTTTTTTGTTTTGTTTTATTTTTCATTAATTTCGATTGTCAATAGACATTTCATTAGAACCTTATTCATTTTATATGTGTGTGTGTAATAATATTTAAATATTATGTGTGTGTGTGTGTGTGTGTGTGTGTGTGTGTGTGTGTGTGTGTGTGTGTGTGTGTGTGTGTGTGTGTGTGTGTGTGTGTGTGTGTGTATTTGCGCGCGGTGCATTGGAAGAAATGTAAATCCATTGTGAAAGGATATGGATGAAATGTGTCCATATATTGGTATTTTAGTGCCACCTATTGGTTGTAACTGTGAATGCTAGATTGGTCTATGGCTGAGCTGAGTTGAGCAGTGTGTCAATTTGTTGGATAATATGAAATATGACGCCATCGGAGGCTATTTGTTGGATAATATGAAATATGACGCCATCGGAGGCTATTTGTTGGATAATATGAAATATGACGCCATCGGAGGCTATTTGTTGGCTAATATGAAATATGACGCCATCGGAGGCTATTTGTTGGATAATGTGAAATATGACGCCATCGGAGGCTCTTTGTTGTGTATCTTGGCTACACTGGTCATTTCGGTTAAGAGCCTTTGACACTCTAGTTGTTGGAGCTATCTGTTGTATGGTGAACTTTGGCTTCATCAAGGTTTATTTGCAATAAATCTGGCTTTAATAATAGCCCGTACCTACCCAGCCAACGACCTCACTGCACGCAACTGCCTAAATCGTCTGTCTGATCGATGTCCGACAATTGTCTGCTATTACGTTCTTCCCTAACTAGCCTACAACCTATTGTGTTTAGATCGATCCCTGTTAGTTCTATCTGTAGCCTTAAACATTTAACCACAAAATCACGCTGTTATTTGGTCTCCCCCTTAAATTTCACCTCCCTCCTTGACTGAAACATTACCTAAATATGCACCACAGTAAACTAGGGCGCACCTGTTAGTGTATTATTCTATATTACTAATATATTTTATAGGCCTAATAACTTTCATTTAAAAGCTAAGCCATTATGTTATAAACAATTATAAATACTATTCATTTAAAGTTATATGGCTTCCGAGTGGCACAGCAGTCTAAGGCACAGCATCTCAGTGCAAGAGGCATCACTACGGTCCCTGGTTCGAATCCAGGCTGTATCACAATCTGGCCGTGATTGGGAGTCCCATAGGGCGGCGCACAATTCATCTGGGTTTGGCCAGGGTAGGCCGTCACTGTGAACAAGAATTTGTTCTTAATTGACTTGCCTAGTTAAATAAAGGTTACATTTAAAAATGTAAATTAAGAACGATAAACCACACAACCTGTATGTTGCTGTTCATCTTTTCATAGCGTTTTATTATATAGTTGCTAAATGAACCATTAATACCATTCAACCTTTTTGGTCACATAGATAGGGGTGAATTTAATATAGTGTCCTATTGAAAATCTCAAACAAAACACTTGTGTCAGACGAGGCTTACTGTAATTAGAAAAAAATTGTCATTTTTATATCTATGAAAGGAGGAAAACTAGTAAATTAGTTGAAATGATAGGCTGTCACAGGTAGGTGCCGTTATTAGCCAAATGAATGGGGTAAAATGGAGAGATGATCAGAGAGAGGAGAGGCACACAATGCCAGGATAGAATTCAGAAATACAATTATATTTATTTGGAGGAACCCTTGTTAAAGTATGGAACCCTGGAGGTGTCCTAATTTAGGAGATGTCAAGTATGGAAGTCAGTACTGAACCCTCGTTAACAGTGACGTCTTCAACTGGGTCGTTATCACCAAGGTGTAAGCTAAAAAGGAGAGGCTAGGGTTCTTTAAACCTTCCACTCCAAGTGTACTGTACAAGGGCTTTACACTTGTACAGTACACTTGTCAGTTGTGTGTGCTTGCGTGTGTGTGCTTGCGTGAGTGTGTTGAAGCCATAGGGGAGGAGGCAAGTGTTAAATAGACAGGTTGTTAATCTGAGCATTCGCATGGAGAGGAGAATTTGGTGGAGGAGGTTGCTGGTGGTTAGAGAGGGGGAGAGGGTAGAGAGAGAAGAGAGGGGAGGCGGACTGAGAGAGAGAGGGGGAGAGATTGAACGGGGAGCAAGAGAGAAGAGAGGGGAGGCGGACTGAGAGAGAGAGAGGGGGAGAGGGAGAGATGGGGAGGCAGAGAGGGGGGCAGAGGGAGAGAAAAAATAGATAAGTGTGCAAAGCTATACTGAGGGGGAAGTGGGGTTGCAGGCTGACACGACACAGCACTGCTTAGTGTGTGTGTGTGTGTGTGTGTGTGTGTGTGTGTGTGTGTGTGTGTGTGTGTGTGTGTGTGTGTGTGTGTGTGTGTGTGTGTGTGTGTGTGTGTGTGTGCAGTGTGTATGCATGGGTGTGTGTGTGGGCGGAGTGCTCTGTTCTCATGGCTGAAGGCTTTACTCCCGGGCTGTGGGCTGAACTGTGTGGTAACAGGTTAGGAGGCTTTAGCTGCTAAAACACAGGGGACCTACTGTACGCTGCCCCCTCACGCACACTGTAGAGTGTCTGTGTGTCTGTGTGTCTGTTGGCTAGGTACTGACGTATTCCACTCTCTGTGTAGCTTTGTGTTAAACTGCCACAGCAAGTCAATGAAAAGAAACACATTCTCACTTTCTCATGCTCCATCTATTGCTTTGTGTGTCTCTCTCTCTCCCTCACGGAGCACACTCGTTAATGGGAACACCTGTTTGGTTAACACACTCCAAAATGAGTTGTTTACACTAGCTAGCACGCTGTATACACATCTCATTTTACATATCATATCTCTGAGGGATTCTGCCAGCTCTCTCTCTCTCCCTGTTAATATTATCATTCTAATATTTGATTGGTGCGATGGCTGTTAGCCTCTTTCTGACCTACCGACCTAAAACATCATGTTCACATCAAATAGGTTAAGTTTGCTTTAGTGCGTTGTGCATACAGCTAAATACAAGTGCTCCTAATTCCCCCAGGGCTGTGTGTGGTTGTGAGAGGGAGCCAGGTATATGTGTGTGTGACAGCTGTAGTCCCTAGCCCGTTTTGACATGCTCATCACCCCAGCTTAATGACTTGTTAGGTGGGTTCAGGCCCTTTCCTCATGCCCCTCATCTCTGCTCTGATTTACCTGGCTGTTCAGGGGGTCAGATGAACTGTAAGATTGAATGTGTGTCTCTCTGTGTGTGTAGACCAGGTGGACAAAAATGCAAACAAAAATGCACATGAAAGTGTTCAGTTGTGTGTGTGTGTGTGTGTGTGTGTGTGTGTGTGTGTGTGTGTGTGTGTGTGTGTGTGTGTGTGTGTGTGTATGTGTGTGTGTGTGTGTGTGTGTGTGTGTGTGTGTGTGAACTTACACCAATCCTAACTTTAACCATAATGAAGTCCGAGAAGTCAGTGTTTTAGGTAAGTAGTAAATACTGTTAAAATGCAAAGCACCCCTGACACACACACACACACACACACACACACACACACACACACACACACACACACACGCGCGCGCACGCACGCACACACACACACACACACACACCCTCTAGTTCCGGATCCCATCTTGCTGCAAGAAATGAAGAGCAGGATGTTAGTGGACAAGATAATCAGAGACAACCGAGCAAAATCATCCAATCAGCTTCCTCTATTCCCCCCAAGCTGGGCATGAGTGCTTTAGACTGGGCATCTGCTGTCAACTAATATGCACAGTATATTGTTCATTCATTACTTTAGAATATTTCTTATCAAATGATTTGTAACAAATTCAGTTACAGACTAGGCTTGGGCAGTACACCGTATCCTGTGGTATTTAGACATACCGACGGTGTGATGTTCAATAAGATAGCGCCCCTTGTGTGCACATCTGGTAGTACCGTATACCCCGATATGGTACAGAAACGGTATGACAGTCTGAACATGTGGATACCACCCTACCCTACAGACCAACATCCAGATCACAGATATAGCATATAGAATAACAACTATTTTAAGGATAACATTTCTTTGGTGAATGTATATACAGTACAATACAGTGGAAACACTTGTATGTGTATTGTATGTATTTTCTATGTTGGTACAGTCACTGTAATGGGTCATTTGGTTGTATGTGTATTGTATGTATTTTCTATGTTGGTACAGTCACTGTAATGGGTCATTTGGTTGTGTTGTAATTCACCCTGTCTGGAGCAGTATGTGAGCCTGATGATGAGAAACTGAGGGCCTGTGAGCAAATATGTCCCTAGAAGGTCTACTCCACAAGAGGTCTACTCCACAACCGTTCAACCCATCCGTATTCTGTCGTTTTTTCTCTGTTTCGGCCCAGTTTAGTCTGTCTGTGTTGGTGCTGTCTGTCTCAATCTAAACTCATCCATAGAAAAACACACAAAGGGAGGATGGAATCTAACAAAACTAACACCTCTCCTCTCTCCATTTGCAATACCACACAAACCTTGGCCTCAACACCTCCTATTCCACAATGCCATCCACACAGTGTCTGGCTAGAGAAGAATACAGCCAGAATTATTCCTCTAATACAGTACAGGCCTACGCTCTGCTTCTTTGTCAAATAACCTTGAAGAAGGCTGTTATTAGTGAAATTTCATTTTATCTAGCCGGAACACACATCGGCAAACAGTGAGATGACCCGTTCATTTTTTATCGTTATTTTCTGTTCCACCTCCTGTGCCACATTCCCAATTCCACTCCCTTTATCATAAATCCGACTTTTCAGTATCTTCTAGCCTAACTTCTTAGATTGTCAACGCTCGTTGAGTCTCTGACCCTCGTAGTGTACTTTATGGTGCTAGCGTAGAGCAGTGTGGCGTCAGTAATAGACATGACCGTTCTTTTGTTATGTTTCTAAGGGTTTGTGTTTCACAGTGTCCTGCGTTAGGAGGCCATGGAGAGGTGTGTTCAGCAGCAGAGAGTTCAGGGGAAAGTGCTAAAGTGCTGTTAACAAGGCCTGTTTAACATTCTCTACCTGCTGCTCAACATACCATATTCCACTCAGCACCCATTATCATGTACCGTAGACAGAGACACTTTTTTAATTGGCCTGATTTGAATTATGCCAGATCAACTTGGATTTGTTAATTAGTGGTGCATTTAAAAGTGCCATCAGGATATGAAATATTCATGGATGGGTAGATGGATAGCGCGGCGGGGTGGCATTAGTGAAATATTAGTTAGATGGACACGCTACTCAGTGGGAAGCAGCTTGAAACAACATTGGTGTATTAGATAGTTATTCATATTTTTGTGATTTGGGCGTTCAGTGACAAGCTAAGACTACCCACCCAAGAGACCTTTGCACCTCTCCACCTCCTCTCTGCATCTCCTCCTCTTCCACCTCACCCTCTCCACTTCTTCCTGTCCTCCTCCTTTATACTTCCCCCTGTTCATTCCTCCTCCTCTTCAGTTTCCGCTCCTCTCCTCCTCAATTCCTCCATCCCTCCCCCTATCTCTTCCCCTCTCCTCTTCTCCTCCACCTCCTTCCTCCATTACTGTAAGTGGGCCAGGTGCCTCCTGTGGCTTCCCCTACTCCCTTTTTCATTTTTACCCTTCCCTCGCTCCCTTTCTAATTTTTACCGCCATTAAAAGAGAGCCAGCACTATACTCCCCTCTCAGCCCAGTCCGTTGGATATAGTACAGTGCAATCATTGCCAAATAACCAAACAGTGGATACAGTCATACAACCATTCTGTCAAAAAGCCAAACATCTCCCTCACCTGCCTTGAGACATGGCATTTTAGACAAGATGGAAACAAATCTGAAAGAAAGAAATGTCTTTATTTTCTAAACATGCCTCATCTACATTACGTCCCCCCCTTATCTCTCACTTGGGAACAGATTCAGGTGCCGCGCACCTAGAACAGAAGTGAGTAGTGTCCATATCCTCTTTCTAGTGGTGACCCCTGGGCTTCTACCCAGCTCCGCTCAGCAGCACACATACGGGAAGTGTCATTGTTTGTTATGAGGGTTTTGTTCTGCTGGAGCTGTATGAATGAAGTGTGTGATTTAGCGATATTCACTCAGTTCTATTCTCTTCCATTGATCCTGTTCACCATCTCTTTGTTTTCCAACCTTTTATCTTATTTCACTTCTCCTGTCGTTCCGTTTTTTTCTTTCTCTCTCTCCCCTTCTCCCATCCCTCTATCCCCTCAACCTCAGCCCCTGCGCATGGTGGTGTTGGTGGTGTGGGGTCCCTGGGGGTGTGGGCTGGCTGGCTAGCTGGTTGGTGTGTTGGACAGACGCCTGATCCTGCTGCCACTGCCTCACAATGTGGGAATGTGGGACTTTTAAAAGTAGGTTTCCCAGGTGGATGTTGTCCTTAGCGACGGGCAGCTCATGATCACAGGATCTGCACACTAGGTCTTTTGTCTTAGTGAATGGCACATCTGAACGCAACTCTCCCTTTCTTTCTCTCTTTATTACTCTCCCCCCCTCTCTCTCTCTCTCCTGAACCTACACAAAAACATTTTTTTGGGAAAAGAGTTATGCGGCTGTCCCCATAGGAGAACCATTTTTGGTTCCAGGTAGAATACTTTTGGGTTCCATGTAGAACATTCTGTGGAAAGGGTTCTACCTGGAACCCAAAGGCGTTCTTCAAAGGGTTCTCCTATGGGAATACCCGAAGAGCCCTTTTTGGTTCTAGAAAGCACCTTTCTTTCTAAGAGTGTAAGTATAGCTCTGCTGTTCTTTCCATCACTCTGTACAGACATTGGTTCCAAATGCTGCTAGCTATGGCACCCGTTCACGTCAGTCAGTGGGTAACAATCAGACGTCAAAGTGTAAACACACGCTGAGAGGAAAGCTGGAAAGAGAGGAGAGAAGAGAAAAAGGAGAGATGACAGGAGAGGAGAGGAGAGGAGAGACAGGTGAGGTGGTTGTCTGTTAGATACTCTAAGTTCATCAGTCACATTGGACATGCTGGCCCCTGGCCACAAAACCCTCTGTGCCGTCTGAAACAAAAACATGCATATTCTAATATTTTTCGACTCTCAAATGTATTTATAAAGAGCCAAACTTTCTTGAACTATTCTCTTTTTAGGTTACAATAACACACAATATTGAAGATATGTAAACTTGGTGCTTAGTAGAATAGATTTGGATTAATTTGATGACGATGAAAGGATTTGAAAGGATTAATGCACAATTACCATTGCATATTATGTTAATTGTTGCAATGTAATGTAACACATGATACACTAATATATGTGTGAATTATACTCAGTATTCTATGCTTCAAGCCATAGAGTTCCATAGAAAAACTCTGGAGTCTCAATGTGTTCTAGTCGAGCAGTCAACTCTAGCTTTGCACTGAGATTCTTCTGAATAAGAAACCAATTGAAGATGGCAATCGATCGCCGTGGTAACACTGTGAAAAGTGTCTCAGCAATTAAGCTCTCGCTCCCTCACTTTCTCACTTGTACTCCCTTCTTCCCTTCTCACTCCTTCTTTCAATCTCTCTTGTTGTCATTGTCTCCCCCTCCGTACTCCTCTCTCCCCTGTCTCTCTCTCATTCTCCTTCTTTCCATCTCTCTTGTTGTCATTGTCTCCCCCTCCTTACTTCTCTCTCCCCCTGTCTCTCTCTCATTCTCCTTCTTTCTATCTCTCTTGTTGTCATTGTCTCCCCCTCCGTACTCCTCTCTCCCCTGTCTCTCTCTCATTCTCCTTCTTTCCATCTCTCTTGTTGTCATTGTCTCCCCCTCCTTACTTCTCTCTCCCCTGTCTCTCTCTCATTCTCCTTCTTTCTATCTCTCTTGTTGTCATTGTCTCCCCCTCCGTACTCCTCTCTCCCCTGTCTCTCTCTCATTCTCCTTCTTTCCATCTCTCTTGTTGTCATTGTCTCCCCCTCCGTACTCCTCTCTCCCCTGTCTCTCTCTCATTCTCCTTCTTTCCATCTCTCTTGTTGTCATTGTCTCCCCCTCCTTACTTCTCTCTCCCCCTGTCTCTCTCTCATTCTCCTTCTTTCTATCTCTCTTGTTGTCATTGTCTCCCCCTCCGTACTCCTCTCTCCCCCTGTCTCTCTCTCATTCTCCTTCTTTCCATCTCTCTTGTTGTCATTGTCTCCCCCTCCTTACTTCTCTCTCCCCTGTCTCTCTCTCATTCTCCTTCTTTCTATCTCTCTTGTTGTCATTGTCTCCCCCTCCGTACTCCTCTCTCCCCTGTCTCTCTCTCATTCTCCTTCTTTCTATCTCTCTTTTGATTCCAAAGTGTGTGAGACTATATTTAGCTGCTCCTTTTTTTCTAGATTCTTCTCTTAAAGAGGTGCAGAAAATCTTGGCTACTTAGATCAGTGGTGTGTCTACTGTTTGATCAGGTTAATAAACCAGGACTCTGTCACAACTAGTGATGCACCGATATGACATTTTTGGCCAATACCGATATCCAATATTTTCCTTGCCAAAAAAAAACGATACCGATAACCGACATTAAACATTTTAGCATTCTTTTAAGCATTCTAGTACAGTTAAATAGTTAACACACACACATGGACTCAGCGGTCTAAGGCACTGCATCTCAGTGCAAGAGGCGTCACTACAGTCCCTGGTTCGAATCCGGGCTGTATCACATCCAGCCGTGATTGGGAGTCCCATAGGGTGGCGCACAATTGGCCCAGCGTCGTCCGGGCCGTCATTGTAAATAAGAATTTGTTCTTAACTGACTTGCCGAGTTAAATAAAGGTTATAAACACACACACACACACACACACACACACACACACACACACACACACACACACACACACACACACACACACACACACACACACACACACACACCACACTGACCAAAAAGTTATTTTGTTGGCATTTACGTATGTCCCCATTACCAGTAAAACATAATCAAAGCCAACATTACCCACGACAGAGAACGATTGATTTTCAAGGGCAATGAATTCCATTATCTTGGCTTTAGTGGATTTCACCTTTGAGTTGTCTCGCTGAAATGTTCTTACTCTTTCAAATAACTGCTTGACTTGTTGACTGCTCAATCCACACATTTTACATTTACATTTTAGTCATTTAGCAGACACTCTTATTCAGAGCAACTTACAGTAGTGAATGCATACATTTCATTTCATGCATTATTTTTAAACTTTTTTTTTTTTTTTGTACTGGCCCCCCATGGGAATCAAACCCACAACCCTGGCATTGCACACACCATGCTGGCATTGCAAACACCATGCTCTACCAACTGAGCCACAGCAGACATTGTGGGCTAGGTTAGGAATGCTGTGTTGCGCAAAATTTTACTTGCCGTCATTACGTCATGTACATACATTATGTAGGTATGCATGTCCGTTTTGACATCAGTTTTTAATATTGGCGTTAAACTAGACATCTGGCTGATAACGATGTTGGCATTTTTAGCTAATATAAATATCATGCATCCCTAGTCACAACCATTGATCTTCGTTAGAACACTATCTTTGGACTTTGTCTCAGAGACTTATTGATTTTAATACACAATATATTTGTTCCTTAATGATCAACCCACGTTTATCTGAAGTGGAAGGCAGTCATCTGCTGTTATTTTTGGCCATTTGTGAAGTTTTATATCAAATTGTCGTGGTATATAAGCTTGTTTAGTACGTTTGTCTGTTGTGCGGTAACAATATGAGTTTGTTTGTGCTTGTGTGTGTTAGTAAATTGGGTTAGTTGGGAGGGCAGAGTGGGTGGGTAATCAGTATTCATATTTGCGGAGGGGGGAAGGAGGGTGTGTCTGTTGTACTTGTTGCGTGAGCTCATTGTTAGCCCCAGCCCACTGTGGATTTGTGAAAGATGCCTCTGTTTGCTATGGGGCCGAGTGACAGTCATGCTAACCACTAACCAACTTCTCTCTTTCTCTCTCTCTCTCTCACACACACACACACACACACACACACACACACACACACACACACACACACACACACACACACACACACACACACACACACACACACACACACACACACACACACACACACACACACACACACTCGCCTTGGTGCCAAAGACTGACTGGCCACAGTGACTCACACATGCAATCAGCCTCACGAACACACAGACTATGGGACTATATTTTTTTTTTTACTTGAGGCTATTGTTATAACATTTTTTGCCTAGCTTATACCTGGTGCTAACATGCATCCTTTGTTCTGATCTTGTCCACATTCTGATTGTGCCCACATTTTCAGGTATGCATCTACATATGGTATGGAAATGTGTCTCTTATCCATCCAGTGTGTCCGATTCTGACCAGAGTTCCTGGTTTCCTTTGTAAAAAATAAAGTATGTGTAAGGAAATAATTTTACAGATATTCTTTCAAAACAATATTTATTTTAAGACACATATCGATGTCATACTGTAAGTCGATAGTGCCACCTGTCAATGATTGTAAAAGGCGAGATAAGGATAATTGAAAGGGCTTCACAGTCCAGATCCGTCTACGAACTAAGATATCCAGACACAATGCATACCTGACTACCTCTGATCACAGTCAGATCACAATCTGTCTTATAATCACAAGATGAGGACAAAGGACGCATGTTAGCACCAGGTATAAACAGGCTTCTGTGACAGTTACTGTACATTGGAAAGGCCCACGGAGAACCAGTTTCAGCCAGGATTTGAAGGGGGAATTTGAAAAACTGTATCTTTTGTTTTGTTCAAGAAAGCTGGTATTTTATGTACATTTGGTATCTTATTTAATTGTACTGAAATGTAGGTTAATATTATGCAGAACTATAGAGTCGATAATAAACTTGTGAGTATATTTCTATGTGACCGTAGCGCTCTAAAACCACATAGAATTGATGAGGTAATCCTGAGACAAGCCTTTTGACATCTGATTGACAGTTCATGGATACAAGTCATCCCACCCCGCCTCTGTTTGTTCAAGTGGCCAATCCCGGCTTTACTCTCCCTAATGCCAACTCTTGTCAAACAATAGACTCACTGTTTAGTTAACTGTTCCTCACCTCCCCACCCTTCACTCCCCTGTCTCCCTCTCTGCCTTCCTATGACCCTTCCTCCCTGTTCCCAAACCTCCCTCACTCCCTACCTCTCTCCATCCCTTCCTCATTTTCCGCCCTCTCCCTCCCCTTATTCCTCCATCTTCCTCCCTTCCTCCCTCCATCCCTTTATCTGTTCTCCTTCCCCTCCCTCCTCATCCCCTCCCTCACCTCATCCCTCCATCTGATTCTCCGACAGAGGTAATGAGATGTTTCATTATTTGCATTTCACAGCTTTTAATAGTCTGAGAATTTAGGCTAAGCCCCGGGTCGTCGGTGAGGGAGATACCATGGGAGCCAAGCCTGGCTGAGGGGCCTGGGAGAGACAGAATAGCCCAGAAACACTAGAGAGGAAGAATGGGAAAGGGAGAGAGGGAAATAGAGAGAGAAGTACAGGAAGAGAGAGACCCTTATTGAATAAGGGGTCACTGACTAAACTTAGAGAGGGACAGGTACTATTATAGGGGGGTCACAGAGAAATACAGGAGGCTTAGTGTATAACAGAGGTTCTCACACTGTGATCAAACAGACCATGCAGTCATCAACTGAAATATTTCATTCACAGGTTCATTTCCCAGTAAAGACACCTTTGTAGCATTAGCACATAGCAGCTTCAGCCTTAGTGAACACTAACAACTAAAGTATAGTTCTAAAATGACATTTGTTTCCTGGTCATTGGTAATACGGGAGTCCGTATTGGTACAGTGTTGAATATGTCTGTAACCATTAAGCTAATGTAAGGCTGTGGGTTGTAGGTCTGACACAATGTGCATTAAACTGTAAACTTTAATGATGAGACTCTGTGTAATTCATAAGGGGATATAAAATAAATATTAAGGGGAGAGGGAATAGCGGCACACCCAGACACTACGTCATAGCAGCCCGGAATGATCTTCTACCCAGAAGCTCTTGCTCTAATACAGGAGCCAATTAGAATACAGGTATGGGTGGATCACAGTAAAATGCCTATACATATCACATGACATTCCAGTTCCACACTAACTTAGCCTTTAGCTAACAATGTACAGATGCTGTTAATGGCACTGTAGCACCCTGAACCAAATTCCCAAGCAGGCCCCTGGTCAGGTCATAGAGCTTAGCTACTACTAAAGTGAGTTCACCCTGAGTATTTAGGCTAGCTGTTACCCTGAGTACTTGGGCTATCTATAATGATATCCTGTGGTGTCCAGGGTGCAGGCAGGGTACTGGGTAAGGCTGATGTAAGTGGTGGAGGCGAGGCAAACTGTATTCCTGGCACTGGCAAACACCTGTTTGCTAAGTGTGCAAGGTTAATGTACGGTTCACAGTGTCTTTTCTATACTTAGACAGCTACAAGTACAGGTACATACACTATATTTACAGAAGTATGTGGACAGCCCTTCAAATTAGTGGATTCAGCTATTTCAGCCACACCCATTGCTGACACGTGTATAAAACTTAGCACACAGCCATGCAATCTCCAATGACAAAAATTGGCAATAGAATGGCCTTACTGAAGAGCATCAGTGACTTTCAATTTGCAACTGCCAACTATCCAACAAGTCAGTTCGGCAAATTTCTGCCCTGCTAGAGCTGCTATAGCTGCCCCGGTCAACTGTAAATGCTGTTATTGTGAAGTGGAAACATCTAGGAGCAACAATGGCTCAGCCGCGAAGTGGTAGGCCCCTCAAGCTCACAGAACGGGATGTAGCACGTAACGCTTAAAAATGGTCTGTTCTCGGTTGCAACACAGTACCGAGTTCCAAACTGCCTCTGGAAGCAACGTCAGCACAAAAACTGTTTGTCGGGAGCTTCATGAAATGGGTTTCCATCGCCGAGCAGCCACACACAAGCCTGAGATCACCATGCACAATGCCAAGCATCGGCTAGATCGGTGTAAAGCTCGCCACCATTGGACTCTGGAGCAGTGGAAACGCGTTCTCTGGAGTGATGAATCACGCTTCACCATCTGGCAGGCCGACGGACGAATCTGGGTTTGGCGGATGCCAGGAGAACGCTACCTGCCCCAATGCATAGTGCCAACTGTAAAGTTTGGTGGAGGAGGAATAATGGTCTGGGGTTATTTTTTTCATGGTTCAGACTAGACCCCTTAGTTCCAGGGAAGGGACAGCTTAATGCCACAGCATACAATGGCATTCTAGATGATTCTGTGTTTCCAACTTTGTGGAAACAGTTTGGGGAAGGCCCTTTCCTGTTTCAGCATGACAATGCCCCCGTGCACAAAGCGAGGTCCATACAGAAATGGTTTGTCGAGGTCGGTGTGGAAGAACTTGACTGGCCTGCACAGAGCCCTGACCTTAACCCCATTGAACACCTTTGGGATGAATTGGAACGCCGACTACGAGCCAGGCCTAATCGTCCAACATCAGTGCCCGACCTCACTAATGCTCTTGTGGCTGAATGGAAACAAGTACCAATTTCCTTCCCAGAAGAGTGGAGGCTTTTATAGCAGCAAAGGAGGGGCCAACTCCATTTTAATGCCCATGATCTTGGAATGAGATGTATACTTTTGGCCATGTAATGAAGGACGTTTGTCATACGTGCACAGACACACGATCACGGACAAACACAAACTCAAGAGACACACATGGATGACACACATTCACCTATCCTCTTCACACCTTATTTCTGTCTCCTTCGGCTTATCCCAGCTGATCCAAGTGGTGAATGGATTCACCTTGGAGGTGGGGGATGGCCCAGGCTTTAGAAGAAAGGTGGAGAGAGGGATTGGGGGAGAGGTGGAGGTGACTTTAAGACACCTTGGATAAGCCTGCTGGATCCGCTTTCGTCACTTCGTGGTGAGACTGTCCTCTCGCACCTGGGCTACCTGGACCCGAGCCAGAACTGTGGATCAAACATATGGTTGGGGATGTGGTTAAAGGTAGGAACGGGGACAGGGACAGACAGACGGAGGGACGTAGACAGGGCCTTCTACAGTGGGAGTGCAGCCTTCTACAGGTTGCCTGGCGTATAGTACTAGTGGTCAACTCAAGAGAGACCACTGCATCTATTCCCTGTTAACAGTGTTGTTGTTTCTGTGCCTCTCTGCCCGTGTGTGCATGTTTCTACTATGTGTTTTTTTTTGTCTGTGCCTGTTTAGTTGATGGGCTGCCACCCCATCTTGTCCCGGAGCGGAGCCAGAGCAGAGCAAAGCCAGAGAAGCTCTGTAGGATTGGGGATTAACCCCAGGATAATGGCCTTGATGCCCAGTTGAGTGGAAGGAAAGCTGTTTAAAAAATATTGGCTGCCTGCGAGTCAAACTGACGCAGGCACGACTTACTGTCTCTCTCTCTCTTTCTCTCTCTCTCTCTTTCCACCTCTTTATCTTTCTACCTCTTTTTCACTCTCTTTATCCGTCTCTTCATTTCTCTACTTCCTTTGCTGTCTGTCTCTATATCTCTACCTCCTCCTTCTCTCTCCTTTCACCCTCTTTCTTTCTCTCCATCACTCTCTTCTCCCCTCCCCTCATGTCCCCTTCCTCTCAGGTCAAGATGCTGTCCTCCTTGCCCAGAGCGACAGAAAATAAAAAAGAGAAAGAGAGAGAAAGGAAAGAGCCCCATTCCCTCTCTCCATCACCCGTCTCTTCTCCTTAGTTGTCTGCTTTGGACCTAAAGTACCTTGGTTGTGACGTGATCAGGATAGTTGGTGTGTGTGTATATGTGTGTTATGATCAGTAGTTGCAGTGTGTGTCTCTGTGCAGGGTGTGTGTTCCGGGACGGGGTAGGGGTGTGAGTGTGTGTGTGTGGCTTGAGGATGGTAGTCACTTCTGATTTGGACTCTGTGAGGGTGACAGGGACTTAAAGCTTTTGTGGCATGCTTTAAAGAGAGCCCCTGAGTGCTCTTTCTCTCTCTCTCTATCTCTCTCTGTCTCTCTCTCGCTCTCTCTTGCACTCTCTGTCCTCTTTCTCTCTCTTACAGAGACAGACAGACAGACAGACAGACAGACAGACAGACAGACAGACAGACAGACAGACAGACAGACAGACAGACAGACAGACAGACAGACAGACAGACACTGTCATTACATGGTGTAGGGGACACAAAACTATTAACCCCCCTCCTCACACAACCACACACACAAACCCTGTATTCTGCCTCCTGATGATTTCGCTCTTTTTTTCTCTAAAGAAAAGAAAGGACTTCACTTTAGTTTACTATTCGTTGTCCCTGTGAAAGAAAGCAGTCAGGTTCTGTAGCCTTGTCTGTCCGTCACTACTTTAGATGAGTAATACATTCCTATCTCTCTCTCTCTCTCTCTCTCTCTCTCTCTCTCTCTCTAGACTGTTTTTCCCCTTTGCAATGGACTGTACTACTCTCCATATTCTCCTAATGGTTCACATGAATTACCACTACTTTATGAGACTCTGAGGGGTTGGGTGGGTGAGGGGTGGATAAGGGGTTGTAAGAGGTGAACCTTATAGCTCAGGGAGAGTTGAAGGGGGGCAAGTAAAGGGCATATGGAGGGGAGTGAAGGGAGGAAGGGATGAGTGGGGGATGTTCCCCTTCGGAGCGTAGAGTCCACATCCAGGGGGAATTCAAGAGGAGGGGGATTGGGAAATGAAAGCAGCCAATTAGACAAATGATCCACAGAGTTCAGAGTTCGTAAGGCAGCTCACTCCATTAAAATAATTTTTTATCTCTCTCTCCCTCTATCTCTACCTCTGCCAAACTCTCTCAGTTTCTCACTGGTTCTACTGAAGCGGTAAATCTGATTAGTGTTCCTCTCTTTCTCAGCAAGTTGTTGTTTTCAGGCAGATCACCTATTATTCAAGTCAGTATTTGACGTCCATTTATGTCTGAGGACGTCGGGAGATTACGTGGACACCGGCCACTAGGGGCAACAGTGAGCGCTGTTACCTTCAGGTAGGCTTGGGTTTTGCTAGGGCATGGTGGACGGGGTGGTGGATGGGAATAAGCATCTGCCTCTGGTTCCAAAGGTTCTAATCCTGCGATAGTTGTTTTTGTTTTAAGCCTATCCCAAACCTTAACCATTCTTAGTTAATCCCAAACCTTAAACATTCATAGTAAATCCCAAACCTTAACCATTCATAGTTAATCCCAAACCTTAACCATTCTTAGTTAATCCCAAACCTTAAACATTCATAGTAAATCCCAAACCTTAACCATTCATAGTTAATCCCAAACCTTAACCATTCACAGTTAATCCCAAACCTTAACCATTCATAGTTAATCCCAAACCTTAACCATTCATAGTTAATGCCAAACCTTAACCATTCACAGTTAATCCCAAACCTTAACCATTCATAGTTAATCCCAAACCTTAACCATTCATAGTTAATGCCAAACCTTAACCATTCACAGTTAATCACAAACCTTAACCATTCATAGTTAATGCCAAACCTTAACCATTCATAGTTAATGCCTAAACTTAACCTTGGAACGGAGACGTTGTAATTTGATGTTTGAGAAACATGGATGAACGTCTAATTCTGATGTGAGACTGTGAGAGCTAGTTGGTTGTTTCATCCTCCAGCAGCTAATTGTTGTATTGTAATTTGAGCCTGACCGATATGTTTTTTGGGTCCAATACCGATATATCTGCTGATATACTGTTTTACAGCAGGGAAATTAAAAAGGAAGGGGGGGGGGGTGATACACCAGTGTCAAATGAAGAGAGGAGGAGTGGAGAACAGGATGAGAAGAGGAAGGGAATAATTGTGTCCTTAAAAGCTGTGGGGTTTGTGTTGAGAGGTGAGAGGTGAGGGTTTTCAACGCCTCCATCAGCCCTGAAGAGAAAGGGCTGTTTCTCAAGGTTAGATGCTGCCGTATAGATTTTTGAGAGGAGAATAAGCAGGCCTATGTCAAAACATGCCTTTAGAGGGACTGAGGGACAATGTGCTTTCACATTGAAGCTAGTTTCCCCTCAGCTTTTCTTTGTGACAAGCCTTGGAGAAAATCTTTACATGTCTTTGGATGGATGGAAGGACAAGGTGATTTTGTGTTGAAGTAAATAACTTTTCAGATTTTTTGACATGCGTTAAAGAACAAAAAAACCTGCTTACGAGGCAACAGTCAGTTGTGTGTGTGAGGAAGCAGTCAGTTGGTTGTGTGAGGAAGCAGTCAGTTGGTTGTGTGAGGAAGCAGTCAGTTGTGTGTGTGAGGAAGCAGTCAGTTGTGTGTGTGAGGAAGCAGTCAGTTGGTTGTGTGAGGAAGCAGTCAGTTGGTTGTGTGAGGAAGCAGTCAGTTGGTTGTGTGAGGAAGCAGTCAGTTGTCAGTTGGTTGTGTGAGGAAGCAGTCAGTTGGTTGTTTGAGGAAGCAGTCAGTTGGTTGTGTGAGGAAGCAGTCAGTTGGTTATTTGAGGAAGCAGTCAGTTGGTTGTGTGAGGAAGCAGTCAGTTGGTTGTGTGAGGAAGCAGTCAGTTGTGTGTGTGAGGAAGCAGTCAGTTGGTTGTGTGAGGAAGCAGTCAGTTGGTTGTGTGAGGAAGCAGTCAGTTGGTTGTTTGAGGAAGCAGTCAGTTGGTTGTGTGAGGAAGCAGTCAGTTGGTTGTTTGAGGAAGCAGTCAGTTGGTTGTGTGAGGAAGCAGTCAGTTGGTTGTGTGAGGAAGCAGTCAGTTGGTTGTGTGAGGAAGCAGTCAGTTGGTTGTGTGAGGAAGCAGTCAGTTGGTTGTGTGAGGAAGCAGTCAGTTGTGTGTGTGAGGAAGCAGTCAGTTGGTTGTGTGAGGAAGCAGTCAGTTGGTTGTGTGAGGAAGCAGTCAGTTGGTTGTGTGAGGAAGCAGTCAGTTGTGTGTTTGAAGTTGGTTGTGTGAGGAAGCAGTCAGTTGGTTGTGTGAGGAAGCAGTCAGTTGTCAGTTGGTTGTGTGAGGAAGCAGTCAGTTGGTTGTTTGAGGAAGCAGTCAGTTGGTTGTGTGAGGAAGCAGTCAGTTGGTTGTGTGAGGAAGCAGTCAGTTGTGTGTGTGAGGAAGCAGTCAGTTGGTTGTGTGAGGAAGCAGTCAGTTGGTTGTGTGAGGAAGCAGTCAGTTGGTTGTTTGAGGAAGCAGTCAGTTGGTTGTGTGAGGAAGCAGTCAGTTGGTTGTTTGAGGAAGCAGTCAGTTGGTTGTGTGAGGAAGCAGTCAGTTGGTTGTGTGAGGAAGCAGTCAGTTGTGTGTGTGAGGAAGCAGTCAGTTGGTTGTTTGAGGAAGCAGTCAGTTGGTTGTGTGAGGAAGCAGTCAGTTGTGTGTGTGAGGAAGCAGTCAGTTGGTTGTTTGAGGAAGCAGTCAGTTGGTTGTGTGAGGAAGCAGTCCGTTGGTTGTGTGAGGAAGCAGTCAGTTGGTTGTGTGAGGAAGCAGTCAGTTGTGTGTTTGAAGTTGGTTGTGTGAGGAAGCAGTCAGTTGGTTGTGTGAGGAAGCAGTCAGTTGGTTGTTTGAAGTTGGTTGTGTGAGGAAGCAGTCAGTTGGTTGTGTGAGGAAGCAGTCAGTTGGTTGTGTGAGGAAGCAGTCAGTTGGTTGTGTGAGGAAGCAGTCAGTTGTCAGTTGGTTGTGTGAGGAAGCAGCCAGTTGGTTGTGTGAGAAAGCAGCCAGTTGGTTGTGTGAGGAAGCAGTCAGTTGGTTGTGTGAGGAAGCAGTCAGTAGGTTGTGTGAGGAAGCAGTCAGTTGTGTGTGTGAGGAAGCAGTCAGTTGGTTGTGTGAGGAAGCAGTCAGTTGGTTGTGTGAGGAAGCAGTCAGTTGGTTGTGTGAGGAAGCAGCCAGTTTGTTGTGTGAGGAAGCAGTCAGTTGTGTGTGTGTGAGGAAGCAGTCAGTTGGTTGTGTGAGGAAGCAGTCAGTTGGTTGTGTGAGGAAGCAGTCAGTTGGTTGTGTGAGGAAGCAGTCAGTTGGTTGTGTGAGGAAGCAGTCAGTTGGTTGTGTGAGGAAGCAGTCAGTTGTGTGTGTGAGGAAGCAGTCAGTTGGTTGTTTGAGGAAGCAGTCAGTTGGTTGTTTGAGGAAGCAGTCAGTTGTGTGTGTGAGGAAGCAGTCAGTTGGTTGTTTGAGGAAGCAGTCAGTTGTGTGTGTGAGGAAGCAGTCAGTTGGAAGACATCCAGAACCATTATAGACGGTTTAGAGAAATCTTTATCACTGCTTTTCAGCCCACCCCCTATTTCCCCCCAACACACACACACACAGAGACAGACAGCCCTGTCACCATCAACAAGCCCACCCCCTATTCCCCCCAACACACACACACAGAGACAGACAGCCCTGTCACCATCAACAAGCCCACCCCCTATTCCCCCCAACACACACACACAGAGACAGACAGCCCTGTCACCATCAACAAGTCCACCCCCTATTCCCCCCAACACACACACACACACACACACACAGAGACAGACAGCCCTGTCACCATTAACAAGCCCACCCCCTATTCCCCCCAACACACACACACACAGAGACAGACAGCCCTGTCACCATCAACAAGCCCACCCCCTATTCCCCCCAACACACACACAGAGAGACAGACAGCCCTGTCACCATCAACAAGCCCACCCCTTATTCCCCCCAACACACACACAGAGACAGACAGCCCTGTCACCATCAACACGCCCACCCCCTATTCCCCCCAACACACACACACACAGAGACATACAGCCCTGTCACCATCAACAAGCCCACCCCCTATTCCCCCCAACACACACACAGAGAGACAGACAGCCCTGTCACCATCAACAAGCCCACCCCCTATTCCCCCCAACACACACACACAGAGACAGACAGCCCTGTCACCATCAACAAGCCCACCCTCTATTCCCCCCAACACACACACAGAGAGACAGACAGCCCTGTCACCATCAACAAGCCCACCCCAACACACACACACACAGAGACATACAGCCCTGTCACCATCAACAAGCCCACCCCCTATTCCCCCCAACACACATACAGAGAGACAGACAGCCCTGTCACCATCAACAAGCCCACCCCCTATTCCCCCCAACACACACACACAGAGACAGACAGCCCTGTCACCATCAACAAGCCCACCCTCTATTCCCCCCAACACACACACGCTTGCACACACACACACACGCACACACACAGAGACAGACAGCCTTGTCACTCAGTTCCTGCTGTGTTCGTTGACTTGAGGTATGTTTGTCTGAGTGGATGTGAGAGACACACAGGATTGATGTGATCTTACAAGCCATCAGGTTGAGCACAGCTTTCTCAAACATGACCTGAAGTGTGCCGGCCCCCAAGCAAACGCTGCTGTCACCTCAGCCAACCACGGCTGTCGTCTCCCTGAACAGCCAATGAGGGGTGACAGCTGTGGCATTCCCAAAACAAATCAGCAGTGCATTTGGTAACACTCTGCGTAGCCCTCACCAAGACGAGAACTCTAGGGGGGTGCTAATGCTCCAAATACTGTGTGTCAGTGTGTGTTGGTGTGTGTGTGTATTGGCCTGTGTGTCAGTGTGTGTTGGTGTGTGTGTGTATTGGCCTGTGTGTTGGTGTGTGTGTGTACTGGCCTGTGTGTTGACCTGTGTGTTGTGTTGGCATGTGTGTCTGCGAGTGCAGTTTATATGGCTGTGTGTATTTGTGAGTGTTTGTGTCACTATTCATTCTCCAATTCACACTGTAAGTGCGTCGGCATGGCAATGTCCCTTTGTTCTCTTTGATCCTCTCTCCTCCCTTCCCTCTCCCTCTTTCTCTCTCTTCTCTCTCCTTCTTTCCATATCTCCTGTGTGTTTTCCGCCTGTCTTTAACCTGTGAACAGTCAAAGGGGACAGAGGGCTCTGTTGAGTTCTCGTCAAATCCTTACCTATTGATTACCACCCCAGTAGAAAGGCCATCCATACACATAAAGATGTATATCCCAGTAAGAGAGGGCATAAACTGAATGAAATGCTATGCAGCACATACACACTGTAAAGCAGTTCAGCTCTGTTTTGTTGAAGAGTTGTGTGTAATGACTGTAGGTCAGTTAGTGGGGTGATGGGGTGGAAAGAAGCCAAATGGAGGAGCTAGTCTAGCCTGTTCTCCCCATAGAGAGAGAGAGAAGCAAGGACTTGTGCTCTCTCACACACACACACACACACACACACACACACACACACACACACACACACACACACACACACACACACACACACACACACACACACACACACACACACACACACACACACACACACATAGCCTCTAGTCTCCAGAGTGAGCCACAGTTATCCAGGCTGTACACACACAGTCATCTTTGGAAATGTATTGCAGAGTTTTTTTTGGACAACAAACCACAACAGTTGAAATAGTTTTTCTATTGATGTTGTTGCTTGGTCATCAGGAGCATTATTGCGATATTTATCATGGTCCAAGATACAGGACTAGTCCACAGTGCTTGGTTTGTCAGTAGCTGATTGGGGTATTTTATATGTTGGGGTATTTTGCATTGCTTTGAATCAGGGATTTTGAGGCAATGTGTGGCATTTTTTATGCTTTGTGGTAATTAGGAATTGTATAGCTCATCTCATACTCCCAAACTCTGTCAATGTTTTACTGTAGCATGCTGGGAAACTGTATTGGATGGAAAAAAAACAAAAAAATGTATGTATGAAATGTATGCATTCACTACTGTAAGTCGCTCTGGATAAGAGCATCTGCTAAATGACTAAAATGTAAAATGTAAAAATGGATGGTGGACTGGTTTGTTATAACCTACCTACCACTGTCCCAGTCTCCCTCCCTCCCAGTCAGCTAACCAAATGAAACTGTAAACTCTCTCTCCTTCCAACCCCGTCTCTCTCCCTCAGACTGTATCCAGGAGAGGCTTACAGGTCAGCTAACCAAATGAACAGCAACAGGAAGGAGGACATGGAGATCTCGTCCCACTACCGGCAGCTCCTGCGGGAGCTCAACGAGCAGCGGCAGCATGGCATCCTGTGTGACGCCTGTGTCATCGTGGATGGGAAGATCTTCAAGGCCCACAAGAACATCCTCCTGGGCTCCTCGCGCTACTTCAAGACCCTTTACTGCCAGGTGGGTGTGGGAGATCTGTGGAGATGTTTATGTATGTTGGTGGTGGAGGACTGGAAGTTGGCCTTAATCCCAGATCATAGATAAGTGCTGCTGTCCCCTTTGCCTGCTCTATATGGGGTTAATTGATTGATTGAATGACTGATTACCCTCATACTATGTTAAGCATATTGAGTTTGAGTTTGTGAGAAGGCACCCCAATGGTGGAACAAGCTTCCCCCTAATGTCGGGACAGTGGAGTCTTCAACCCTACCTCTTCAAGGAATATCTTAAGTAAATCCCACGGCATGACTATGACATGTGGTTGTCTCACCTAGCTATCTGGAGATGAATGTACTGACTATGACTGGTCCACCTAGCTATCTGGAGATGAATGTACTGACTATGACATGTGGTTGTCTCACCTAGCTATCTGGAGATGAATGTACTGACTATGACTGGTCCACCTAGCTATCTGGAGATGAATGTACTGACTATGACTGGTCCACCTAGCTATCTGGAGATGAATGTACTGACTATGACTGGTCCACCTAGCTATCTGGAGATGAATGTACTGACTATGACTGGTCCACCTAGCTATCTGGAGATGAATGTACTGACTATGACTGGTCCACCTAGCTATCTGGAGATGAATGTACTGACTATGACTGGTCCACCTAGCTATCTGGAGATGAATGTACTGACTATGACTGGTCCACCTAGCTATCTGGAGATGAATGTACTGACTATGACTGGTCCACCTAGCTATCTGGAGATGAATGTACTGACTATGACTGGTCCACCTAGCTATCTGGAGATGAATGTACTGACTATGACTGGTCCACCTAGCTATCTGGAGATGAATGTACTGACTATGACTGGTCCACCTAGCTATCTGGAGATGAATGTACTGACTATGACTGGTCCACCTAGCTATCTGAAGATGAATGTACTGACTATGACTGGTCCACCTAGCTATCTGGAGATGAATGTACTGACTATGACTGGTCCACTTAGCTATCTGAAGATGAATGTACTGACTATGACTGGTCCACCTAGCTATCTGGAGATGAATGTACTGACTATGACTGGTCCACCTAGCTATCTGGAGATTAATGTACTGACTATGACTGGTCCACCTAGCTATCTGGAGATGAATGTACTGACTATGACTGGTCCACCTAGCTATCTGGAGATGAATGTACTGACTATGACTGTGATATGTGGTTGTCTCACCTAGCTACTGTATCATGAGATGAATGCTCTGGATAAGAGCGTCTGCTTAATGTCTAAAATGTAAATGTAAACGGCTATACAATAACGACAGGTCATCAAACGTATTATTATTCATCATTCAGGTGAAGAAAGGGGCGGAGCCACATCACCAGACAACTGTCACTCACCTGGACATCGTCACAGCGACGGGCTTCAAAGCCATTCTGGACTTCATGTACTCGGCCCACCTGGCGCTGACCAGTAAAAATGTCATTGAGGTGATGTCAGCTGCCAGCTACCTGCAAATGACCGACATTGTCCAGGCCTGTCACGGCTTCATCAAGGCTGCACTGGACATCAGTATCCGCTCGGAACTGGCTGACGAACTGGCCGACTTTGAGATGGGGGCTGCCGCGGGCGCTGGTATAGGGGGAGGTGGAGGAGGAGGTGGGGGAGGTATAGGGGGAGGAGTAGGAGGGTTAGGAGGGGTGGCGTCAGAAGCCTTGGTGTCTATCATATCAGGACGAAGCTCCTCGCCCTGGCTGGGGAGGCGTACAAGCCCGGCCAACTCCTCTGGGGACTCCGCCATTGCCAGCTGCCATGAGGGTAGTGGCAGTACATACGGGAAAGAGGACCAGGAGCCACCCAAGAGCCACGAGAGCCAGGAGGACGGTGGTCACGACTCCCAGCCCGCCTGGCCACACAACTACCGCCCCATCACTGTCAAAGAGGAACAAGTCTCACCCTCCTCCGTTTCTCACCCTCGGGATGGGCCCAATGTGGGTGCAGGGACACAGGGGGATCACGGGGGAGGAGGTGAAGGGCCGTGGCAGCCCTCTGGGTCTGGGCGGAGGAAGAACAGGAAGAACAAGGACACGGTCAGACACATTACCCAGCAGACCGAGGGGGACAGAGACAGCAGGCCGGGGTCGCCGCTGCCCTCCATGATGGGCGTGACCGGGTGGAGCTACAATGGAAAAGACATCCCAGGTAGGACACTCTTACCCTGGGTACATGGGAGGGGAGGGTGTGGTGGGTTACAGAGAGATTGTGATGGAGCTGGCATGGTGGTCCAGGATCCCAGGTAGGTGAGCTTCATCCTCGGTACAAGAGAAGGGAGGGCAGCTTGTGCTATATGCTTTGCTTGTATCTACTTAATCCATATTTGGTAACATGATTATCTTATATCATTTTGAAAGGTAAAGCAAAAGGCACATACAGTTGAAGTCGGAAGTTTACCTACACTTAGGTTGGAGTCATTAAAACTCGTTTTTCAACCACTCCACACATTTCTTGATAACAACTATAGTTTTGGCAAGTTGGTTAGGACATCTACGTTGTGCATGACACAAGTAATTTTTCCAACAATTGTTTACAGACAGATTATTTCACTTATAATTCACCGTATCACAATTCCAGTGGGTCAGAAGTTTACATACACTAAATTGACAGTGCCTTTTAACAGCTTGGAAAATTCCAGAAATAATGTCATGGCTTTAGAAGCTTCTGATAGGCTATTTGACATAATTTGAGGTGTACCTGTGGATGTATTTCAAGGCCTACCTTCAATCTCAGTGCCTCTTTAAATGACATCTGTACAAACAATAGTACGCAAGTATAAACACCATCGGATCACGCAGCCTTCATACCGCTCAGGAAGGAGACGCGTTCTGTCTCCTAGAGATGAACGTACTTTGGTGCGGAAAGTGCATATCAATCCCAGAACAACAGCAAAGGACCTTGTGAAGATGCTGGAGGAAACAGGTACAAAATTATCTATATCCACTGTAAAACGAGTCCTATATCTACATAACCTGAAAGGCCGCTCAGCAAGGAAGAAGCCACTGCTCCAAAACCGCCATAAAAAACAGACTACGGTTTGCAACTGCACATGGGGATAAAGACTTTACTTTTTGGAGAAATGTCTTCTGGTCTGATGAAACAAAAATAAAACTGTTTGGCCATAATGACCATCGTTGTGTTTGGAGGAAAAAGGGGGAGGCTTGCAAACCGAAGAACACCATCCCAACCGTGAAGCACGGGGGTGGCAGCATCATGTGGTGGGGGTGCTTTGCTGCAGGAGGGACTGGTGCACTTCACAAAATAGATAGTTTTCCTCCCTCATGATACCATGTGGATATATTGAAGCAACATCTCAAGACATCAGTCAAGAAGTTAAAGCTTGGTCGCAAATGGACAATGACTCCAAATGGACAATGACCCCAAGCATACTTCCAAAGTTGTGGCAAAATGGCTTAAGGACAACAAAGTCAAGGTATTGGAGTGGCCATCACAAAGCCCTGACCTCAATCCTATCGAAAATTTGTGGGCAGAACTGAAAAAGCGTGTACGAGCAAGGAGGCCAACCAACCTGACTCAGTTACACCAGCTCTGTCAGGAGGAATGGGCCAAAATTCACCCAACTTATTGTGGGAAGCTTGTGGAAGGCTTCCCGAAACGTTTGACCCAAGTTAAACAATTTAAAGGCAATGCTACCATTTTTTTTTATTTCACCTATATTTAAATTATTTATTCATTTTTTATTTCACCTTTATTTAACCAGGTAGGCAAGTTGAGAACAAGTTCTCATTTACAACTGCGACCTGGCCAAGATAAAGCAAAGCAGTTCGACACATACAACAACACAGTTACACATGGAATAAATAAACATACAATCAATAATACAGTACAATTTAAAAATATATATATACTAATTGAGTGTATGTAACCTTCTGACCCACTGGGAATGTGATGAAAGAAATAAAAGCTGAAATAAATCATTCTCTCTATTATTATTCTGACATTTCACATTCTTCAAATAAAGTGGTGATCCTAACTGAACTAAGACAGGGAATTGTTACTAGGATTAAATGTCAGGAATTGTGAAAAACTGAGTTAAATTTGTATTTGGCTAAGGTGTATGTAAACTTCCGACCTCAACTGTAAAAAATGTTAGACAGTACAGATGAATTGCCTTAGATAACAAACCTCTTCCCAGAAACCTCCTGATCTTTGGAATAGACATTTAGATAACTATGGGAGTGTTTAGATTCCTTTAGAGGGAACATTAAACCATTAGATGTGTGTCTTTCTCTCCTTTACGGCCATCGGCAGACGTCAGGAGGTACAAGGTGTGTGTGTGTGTGTGTGTGTGTGTGTGTGTGTGTGTGTGTCTGACACAGGCTGGCTTCGAGATGTGTGTGTGTGTGTGTGTGTGTGTGTGTGTGTGTGTGTGTGTGTGTGTGTGTGTGTGGATAGGTAGATCATTAAAAGTGAGGGGAAGCTAATCATGGGTGCATTAAGGGAGTTGGCTGTGAAATGGGCACACGTGTGGTAGCAGCTAAAGAAAACAGGATAATTGAATTGACCTGGGTCAGCGCATGGATTACCAGCGCGTCCTCACCATCCAGACTCTGGGGTTTAGGGAAGGACTTCTCTGAAGAGGGAGGAGGGGGAGAGATGAAGAGGAAAAAGACAGGGCTGGGTGGGAGGAGTAGGGGGGAAGGAGAGGGAAGGGTGGCAAGTTAGGAGAGAAGAGGGGGGAGGGAAAACAGAAAGGGAGGGCAGAAGAGAAAAAAGTATGGGGCAAGGCAGAATCGGAGACGGGGAGGGAGAGAGGTGAGAGAGAGGCTAGAAGGAGGAGGGAGAGTGGGGAGAGGCAGGGAAGGGATTGAGAGGGAGGGAGGGAGGATCCGTATAAGCTTTTTATTAATTTACCTTCTTAACTCTAAATTGTCTTGAAGTCCGGGGCACATAAACACACACACACACAACCACACACAACCACACACACAACCACACACACACACACACACACACACACACACACACACACACACACACACACACACACACACACACACACACACACACACACACACACACACACACACACACTCACACACACACTCACACACACTCACACACTCACACAGAGACACAATACACAAACACTCACACACACCTGCATGCACACATGCATGCACAGTTTTGTCCAAACCAGAGTAAGGTTGCAGGGTTGGCATTGCCCAGGAAATGTTCTCTCAGCATTGACTAAAGGTTACAGGAAGTCTCTGTTTGCCGGTAATGTATTTTGGCAGCGTTTGGCACTAGTGCAGCCAAACCCTGGCATTTACCTATCAGTGGTATTTTGCCTTCCATATTTTGTGAAAGGTTTTCGGTACAGTAGTTCAAGCTGTCAGAGGCTGAATTGTTGTTTCCCCTGGCAGAGCTGGTCTTTGGATGTGTCAGAGTAGTGGTTTAGTTGAAGTCTTGTGTGCACTAATGGGGTGTTGTCTTTCAGGGGTTGAGAGTATTGGTATTGTGTCGTCTGACCATGGAGTTTTAGCAATATGGGTTTAGTGGCTGTACGAGAGGAAGGGTTGTGTGTTTGAGGGAGGGGTTTGGGGTTGTACTGGTAGTTTATAGAGGAATGGTGGGATTCAATGGAGGCTGCTGAGGGGAGGACGGCTCATAATAATGTCTGGAACGGAGCAAATGGAATGGCATCAAACACATGGAAACCATGTATTTAATGTGTTTGATACTATTCCACCTATTCCGCTTCAGCCATTCCTACGAGCCCGTCCTCCCCAATTAAGGTGCAACCAACCACCTGTGGTGGGATTAGTGAAAGAGTGTGTTTGCGTGTGTGTGGAGACACCATCCAGTCCGGTTGGTTTCTATGACGTCCTCTAGTAATGATAAGAGGGAGAAGGGCACCTCAACTCTGAGATTAGCTTAATTGCTTCATTCCTTATTGATGGAATAATACCTAAACGCTCTCTCTCTCTCTTCCTCTCTCACTGTCGCTCTCTCTTTGTTTGTCTGTCTGTCTCTCTCTCTGTCTGTTTCTCTGTCTCTCTCTCCCCCTCTTTGATAATGCCGCTCCATAGACGCTGGCTCTACTACCCCTTATAGACTTAGCTGTTTTAAGATGCCTCCTCTGAGTGGATGTTTTAGTGGAGCAGAGATGCTATCAGAGACTTAGAGACAGGACTGTCTATGTTTATGATGCTTCCAAACAGTATCAACAGTAGCAGTGGGAATATATTAAGCATGTAAGGATTGGTCAAGAAAACCCAACCCTAGGCAACACACTGACTAAGGTCTGGTTTGAATGATGGAATATTTTGGCATAGAGGAACTACGTCACTGCCTACGTCGAGAATGGGAAACAAATCATTCTGGGTACTCTCCCAACAAGTCACAAGGCAGTCATGCAAGAAGTTTGCAGGCAAAACCTTTGCAGGGCTTTTAGTTAAGGCAGTTGATGCAAACTAGCCACTTGCGAAATGCACTCATTAAAAATGACCTCTGTGATCTCCATCTTGCTAGCTTCTATTTTGTATTTTATTGAAGTGGATAAAGTAGTGTCGTAGGCAGTGACGTAGTTCCTCTATGCCAAAAGAGTCCATGATTGAAACCAGACCCTATAGTCACTGTGTTGCCTAGGGTTTTCAGACTATGTAAGGATCAGATAGTCTTAATACAGAGCCATTCAGTGTTTTCATGAAACTACATGTTGACTTAAACAGCTGGGAGAATTAGGATTTGGTTTCCTTAGATTCCCTTCACTTCCAAACATCTGCTGTGGGCTTGATATCATTATCGTGGCCAGTGAGCAGCGAACTGAATTCTCTGTGTGTGTGTGTGTGTGTGTGTGTGTGTGTGTGTGTGTGTGTGTGTGTGTGTGTGTGTGTGTGTGTGTGTGTGTGTGTCTGTGTGTCTGTGTGTGTGTGTGTGTGCACGTGTGTGTGCATGCGTGCGTGTGTCTGTGCTCGTCCGAATGTGTGTGTGTGTGTGTGTGTGTGTGTGGTGTGTGTGTGTGTGTGTGTGTGTGTGTGTGTGTTGTGTGTGTGTGTGTGTGTGTGTGTGTGTGTGTGTGTGTGTGTGTGTGTGTGTGTGTGTGTGTGTGTGTGTGTGTGTGTGTGTGTGTGTTTTTGAACCCATTTGTGTGTGTGACGTTTCAAATCACATTTCATTCAATTATATGTATTTATTAGGTCTTTGTTGGCTTGTATACAGTAGACATGTAGGATCATTTTGAATAGGGTATGTGTTTGTATACAGTAGACATGTAGGATCATTTTGAATAGGGTATGTGTTTGTATACAGTAGACATGTAGGATCATTTTGAATAAGGTATGTGTTTGTATACAGTAGACATGTAGGATCATTTTGAATAGGGTATGTGTTTGTATACAGTAGACATGTAGGATCATTTTGAATAAGGTATGTGTTTGTATACAGTAGACAAGTAGGATCATTTTGAATAGGGTATGTGTTTGTATACAGTAGACATGTAGAATCATTTTGAATAAGGTATGTGTTTGTATACAGTAGACATGTAGAATCATTTTGAATAAGGTATGTGTTTGTATACAGTAGACATGTAGAATCATTTTGAATAAGGTATGTGTTTGTATACAGTAGACATGTAGAATCATTTTGAATAAGGTATGTGTTTGTATACAGTAGACATGTAGAATCATTTTGAATAAGGTATGTGTTTGTATACAGCAGACATGTAGGATCATTTTGAATAAGGTATGTGTTTGTATACAGTAGACATGTAGGATCATTTTGAATAGGGTATGTGTTTGTATACAGCAGACATGTGGGATCATTTTGAATAGGGTATGTGTTTGTATACAGTAGACATGTAGGATCATTTTGAATAGGGTATGTGTTTGTATACAGTAGACATGTAGGATCATTTTGAATAGGGTATGTGTTTGTATACAGTAGACATGTAGAATCATTTTGAATAAGGTATGTGTTTGTATACAGTAGACATGTAGGATCATTTTGAATAGGGTATGTGCTTGTATACAGTAGACATGTAGGATCATTTTGAATAGGGTATGTGTTTGTATAGAGTAGACAAGTAGGATCATTTTGAATAGAGTATGTGCTTGTATACAGTAGACATGTAGGATCATTTTGAATAGGGTATGTGTTTGTATACCAACATTTCACTTGTATTCCATATTCCATGTTCAATCCTTTATTTGAAAATTGTGCTTAATAATAGTATTTGATAGGGACAGTATTTAGAAATACAATATATAAATAAGGCATACAATTATATTTTACAATTCGCTACCAAATAACACTTTAATGCAACTGTATTACTTCATATGACTCAAGTGAGGTAGTCGTTCTTAGGAACTATTTGATTTCTGTGTTACTTCTCTTCTTTACTGTCTCTCTCTTCCTGTTAGCTTTGTTTAGGGGGTAAACGTAGGCTGTATACAGTTGCTGTTTGGACTAATAAAAAAGAACTGGTGAGTTTTGAGGTTTTTTTCCGTCTGTGAAAAACCCACATTGTGACCTTTTGGTTTGGCTAGGGGGATTTTTAGAAATTCTTAGGAGATGGACAGTGTGATGTGTACACACACACACACACACACACACACACACACACACACACACACACACACACACACACACACACACACACACACACACACACACACACACACACACACACTGCTTAGAGCATCTGATAATGTAGATGTGTGCAGATCAGCCAAACAGGGGTTTCTCTCCAGCCCTAACTCATCGATTACACACCGTGTACTTCTCTCACTCTTTCTGCTATCTACTGGGGCTTCACAGTCTACCCAACAGCTACAACCACACCACTGGAGGCTGCTGAGGGGAGGATGGCTCATAAGAATGGCTGGAATGGAGTAAATGGAATGACATCAAACACATGGTTTGATTCCATTCCATTCCCTCCGTTCTTATGAGCCGTCCTCCCCTCAGCAGCCTCCACTGAACCACACACACACACACACACACACACACACACACACACACACACACATACACACACACACACACACACACACACACACACACACACACACACACACACACACACACACACACACACACACACACACTGTAAGACCCTTACACATACAGTACTGTATAAACAAAGTATTTATTCAAGATGAGGTCAGACTTTATATGCTATTTCTCTGCAGATTATATGTTACCCATAGGTCCGCAACACTCTCTTAGACTAGGCCTAGAGTGTTGGTCACCTTGTAAACCATGTTAGGAAATGATTTTCATTAAATACAATCCCTTTATTGTTGTTAGCCGAGTACCAGACAGGCGTTCTGCTCTGTGTGTGTATTTGTATCTGTGCGTGTTTGGGCCTGTATTACTATTATACTCTCATCATTCTGACAATTCCCATGGGGCCTTCCACACTCACCTGGGGTAGCCAAAAAGGCGTCTTTAAAACTGCCCGCACTTCAGCACTTCTTCGTCAACTTTTTCTCTTGTTCTCTTATTCCTTCCTTCTCCCCAAGTCTCCACAGTCTAAAGGTGAACGCCTGAAATAATGAATCAGCTCCCCCTTTCACCCCCGTCTGCTCCGTACTCCAGTTAAGACTCTCCCCATAGTATTTGCACTTCATTAAACTTGAAATAGGTTTAATATTTAAAACACCATGAACAGATTTCAACCCCCTCACCCCTCTCTGGTTTTCTATCCCTTCTCTTTTTCCCAGTTTAATCATCTACTCTATATATTTCTCTTCCTCCTTTTAATTCACTGTCTCTCCATTAAAAACCAAAATAGATTTAATATTTCAAAACGTGGACTTAATTTTTAACCCCTCTCTTCACGACTCACTGATTGACAAGTACTGGGTTATGCCTGGGTGATGTTGAATTGTCTCTCTTTTTGTCTCTCTTTCTCACTCTCTTTCTCTTTCTTGCCTTCTCTCACTCTCTTTCTCTTTTCCTCTCTTTCTTTCCCCCTCAATCTCTCCTCTCTTCACCAACATCCCCCACATCTCTCTGCTCTTTGGCAGCCTTTCCACCCGGTTGACTTGTTGTGCCCCTGTCACCCCACCTCCCTCCCCTCTTCCCCCACTTCCCACTGTCCCTCAGTTTTGGGGCTGAATGGTTATTTGTTCTGTTGGTAGTCGTGACGGAAGACTGTTAAACTGTTTTTCCCCCTCCTCTCTCTTCTGTTTCTCCCCCTCCTCCTCTCTTCTGCCTCCTGTCTCTCTCTTTCAGTAGCCCACTGTTCTATTATCACCATGGTAACCACCACTTCTCAACGCCTACCCTCCATCTTTGTCGTATGACCTCACATCCTGTTGGACATTATGGACAGTACACCAGCTGAAACCCCTACGCCTACACCACAAACACACACATGTACGCACACTAGCCTATTTTTCACCCTTTCATCTATTTTATCATCTAACACAGAGATCTGGTCCCCCCTGTCTTCCCTCTCTCTCACCTCCTCTCTGTGTGTTCCACATAGTGACACCTGGTGTATTTATAAACCCTCTGGCTTCACAGAACCCTGGTGTACAGGAAGCCACCACCTCCCCAGGCCTGACCATGTCTTTTTCCAAAACGTCAGCACCCCCACCTGTCAACAGACTGCCACTGGAACACAACTAAGTGGGAGGGATGGGAGAAGGAGAGAAGAGGGGAAATTGCTGAGGAGAGTTGATGAGAGGATTAGTGAAGGGTGGAGGAGAGAGGAGCGACTGAGCTGGGGGGTTAAAGATTAGCCATCTCACCGTGCACCTGGGCAGGGCCTGTGCTCCCCAGCTAACCACAGCCCATGCACACACACACACACACACACACACACACCGGATGCACTCATGCACATACATACACACACGCAAGTATGTGCGCTCAGCGCACATTGATCGTTCAGATCTAAAGTTACCCAGAAGGCACCCTGACAGGATGTCCTGTTGGCGCAGGGGGCTGCTGTGGTTGAACATTCACAGTATCTCAAACAAACACACACACACACACACACACACACACACTGCAACAGACAACATGCAAATATGCCCACACCTAAAGGCATACTCACACTGTGGATGAACCCTGGACTGTGAGCAACCGTGTGTAGTAGTATAGGGCTAGTGTGGTTCTGTATTGAGATATGGAGAGAAGATTGACTGACATAGTAGAATGGATGTGTTACGAAGGAACCAGTTGAGGGAATGGCAGTAGTGTGGAGCAAAGTGGAGGGCAGTTGGACTGCTGTAGTTTGACAGTGTATTAACTAAGACTCCGGTGCTGCTGTAGTGATGGGATGCTCTATAATGGCTAGATCAGTCAGACGGTTGGCCTGAACTATCCTGGCCTGTCCAGTTCTCTGTGGTGTAACTCTGCTCAGGAGGGGAGAGTTGTGGTTTAAATGCCTGTGTGTGTGTGTGTGTGTGTGTGTGTGTGTGTGTGTGTGTGTGCGTGCGTGCGTGCGTGCGTGCGTGCGTGCGTGCGTGCGTGCGAGCGTGCGTGTGTGTGACAGAACTCGACAGTGAACAAAGTGTGCGTTTTTCTGTGTGTGTCTGCATGTGGCTTTTAAGTGTGTGAGAGAGAGAAGCCCTCAAAAACCAAACCCTGGGGCGTCTTACACTTTACTCTCTCTCTCTCTCGGTCCTCTTGTTTATTTTAGAGAGGTTTGTTCTATTTACTGTAGTGAACTCCCCCTTCACACACACTCCTTCACCCGTCTGACCAGTATGAGAAGGGGGGGGAGTGGGTGAGGACAAACGTACGCCCCTAACAGGATGTGGAGGTTTGCTGGCTTGTGGGTGTGTCACATTGGCCAAGTCACAACTTACTCACACCACACGCACACACAATCGTGCTCGAGGGCAAAGTCTCCCTTCCTTTGACACGTTCATCCTTCCCTTCCCTGTTCCTCCCACCCGTTCCTCCTCCCTCTCTTACCCCTCAACCTTTCCCTCCCTTGCTCACCCCCTCCCTGTCCTTCCCATCTGACAGCAACAAACTCCCTTCTTTTAAAGAAGAGATTCAAGTGTTGTTGAAAGCACGGAGGACAATGAAGAGGATAACACATTAGGTGTTTTTGGGTTGAATGCTTTCACGTGGGGTGGTTGTTGGGTCTATGTGTGTTGAGTGGGTATGTGTATTGTTGTATAGGGCTCTTTGAGTATGTGTGTCATTATATTTGTCCATCAGAGAGGGCCAAAGGAAGTCCTGGAAGCCACTGTCTGTCCTTCATTTCCATCTGTCCTCTCCTCCATCCCTCCATCCCTCTATTTCACACTGTCACTTCTGCTCTCCTTCATATATTGGAGCTGTGTGTGTGTGTGTGTGTGTGTGTGTGTGTGTGTGTGTGTGCGTGCGTGCGTGCGTGCGTGCGTGTGTTACAGCATATTTTTTGGACTGCACACGTTCACATGCAAATCCCAAATCATACCCAGTGTTTTTCTTGGGGACAGTTTAAACTCTTTTAATCAATCAACCTCCTTCAACCCCCATATCCCTTCTTAACCTGCCTTCTCAGCCGTACTAATCTTTCTTCTGCCCTTATGCCCCCTTCATCCCGTTTATCTCTCCTCTCCTCTTACATCTTCCCCTCTTTACCCCTGCTACCCTCACGCTGCATGGGCATGCTATGAGGGAGTGAGGCCTACTGTACATCCACACCACAGGCCTACTACACACTAACAATTAGGGTTCCACGTGGAACCATATTGACCCAAACAACACTTTGAGCCTTTAAATGGTTCTTTCCACTTTTAGTGAAAATTTAAATATATTGGCGGCGGCTCATGCAAATATTTTGTGGTGTGGTTTGCACACAGCTCTTTTTGTGCAACTGTGAGTGAGAGTGTCATTCCATTTGATCTAATCTGTTGTGTAGTTATTACCTGTTGGATGGCCGTGTGTCAATAGAGAGCAGCTGTTCCAGAGCTAGCGCACCTGATTTAACTTGGTAATAAACACAATCATCACACCTATTGAATTCTAACAATATAATATGGCTATTAAACAAGAATAAAAAAAATCCTCTATGGTTCTACAAAGACCATTGAGATTGAGAAAGGTTCTTTAAAGAGCCATTCTCCATGAAACCATTAAAACGTGTTCTATATAGCCCCCAAAAGGTTTTTAACCATAGCGGAATCCTATTTTGGTGCTATATAGAATATTTTTGGAATGTTTTTAGCACCGTATAGGTTCCATTTAGAAAAGGTTAATAGCACCGTATAGGTTCCATTTAGAACCTTATGAGCATGGTTCTTTATAGAACCTTAGGAAAGGTTAATAGCACCGTATAGGTTCCATTTAGAACCTTATGAGCATGGTTCTTTATAGAACCTTAGGAAAGGGTAATAGCACCGTATAGGTTCCATTTACAACCTTATGAGCATGGTTCTTTATAGAACCTTAGGAAAGGGTAATAGCACGTATAGGTTCCATTTAGAACCTTATGAGCACGGTTCTTTATAGAACCTTAGGAAAGGGTAATAGCACTGTATAGGTTCCATTTACAACCTTATGAGCATGGTTCTTTATAGAACCTTCAAAAAAAGGTTCCATTTAGCACCAAAAAGAGTTCCGTTATATTTACAAGCCAAAGAACCCTTATTTGGCACGACGTAGAACCATTTGTTTTTAGAGTGTACACCTCAGGGCCAACATGTTGGTGCGGGAATCCCAAGACAGCAGGAGTGAGAAAGAGAACAGAGAGAAGAGGGAGATGGAATAATGGAGTGGAAAGAGAAGAGAGAGCAGGGGGAGATGGAATAATGGAGTGGAAAGAGAAGAGAGAGCAGGGGGAGATGGAATAATGGAGTGGAAAGAGAAGAGAGAGAAGAGGGAGATGGAATAATGGAGTGGGAAAGTGAAGAGAGAGAAGGAGGAGATGGAATAATGGAGTGGAAAGAGAAGAGAGAGCAGGGGGAGATGGAATAATGGAGTGGAAAGAGAAGAGAGAGAAGAGGGAGATGGAATAATGGAGTGGGAAAGTGAAGAGAGAGAAGGAGGAGATGGAATAATGGAGTGGAAAGTGAGGAGGGAGAAGGAATAATGGAGTGGAAAGAGAAGAGAGAAGGGGGAGATGGAATAATGGAGTGGAGAGAGAAGGGGGAGATTGAATAATTGAGTGGAAAGAGAAGTGGGAGAAGGGGGAGATTGAGTAATGGAGTGGAAAGAGAAGAGGGAGATGGAATAATGGAGTGGGAAGAGAAGAGGGAGAAGGAGGAGATGGAATAATGGAGTGGGGGAGAAGGGGGAGATGGAATAATGGAGTGGAGAGAGAAGGGGGAGATGGAATAATGGAGTGGGAAGAGAAGAGGGAGAAGGAGGAGATGGAATAATGGAGTGGGGGAGAAGGGGGAGATGGAATAATGGAGTGGAGAGAGAAGGGGGAGATGGAATAATGGAGTGGGGGAGAACGGGGAGATGGAATAATGGAGTGGAGAGAGAAGGGGTAGATGGAATAATGGAGTGGAAAGAGAAGAGAGAGAAGGAGGAGATTGAATTATTTTGTAGAAAGAGAAGGGGGAGATTGAATTATTTTGTAGAGAGAGAAGGGTGATATGGAATAATGGAGTGGAGTGAGAAGAGATAATGGCGTGGGAACAGAAGAGAGAGAAGGGGGAGATGGAATAATGGAGTGGGGGAGAACGGGGAGATGGAATAATGGAGTGGAGAGAGAAGGGGTAGATGGAATAATGGAGTGGAAAGAGAAGAGAGAGAAGGAGGAGATTGAATTATTTTGTAGAGAGAGAAGGGGAGATAGAATAATGGAGTGGAGAGAGAAGAAATAATGGAGTGGGAAGAGAAGAGAGAGAAGGGGGAGATGGAATAATGGAGTGGGGGAGAAGGGGGAGATGGAATAATGGAGTGGAGAGAGAAGGGGGAGATGGAATAATGGAGTGGAAAGAGAAGAGAGAGAAGGAGGAGATTGAATTATTTTGTAGAGAGAGAAGGGGAGATGGAATAATGGAGTAGAGAGAGAAGAAATAATGGAGTGGGAAGAGAAGAGAGAGAAGGGGGAGATGGAATAATGGACTGGAAAGAGAAGTGTGTGTGCGTGTCTGTGTGTTTTACTCCTCCAGGGTAGATTGGTAGGTTGGTATTTGTGTGTGTGTCTGTGTGTGACTGCTTTCTTTCACAGGGACAGCGAATAGCAAACTAAAGTGAAGTCCTTTCTTTTCTTTCGAGAAAAAGGAGAGAAATCATCAGGAGGCAGAATAAGGTGTGTGTGTATAATGGTCTCAGAGGCTGGCTGTGTTATTTTTTGTCGCCGCCCCAGTGTGGTGGTTTGACTTTTTGGCCTTCCCTGAGTTCCCTTGACCTCGAACGCATCCACGCTCAAAGTTTTGTGTGTGTTTATTAGCTGGAGGGATGACAGGAGAGAGAGGGGAGATATGAGGGCAGAGGGGGACGTGATAGTGCTGGACACCCAAAAACTATCTCTACCCTCTCTCCCTTCCTCCCCCTCTACCCCTTCATCTCTCTCTCCCCGAGCCCAGATAAGTGGAGCCAGAGTCTGTGGGGGTTAGAGATTCCTGTCTGGCACGCACACACACACACACACGGATCTGCCCGCTCTACATTCCTGTGTCGGACTGAGGAAGCAGCCTAGCCTTCTTCCCCTCCATTTCCAAATCATCCCCTTCTCCTAGAGTCTCCTAAAGTCACAGTATACTTATCACTCACCTCTCTACCTCTCTACCAAGCTCTCATTCTCTCTCTTATTCCCCCTATCTAGCCCTCTCGTGTTCTCTCCTTAGTTTCCCTTCTCCGTTATTCTCTCTAGTTATCTCTCTGTTCTACCACTTTCTCTTTCGTCCTCTCTCTACAGCATCTTTGTCCTTCTAGTTTATTGCCTGTATTCTTCCTGCTCTCACTTCTCTTCCCACTCTGTTCAGTCTCATTTATCACTTGTTCTGTCTTCTTAACCCATGACTCTTCATTCCCTTGCTGTTCCCTTTTATCTTTCTAGTTGTATTCCTTTCCTCCCTTCTATTGTCCTCCCTGTCCCTTTCTCTCTCTGGGGTGTGTTTTAGGGCTTAGGATGGGGTCATGTAGGCTCATGCTGTCCTTCTCGGGGGTGGGGGGAGAGAGAGAGAGAGAGAGAGAGAGAGAGAGAGAGAGAGAGAGAGAGAGAGAGAGAGAGAGACTTCTCAGGGGAAACAGGAAATGACACGTTTGTAGCCTTGAATAAGCGCAGGGGCCTATGACAGGCTCTGTCCACTGGCTCCTAGGGGAGAACAGGGGGAGACCTATTTCATTTGCACAGAAGCTGATTTGATCAAAAGCAATTCATATCAATGGTCCTATTTTCATTTGGCAGGAGGAGAAAAAAGCAGAGGAGCATCTCACATCCCTCTCCCCTTTCTCCCTCTATCCATCTCTTTATTCTCATTCTTTCCTTCTCTCTATTCTCACCTTAGCTCCAACACCTAGAGATCTCCACTGATCCGCTACTACTAAACTGATGGTAAGATAGCTCTACTAAACTTGGCCTGATTTTACAGTAATAGGTCTTGACCAGGACTTGACCCCGAACACTCAACTACAACCCAATCTCTACCATCTGCTTCTCCTGTCTCGCTCTCTCTCTCTGCTCTCCCCCTTTCTCTTCCTTCCCCTCTCGATGTCTTCCTCTGTATACTGTACTACCATGCTGAGTAGTCTTCTAGGCCAGCTCTTTCAATTGTTAGAGGAAATATTGCCAAGGCTACAGGAGGCACACAGGCAGCGTGGATGTGAGTGAGTGGGTGATGCAGCAGCAGTACTAGTGTTAGGAGACTGGAGAGCTGAACACAGAGACACACTGATCACCTACTGATGTACAACACTTAATCCCTCCCATATGAGGAGCTGTCTCAGATATGACACCCGACCACCTCGCTCAGACCTGGGAGACACTCTGCTGTGTCAGAACAAGAGAACACTCAGCACTGTCTGTCACATGGCTCCCATGACCCTGTACAAATACATTTGTTTTTTGCCAATTTTAACTGCACACTTGTTGTTTGTGTACATGTATTTTATATGTTTTTCCCCCACACCGTTTTCCATCAATTTGTATAGCAGACCCTCAAAAGCTTTTTTGAAATCAACAAAGCATGAGAAGACTTTGCCTTTGTTTTGGTTTGTTTGTTTGTTTGTCAATTAGGGTGTGCAGGGTGAATACGTGGTCTGTCGTACTGTAATTTGGTAAAAAGCCAATTTGACATTTGCTCAGTACATTGTTTTCACTGAGTAAATGAACAAGTCTGCTGTTAATGATAATGCAGAGGATTTTCCCAAGGTTGCTGTTGACGCATATACCACGGTAGTTATTTGCGGTCAAATTTGTCTCCACTTTTGTGGATTTGGGTGATCAGTCCTTGGTTCCAAATATTGGGGAAGATGCCAGAGCTGAGGATGATGTTAAAGAGTTTAAGTCTCTCTCTTTCTCTCGTTCTCCCTCTGCTTTCAGGACAAAGCCGTGCGTGTCTGCTTCCCTTCCCCACCCTACATTCCTCTTTCCCCTCTCCCCCGCTCCCTCTCTCCTTTACCTTCTACTCGCTCGCTCGCTCGCTCACTCTCTCCCTTCCCCTATCATCATCTCCCCTATCCCTGTGTCTTTCTCGCTCTCTATCTCACTCTCCTTACCCTAGTCCCCTCTGACTCTTGCTCTGCCTTCTGCTATCGTTATCGCGCTCTCAAATTCTACTCACTCTCTACCTTCTGATATTCTGCTCTCCCTTCTACTCTCTTTCACCCTTCCCATATCCCTCGCTACTCTGCTCTCCTTCTCTCCAGCTCTCCCTTCATCCTACTTTCTCTCCCTTTTCTCTAGCTTTTATTCTATTACACCCTTTTCTTCCTCCCCCTTTCTTTTCCCCATCAGTCTTGTTTTCTCTTTCAACTCTCTCTCGCATTCCCCTTACTCTTTCTCTCTCCCTTTCTCTCTCTCATCTCTCCCTCCCCCCCACTCTGCTCAGTCCTGTTCCGCTAAGCTGCATTAACTCCCAAGATTACCTTGAGCCCTGCAATCCTCCAAACCTACCCCCTCTCCTCCTCGCCCCTCCCTCCCTCCTCTCCCTCCATACCTACCCCGATGTACCCCCTCCCCCTTAATCACTCACTCACTCAGTCACTCATATACTCCCTCACCTCTCCCCATTCCAAACTTACCCCTCCCACACTCACTAACCCCCCAGTCACCTCTCTCCACCGTCCACCTCTTCCCGTTTTTCATCTACCCACCCACACTCACTCATACACCCGCTGCACCCCTCCAACTCTCCCCCCAATCATCCACCCACTCTCCATCCACCTCTCCTCCCCCTCCCCAAACACATACACAATATGACTACTCCCCACCCCCCTCAACCCATCCACCCACCTACGCTCACTCGCCCTCCCACCCTCCCCACCACTACCATCATCACCACTATATTTTCTCTACCCTCCTGTCCTCTCTCTTGTCCTCTTTCTGCCTCCTTCCCTCCTCTCCAGCCTTCAGGCTCTGTTTGATTTATTCCTACCCTCCCTCCTCCCTCCATTCCTCCCTCCATATCTCCTTGGAGGTTGTGGTCCTGCCAGTCCCTAAAAACAACAGAGAGAGAGAAAGAGAGAGAGGGAGAGAGAGAATAACAACCTCTTTTACTTTCCATCCTCCCTCCTTTTCTTACCCAGCATGTTTTTCATTCCCCTCTCCCACACTGCTTTTTAAATTGCCTCTGAATTCTTGAACTGCTTTAGTGTCTCACTCCCTGTCTCCACTGAAATTACTTTTTACCCTCTCAAACTCTGGCACGTTGAGGAAGGAGTTCAACCTCCCCTTTTTACCCTCCCAAACTCTGGCACGTTGAGGAAGAAGTTCAACCTCCCTTTTTTACCCTCTCAAACTCTGGCACGTTGAGGAAGAAGTTCAACCTCCCCGTTTTACCCTCTCAAACTCTGGCACGTTGAGGAAGGAGTTCAACCTCCCCTTTTTACCCTCTCAAACTCTGGCACGTTGAGGAAGAAGTTCAACCTCCCTTTTTTACCCTCCCAAACTCTGGCACGTTGAGGAAGAAGTTCAACCTCCCTTTTTTACCCTCTCAAACTCTGGCACGTTGAGGAAGAAGTTCAACCTCCCCTTTTTACCCTCCCAAACTCTGGCACGTTGAGGAAGAAGTTCAACCTCCCTTTTTTACCCTCTCAAACTCTGGCACATTGAGGAAGAAGTTCAACCTCCCCGTTTTACCCTCTCAAACTCTGGCATGTTGAGGAAGGAGTTCAACCTCCCCTCCCTCTTTGTCCCCACGCATACATTACACTATTGTGTACACATTTGGTATTTTTGTCAACATTGCCCTTGTGAAATCTTTTGTGATCCCTCGACTCGTCCTAGGCTAGCCAGTAGCTCTGAATAGACATAAGCGTGAGGAGAAAGTGCTAAGACACCCAGGAATGCTAGCAGAGATGTGACTCAAAAAGAACAAAAGCTGGGATTGAACCCACAGTTTATGGCGCAGAAGTTCACTGCTTAGACCACTGTGCCATCCATCCACAATGAGTTAACAAAGTGAATCTTAATTAATTACTAAGCTTAACCTTGGAGTTTTCTGTTTCCTTCCTTTAAAAAAACTCTATCCTTAATTTAACCAATGGGAACTAATGCAAATCAACCCTATCCTAAACCATAATCCTTAATTTAGCCAATTGGAATTAATGCCTAAATTGTTAACCAATCGGAATGAATGCCTGAAGTTAACCGTAGAGTTGTTTCTGTATCCCAAACCTTAACCCTTAACTTAACTGTAAAGTTGTTTCTGTATCCCAAACCTTAACCCTTAACTTCCAAATTGTGTGCCTAAATACAAGCTGTCGTCACTAGGGGCAGTGGTGAGACATATTACCATGATGTAGGTTTGGGTTTTACTAGGGAGTTGTGGACAGGGATGGCTCCTAAATACAAGGTGTGTGTGTGTGTGTGTGTGTGTGTGTGTGTGTGTGTGTGTGTGTGTGTGTGTGTGTGTGTGTGTGTGTGTGTGTGTGTGTGTGTGTGTGTGTGTGTGTGTGTGTGTGTGAATTGAACCTGATATTTCTAGAAAAGGCATTTTGGGGTGTCCATAACTCGAAAGAGTGTTGGGTTTCCTGATGGGCGTGGCTACACACACACACAAACGCATACTCTCCCTCCCTCAGCTGCAGAACAGAAGATCAGAGGTTACATGGGGTCAAATGAACCTTCCAGCCTTTTCGGCCCTCCGTTTTTACTGTAGTGAAACATGCACACTAATAATACACACCCTTCATGAAACACACATACTCCAGTTCAGACTGAAACTTAAGGTTACTTGCGTAACCCCGGTTCTCTGATATTATGAGGGAGATATCTCACTAGTAGAGTATGCCAGAGTCAAGTAGCTCGAAGAACCAATCATACTCATGTGTTGGAGACAGACGAGTTGAGTGGCGAATGAGGGCCCCTTACCTCTAAAGAGCCATCCGCCTGCCCTCGGGTTATTCTCGAGCATGCCAAACTTTTTCACACTCTTGCGAGTAGGGGTATGTGGTGAGATGTCTCACTCATAATATCAGAAAACCGGGGTTACCCAAGTAGCCTTATTTTCTCTTTCAATGATTTGTTTCAACATCTCAATGTGGCCAGGTAGTCTCAATATCATCACTCAGAGGCCCCGACACTGAGGACAGTATGCGCCAATGAGGGTGCAGTGACGTCTAGCCGCATTGCAAATCTCCTGCAAGGAGCTGCCTTTGAACAGTGCCCAAGAGGTAGCCATACCTCTGGTGGAGTGAGCCCTTAGGACCCCGGAGGCTATAGGCCAATATATAAAAGATTCCACAATCCAATATGATAACCGTTGATGAGAAAGGGGAGGTGCCCAGGACACAAAGGGTTTGTCGCTCTTGCGCAAAGCTGTCATCCTATCCAAGTATACAGTTGAAGTCAGAAGTTTACATACACCTTAGCCAAATACATTAAAACTCACTTTTTCACAATTCCTGACATTTCATCCTAGTAAAAATTCCCTGTCTTAGGTCAGTTAGGATCACCACTTTATTTTAAGAATGTGAAATGTCAGAATAATAGTAGAGAGAATTATTTATTTCAGCTTTAATTTCTTTCATCACATTCCCAGTGGGTCAGAAGTTTACATACACTCAGTTAATATTTGGTAGCATTGCCTTTAAATTGTTTAACTTGGGTCAAACATTTCGGGAAGCCTTCCACAAGCTTCCCACAATAAGTTGGGTGAATTTTGGCCCATTCCTCCTGACAGGGCTGGTGTAACTGAGTCAGGTTTGTAGCCCTCCTTGCTCGCACACACTTTTTTAGTTCTGCCCACACATTTTCTATAGGATTGAGGTCAGGGCTTTGTGATGGCCACTCCAATACCTTGACTTTGTTGTCCTTAAGCCACTTTGCCACAACTTTGGAAGTATGCTTGGGGTCATTGTCCATTTGTAAGACACATTTGTGGCCATGCTTTAACTTCCTGACTTATGTCTTGAGATGTTGCTTCAATATATCCACATAGTTTTCCTCCCTCATGATGCCATCTATTTTCTTTAGTGCACCAGTCCCTCCTGCAGCAAAGCACCCCCACAACATGATGCTGCCACCCCCATGATTCACGGTTGGGATGGTGTTCTTCGGGCTTGCAAGCCTCCCCATTTTTCCTCCAAACATAACAATGGTCATTATGGCCAAACAGTTCTATTTTTGTTTCATCAGACCGGGGGACATTTCTCCAAAAAGTACAATCTTTGTCCCCATGTGCAGTTGCAAACCGTAGTCTGGCTTTTTTATTGCGGTTTTGGAGCAGTGGCTTCTTCCTTGCTGAGCGGCCGTTCAGGTTATGTCTATATAGGACTTGTTTTACTGTGGATACAGATCATTTTGAACCTGTTTCCTCCAGCATCTTCACAAGGTCCTTTGCTGTTGTTCTGGGTTTGAATTGCAATTTTCGCACCAAAGTACGTTCATCTCTAGGAGACAGAACGCGTCTCCTTCCTGAGCAGTATGACGGCTGCGTGGTCCCATGGTGTTTATACTTGCGTACTATTGTTTGTACTTGTGGAGGTCTACCATTTTTTTCTGAGGTCTTGGCTGATTTCTTTTGATTTTCCCATGATGTCAAGCAGAGGCACTGGGTTTGACAGTAGGCCTTGAAATACATCCACAGGTACACCTCCAATTAACTCAAATTATGTCAATTAGCCTATCAGAAGCTTCTAAAGCCATGACATCCTTTTCTGGAATTTTTCAAGCAAAGTAGATGTCCTAACCCACTTGCCAAAACTATAGTCTGTTAACAAGACATTTGTGGAGTGGTTGAAAAATTAGTTTTAATGACTCCAACCTAAGTGTATGTAAACTTCCGACTTCAACTGTATGTGCAATGCGCGTACTGGACACAAACGGTGCAGCCACTCCTCTTCCATAGAAATAAAATGTGGCGGGTGGAAAGCTCCAAGGCGAAACAATTGTATTTGCCACTAACCTTGGGTATAAAGTTGGGGTTTGGCAACAAGTTGACCTTGGAAAAGCCCCGGACAAACTGCAAGAAGGAATGGTGAACTGGCAGTGTGTGTAGCTCGCTCACGAGTAAAACGGTCTTAAAGAAGAGATATTTAATCTCCACGCTTTCCAGCGCCTCAAAAGGCTCCTGGGAAATAGCCTCAAGCACAATAGTCAAATCCCATGACAGTGGACGTGACGTGCCCCTTTCATGACACGACTTAACAGGGGGTGTTTTCCCACCGTGTTCTTGTCCAGGCAAAGATAGCAACTAGATAGACTTTAACAGTTTTCTTGTGATGCGAAGAGATCTATGGACGCTTGACCGTAACTCTCCCAGATCTGTTTCACCACTTGGGGAAGGAGCCTCCAGTACCTTAAAACCTGTTGAGGCCAGGGGGCAGGATCTTATCCCGGTATTGGGATTCATTGTCATGTGACCATGGCGGGGAATTCAAAACTGCAAGAGTAATCATTTCAAATAATCAAATAATCAACTATTTTCCTCCATTTGAAAGATATATCTCCTAAATCTAACCACGCTGTCCGATTTTCAGAGGCTTTACGGAGAATGCATAAAGTTAGGTTATGTGAGGAGAGTACATTGACAATAGCTGCGTGTAATGTTTAGCCAATTCAAAGAAGGGCATCAACAGACAGAAAACTAGCTAGAATTATGCACTTACCTTTGACAATCTGCATCAGATGACACTCATAGGACATTATGTTAGACAATACATGCATTTTTAGTTCCATCAAGTTCATATTTATATCCAAAAACAGCATTTACAGTCGCGGTGAAATTCTGAATTTTTTTCGGCTCGAATGCTCCCAGTGAATCCAGCATTACAAATCACGGAATTACTATTCGAAAACATTGGTAAATTATAATATTGTCATTCAAAGAATAATATATTATCATCTCGTAATTGCTACCGAATGGCCAGATCTCAAAATAACTTTACTGGGAAATCACATTTTGCTATAAACTGGGTACTATGCTAACAACATAAGCTAAGCTATAAGCTAAGCTAAGCTAAGCTATACCGTTAGCATTAGCATCATCTAATATCGATAATAACATTCTAAATATCCCCTTACCTTTGATTATCTCCATCAGAAGGCGCTGCCAGCGATCCCAGGTCCAGAACAAATGTGGTTTCTTTTGACAAAGTTCATAATTTATGTCCAAATAGTTAGCGTTCAGTAGGCTCCCACAAAATGAGGTGGGCAGTGTAAAGTCACGCCGAAAAGCTAAAAAAAACCTAGTAAATAATCTATTTATGTTTATTCAAACATGTCAAACGTTGTTTAGCATTAATCTTTTGGTCCATTTTTAACGTGAAACATCAGTAAACATCAGTAATATTTTCACACAACCTATCAAGTGTCTAGAATAAACGATTATGACAAAGACACTCTTCTCAGATTCATGCGCAGGCGCAAAAAATGAAGTGATGACGTGTCAACTTGTAAGCATTCTAATTCGGTCTGTATTCATGACAGATGCTTCCAACAACTTTCTAAAGATCGTTGACATCTAGTGGAAGCAGTAGGAGTTGCGAACTGAATCCTTTCTCACTGTGGTATCTATAAAACAATGACACTAAATAGTACAGTCACAAAATTCTCATTTTTTTAAATCTATTTTTCACAGGTTTTTGCCTGCAATATGAGTTTTGTTATACTTACAGACACCATTCAAACTGTTTTAGAAAATTCAGAGTGTTTTCTATCCAAATCTGGTAATAATATGCATATCCTAGCTTCTGAGTTGGTGTAGGTGTCAGTTAAAAATGGGCACATATTTTTTCCAAAATTCTCAATACTGCCCCCGTAGCCCGTAGAGGTTAAATGGGAATTCCCTCTGGACAGTAAGTCTGCTCTTACGTTCAGTACGCCTCGGGACATGAGTTGCGCATATGGACAGTAGGTGTACTCTGCTCCACAGAATAATCCTGATGGATAGTCTCTGTAAGCGTAGGGAGCAAGTGCCACCCTGGCAGTTGATATATGCCACTTAAGTCGTATTGTCTGTTCTGATCGAGGTAATTTATGTGAGCAATGCAGACTTGTGGGGTCCATACTATGTTTATTGCATTTCCCTCATTAACTGCGTCCCAGTCCATGAGTGACGCATCTGTCATCACCCCTTCCTTGTTGCCAAAACCCCTAGGGGAGTGCCAGGAATGAAGATCGGGGGCTTATGTGAAAATAACCCGTCGCCATGACAAATAGAGTGAGAAAGCAGGTTAGACGTAAGCATACAGCAATGAACTTCATCAGCTGTTGAGGATCCGTAGGTCTAGAATGGGGCCAACCCCTCTACCAACCCCACCCTACCGGACGAGCTAAACACATTTTTCTCCCAATTCGAGCATAACGACAACTGGGTCCAGGACTTCCTGATGGGCCGCCCCCAGGTGGTGAAGGTAGGCAACATTACCTCCTCCACACTGATCCTCAACACGAGGGCCCCACAAGGGTGTGTCCTCAGTCCACTCCTGTACTCCCTGTATACCCACAACTGCGTGGCCTCACACATTTCCAACTTCATCATCAAGTTTGCTGATGACACAACAGTAGTTGGCCTGATTATCAACAATGACGAGACAGCCCACAGAAAGGAGGTAGGCACTTTGACAGCGCTGTGCCAGGTAAACAACCTCTCCCTCAACGTCAGCAAAACAAAGGAGCTGATTGTGGACTTCAGGAGGAACCAGGTTGGGCACGCCCCTATCCTCATCAAAAGAACTGCCGTGGAGGCAGTCAAACACATCAAGTTCCTCGGTGAACACATCTCTGATGAGCTGAAATGGTCAACCAAACAGACACTGTGGTGTGGAAGGCACGTCAGTGACTCTTCAACCTCAGGAGGCTGAAGAATTTTGGCCTGTCCCCGATGGCCTTCACAGTGTTCTGCAGCAGCACCATCGAGAGCATACTGTCGGGCTGCATCACGGGCTGGTAAGACAATGATCAACTGAACTCACCATTGGGTGCTCACTGCCTGCCCCCACCCCTCAATGAACATTTCTCATACTTACACCCCCCCTCCCCACCCAATAGACATTTCTCATGTCTACAGTTGTCATGTTATTGTTTATTGTCTCATTCACTTCTCTTTTTTTGACCAGCACTGTTGGAACTCGGAGCATAAGAATTTCACTGTACCCTCCGATTACATCTGTGACCCCGTGCATATGACTAATAAACTCATCTAATCAAATATGTTTAGGAACCAGGAAGTACCGGGAGTAGAAACAGAGTTGGATCTCCACTGCTGATAGGGTTAAGGTTAACACTAACCCTTTGCTTAATAAAGAGGAGATTTCCTGTTCTAGTATTCATGCTGAGTTGCCAGTCACTATTGATTACCAAATTATATTGAAAACGGGTGGTCAGAGCGAACAGCAGTCTGTACCCCTTTCTCACAATGGACCAGATCCAGGGTCTGGACTGCGCATGCACAGCAGTACCCTGCTTTGTTGGCGAGTCGCCCACATGCCGATAGACCTTCGCTCACCAGAGGTGCCTGGAGCGCTCTCTGGTGGCAATGGAGAGTCTCATTTTCATTACATTTTGGCTCTGTATCCTTGGCATGACGCCTCGATACAGCTCGACAGGAGCGTCAAGGAAATCTGCTTTCTCTATGTCCATCAGGATTGACAGGTTGAGCCACAGGGCTCTCTCCCCAACCACTGCAAGGCTCATGGCACGGCCACAGCCTTGAATGGTGCCCCTGGAGGCTCTGAGGTTGAAGTGTGTGATGACACAGCTCTCATGCCAAAGGTCTGAGTTAGGCTTGCCAATCGATAGGAGATTGTGCATCTCAACCATCTAATAGTCCTGGTAAGCCAGTATTAGGGACTCAGTGTTCAACGCCCATACAGAACATCGGCAGACGTAGATCTTTTGATAGATAGACACATAGAAGCGGTCCGCCTTACCAGGGATAAAATTGCCTGTCATTGACAAGGCACTGGAGTTGGTGGTTGGGCAGTGACGGCTCGATCACCGGTGGCTTGTCGAGGCCCAGCTCCTCCATGTCTTTGACATTCATGTTGACAAAAAGTCTGGTTTAGACCTTGCCAGTTAAAGATTTATCCTAATTGCGCTTGGCTTCTGCTACTCAAGCTGAGATGGCTGGGAGAAGTTATTTGCCTGGTACGTTGAGAGAAGGGAGTTTCCTCCCTTTGTACCAGTCCCTCTCTGCGTTGCTACCCCCAACGGGTTCAGGTCTGGTCGAGGCCTGTTTGCAGACGTCAATGAGCGAATATCTGTCATCCGCCATTAATGCCTCGCTAAGGGGGGAAGAGGGCAGAGTGGCTTGCGCCTCCTCATCCTCTTCTTCATCCGCTGCCTGGAGGATGTCGTCATACCCTCGCCATCGTCCTCATCGATAATGAGGTTCCCTTCCCCTTCCCCCTCCCCCTCTTCTGGGAACAAGCCCTGGAAAAGTGGGTGAAGGTCCTCAGGGTAGCCATCCAATAAATCAGACCCATGAGCACTGAGTCTCCCCTCTCGAGTTAAGAATGGGAGATGAATCACGTTGGGCTGCTTTGCGCACTCTCCGGCGGAGCAAAAAACCCTGCTGCTTTCGCGTGTTCGGCACCCAGGCAGATGACACACAGGTAGTGAGTGTCCTTGCCAGAAATGTTCACCCCATGTAGCCATGGGTGTGCCGGTACTGGGGCGGGGTTCTGGTTTGGTGCCCCCTGGACTGAGCTAGCAGGTTCCTTAGCTCCAAAAAACAGCGCATTTGAGAACAAAGTTCAACTTAACTAGCGTTTACCACTTGGGCTTGTAGCCTAGCTAGTTAGCACAGTGCTAGAAAAAAGTTACCCAAAGGAAGCAAGCGCTATGTTGGTTTTGTGACGATTACAAGCGTGGCTCTTGACCAATAAGCAGTGATGCTAGGACGGTCGGTCTAGTAAACGTCGGTAGTGGGTTAAGCTAAACGAGAGGGCGAGCTAGTATTTTATCAATTTTATTGCTTTATTTAACTAGGCAAGTCAGTTAAGAACACATTCTTATTTACAATGACGGCCTACCGGGGAACAGTGGGTTAACTGCCTTGTTCAGGGGCAGAACAAAAGATTTTTACCTTGTCAGTTCGGCGATTCGATCCAGCAACCTTTCAGTTACTGGCCCAATGCTCTAACCCAGGGCTGCCCAACCCTCTTCCTGGAAATCTACCGTCCTGTGGGTTTTCAGTCCAACCCTAATTTAACACACCTGCTTCTACTAATTCGCTGCTCAACAAGACCTTAACTAGCTGAATCAGAAATGTTAAATTACGGTTGTAGTGAAAACCTACAGGACAGTAAATCTCTAGGCTAATTCTACCCTTCCAGATAGAAAAAAACAGTTGGTAGGATAGTGGTAGGATAGCTAGCCTTATGGAGTGCTAGCTAGGTTAGCTAAGCCTTGCAGCTAAGTCAGCCAAGTCTCCGCAGCTAGCCGTGTGACGCAAGCTACAAAATGAGACAAAAGAAGAAAAGCGGTGAAGCAAATTCTTACACGAAGCGAAACGTTTTATTTTTGGTAAAGTCACCCAACACAAAAGACGAGAGCTGAAAAATACTGCTCTCGGCAGCGTAACCTTGACGGCACATCTTAAACAGGAAAACAGATGAAGTTGCTGAAGAGAGCTAAGTAGAACTCTTCTGTGAGGAAGAGAAGCGAAAATGATCAGCGGGCAGGTGGGTGGCTCTTTAGTATGAGGGGAAGGGCTCCCTCATTCGTCACTTGACCTGTCTGGCTCTGACAGACGTGTATGATTCTATCTTTAAGCTACTTACGACATTCTGGTGAATTCCACTAGTGAGATGTCGAAACGAATAATTGAAAGAGAACCACAACACATAAAACTGTATCTACTGTCCATTAGTTGTAACTCTCCATGGAAGATACTGGATTGATCTCTCGCTCTCTCTCTCTCTCTCTCTTTCTCTCTCCCTTTTTCTCACACACAGGATAGACTGTACGATAAAGACACACACACTTCTTTTGTTTGAATCCAATCACCTACATATCACACTCTCACTCACACGCATGCACACACACATACATTCTCAAACAAAGATGCACAGACAGACACACACACATACACACACACACACACACACACCACACTCACACGCCATGATGCCGCCTATTTGTGTCTTCTCTTAAAATTGTGTTTTATTTAGCATAAATGTTGAAGCCAAGGGTACCCGGCTACCATGGCAACCAAATTAAACTGAGAATCTCTTCAGAAAGCTGAAATGTAAATTATTCTGACCCTTTATGAAAAGACAAATGAAACCGCTGCACCGTGTACGCAGACTACTCCAAAATGAGTTGGGAAACATATTAACAAAAACATGCCTGTTTTTATGTGGAAAACCATGAACAAAACATGAACAAGTAAACATTATGCAGATTGCATACAATAATACAATCATATGACATATCATTCAGTATATCAATATAATAATGTATCACATAACATAGACGAAACACATCTTTGAAACCAGCTGCGATGTGTATGTGTTTTCTCGTAGCCCATTCCAATATGTTCCATCACAGAGCATTTGAGATCAAATCAAATGAAATTGTATTTGTCACATGCGCCGAATACAACTGTATAGATAATTCGTTTTGAGACTAGTTCTGATCTGTTAAGTGATTATATACAGTATGTCAGGACTAAGGATAACGTTTAAGTAACACATGTCCATAAATATTACATCATGGGATGATAGAGTGACGGGTTATGTTATATTGAAGCATGTTGATATATGATCATGTCTAATGGTATAGACCTCATAATGAACAGATTGTCTTTGATTAAACCATGTATGATGCTGTTCATATCATATTGTATAGATGGATGGTGTTTTAAACTACTTTCTAATTGTTGTACAGTCCTAAGAGTATTATTGTGATCTGAAACATAGATACCAAATAAATAAATGTAACTGTCAAAAATATTGTGCACTAATACCATACACAGACAATATGACATAGTCTAGCATGGCTTGGCTCCTGTACTGTTGGTGTTAATATCTAACTGAGGATAGACAGTATATTAGGAGGGTTGTGTTTGGCTGAAGTGTGATTACTGTAGGACTGGTCCTAGAAGTGTGGACATGTTCCCTCTGTAGCCCCGCCGGTAGAGAGGATGTTGGGTAAACAGGTCAAGGGTCATTCTCTTGTCCAATGAGCAGATGAGTGGAAGAAGATAGGGGTAAGAGGTCTCTCTCTCTCCTCTTCTCCTCCTCCCTCTGTTCCCTCACTCACACACACACACACACACACACACACACACACACACACACACAAACTGCGGATCTATTTTATTGATTGACTCCTGTGCCTGCTCGACTGCCCAGTGGAGGAGGAAGGGCAGGGCTCTAATGAATACCTCCACCACGTACCCCCTACGTCAAGCCCTACTCCCCCACCTTCATTAACTTTCTGTGTGTGTGTTCTCTACCTGTGCCTCCTCTTCATAACTAGCTTTTCCTCAAGCCTTTTACACTGGAAATACTGTTTTGAACTGCACTTTCTCTTCCTTTCTCTCTCTGTCTTTGTGTGAGGTGCCAGTGTGTAAACCATGCATAGCAAATCCATTCCTCAGTCGTTCAGTACGTACTGTAGACGAGGCAATCCAGGTAATTGATTACAGATCAGACGATCCCTCCCCACATACGGTACCCCTAGTATTCAGTAACTTTGTCAAGGTGTACTTGACAAAGAGGGGTCCGAGGATGACTACAGGACAGAAATAACACACTTCACGGATAGTGCAAGGAAAACAGACTCATTTTTAATGTGAAAAAAAACAAACAAAAAACAAGGACTGCAAACACACAACAGATATAAAAAAAATGGACAACAACGGCTGTATTTCATGAGGAGATTAAATAAATATTAGGTCAATAAAAGAATAATGACCATACTTTGTTCAGAGTGCTCTCACGTTCTCTTTCCAAGCCTGGTACAATCAGCTATCCGTCGCAAATAAAACCTACTACACAAAATAGTGAAACTGTCAAGCAAAATCAGTGGAGTTAATCTGAAGAACATGGATGCACTGTTCTTGGAGAGAGTGACGAGGGCAGGAGCGACAATTGCCACCGACCTGACACACCCGCTCAACCAGGAGTACCTGCTCCTACCATCAGGCCGTCGACACAGAGTCCATCTTTACAAAACCGCCAGAGCCCAGAAATCATTCTTCCCGACCAGTATAAGTCAATTGAATAAATAACTGCTCAACCCCCCCGTATTTACGAACTGAATTCCAAATTGTATCCACATGTGCTGTCTGCTGTAGTTATTGCTGGTGATTTATGTATGTGTTTAATGTATGTCTATCGGCCCCACAATACTATGGCATTGGTTGAAGCTCAATGTTAAATTCCTACCATCATATTTCTTATAAATTTAACCAGGCAAGTCAGTTAAGAACAAATTCTTATTTACAATGTCAGCCTACCCTGGCCAAACCCGGACGACGCTGGGCCAATTGTGCGCCACCCTATGAGACTCCCAATCACGGCCAGATTTGATGCAGCCTGGATTCAGGGACTGGCGTGATGCCACTTGCACTGAGATGGAGTGCCTTAGACTGCTGCGCCACTCGGAAGCCCATATCTAAGCCAATATCACACCAACGTCGACGTAAATTTGCGAATAAACATGATTGCAGCTACACAGCACACTTCTTGTCATGAGTCGTCCAGTCGTTACCGAGAACCACATACGGATGGAGTTTTAGCCGAGTCATTAGCAATTGAGTTTTCAGAGTTGTTCTGCACCCACCATTCTCAAATTCTAGACGTCCAATTAAACGAAACTATAGCGTCCATAAAGTGACCACTGGAAATAAAAAATGGCAGATTAACAAAATGTATAAGTTCAACAGCTTTATTACATTTATAGTTTATCCCTCTCACATGCTCATTTCTGTCCGTTAAGAAACAATAATATGCTACCTTTTTGTAGCATTTCTGACAACGCTAACCTATTTTCAGCCAAATCTCAAAGTTCTAAAACCGTGACCAGCACCTCGGTTGCTGAGCAACAGCTAACTAGTAGCAGGCTAGCAGCTATATTTAGCTAGCTAACACCAGTCGGATGGGAAGCAAGCTACAATCAAAGGAAGCAAGCTAGCTATGTTTTTCTATGGAAGGTTTTTCATATGGCTGAAGGCATCTTTGTAAACTAAGTCAGAGCACAAACAAATAAGGTTGCGAGTTATAGCCAGTTAGCTAGCCAACTAGCCAGTAGCTACAAGCCAATGAGACTGTAACATATCTGTACAGATCATGAACCACAACTCAATGTTGACAATATATCTAGTTAGCTACATTCTTCCATAAAGGATAGCTAGCTAGCTAAGTACAGTTCATAGTCAACACCAAACTTTTGGAACCTTAGGGAAACTGTCACACTTCTAACTTATAATACATACAATGGGCATTGCTCAACTAGCAACTATGGCATGATACAGTCAAACTGTCTCTATAGCTACATCTGTAGCCAGATGTGTTTCAGCACAAACAGCTGCTAGCTAGCTTACATTTCCTCAACCAAGACCAGCCTCACACAACTGTAGCTGATAAAAACGAATTGTCTTGCAAAGAAACAGTTAGCTATGTTGAATCTAAACCATGCCAATGCACATGCAAGTAGCGCATTGGCTGTGTATTGCACATGCTAGCTAGCTACTTAGCTATATCAACACACAAGACAGACACATCGCTGTTCAAGCATCCAAAACAAATTCCAGCTCTTACAGTGGCATGCGAAAGTATTCACCCCCCCTTGGTATGTTTCCTATTTTGTTGCCTTACAACCTGGAATTAAAATAGATTTTTGGGGCGTATGTATCATTTGATTTACACAACATGCCTAACACTTTGAAGATGCAAAATATATATGTTTTTGTGAGACAAACAAGAAATAAAACTAAAAATAAGACAAAAAACCCCAGAAAACTTGAGCATGCATAACTATTCACCCCCCGAAGTCAATACTTTGTAGAGCCACCTTTTGCAGCAATTACAGCTGCAAATCTCTTGGGGTATGTCTCTATAAGCTTGGCACATCTAGCCACTGGGATTTTTGTCCATTCATCAAGGCAAAACTGCTCTAGCTCCTTCAAGTTGGATGGGTTCCGCTGGTGTACAGCAATCTTTAAGTCATACCACAGATTCTCAATTGGATTGAGGTCTGGGCTTTGACTAGGCCATTCCAAGACATTTAAATGTTTCCCTTTAAACCACTCGAGTGTTTCATTAGCAGTATGCTTAGGGTCATTGTCCTGCTGGAAGGTGAACCTCCGTCCCAGACTCAAATCTCTGGAAGATCTCTGGGAAACCGGTTTCCCTCAAGAATTTCCCTGTATTTAGCACCATCCATCATTCCATCATTCAATTCTGACCAGTTTCTCAGTCCCTACCGATGGAAAAACATCCCCACAACATGATGCTGCCACCACTGTGCTTCACTGTGGGGATGGTGTTCTCGAGGTGATGAGAGGTGTTGGGTTTGCGCCAGACATAGCATTTTCCTTGATGGCCAAAAAGCTTAATTTTAGTCTCATCTGACCAGAGTACCTCCTTCCATATGGTTGGGTAGTCTCCCACATGCCTTTTGGCGAACACCAAATGTGTTTGCTTATTTTTTTCTTTAAGCCATGGCTTTTTTCTGGCCAGTCTTCCATAAAGCCCAACTTTGTGGAGTGTACGGCTTAAAGTTGTCCTATGGACAGATACTCCAATCTCTGCTGTGGAGCTTTGCAGCTCCTTCAGGGTTATCTTTGGTCTCTTTGTTGCCTGTCTGATTAATGCCCTCCTTGTCTGGTCTGTGAGTTTTGGTGGGCGGCCCTCTCTTGGCAGGTTTGTTGTGTTGCCATATTCTTTCCATTTTTTTCTAATGGATTTAATGTTGCTCTGTGGGATGTTCAAAGTTTTGGATATTTTTTTATAACATAAACCTGATCTGTAGTTCACCACAACTTTGACCCTGACCTGTTTGGAGAGCTCCTTGGTCTTCATGGTGCCACTTGCTTGGTGGTGCCGCTTGCTTAGTGGTGTTGCAGACTCTTGGGCCTTTCAGAACAGGTGTGTATATATACTGAGATCATGTGACAGATCATGTGACACTTAGATTGCACACAGGTGGACTTTATTTATCTAATAATGTGACGTCTGAAGGTAATTGGTTGCACCAGATATAATTTAGAGGCCTCATAGCAAAGGGGATGAATACATATGCACGCACCACTTCTCCGTTTTTTTAAAATCTTTTTGAGTTTTTTGATACAAGTCATTTTTTTCATTTCACTTCACCAATTTGGACTATCTTGTTCATTACATGAAATCCAAATAAAAATCCATTTCAATTACAGGCTGTAATGCGACAAAATAGGACAAATGCCAAGGGGGATGAATGCTTTTGCAAGGCGTTGTACCTTATGATGCATTAATTCCGTTCACTCCCTCCTCTGTCAATGCAATTTAATTCATGTCATTTTCATAAACATTTGCGCTGACTGATCAACAATTTCATGTTATTTTTCAATGTTCCCCAAAAATCTGAACCCAGTAAGCAAAATTACTTTTAAAATACCTATTTTCCAGATGTTGAAGTTATGTTCATTTTAGGTTCTGAATTAAAGGTGAAAATATGGACGTTTAAAATATTTATTTTCTGACGTAAAATATATGTATTTTCCTGATGTTGAAAATATGTTTTTTCTGGACTTTGAAAATACATATTTTCCGGACTTTGAAAATACGTATTTTCTGGACGTTGAAATCCGGTTTATTTTCGGTTCTAAATGAATGTTGAAAACACTTTCTCTACTTGTTTTTACTGTACTGTAATGTACTGCGCTCTGCTGTGCTCTACTGCAGTGGTTCTCAAAGATCTCCTTGGGAACCCCCAAACTCTTATCCAGAACAGTTATTGCATTCATCTGAAGATAGCTTGGTGAGATTCAAGAGCTTGAGGATTAGTTGACAAGTTTAATCAGGTGTGCTAGCACGGGAATAAATCAATTACATGGAACGGCCTGGGGTCCCCATGGCGAGGTTTGAGAACCACTACTATACTATAGTGAACTGTACGGTCCAAACATGACCGAACCACGTCTATGACCCAAACATAGACATGACCCAAACATAGACATCTATGTTTGGGCCAAATCAATGCCAGTCTGGATCGGATCAAATCCAAACCAAACATAGACGTCTATTATTGTTTCAGATTTGGTCCAGACCGGACCAGAAATTAACATCTGTGGACGAGATTCCCCAAAAACTTGCCACTTCCATACAGCTATGACTTTTTCATAGGAGGTTAAAAGAACTTACGCAGCAGGTTAGGAACATTTACATAGAAGTTCAGGAGAATTTGTTTAAGGTTAGGAAAAGGGTTAGGGTTAGCGAAAATGCTCTCCTAACCTGCTACGAAAAGTCACTTGTATCGAAGTGGCGTGTTTTAGGGAGTGCCGTCCGTGGATGTTGAAATCAAGGCTGGTCCGGACCACACCAAAAAAAGAAATCTGGACAGGACGTAAAAAAGTTGTCCAAAAGACATCAGCATAGGTCCCCTTAGTGGGAATTAGCAATCATCAAGTGAAAAAACTGGGGGAACTCCCCCGTGTTTTCGTTCAGATTTCTTTCCAAATGCTCACTCAGCCAACTTATTCAGTACTCGGAGAGAGTCACTTACAGGAACGGTTATGTGCTTAATGTAAAGCAGCTGTTGATATTAACCCCCCTCCCCTCTTTAAAGGCAGGATCGATATGTTTTGCATAAATGCAAATAGCCATGTCTATGAAGTAATAGCCAGGGCCCAGTTTCCCGTTAGCGTTGGAATTTTAATGTTACATCGTTTCTGAAACAGCCGAAGAACTCACATGCGTTTCCCAAAACACCATGTAGGGAGAACTTTCAATAAGTGCATTGTTACAGCATGTGTTGCTACTGATAGAATCGAAAGAAAGGCAGGGCTGCTCTCAGATCAGGGTTCTCCATTCAAATCTTACTTTAACATTAGATACTGATGACGGATTAACTCCTAAAGAGATGCTTAGGCAATGCATTAAATCATCATTGCGCACATGTTGTTAGGCCTACACATCATGAGGCAAAAATTACAGACAGTCGCCTACAATTAGCAAAATAGAACTCATTTAATTGAACATGAAATTGATTTCAATATGATTAAAATATACAGTCAGTGGCCACGAAAATGGATCGCTCCTACTGACAGTGAGTCACGTGGCCATGTCTTGCTATATAAAGCAGGCAGACAGGCATCGAGGCATTCAGTTACTGTTCGATTGAATGTTAGAACGAGTAAAACGAGTGACCTAAGCGACTTTGAGCATGGTATGATCTCAAAAACGGCCGCCCTCCTGGCTTTTCACGCACGATAGTGTCTTGGGTTTTCTGAGAATAGTGCGACAAACAAAAAAACATCCAGTCAGTAGCTGTCCTGTGGGCGAAATCAGCTCTTTCATGAGAGAGGTCGAAGGGGAATGGCAAGAATTGTGCAAGCTAACAGGTGGGCCACAAACAGGCAAATAACGTCGCAGAACAACAGTGGTGTGCAGGACGGCATCTCAGAATGCATAACTCGTCGATCCTTGTCGTGGATGGGCTATTGCAGCAGACGACTACACCGGGTTCCACCCCTGTTAGCTGAAATCGAGAAGAAGCGGCTCCAGTGGGCACGCGATCCGCCACACTGGACTATTGAGGAGTGGAAAAACATTGCCTGGTCCAACGAATCCCCGTTCTGTTGCGTCATACTGATGCCAGAGTCAGGATTTGGCATAAGCAGCATGAATCCGTGGACCCATTCTGCCTGGTGTCAACAGTACAGGCTGGTGCTATACTGGTGTGGGGAATGTTTTCATGGCACACGTTAGGTCCCTTGACACCAATTGAGCACCACAGTGCATCTGAACATTGTTGCTGACCAAACACAATAGAGCGTCTTTGGGATGAGATGGAACGAGCTGTTCGCAGCATGAATGTACCGCCATCCAATCTGCAGCAACTGCGTGATGCCATCGTGTCAGCATGGATCAACATCCCTGTGGAACGTTTCCAACACCTTGTAGAATTCATGTCCCGAAAAATTCAGTCTTTTCTGGAGACAAAGGGACGTCTGACTCAGTACTCGGGCTCCCGAGTGGTGCAGCGGTCTAAGGCACTGCATCTCAGTGCAAGGGACGTCACTACAGTCCCTGGTTTGATTCCAGGCTGTATCACATCTGGCTGTGATTGGGAGTCCCCTAGGGCGGCACACAATTGGCCCAGCGTCATCCGGGTTTGGCCGGGGTAGGCCGTCATTGTAAATAAGAATTTGTTCTTAACATACTTGCCTAGTTAAATAACATTTAAAAAATAGATGGGTGTACCTAATATACTGAGTGTATAGGCCTATGTTAGAGGTCTTCACAGGTACAATATACCCAAAATGCCGAGATCCGGACTCGAATGGGTTCGGGACCTAAATTCTGACTTTTGTCTCGGATCTGTGTCAGGTCTGATATCATTGCCAGAGGTCTTTGGTATGTGCAATTAAAATGAATTTACAGACTGAACCCAATTGGACCTGTCCTCTGTTAATTTACTTGTGTGATGAGAACTGCGTGAGCTTGGTATTTGTGTCAGCCAATTCCAACTCAATAAAATGTATAGCTTATGTCCAGCTGAAATTGGTTCCAGGTAGAGATCTTTACGTGTCTGAAAAGTTACAAAATTTACCTGGGGCTTTCCCACCCGTCCCGGAGTGCATAAATTAATTTGAAAAATATAGAGACCCGTTCTGAACAGAACCGAGGACAACTAGAACCGTTCCATATAGACCAAGTAGGATCCAGACCCGGTCCGATCCGAGTGAGGGAAGCAGCAGAAAAGTCATTTTTTAAGCTACTTTATTAACTGGACCTGATAAAGTGTGAGAGGAGGGAGAGAGGTGCCGCTCTAGCAGGTGGGGGAGGGGCCATATTGTGAGAGACTCACAAGGGGAGCAGGAATGGGGAGGGAGAAAGAGAAACCAACCAATCGCGCTATAGTATACTAATAGCTGCCATAACTAGGTTATTTATCATCAAATATGATTATGTAGTACCTGTCATGGACTGTATCAAACCAGGAGAAGCTAATTAAGCTAGCTAACGTTAGCTAGCTAGGCTAACTGAGGCTGCAGTGCATGCACTTTCTCATCCTACAGTTAAGAGCAACAACTCCATTCAGAATATTAAGTAGCAGCCTGCCTACCTGTTGGCTCTTGGTCTTTGTAGACAATCCTTCTCCTTTAACTTTTAATTCCGTCATTTTTATTCCATGTTCCATTGATTAGATATCGCCTAATTTTTGCAGCCATAAATGTTCAAATGTATCTCTCTCTCTCTACTGCAGCAGTCACTTTTGGATCTGTACGTGCCCTTCCGGACAAGTCAGTTAAAATGACATATACCCGAGACCCGTGACGATCATATTAGATCTGACCCAGACCCGTGACATTATTTAGAATTCTGGATCCGGACCCGCTCGGGTCTCGGGTATTTGAGTACAGGTGGATCTGTGAAGACCTCTAGTTCCAGCTGCTCGCCTCATGTGCGCCTGCCACTGAGGAGAGAGTGAGAAAGAGCGAGTAAAAGGAGCCTTGGCCTAGGCTACTGTTGATTGCGTAAATGGAGTTAATTTTCAATGAAGTAAAACAAAAGTCAGAGGAGAAAGTGTATAGTGAAACGAAGACAATAAGGGGAATGTCCTCTGGGACAAGTTTTAATATTGTAGTGGACGTGGCCAAATGGACAGTATGTCACGGTTGTCGTCTGGAATGGAGGACCAAAACACAGCAGGAATGTGGATGCTCATCTTGATTTATTTTTAAAATAAAGTGAACACCAAAATAACAAACAACGAAGAACTAACGATCAACACAACAGCGTTGTCATGCATACACACGCAAAACAAGAAACAATCTCCCACAAACACTAAACCAAACAATTACCCATATATAGGACTCTCAATCAGAGGCAAAGAGAAAGCACCTGCCTCCAATTGAGAGTCCAACCCCCCATTAACCTAAACATAGAAATATACCAACACAGAAAGAACATAGAAATACAAAACATAGAACATAAACCAAAACCCGGAAATAATAAATCAAACGCCCTTCTACAAAACCACCACCCCGAACCACATAAAACAAATACCCTCTGCCACGTCCTGACCAAACTACCATAACAAATAACCTTTATACTGGTCAGGACGTGACACTGTATGCAACTCGCTATTCAGGTTTGATGCAATTTTCTACCTTTCATTTATTTATTTTGTATATATTATCATTAATAATAAATATTATTATTATTATAGGCCTCATTGCTAGACAATCATTTTCAAGTCTTGCCATAGATTATCAAACAGATTTAAGTTAAAATTGTAACTTGGCCAATCAGGAACATTCACTGTCTTCTTGGTAAGCTACTCTAGTGTAGATTTGGCCTTGGGTCTTAGGTTATTGTCCTGCTGAAAGGTGAATTCACCTTCTAGTGTCTTTAGTGGAAAGCAGACTGAACCAAGTTTTCTTCTAAGATTTTGCCTGTGCTTACCTCCATTCCATACATTTTTTATCCTGAAAAACTCCCCAATCCTTAATTATTACAAACATACTCATAACATGACGCAGCCATGACAATGCTTGAAAATATGGAGAGTGGTACTCAGTAATGTGTTGTATTGGATTTGCCCAAATATAACACTTTATATTCAGGACAAAAAATGTATTACTTTGCCACAATTTTTGCAGTATTACTTTAGTGCCTTGTTGCAATCAGGATGCGTTTTCACTCTCTCAATAAGGTTAGTATTGTGGAGTAACTACAATGTTGTTTATCCATTCTCAGTTTTCTCCTTTCACTCTGTAACTGTTTTAAAGTCACCATTGGTGAAATCCCTGAGCGGTTTCCTTCCTCTCCGGCAACTGAGTTAGGAAGGACGCCTGTATCTTTATAGTGACTGGGTTTATTGATACACCATCCAAAGTGTAATTAATAACTTCACCATGCTCAAAGGGATATTCAATGTCTGCTTATTGTATTTTTACCCATCAATCTATTGGCTGCCATTCTTTGTGAGGCGTTGGAAAACCTCCCTGGTTTTGTCATTGAATCTGTGTTCTGAAATTCACTGCTCAACTGAGGGACCTCACAGATAATTACATGTGTGGGGTACAGAGATGAGGTAGACATTCAAAAATCATGTTAAACACTATTATTGCACATAGAGGGAGTCCATGCCACTTATTATAAATAAAACATATATATACTATAAATCTAAATTGAATACATTTGAATTCAGGCTGTAACACAATTTTTGGGGGAAAAAGTCAAGGGGTGTGAATTATTTCTGAAGGCACTGAAAGAAACATTTGTGAAGGTTTGGTGTGGTATAGCTATCATTAGGCTTAGCCTATGAAGCCAGTGTCCTGACAGCTGAACTTGAGGTGAGGAAGAATGTTTTAGGCCTACCTTTAATCTAACAATACAATGGTTATCTTTATAAACAATATTTGGATAGAAAATGAACGACTTCTGTACGCCAGTATCTTTATAGCACTAGTAACCTATCTGACATGTATAAAGAAGTCTATATCAATGTCGGGAACATGGTGCCGGCATATCTCTATCGTTCTCTCGTCTCATTAAGGCCTAAGCTTGGCCCCCCTAATATTTTTTTTTTTATATAAATATCATAAAGTGGACACCTAGGCTATGCCTTCAGTATATGCTTGCAATGCCCTGATGCATTTAGAGCTCAAATCCCTGACACCTAAATCGTGAGGTAGACAATTATTGTTTTAGGGAAGTAGAAACCAATAAAACAACAGAGTGTATAGTTTTGAATATGCTACACATCGAAACACAACAAATATTTTTGGGGTAATTTGTTTTTAGCAGTTTGTAAGGACACGTAGCCTAACCGTGGGTCATTTGGCCAAACATCTTGATTTTATGTTTAGCAGAGATCTTCTGTGTATAAAGTGCAAAAATGTATCTAACGACCCATTTAGCTGTTATATGAGTGGTCTGAGGTAGTCAGTAAAAACAAGTGTTTTCAAGTGCAACTTTAGTAACAACGGTTTTGAGAAACCGCTCAGAGATTTATCGATACCTGAAGATGCTTCTGGGAAACCAGGACCGGTGCAATAAATGATGTGACACAAAAAAACATACATTACATTTGAAGCGCAAATTACGTTTTCAAAAGACACTTTTTGCATGTGGAAATGTTGTATAATTTTTTACAATCACCTTCCAGTGTAAAAAACATGCAAATTAAAAACAAAAAATGTTTCAAGTGAGAAGTAGGGATTGGTCTGAAGCCTACTCCACCCATGCTCTACCAAGGTTTCCAGCCACACAGCTTTGACCTATTACAGTAGCTACAGTGCATTCGAAAAGTATTCAGACCCCTTCCCTTTTTCCACATTTTGTTACATTACAGCCTTATTCTAAAATTGATTAAATAAATGAAATATCCTCATCAATCTACACACAATACTCCATAATGACAAAGTGAATACAGGTTTTAGAAATTTTTTCAAATGTATTAAATATAAAAACACAAATACCTTATTTACATACGTATTCAGACCCTTTCCTATGAGACTTGAAACTGAGCTCAGGTGCATCCTGTTTCCATTGATCACCCTTGAGATGTTTCTACAACTTGATTGGTTTCCACCTGTGGTAAATTCAAATGATTGGACATGATTTGGAAAGGCACACCTGTCTATATAAGGTCCCACAGTTGAAAGTGCATATCAGAGCAAAAACCAAGCCATGAGGTCGAATTAATTGTCCGTAGAGCTCCGAGACAGGATTGTGTCAAGGCACAGATCTGGGGAAGGATACCAAAACATTCTGCAGCATTAAAGGTCCCCAAGAACACAGTGGCCTCCAGAAGTTTGGAACCACCAATACTCTTCCTAGAGCTGGCCACTTGGCCAAACTGAGGAATCGGGAGAGAAGGGCCTTGGTCAGGAGGTGACCAAGAACCTGATAGTCACTCTGACAGAGCTCCAGAGTTCCTCTGTGGAGATGGGAGAACCTTCCAGAAGGACAACCATCTCTGCAGCAATCCGGCCTTTATGGTAGAGTGGCCAGATGGAAGCCACTTCTCAGTAAAAGGCACTTGACAGCCCACTTGGAGTTTGCCAAAAGTCACCTAAAGGACTCTCAGACCATGAGAAACAAGATTCTCTGTTCTGATGAAACCAAGATTGAACTCTTTGGCCTGAATGCCAAGTGTCACATCTGGAGGAAACCTGGCACTATCCCTACGGTGAAGCATGGGGTTGGCAGCATCGTGCTGTGGGAATGTTTTTCTGCGTCAGGGATTGGGAGACAAGTTAGGATCGAGGGAAAGATGAACGGAGCAAAGTACAGAAGGTTTGAATCCTAAGCAACCTACAGTAGCTACTGTTGTCGGTCAAAGCTGTGCTAGAAAACCTCAGTAGAGCTTCAGATCCCTACTTCTCACTTCAAATTAGTTATTTGTTTTTAATATATATTTACACACTATGAGGTTTGAATAATACTGTGAAATTGTGAAAATTATGATAATTCACTTTTCGAGTAAGAGCTATTTGAAAGACCACCTGAAATTTCAGCTTGTTTGGCTGGGTGTTTTTAGTTTGTTAATAGACCAATAACAAAGAGAGTTTGCCCTCCTGTCAGCCAATAACGGCTAGTTTTCATGTTACACATACCTCCCATTAAGATCCTCCAATTAGGCCTGTCTCACAGACCACTTCCAGACAGTCCTAGCAAAATTCCTGCTTGAGAAATCATTTTGCTTTCTCGCTCTGACTTCCTCTCCTTCTTTCTCTCTCTTTCCCTACTCCCTTACTCTGTCTTCTCTCTCTCTCTCTCAATTCTTATCTTTCTCAGTTGCTGTGCGTGTGTGTGTGTGTGTGTGTGTGTGTGTGTGTGTGTGTGTGTGTGTGTGTGTGTGTGTGTGTGTGTGTGTGTGTGTGTGTGTGTGTGTGTGTCAGCAGTGCTGTCAGTAGCTGTGTGTGACAGACATATAGATCTACAGAGGAGAGGCGTGTGTCTGCTGCTGACAGCTGTTCACAACACACTCTCTATGTTACTCTGTCACTGGGCTGTCACTGCAGTCTAAACAGGCCTTTAGTCTCTCTCTTTCTCTTTCTCTTGTTTCTCTTGTTCTCCATCTCCCTCTCTCTGTGTCTCTCGCGGTATCTCTCTCTTGTTTCTCTTGCCCTCCATCTCCCTCTCTCTGTGTCTCTCGCGGTATCTCTCTCTTGTGTGCTCCATCTCTCTCCTTTGGTCTTTCTCTTTCTCTTTCTCTTTCTCTCTCTCTCTCTCTCTCTCTCTCTCTGATTTATTTGTGTTGTGTGCTATGTCAACAGCGTCCGGTCCTTGTTGTAATTGGTAGAGTTAAAAGGAGAAGTTTTACAAGGAAAATCAAAAAAAGACAGAAATGTATGTTGTAAACAGCCAGGCAGCCCATCTGTCCCATTTGTCATGTACACATGGGAAGTTTAGAAAGAAAGGAATACCGATCGTCAGTATACTACTCTTTTTCTATGGGTAACTGCTTTTGTGTTTTCTTTTTGACATTGTGTCAATGGTTTGGTATCTTACATTGTTTATATTGTCATGTGTGAAGAGTAATTTGGTGCATTTCAACCTGGCTAATATCAATCAAACTCATTCAGCTAATTAATGATTCCTCTCTGTCTGTCTCCAGGTGCAGATGTGACAGAGCCCAACAGCTCAGACAGTCGCGGAGAACGTCTCGACTTTTTCCTCAAACAGGAAGAGTCTCTGGCAGCGAGCGAGGCCAACTTCCTGGGTGCAAGCGAATCAGATGAGGCCGGAGGTGGGACCGGGGGCAGGACTACCCCATTGGTAGCCAATCTGAGGGAAGCGTTGATGAGCAAAAACAGCCTGCTGTCGCTACGGGCTGAGATGCTGGGAGACGATAACCCTCTATTGTTTGAATACCTGCCCAAAGGAGGGCACTCCCTCTCACGTAAGTTACTGTTGTAGTACATGCCACTCTATAACTGCTGTTTGAGTGTCACACATTACCACTGATATAGAATCACCATTCTCTTGTTGGCTTTGGTGTGTATGTATGCTTGCGTATGTGCGTGTGTGCTGTGTGTGCGCGTGTTCCGTATGTAACAGGTCTGTGTGATGGTGCGAGAGAGGATTACTCAGTTGTGACTCAGTGAAAGAACATTGTGCTGGGATGGCTCCCGGGTGTGTGAGAAAATGTTTGCTGGATTTCTTTGCCGGAGTGTGTGTATGGTTTCGTACAACAGGGTTTAGTCATGTTCATCTGTGTGAATTTGTGAGTGAGTGAATGATGTAATGTGGATGGGTCCGTTGCAGGTGTGTGTGTATGAAGCTTTGAGGATGGCCTTCCCCTACCCTCCATCTTGTTCTAAATATATCATGATGCTAGTAATTGGTATGATAAAAGCTTTTAAATCATCAACTTATATTTTCCCCTCACTGCGCCTCTCTGTGAAGTTATTTATGACCATTGGAATATATCTCCCAGTGCATATTTGTGCGTGTGTGCGTGCGTGTGCGCGTGCGTGCGTGCATATGTGCGTGTGTGTGTGTTTTATTTCTCTTGGCTAGTAATTGTCTCCTTTGTGCTGAGTTGTTTCTGTCTTTGTTTGGGGGAGACAGAGAAAGGAGTCCAACTCTAAACCTCGTCATGCCCTTTTTGCTTCACTACAATAGTACTGGAGTGCTTTAACGCTTTGACTGAATGGACTCCCCCCCCCCCCCACACACACACACACACACACATACACACTGTTTAGTGTGCCAGAGAAAGATGTCTCTCTCTGTTGGTTTGCTTTAAGTGGAGAGACTGAGGTCCTGTCACAGACTGCCTCTTATCTGACAGGCTCTTACGGAAGGGCCTCTATCACACACACACACACACACACACACACACACACACACACACACACACACACACACACACACACACACACACACACACACACAAATCATTTAATGTAAGGGAAATAATAGTTCAGAATAGTTCTACAAAGAATCCTCAATCCCAGTCATGTGGACCCTTAACATACCTGAATATCCATTTCTATCAGCTCTCTCTATTCTTCCTTTGGCATCAGTATTACCCACACACATATACACTAACACAAACACACACACACAGTAGTGGAAGAAGTACCTATTGTCATACCTTAGTCAAAGTAAAGATACTGTAACTTAAAGCAGCAATCAGCAGTTAAAACAATAACAAAGAGTTCTGCCAGGTCTCTGACCTCCTCCCTATAGGCTGTCTCATCGTTGTCAGTGATCAGGCCTACCACTTAACTCTCTTGGTAGATAGTGTGGTCTACAGCTTATCATGAGGTATTCTACCTCAGGCGAGCAATACCTCGAGACTTCTTTAATATTAGACATTGCGCACAGCAGTTATTGACAAATAGACACACACCCCTGCCCCTCGTTTTACCAGATGTAGCTGCTCTGTCCTGCCGATGCATGGAGAAGCCAGCCAGCTCTATATTATCTGTGTCGTCATTCAGCCACATCTCAGTGAAACATAAGATATTACAGTATTTAATGTCCCGTTGGTAGGATAGTCTTAATCATAGATCGTCCAATTTGTTTTCCAATGATTGCACGTTGGCCAATAATACGGAGGGAAGTGGTGGTTTACCTACTCATCGGAAAATTCTTACAAGGCACCCCGGCCCCTCCTCCCCCCTTTCCTCATGCTGATGACGGGGATTTGGGCCTGGTCTCGGGAAGCAGTAGATCCTTCACGTCGGACTCATTAAAGAAAGAATCTCTGTCCTGTTCGAGGTGAGTAATCACTGTTCTGATGCCCAGAAGCTCTTTTCAGTCATAAGAGCCGGTAGCAGCAACATTATGTACAAAATGAGTTACAAACGCTGCGAAAAAACAAACAAAATAGCACAGTTGGTTATGAGCCCGTAAAACGGCAGCCATCCCCTCCGGTGCCATTACTTGTAGAGTGCAGTTGACCGCAGTTTGGCGTCGTAACCGACTTCAGCGGGCAAATGCTCACCTTCGATGGCCAATGGCACGCTGGAGAAGTGTGCTCTTCACGGATGAATCCCGGTTACAACTGTACTGGGCAGATGGCAGACAGCGTCCATAGCGTCGTGTGGGGAAGCGTTGTTGTGAACAGAGTGCCCCATGGTGGGGTTATGGTATGGACAGGCATGCGCTACGGACAATGAACACAATTCCATTTTATCGTGGTAATTTGAATGCACAGAAATACCGTGACGAGATCCTGAGGCCCATTGTCATGGCATTAATGCGCCACCATCACCTCATGCACGGCCCCATGTCGCAAGGATCGCAAGAAACACAATTCTTGGAAGATGAAAATGTCCCAGTTTTTCCATCAATGTGTACAACAGCATGTTCCAGTTCCCGCCAATATCCAGCAACTTCGCACAGCCATTGAGGAGGAGTGGGACAACATTCCACAAGCCACAATTAACAGCCTGATCAACTCTATGTGAAGGAGATGTGTCACGCTGCATGAGGCATGAAGCAAATGGTGGTCACACCAGATACTGACTGGTTTTCTGATCCACGACCCTACATTTTTTTAAGGTGTCTTTGACCAACAGATGCACATCTGTATTCTCAGTCATATGAAATCCATCGATTAGGGCCTAATGAATTTATTTGAATTGACTGATATGAACTGTAACTCAGTAAAATCTTTGAAATTGTTGCATGTTGTGTTTATATTTTTGTTCAGTGTATATCTTTTTTGGAATGTAGTGGAGTAAAAGTAAAATATGTAAAAAATATAAATAGTAAAGTACAGATACCCCAAAAAATGACTTATGTAGTATTTCAAAGTATTTTTACCTAGTTACTTTACACCACTGTACACACATGCACTCGTACCAGGCCCCTCTAATGCTACAATTCACTTCCAGGAAACCCTTCTAAACCCTTCTAGCTAATCCTTTGTGATGTACTGTATGGAGGGGAAACGGTGGATGTTTTCCGGGAATTTTCAGGGAATATTTAGACAGAGTTTGTTATGAAATACAAGTACTATCAGCATGTATTTACAACTACTTTGATTTGATTTGAAATGTATTTTCAAATACTATTACTTAACTCTTAGAAGGTGCACCCAATAAGGACAGTTCAAGGGGACCCCAAACAACACATTTCTGGAAAGAAATTACGTTTTATTATTTAAGGGTTTTTAAATGTATTTAAAATAAGTATTTGAAAACACTTTCAAATACCATTGGTAGAGTATTTGGTAGGCATTCCAATTCTTTGAAAGTACTCAAATACAGTTGAAGTCGGAAGTTTACATACACTTAGGTTGGAGTCATTAAAACTCGTTTTTTCAACCACTCCACAAATTTCTTGTTAAATAACTATAGTTTTGGCAAGTCGGTTAGGACATCTACATTGTGCATGACACAAGTAATTTTTCCAACAATTGTTTACAGATGGATTATTTCACTTATAATTCACCGTATCACAATTCCAGTGGGTCAGAAGTTTACATACACTAAGTTGACTGTGCCTTTAAACAGCTTGGAAAATTACAGAAATTGATGTCATTGCTTTGGAAGCTTCTGATAGGCTAATTGACATCATTTGAGTCAATTGGACCTTCATGCCTGAAGGTACCACGTTCATCTGTACAAATAATAGTGCACAAGTATAAACACCATGGGACCATGCAGCCGTCATACCGCTCAGGAAGGAGATGCATTCTGTCTCCTAGAGATGAACGTACTTTGGTGCGAAAAGTGCAAATCAATCCCAGAACAACAGCAAAGGATCTTGTGAAGATGCTGGAGGAAACGGGTACAAAAGTATTGATATCCACAGTAAAACGAGTCCTATATATATATATATATATATATATATATATATATATATATATATATATATATATATATATATATATATTGTTTTACATTGCACCTGGATATCTTTGGAAGTGTTCCCTTGATACACCTATATGTGTGAGTGATTTGTTTATTCAAGGATCCAACAATACATGCCCAATGTCTTATTCAGTTGTCAGATACACTCTTGTATACTGTTTATGTGGTTGTGATCAGGGTGGGTAACTCTGCCCATCCTTAATTTTCCTGACTAGACCTTCACTCCAGCCAGGGACGTTGCTAGGCCTATTTTAAGTTACAGTGTAGCAGACGTTGCAAGCTAGCGAACGGTAACGTTAATGGTGTCTTTTAAATTCAACATTAGTTATGATGATATCTAGTTAACGTTGTATTTAATGTAGTTTTGCTATCTGTGCCGGGCTATAAATGAGACAACTAGATATCATCTAACGTTGTATTTAATGTAGTTTTGCTATCTGTGACGGGCTATAAATGAGACAGATGACGTAACATCATGCACATATCTTTTCATACTCAATTGCTTTCATTCAGTAGGCCATTGCAAAACAATTATCAGTGGGTCATGTGTAGAAAAGGTGACATATTGTTGATCACAATGTTATTGTATTATCCTCAATTTCTCAACTGTAGGCTAGCTAATGACTAACGTTAGATGGATATACGGAAATTCTTCAAGAGAGGCAGTGCCAGCAGCTCTGCCGAAGACCAATCCGGTGAGAAATTAACGTTTTACCAGTTCAAACAAATAAATTAAAACTTAAACTGATTAATCACCTTTAAGCCTGTCAAAACACACCAGACAAGAATGAGGGAAAGAAGCTGGAAGCTGACGGAGCATGTCTGATGAAGGTTAGTGATTAAAAAAAAGCGAGTAGAGGTTTAAGCTTTCAGTCAAATTTGTAAAGGATATGTCTTACTTCTGTTAGGCATAAATAAATGATGTTCATGATATCTTAAAAGGTCATGCAGAAAGTGAGGCTTCTGTGCAAGGCAGAGATAAACATGCGAGCTGTATAAGTGAGAGAGATCAAGCATGCCCAGGGAAAGAGGGACAAGAAACAGATCGAGAGCAAGAGGAACAGAGAACATAACATCCAGAGAGAGAGGGACAACTAACAGATCCAGAGAAAGAGGGACAAGAAACAGATCCAGACAGAGAGAGGGACAACAAACAGATCCAGACAGGGAGGGACAACAAACAGATCCAGACAGGGATGGACAACAAACAGATCCAGAGAGAGAGGGACAACAAACAGATCCAGACAGGGAGGGAGAACAAACAGATCCAGACAGGGAGGGAGAACAAACAGATCCAGAAAGGGAAGGAGAACAAACAGATCCAGATAGGGAGGGAGAACAAACAGATCCAGAGAAAGAGGGACAAGAAACAGATCTAGAGAGAGAGGGACAAGAAACAGATCCAGAGAGAGAGGGACAACAAACAGATCCAGGGAGGGAAGGAGAACAAACAGATCCAGATAGGGAGGGAGAACAAACAGATCCAGAGAAAGAGGGACAAGAAACAGATCTAGAGAGAGAGGGACAAGAAACAGATCCAGAGAGAGAGGGACAACAAACAGATCCAGACAGGGAGGGACAACGAACAGATCCAGAGAGATAGGGAGAACAAACAGATCCAGAGAAAGAGGGACAAGAAACAGATCTAGAGAGAGAGGGAAAATAAACAGATCCAGAGAAAGAGGGACAAGAAACAGATCCAGAGAGAGAGGGAGAAGAAACAGGTCCAGAGAGGGAAGGACAACAAACAGATCCAGAGAAAGAGGGACAAGAAACAGATCCAGAGAAAGAGGGACAACAAACAGATCCAGACAGGGAGGGACAACAAACAGATCCAGAGAGAGAGGGACAAGTAACAGATCCAGAGAAAGAGGGACAAGAAACAGATCCAGAGAAAGAGGAACAACAAACAGATCCAGAGAGGGAGGGACAACAAACAGATCCAGACAGGGAGGGACAACAAACAGATCCAGAAAGGGAGGGAGAACAAACATATCCAGACAGGGAGGGACAACAAACAGATCCAGAGAGATAGGAACAACAAACAGATCCAGACAGGGAGGGACAACAAACAGATCCAGATAGAGAGGAACAACAAACAGATCCAGGGAGGGAGGGAGAACAAACAGATCCAGAGAGAGAGAGGGACAACAAACAGATCCAGACAGGGAGGGACAACAAACATATCCAGACAGGGAGGGACAACAAACAGATCCAGGGAGGGAGGGAGAACAAACAGATCCAGAGAGAGAGAGGGACAACAAACAGATCCAGACAGGGAGGGACAACAAACATATCCAGACAGGGAGGGACAACAAACAGGTCCAGACAGGGAGGGACAACAAACAGATCCAGACAGGGAGGACAACAAACAGATCCAGAAAGGGAGGGAGAACAAACATATCCAGACAGGGAGGGACAACAAACAGATCCAGAGAGATAGGAACAACAAACAGATCCAGACAGGGAGGGACAACAAACAGATCCAGATAGAGAGGAACAACAAACAGATCCAGACAGGGAGGGACAACAAACAGATCCAGACAGGGAGGACAACAAACAGATCCAGAAAGGGAGGGAGAACAAACATATCCAGACAGGGAGGGACAACAAACAGATCCAGAGAGATAGGAACAACAAACAGATCCAGACAGGGAGGGACAACAAACAGATCCAGACAGAGAGGGAGAAGAAACAGATCCAGAGAGAGAGGGACAACAAACAGATCCAGACAGGGAGGGACAACAAACAGATCCAGAGAAAGAGGGACAACAAACAGATCTAGAGAGAGAGGGAAAAGAAACAGATCCAGAGAAAGAGGGACAAGAAACAGATCCAGATAGGGAGGGACAACAAACAGATCCAGACAGAAAGGAACAACAAACAGATCCAGACAGGGAGGGACAACAAACAGATCCAGACAGTGAGGGACAACAAACAGATCCAGACAGGGATGGACAACAAACAGATCCAGAGAGATAGGGACAACAAACAGATCCAGACAGGGAGGGACAACAAACAGATCCAGACAGGGAGGGACAACAAACAGATCCAGACAGGGAGGGACAACGAACAGATCCAGAGAGATAGGGAGAACAAACAGATCCAGAGAAAGAGGGACAAGAAACATATCTAGAGAGAGATGGAAAAGAAAAAGATCCAGAGAAAGAAGGACAAGAAACAGATCCAGAGAGAGAGGGACAAGAAAAAGGTCCAGAGAGGGAGGGACAACAAACAGATCCAGAGAAAGAGGGACAAGAAACAGATCCAGAGAGAGAGGGACAACAAACAGATCCAGAGAAAGAGGGACAAGAAACAGATCCAGAGAGAGAGGGACAACAAACAGATCCAGACAGGCAGGGACAACAAACAGATCCAGACAGGGAGGGAGAACAAACAGATCCAGACAGGGAGGGAGAACAAACAGATCCAGAGAAAGAGGGACAAGAAACAGATCTAGAGAGAGAGGGACAAGAAACAGATCCAGAGAAAGAGGGACAACAAACAGATCCAGACAGGGAGGGACAACAAACAGATCCAGAAAGGGAGGGAGAACAAACAGATCCAGACAGGGAGGGAGAACAAACAGATCCAGAGAAAGAGGGACAAGAAACAGATCTAGAGAGAGAGGGACAAGAAACTGATCCAGAGAGAGAGGGACAACAAACAGATCCAGGGAGGGAGGGAGAACAAACAGGTCCAGATAGGGAGGGACAACAAACAGATCCAGACAGGGAGGGACAACAAACAGATCCAGACAGGAAGGGACAACAAACAGATCCAGACAGGGAGGGACAACAAACAGATCCAGACAGGGATGGACAACAAACAAATCCAGAGAGAGGGACAACAAACAGATCCAGACAGGGAGGGACAACAAAAAGATCCAGACAGGGAGGGACAACAAACAGATCCAGACAGGGAGGGACAACGAACAGATCCAGAGAGATAGGGAGAACAAACAAATCCAGAGAAAGAGGGACAAGAAACAGATCTAGAGAGAGTGGGAAAATAAACAGATCCAGAGAAAGAGGGACAAGAAACAGATCCAGAGAGAGAGGGACAAGAAACAGGTCCAGAGAGGGAAGGACAACAAACAGATCCAGAGAAAGAGGGACAAGAAACAGATCCAGAGAAAGAGGGACAACAAACAGATCCAGACAGGGAGGGACAACAAACAGATCCAGAGAGAGAGGGACAAGTAACAGATCCAGAGAAAGAGGGACAAGAAACAGATCCAGAGAAAGAGGAACAACAAACAGATCCAGAGAGGGAGGGACAACAAACAGATCCAGACAGGGAGGGACAACAAACAGATCCAGACAGGCAGGGAGAACAAACATATCCAGAGAGAGAGGGACAAGAAACAGATCTAGAGAGAGAGGGAAAAGAAACAGATCCAGAGAAAGAGGGACAAGAAACAGATCCAGAGAGAGAGGGACAACAAACAGATCCAGGGAGGGAGGGAGAACAAACAGGTCCAGATAGGGAGGGACAACAAACAGATCCAGAGAGAGAGGAACAACAAACAGGTCCAGATAGGGAGGGACAACAAACAGATCCAGATAGAGAGGAACAACAAACAGATCCAGACAGGGAGGGACAACAAACAGATCCAGACAGGGAGGGACAACAATCAGATCCAGACATGGATGGACAACAAACAGATCCAGAGAGAGAGGGAGAACAAACAGATCCAGAGAAAGAGGGACAAGAAACAGATCTAGAGAGAGAGGGAAAAGAAAAAGATCCAGAGAAAGAAGGACAAGAAACAGATCCAGAGAGAGAGGGACAAGAAACAGGTCCAGAGAGGGAGGGACAACAAACAGATCCAGAGAAAGAGGGAAAAGAAACATATCCAGAGAGAGAGGGACAACAAACAGATCCAGAGAGAGAGGGAGAACAAACACATCCAGACAGGGAGGGACAACAAACAGATCCAGACAGGGAGGGACAACAAACAGATCCAGACAGGGAGGGACAACAAACAGATCCAGACAGGGAGGGACAACAAACAGATCCAGAGAAAGAGGGACAAGAAACAGATCTAGAGAGAGAGGGAAAATAAACAGATCCAGAGAAAGAGGGACAAGAAACAGATCCAGAGAGAGGGACAACAAACAGATCCAGAGAGAGAGGGAGAACAAACACATCCAGACAGGGAGGGACAACAAACAGATCCAGACAGGGAGGGACAACAAACAGATCCAGACAGGGAGGGACAACAAACAGATCCAGAAAGGGAGGGAGAACAAACATATCCAGACAGGGAGGGACAACAAACAGATACAGACAGGGAGGGACAACAAACAGATCCAGAGAGATAGGAACAACAAACAGATCCAGACAGGGAGGGACAACAAACAGATCCAGAGAGAGAGGGAGAACAACCACATCCAGACAGGGAGGGACAACAAACAGATCCAAACAGGGAGGGAGAACAAAAAGATCCAGAGAAAGAGGGACAAGAAACAGATCTAGAGAGAGAGGGAAAAGAAACAGATCCAGAGAAAGAGGGACAAGAAACAGATCCAAAGAGAGAGTGACAAGAAACAGGTCCAGAGAGAGAGAGGGAAATGAAACAGATCCAGAGAAAGAGGGACAACAAACAGATCCAGAGAGAGAGGGACAACAAACAGATCCAGGGAGGGAGGGAGAACAAACAGGTCCAGATAGGGAGGGACAACAAACAGATCCAGAGAGAGAGGGACAACAAACAGATCCAGACAGGGAGGGACAACAAACAGATCCAGACAGGGAGGGACAACAAACAGATCCAGACAGGGAGGGACAACAAACAGATCCAGACAGTGATGGACAACAAACAAATCCAGAGAGAGAGGGACAACAAACAGATCCAGACAGGGAGGGACAACAAACAGATCCAGACAGGGAGGGACAACAAACAGATCCAGACAGGGAGGGACAACGAACAGATCCAGAGAGATAGGGAGAACAAACAGATCCAGAGAAAGAGGGACAAGAAACAGATCCAGAGAGTAAGGGACAAGAAACAGGTCCAAAGAGGGAAGGACAACAAACAGATCCAGAGAAAGAGGGACAAGAAACAGATCCAGAGAAAGAGGGACAACAATCAGATCCAGACAGGGAGGGACAACAAACAGATCCAGAGAGAGAGGGACAAGTAACAGATCCAGAGAAAGAGGGACAAGAAACAGAACCAGAGAAAGAGGGACAACAAACAGATCCAGAGAGGGAGGGACAACAAACAGATCCAGGCAGGGAGGGACAACAAACAGATCCAGACAGGGAGGGAAAACAAACAGGTCCAGATAGGGAGGGACAACAATCAGATCCAGACAGAGAGGAACAACAAACAGATCCAGAGAGAGAGGGACAACAAACAGATCCAGGGAGGGAGGGAGAACAAACAGGTCCAGATAGGGAGGGACAACAAACAGATCCAGAGAGAGAGGGACAAAAAACAGATCCAGACAGGGAGGGACAACAAACAGATCCAGACAGGGAAGGACAACAAACAGATCCAGACAGGGAGGGACAACGAACAGATCCAGAGAGATAGGGAGAACAAACAGATCCAGAGAAAGACGGACAAGAAACAGATCTAGAGAGAGATGGAAAAGAAAAAGATCCAGAGAAAGAAGGACAAGAAACAGATCCAGAGAGAGAGGGACAAGAAACAGGTCCAGAGAGGGAGGGACAACAAACAGATCCAGAGAAAGAGGGACAAGAAACAGATTCAGAGAGATAGGGACAACAAACAGATCCAGAGAGAGAGGGAGAACAAACACATCCAGACAGGGAGGGACAACAAACAGATCCAGACAGGGAGGGATAACAAACAGATCCAGACAGGGAGGGACAACAAACAGATCCAGACAGGGAGGGACAACAAACAGATCCAGAGAAAGAGGGACAAGAAACAGATCTAGAGAGAGAGGGAAAATAAACAGATCCAGAGAAAGAGGGACAAGAAACAGATCCAGAGAGAGAGGGACAACAAACAGATCCAGAGAAAGAGGGACAAGAAACAGATCCAGAGAGAGAGGGACAACAAACAGATCCAGACAGGCAGGGACAACAAACAGATCCAGACAGGGATGGAGAACACACAGATCCAGACAGGGAGGGAGAACAAACAGATCCAGAGAAAGAGGGACAAGAAACAGATCTAGAGAGAGAGGGACAAGAAACAGATCCAGAGAAAGAGGGACAACAAACAGATCCAGACAGGGAGGGACAACAAACAGATCCAGAAAGGGAGGGAGAACAAACAGATCCAGACAGGGAGGGAGAACAAACAGATCCAGAGAAAGAGGGACAAGAAACAGATCTAGAGAGAGAGGGACAAGAAACAGATCCAGAGAGAGAGGGACAACAAACAGATCCAGGGAGGGAGGGAGAACAAACAGGTCCAGATAGGGAGGGACAACAAACAGATCCAGAGAGAGAGGGACAACAAACAGATCCAGACAGGGAGGGACAACAAACAGATCCAGACAGGGAGGGACAACAAACAGATCCAGACAGGGATGGACAACAAACAAATCCAGAGAGAGAGGGACAACAAACAGATCCAGACAGGGAGGGACAACAAACAGATCCAGACAGGGAGGGACAACAAACAGATCCAGACAGGGAGGGACAACGAACAGATCCAGAGAGATAGGGAGAACAAACAGATCCAGAGAAAGAGGGACAAGAAACAGATCTAGAGAGAGATGGAAAAGAAAAAGATCCAGAGAAAGAAGGACAAGAAACAGATCCAGAGAGAGAGGGACAAGAAACAGGTCCAGAGAGGGAGGGACAACAAACAGATCCAGAGAAAGAGGGACAAGAAACAGATTCAGAGAGATAGGGACAACAAACAGATCCAGAGAGAGAGGGAGAACAAACACATCCAGACAGGGAGGGACAACAAACAGATCCAGACAGGGAGGGACAACAAACAGATCCAGACAGGGAGGGACAACAAACAGATCCAGACAGGGAGGGACAACAAACAGATCCAGAGAAAGAGGGACAAGAAACAGATCCAGAGAAAGAGGGACAAGAAACAGATCCAGAGAGAGACGGACAACAAACAGAACCAGACAGGCAGGGACAACAAACAGATCCAGACAGGGAGGGAGAACACACAGATCCAGAGACAGGGAGGGAGAACAAACAGATCCAGAGAAAGAGGGACAAGAAACAGATCTAGAGAGAGAGGGACAAGAAACAGATCCAGAGAAAGAGGGACAACAAACAGATCCAGACAGGGAGGGACAACAAACAGATCCAGAAAGGGAGGGAGAACAAACAGATCCAGACAGGGAGGGAGAACAAACAGATCCAGAGAAAGAGGGACAAGAAACAGATCTAGAGAGAGAGGGACAAGAAACAGATCCAGAGAGAGAGGGACAACAAACAGATCCAGGGAGGGAGGGAGAACAAACAGGTCCAGATAGGGAGGGACAACAAACAGATCCAGAGAGAGAGGGACAACAAACAGATCCAGACAGGGAGGGACAACAAACAGATCCAGACAGGGAGGGACAACAAACAGATCCAGACAGGGAGGGACAACAAACAGATCCAGACAGGGATGGACAACAAACAAATCCAGAGAGAGAGGGACAACAAACAGATCCAGACAGGGAGGGACAACAAACAGATCCAGACAGGGAGGGACAACAAACAGATCCAGACAGGGAGGGACAATGAACAGATCCAGAGAGATAGGGAGAACAAACAGATCCAGAGAAAGAGGGACAAGAAACAGATCTAGAGAGAGAGGGAATATAAACAGATCCAGAGAAAGAGGGACAAGAAACAGATCCAGAGAAAGAGGGACAACAAACAGATCCAGACAGGGAGGCACAATAAACAGATCCAGAGAGAGAGGGACAAGTAACAGATCCAGAGAAAGAGGGACAACAAACAGATCCAGGGAGGGAGGGAGAACAAACAGGTCCAGATAGGGAGGGACAACAAACAGATCCAGAGAGAGAGGGACAACAAACAGATCCACACAGGGAGGGACAACAAACAGATCCAGACAGGGAGGGACAACAAACAGATCCAGACAGGGAGGGACAACAAACAGATCCAGACAGGGATGGACAACAAACAAATCCAGAGAGAGAGGGACAACAAACAGATCCAGACAGGGAGGGACAACAAACAGATCCAGACAGGGAGGGACAACAAACAGATCCAGACAGGGAGGGACAACGAACAGATCCAGAGAGATAGGGAGAACAAACAGATCCAGAGAAAGAGGGACAAGAAACAGATCTAGAGAGAGATGGAAAAGAAAAAGATCCAGAGAAAGAAGGACAAGAAACAGATCCAGAGAGAGAGGGACAAGAAACAGGTCCAGAGAGGGAGGGACAACAAACAGATCCAGAGAAAGAGGGACAAGAAACAGATTCAGAGAGATAGGGACAACAAACAGATCCAGAGAGAGAGGGAGAACAAACACATCCAGACAGGGAGGGACAACAAACAGATCCAGACAGGGAGGGACAACAAACAGATCCAGACAGGGAGGGACAACAAACAGATCCAGACAGGGAGGGACAACAAACAGATCCAGAGAAAGAGGGACAAGAAACAGATCCAGAGAAAGAGGGACAAGAAACAGATCCAGAGAGAGACGGACAACAAACAGATCCAGACAGGCAGGGACAACAAACAGATCCAGACAGGGAGGGAGAACACACAGATCCAGAGACAGGGAGGGAGAACAAACAGATCCAGAGAAAGAGGGACAAGAAACAGATCTAGAGAGAGAGGGACAAGAAACAGATCCAGAGAAAGAGGGACAACAAACAGATCCAGACAGGGAGGGACAACAAACAGATCCAGAAAGGGAGGGAGAACAAACAGATCCAGACAGGGAGGGAGAACAAACAGATCCAGAGAAAGAGGGACAAGAAACAGATCTAGAGAGAGAGGGACAAGAAACAGATCCAGAGAGAGAGGGACAACAAACAGATCCAGGGAGGGAGGGAGAACAAACAGGTCCAGATAGGGAGGGACAACAAACAGATCCAGAGAGAGAGGGACAACAAACAGATCCAGACAGGGAGGGACAACAAACAGATCCAGACAGGGAGGGACAACAAACAGATCCAGACAGGGAGGGACAACAAACAAATCCAGAGAGAGAGGGACAACAAACAGATCCAGACAGGGAGGGACAACAAACAGATCCAGACAGGGAGGGACAACAAACAGATCCAGACAGGGAGGGACAATGAACAGATCCAGAGAGATAGGGAGAACAAACAGATCCAGAGAAAGAGGGACAAGAAACAGATCTAGAGAGAGAGGGAAAATAAACAGATCCAGAGAAAGAGGGACAAGAAACAGATCCAGAGAGAGAGGGACAAGAAACAGGTCCAGAGAGGGAAGGACAACAAACAGATCCAGAGAAAGAGGGACAACAAACAGATCCAGAGAAAGAGGGACAACAAACAGATCCAGACAGGGAGGGACAATAAACAGATCCAGAGAGAGAGGGACAAGTAACAGATCCAGAGAAAGAGGGACAAGAAACAGATCCAGAGAAAGAGGAACAACAAACAGATCCAGAGAGGGAGGGACAACAAACAGATCCAGACAGGGAGGGACAACAAACAGATCCAGACAGGCAGGGAGAAAAAACATATCCAGAGAGAGAGGGACAAGAAACAGATCTAGAGAGAGAGGGAAAAGAAACAGATCCAGAGAAAGAGGGACAAGAAACAGAACCAGAGAGAGAGAGGGACAACAAACAGATCCAGACAGGGAGGGACAACAAACAGATCCAGACAGGGAGGGACAACAAACAGGTCCAGATAGGGAGGGACAACAAACAGATCCAGACAGAGAGGAACAACAAACAGATCCAGACAGGGAGGGACAACAAACAGATCCAGACAGGGAGGGACAACAAACAGATGCAGACAGGGATGGACAACAAACAGATCCAGAGAGAGGGACAACAAACAGATCCAGACAGGGAGGGACAACAAACAGATCCAGACAGGGAGGGACAACAAACAGATCCAGACAGGGAGGGACAACGAACAGATCCAGAGAGATAGGGAGAACAAACAGATCCAGAGAAAGAGGGACAAGAAACAGATCTAGAGAGAGAGGGAAAAGAAAAAGATCCAGAGAAAGAAGGACAAGAAACAGATCCAGAGAGAGAGGGACAACAAACAGATCCAGAGAGAGAGGGAGAACAAACACATCCAGACAGGGAGGGACAACAAACAGATCCAGACAGGGAGGGACAACAAACAGATCCAGACATGGAGGGACAACAAACAGATCCAGAAAGGGAGGGAGAACAAACATATCCAGACAGGGAGGGACAACAAACAGATACAGACAGGGAGGGACAACAAACAGATCCAGAGAGATAGGAACAACAAACAGATCCAGACAGGGAGGGACAACAAACAGATCCAGACAGAGAGGGAGAAGAAACAGATCCAGAGAGAGAGGGACAACAAACAGATCCAGGGAGGGAGGGAGAACAAACAGATCCAGAGAGAGAGAGGGACAACAAACAGATCCAGACAGGGAGGGACAACAAACAGATCCAGACAGGGAGGGACAACAAACAGGTCCAGATAGTGAGGGACAACAAACAGATCCAGACAGAGAGGAACAACAAACAGATCCAGACAGGGAGGGACAACGAACAGATCCAGAGAGAGAGGGACAACAAACAGATCCAGACAGGGAGGGACAACAAACAGATCCAGACAGGGAGGGACAACAAACAGATCCAGACAGGGAGGGACAACGAACAGATCCAGAGAGATAGGGAGAACAAACAGATCCAGAGAAAGAGGGACAAGAAACAGATCTAGAGAGAGAGGGAAAAGAAAAAGATCCAGAGAAAGAAGGACAAGAAACAGATCCAGAGAGAGAGGGACAAGAAACAGGTCCAGAGAGGGAGGGACAACAAACAGATCCAGAGAAAGAGGGACAAGAAACAGATCCAGAGAGAGAGGGACAACAAACAGATCCAGAGAGAGAGGGAGAACAAACACATCCAGACAGGGAGGGACAACAAGCAGATCCAGAGAAAGAGGGACAACAAACAGATCTAGAGAGAGAGGGAAAATAAACAGATCCAGAGAAAGAGGGACAAGAAACAGATCCAGAGAGAGAGGGACAACAAACAGATCCAGAGAGAGAGGGAGAACAAACACATCCAGACAGGGAGGGACAACAAACAGATCCAGACAGGGAGGGACAACAAACAGATCCAGACATGGAGGGACAACAAACAGATCCAGAAAGGGAGGGAGAACAAACATATCCAGACAGGGAGGGACAACAAACAGATACAGACAGGGAGGGACAACAAACAGATCCAGAGAGATAGGAACAACAAACAGATCCAGACAGGGAGGGACAACAAACAGATCCAGACAGAGAGGGAGAAGAAACAGATCCAGAGAGAGAGGGACAACAAACAGATCCAGGGAGGGAGGGAGAACAAACAGATCCAGAGAGAGAGAGGGACAACAAACAGATCCAGACAGGGAGGGACAACAAACAGATCCAGACAGGGAGGGACAACAAACAGATCCAGAGAGAGAGGGACAACAAACAGATCCAGAAAGGGATGGACAACAAACAGATCCAGAGAGAGAGGGAGAACAACCACATCCAGACAGGGAGGGACAACAAACAGATCCAAACAGGGAGGGAGAACAAACAGATCCAGAGAAAGAGGGACAAGAAACAGATCTAGAGAGAGAGGGAAAAGAAACAGATCCAGAGAAAGAGGGACAAGAAACAGATCCAAAGAGAGAGTGACAAGAAACAGGTCCAGAGAGAGAGAGGGAAAAGAAACAGATCCAGAGAAAGAGGGACAAGAAACAGATCCAGAGAGAGAGGGACAACAAACAGATCCAGGGAGGGAGGGAGAACAAACAGGTCCAGATAGGGAGGGACAACAAACAGATCCAGAGAGAGACAATGATCCAGAACCGGGAGGACAACAAACAGATCCAG